>NC_091282.1:1098470000-1099071250 GCF_032444005.1 Ranitomeya imitator | reverse complement strand
GCACGCTAAGGCCTTAGTACTTTTCTGCTTATCTTTATCTGTCAACCAAGATGAAGAGGGCAGGGAGTAAGGCACGTGGGCGTGGGCGCGGAGCAGGGAGAGGAGCAGGGAGAGGACGTGGTGATTCTGTGCCTGCTGCGGGCGCCGGTGACTCGTCGTCACTCAGTTTCAGCAGGGAACAGTCCTTCATGCGCAGCTTTGTCGGAGAGCGCCGTGCACCGCTGCTGCGTGAAGACCAAATTGAAGCCGTTGTCGGGTGGATGGCAGCTAACACCTCGGCATCGACTTCAGTTAGTGCCACATCCTCTCAGGCACAGAGCACTGGAGAGCAGCCATCTGTCTCTTCACCACCTGCCAAATTGGCCAGGCAGTCAGAGAGCCCAGGACAGGAGCCGTCTCTACTTCTGTTCTCTGAATCTCTTGGCTTGGAAACAGGGGGCCAGCCAAGCAGCATTGGAGAAATGGAAGAAGAGGCAGTGTGCAGTGATGCCCAACAGCTTTTTCTCTCTGACTCTGAAGAGGCAGGTGGGCCAGTGCCTCCAGTGACCACAGCGCAGTACGCATCTGATGATGAAACTCAGGTGCCGCTTTCTGATGCGTACTGTGCTGCCGAGACTACCCAGGAGGAGCAGTTGGTGGCAGAGGGTAGTGGAGATGATGAGGTCCTTGACCCATCGTGGCGTGAGGAACAGGAAGGTGGTGGGAGCAGCTCTGAGGAAGAGCTTCCCCTTACGGGCCAAAGAGGGAGAGGGAGGGGGAAGACTGCGGAGCCTGTAGCCTCCACTTTGGCACCCGTTAGGAGCCTGTCTCTTTCCAAAGCCAAAAAGGGCGCTCCCAAGACTTGCAGTGCCTGGTCCTTTTTTGACACAGTTGCAGATGACATTTGTTTTGTCAAATGCAAGCTGTGTCATCAGAAAGTAAAAAGAGGTAAAAGTGTCAGCAACCTCAATACCACAAATATGTGGAAACATGTGCGGACCAGGCACGCGGTGGAGTTACAGAAACACAGTGAAGACGTAGGCCAACCAACAGCGGCAGCTACCACCTCTTCATCTCGTGTTGCCTCTTCCTCCACTGTTGTCCAGAGACCTAGTGTAATTCCACCCACAGCACCACCTTCCCAGTCATCCTCACACTCCCAGTCTACTCTACAGCCATCGGTAGTACAGGCATGGGAGAAAAGGCGGGCATTCTCGGCCAACCACCCCCGAGCACAGGCTCTGAATGCAGGCATTGCCAAACTGTTGTCCCTGGAAATGCTCTCGTTCAGGCTGGTGGAGACTGACAGCTTCCGTGACTTGATGGCATTGGCAGTCCCACAGTACAAGGTGCCCAGCCGCTTTTACTTCAGCAGGCAGGCTGTCCCTGCCCTGCACAGGCATGTTGAGGCAAACATAAAACATGCGCTACTGAACGCCGTCAGTAGCAAGGTCCACCTCACCACCGATGCGTGGACCAGTCAGCATGGACAGGGGCGATATGTTTCCCTCACTGCCCATTGGGTTAATGTTGTTGAGCCAGGTACAGATCGTGCGAGTGGCGCAGGACGTGTCCTGCCCACTCCAAGGATTGCAGGAATCCAGTCTGTACGCATCGACTCCTCCTCTTACACCAGTTCCTCAGATTCCTCTCTGCAGGATCCGTCACAGTCCACCTCCACATGGACCCGTGAACGTTTACCTATGACCGACATGAGCACAGCCGTGGCCAAACGTCAGCAGGCCGTCTTGAAACTAGTTTCATTGGGGCATCGAAGCCACACAGCGCAGGAGCTCTGGAATGCCATCAAGCAGGAGAGCGATGTGTGGTTACTGCCAGCGAATCTCCAGCCAGGCATGGTAGTGTGTGACAATGGCCGAAATCTGGTGGCAGCTTTGGCCCTTGGCAACCTCACTCACATCCCATGTCTGGCACATGTGCTCAATTTGGTTGTGCAGAGTTTTCTGAGGGACTATCCGGATCTTGATGCCCTGCTGCACAAGGTCCGCCTAGAGTGTGCTCACTTGCGGCGTTCCAGCTTGGCCAGATCCCGCATTGCTGCTCTGCAGCGCCGATTCCGCCTTCCGGAACACCGTATCATATGTGACCTACCTACCCGGTGGAATTCCACGTTACATATGTTGGAGCGGTTGTGGGAGCAGCAGCAAGCAGTTATGGAGTACCAGCTGCATCAGGCGCAAAGAAGTTGCAGTCAGCGCCGATCAGACTTCACAACCACAGAGTGGGCCACTATGAAGGACGTCTGCCAGGTTTTGCGTCCTTTTGATTATTCCACGCGGATGGCAAGTGCAGATGATGCACTAGTCAGCATGACTGTCCCCCTTATCTGCCTGCTTCAGCAAACTTTGCAAGGGTTAAGGGATGATGTTGTGGAAGAGGTGGAGGATGAGGAGTCACCTTTTCCATCAGCTTCTGGAGAGTCAGCGCCACGTGGTTCCTCACAAAGGGGTACGCAGGACCAATTTGTGAGGAGGATGAGGAGGAGTCAATGGAGGAGGAAGAGCTCCGTCCAGAGGAGGGAGCGACACAATTGTCCAGTGGTCAGTGTGTACAGCGAGGGTGGGGTGATGACGAGCGGGCAGAGATCATGTCTCAAGCAGGGGACAGCGTTTCTGGGCCAGTTGGCACTCTGCAGCACATGGTGGATTTCATGCTGCAGTGCCTGAGAAACGACCGCCGCATCGACCACATTCTCAACATGCCTGATTATTGGGTGTTCACCCTCCTCGATCCTCGCTACCGGGACAACGTCCAAAACCTCATCCCTGCGTTGACCCGGGAGCGTAAATTGCAGGAGTACCACGACACACTGGTGAATTCCATCATCTTCTCCTGTCCAACTGAGAGGAGTGCTGCTAGTGCTTTACAAAGCAGCTCAGTGCGTCGAGGCAGTGGGGGAGGCTCTGCCCAAAGAGGGAGCAGAAGCAGTGCCTCTGCCCAAGGCAAGCCCAGTATGGCACAACTCTGGCACACTTTTGTGTGCCCGCCCCAAATGTCTACACCATCACCGGCGGCTCCAGTCAGCAGGAGGCAACGGTTCCGTCAGATGGTGACAGACTACATGGCTTGCCCTCTTACTGTACTCCCAGACGGCTCTTCCCCGTTCAAGTTTTGGGTCTCTAAGCTGGATACATGGCCAGAGCTAAGCCAGTATGCATTGGAGGTGCTGGCTTGCCCTGCGGCTAGTGTCTTATCGGAACGTGTCTTTAGTGCCGCAGGTGGTGTACTAACAGACCGTCGCATGCGACTATCCTCCGATAACGTTGACCGGCTTACTTTCCTGAAAATGAACCAGGCCTGGATCTCGCAGGAATTTGCCACTCCTCTGCCTGATTAAGTAATTGGGTGTCATCCAGGTCTCCTGCTGTGTTCATCTTTCTACCACCTGAACTGCTATTCCTGGGCTCCAACACCGCCAGTTGCGGCTCAGAAGTGCAGGCTGCACAGTAAAAACATACGACCCAGTGTTATTGGGTTTCAGTAACGTCAGCTGATCCCCAGCTGTGTAGCCGGCAATGTGTCCTGCGACCGCCACGCTGGCACAACAACCTAAATGTAAGGGAACCTGTTCCCCCCCCCCCGTCGTTTGTTACTGAAAGAGCCATCTTGTGCAGCAGTAATGCTGCACAAGGAAAAGGTAGCTCTTTTTTTTTAGCTCCTTGCACACGCAGAACTTAACACTTATAAAATGTGTTCACTGATACCGTTATACTGTCCCGGAGCTGGGACTTTCCTTCGCAATGTGACGCAGCACAGCCGTCATTCCTACCCTCTTGGTGCCATGCGCTGCCTCCTCAGCGTTGTTTTAAGCTGTCACGGAGCCTGCGCTGTTCTGTTATCCCTTGGGCATGCCCTATTTGCGCTGCCTGTCTTCTGACATAATTTGGTGTCAGGCTGGCTGCGCCTGTGCGGCCGCGCTGCCCGAGATCCCGCCTCGCTGTGTCTTCTGATTGAGTCACACTGCGGGCCTGGGATCCATGGCCATGCGCAGTGCATATCTTCCCCTCGGGCTCTCGCTCATTTCCCTCCACCTTCTTTAGACTGTGCGCCGTCAGCTGATCCCTAATAGCATGCCACGGCCGTGACACCGCACAGTCTGAAGAAGAGGGAAGGAGGGGAGTGAGAGTCGAGGATATGCACTGTGCATGTCCATGGTTCCAAGGCCCGCAGTGGGATTATGTTGGACGAGACTGCGAGGTGGGATCTGGAGCAGCGTGGACGCACAGGCAGTAACAGCCTGACACCAAATTATGTCAGAAGACAGGCAGCGCTAATTGGGCATGGCCAAGGGCTAACAGAACAGCGCAGGCTCCGTGACAGCTTAAAACAACGCTGAGGAGGCAGCGCACGGCACCAAGGGGATAGGAATGTCAGCTGTGCTGTGTCCCATTACGAAGGAAATTCGCACCTCCGGGACGGTTTAACGGTATAAGGGGACACATTTTTAGTGTTTACTTCGGTGTTTGCAAGGAGCATAATTAAAAGAACCACCTTTTCCTTTTGCATCGTTAGTGCTGCACAAGATGGCTCTTTCAGCTACAAACATCTTGCGGGGGGGTTAAAGGTTCCCTTTCAACTTGCTCCAATCAGGCTTCGGCCTACACTCTGTTCCTCTGCTCCTCCTGCTGTCCCTGGGCTCTAACACCGCCAGTTGGTGCCTGGAAGTGCTGTGTGCACAGTCAACAGTCGCTCCTCTGTTATTGGGGTTCAGTAACGTCAGCTGATCCCCAGCTGTGTGTGCGGCAATACCTCCAATCTGCTCCTCCTGCTGTCCCTGGGCTCTAACACCGCCAGTTGGTGCCTGGAAGTGCTGTGTGCACAGTCAACAGTCGCTCCTCTGTTATTGGGGTTCAGTAACGTCAGCTGATCCCCAGCTGTGTGTGCGGCAATACCTCCAATCTGCTCCTCCTGCTGTCCCTGGGCTCTAACACCGCCAGTTGGTGCCTGGAAGTGCTGTGTGCACAGTCAACAGTCGCTCCTCTGTTATTGGGGTTCAGTAACGTCAGCTGATCCCCAGCTGTGTATCCGGCAACGTGTCATGCGACCGCCACGCTGGCACAACTAAAATGTAAGGGGACCTGTCCCCCCCCCCCTAGGCGTTTGTTACTGAAAGAGCCACCATGTGCAGCACTAATACTGCACAAGGGAAAGGTCGCTCTTGAAATTATGCTCCTTGCAAACGCTGAACTACACACTCATGTAATGTGTCCCCTCACACCGTCCAATCGTCCCGGAGGTGGGACTTTCCTTTGTAATGTGACGCAGCACAGCCGTCATTGCTACCCCCTTGGCACCGTGCGCTGCCTCCTTAGCGTTGTTTGATTCCGTCATGGACCCTGCGCTGTTATGTTATCCCTTGGCCATGCACAGTTTGCGCTGCCCGTCCTCTGACATCATTTGTTGTCGTCCTGGCTGCGCCTGTGCGTCCACGCTGCCCGAAATCACACCTCGCAGTGTCGTCTAATGTGATCCCACAGTGGGCCTGGTATCCATGGCCATGCGCAGTGCATATACTAGCCTCTCACTCCCCTTCTTCACGCTTCTTCAGACTAGGCGGCGTCAGCTGATCCCTAATAGCATGCCACGGCCGTGACGCCGCACAGTCTGAAGAAGCAGGAAGGAGGTGAGTGAGAGGCGATGATATGCACTGCGCATGCCCATGGATCCCTGGCCGCAGTGGGACTACATTAGATGACACTGCAAGGTTGGATCTAGGGCAGCTTGGACGCACAGGCACTGCCAGCCTGACACCTACATGATGTCAGAAGACGGGCACCGCTAACTGTGCATGGCCAAGGGATAACATTACAGAGCGGGCTCCGTGACAGAACCAAACAACGTTGAGGAGGTGGCGCCCGGCACCAAGGGGGTTGGAATGACGGCTGTGCTGTGTCACATTACAAAGGAAAGTCCCACTTCCGGGATGGTTTGACGGTGTGAGGGGACACATTATATGAGTGTGTACTTCAGCGTTTACAAGGAGCATAATTTTCGGAGCCACCATTTTCCATGTGCAGTATTACTGCTGTACAAGATGGCTCTTTCAGCAACAAATGCCTGGGGGGGGGGGTTAAAGGTTCCCTTTCAACTTGCTCCACTGCAGGCTTCGGCCTACACTCTGCTCCTCTTTGATTCCCTGGGTTTCAACACTGTCAGTTGCCACCTGGAAGTGTTGTCTACACAGAAAAAACACTAGGTGATGTGTCAGTGGGGTTCAGCACCGCCAGCTGTTCCCCTGCTGTGTAGTCGGCAACGTGTCCAGCACAAGCCACACTGGCACAACAGAACAAAAGCTGCCACCAGTGCAGGCTTCGGCCTACACTCTGCTCCTCTCCTCCTCCTGCTGACCCTGGGCTTAAACACCGCTAGTTTTTGCCCGGAAGTGCTAGCTGCACAGAGAAAAACACCAGCCAATGTGTTAGTGGGGTTCAGCACCGCCAGCTGTTCCCCTGCTGTGTAGCCGGCAACGTGACCTGCAAACGCCACGCAGGCACATGAACTGAAATTAAAGGGAACCTGGCCCCACCCCACCAGGTGTTTCTATGTATAACAGCCACCTAGTACAGCAGTACTGCTGCATTTGTACAAGGTGGCTGACTTTTTCTCCTTGCCCACGTGGAACTCAACACGTACAAAATGTGTCTCATTGAGACCATTCCACTGTCCCTGAGGTGTGACTTTCCTTTCTAATGATACGCAGCACCCCCCTTGGTAGCGTTTCCCGTCTTTTGTCATCATGGTTAGCTGGCTGCGCCTGTGCATCCGCCCTGCTAGAAACAACGCCCCTCGTTGTCATATTTATTTTGTCAGCGAGGGTGTGGTTTATGGGCACGAGCATGTTCGCCTGTCTTAACTCATCTCCTTCCGCCTTCTTCAGACTGTGCGGCCTCCTGGCCGTGGTAGGCGATAAGGGATCAGCTGAGGCCGCCCAGTCTGAAGCAGGTGTAAGGACATGTGTGAGCGGCAAACCTATTTACTGCACAAGGCCACGAATCCCAGCCACGCAGTGTGATTTTTTGAAAACACACTGTGGGTCTGGGATTCATGTCCATCGCTAACCGCAACGGCCGACATGAAATGAGGTCAGAAGACAGGAAGCGCTCACAGCGCATGGCCAAGGGATCACAATAGCGCAGACTCCTGTACAGCAAATAACAACGCTCAGGAATCTGCGCCCAGTACCTAGGTGCAAATTTTGACACCTGTGCTGCGTCTCCTTAAAAAGACAAGTCACGCCTCCACAACTGTTTGACAGTATAATGGGCTAAATAGTGTACGTGTTTTATTCAGCGTGTGCAAGGAGCATATTAAATAGAGCAACCTTTTACTTGTGCAGCATTAATGCTGCACAAGGTGTGGCTCTTGTACCTTGCAACACCTGAGGGGGGGTTAAAGGTAACCTTTGAAATTGGTTCAACTAGGCTTCGGCCTACACTCTGCTCCTCTCCTCCTCCTGCTGACCCTGGGCTCTAACACCGCCAGTTTTTGCCCGGACATGCGAACTGCACAGAGAAAAACACCAGTCAATGTGTCAGTGGGGTTCAGCAACGCCAGCTGTTCCCCTGCTGTGTAGCTTGCATCGTGTCCAGCACAAGCCACGCTGGCACAACCGACCAAAAGCTGCCAACAGTGCAGGCTTCGGCCTACACATTGCTCCTCTCCTCCTCCTGCTGACCCTGGGCTCTAACACCGCCAGTTTTTGCCCGGACATGCGATCTGCACAGAGAAAAACACCAGTCAATGTGTCAGTGGGGTTCAGCAACGCCAGCTGTTCCCCTGCTGTGTAGCTTGCATCGTGTCCAGCACAAGCCACGCTGGCACAACCGACCAAAAGCTGCCAACAGTGCAGGCTTCGGCCTACACATTGCTCCTCTCCTCCTCCTGCTGACCCTGGGCTCTAACACCGCCAGTTTTTGCCCGGACATGCGAGCTGCACAGAGAAAAACACCAGTCAATGTGTCAGTGGGGTTCAGCAACGCCAGCTGTTCCCCTGCTGTGTAGCTTGCATCGTGTCCAGCACAAGCCACGCTGGCACAACCGACCAAAAGCTGCCAACAGTGCAGGCTTCGGCCTACACATTGCTCCTCTCCTCCTCCTGCTGACCCTGGGCTCTAACACCGCAAGTTTTTGCCCGGACATGCGAGCTGCACAGAGAAAAACACAAGTCAATGTGTCAGTGGGGTTCAGCAACGCCAGCTGTTCCCCTGCTGTGTAGCTTGCAACGTGACCTGCAAACGCCACGCAGGCACATGAACTGAAATTGAAGGGAGCCTGCCCCCCACCCCCAGGTGTTTCTATGTATAACAGCCACCTTGTACAGCAGTACTGCTGCATTTGTACAAGGTGGCTGACTTTTTCTCCTTGCCCACGTGGAACTCAACACGTACAAAATGTGTCTCATTGAGACCATTCCACTGTCCCTGAGGTGTGACTTTCCTTTCTAATGATACGCAGCACCACCCTTGTTAGCGCTGCCCGTCTTTTGACATCATTGGTTAGCTGGCTGCGCCTGTGCGTCTGCCCTGCTCGAAACAACGCCCCTCGGTGTCTTATTTTTTTGGACAGCGAGGGTGTGATTGATGGGCATGTGCAGTGCATATGTTTGCCTGTGTTCACTCATCTCCTTCCGCCTTCTTCAGACTGGGTGTCCTCATGGCCGCGGCAGGCGATAAGGGATCAGATGAGGTCGCCCAGTCTGAAGCTGGTGTAAGGACATGTGTGAGTGTCAAACATATTTACTTCACAAGGCCACGAATCCCAGCCACGCAGTGTGATTTTTTGAAAACACACTGTGGGTCTGGGATTCATGTCCATCGCTAACCGCAACGGCCGACATGAAATGAGGTCAGAAGACAGGAAGCGCTCACAGCGCATGGCCAAGGGATCACAATAGCGCAGACTCCTGTACAGCAAATAACAACGCTCAGAAATCTGCGCCCAGTACCTAGGTGCAAATTTTGACACCTGTGCTGAGTCTCCTTAAAAAGACAAGTCACGCCTCCACAACTGTTTGACAGTATAATGGGCTAAATAGTGTACGTGTTTTATTCAGCGTGTGCAAGGAGCAAACTAAATAGAGCAACCTTTTACTTGTGCAGCATTAATGCTGCACAAGGTGTGGCTCTTGTACCTTGCAACACCTGAGGGGGGGTTAAAGGTAACCTTTGAAATTGGTTCATCTAGGCTTCGGCCTACACTCTGCTCCTCTCCTCCTCCTGCTGACCCTGGGCTCTAACACCACCAGTTTTTGCCTGGACATGCGATCTGCACAGAGAAAAACACCAGTCAATGTGTCAGTGGGGTTCAGCAACGCCAGCTGTTCCCCTGCTGTGTAGCTTGCATCGTGTCCAGCACAAGCCACGCTGGCACAACTGACCAAAAGCTGCCAACAGTGCAGGCTTCGGCCTACACATTGCTCCTCTCCTCCTCCTGCTGACCCTGGGCTCTAACACCGCCAGTTTTTGCCCGGACATGCGAGCTGCACAGAGAAAAACACCAGTCAATGTGTCAGTGGGGTTCAGCAACGCCAGCTGTTCCCCTGCTGTGTAGCTTGCATCGTGTCCAGCACAAGCCACGCTGGCACAACCGACCAAAAGCTGCCACCAGTGCAGGCTTCGGCCTACACATTGCTCCTCTCCTCCTCCTGCTGACCCTGGGCTCTAACACCGCCAGTTTTTGCCCGGACATGCGAGCTGCACAGAGAAAAACACCAGTCAATGTGTCAGTGGGGTTCAGCAACGCCAGCTGTTCCCCTGCTGTGTAGCTTGCAACGTGACCTGCAAACGCCACGCAGGCACATGAACTGAAATTGAAGGGAGCCTGCCCCCCACCCCCAGGTGTTTCTATGTATAACAGCCACCTTGTACAGCAGTACTGCTGCATTTGTACAAGGTGGCTGACTTTTTCTCCTTGCCCACGTGGAACTCAACACGTACAAAATGTGTCTCATTGAGACCATTCCACTGTCCCTGAGGTGTGACTTTCCTTTCTAATGATACGCAGCACCACCCTTGTTAGCGCTGCCCGTCTTTTGACATCATTGGTTAGCTGGCTGCGCCTGTGCGTCTGCCCTGCTCGAAACAACGCCCCTCGGTGTCTTATTTTTTTGGACAGCGAGGGTGTGATTGATGGGCATGTGCAGTGCATATGTTTGCCTGTGTTCACTCATCTCCTTCCGCCTTCTTCAGACTGGGTGTCCTCATGGCCGCGGCAGGCGATAAGGGATCAGATGAGGTCGCCCAGTCTGAAGCTGGTGTAAGGACATGTGTGAGTGTCAAACATATTTACTGCACAAGGCCACGAATCCCAGCCACGCAGTGTGATTTTTTGAAAACACACTGTGGGTCTGGGATTCATGTCCATCGCTAACCGCAACGGCCGACATGAAATGAGGTCAGAAGACAGGAAGCGCTCACAGCGCATGACCAAGGGATCACAATAGCGCAGACTCCTGTACAGCAAATAACAATGCTCAGGAATCTGCGCCCAGCAGCTAGGTGTAAATTTTGACACCTGTGCTGCATCTCCTTAAAAAGACAAGTCACGCCTCCACTACTGTTTGACAGTATAGTGGGCTAAATAGTGTACGTGTTTTATTCAGCGTGTGCAAGGAGCAAATTAAATAGAGCAACCTTTTAATTGTGCAGCATTAATGCTGCACAAGGTGTGGCTCTTGTACCTTGCAACACCTGAGGGGGGGTTAAAGGTAACCTTTGAAATTGGTTCAACTAGGCTTCGGCCTACACTCTGCTCCTCTCCTCCTCCTGCTGACCCTGGGCTCAAACACCGCCAGTTTCTGCCCGGACATGCTAGCTGCACAGAGAAAAACACCCACCATTGTGTCAGTGGGGTTCAGCACCGCCAGCTATTCCCCCGCTATGTAGCCGGCATCGTGTCCAGCACAAGCCACGCTGGCACAACTGACCAAAAGCTGCCACCAGTGCAGGCTTCGGCCTACACTCTGCTCCTCTCCTCCTCCTGCTGACCCTGGGCTCAAACACCTCCAGTTTCTGCCCGGAAGTGCTAGCTGCACAGAGAAAAACACCAGCCAATGTGTCAGTGGGGTTCAGCACCGCCAGCTGT
Source organism: Ranitomeya imitator (assembly GCF_032444005.1). Classification (NCBI taxonomy): domain Eukaryota; kingdom Metazoa; phylum Chordata; class Amphibia; order Anura; family Dendrobatidae; genus Ranitomeya; species Ranitomeya imitator. The sequence continues at coordinate 1,099,060,168 of NC_091282.1, read as the reverse complement.
TCCCCTGCTGTGTAGCCGGCAACGTGACCTGCAAACGCCACGCAGGCACATGAACTGAAATTAAAGGGAACCTGGCCCCACCCCCCCAGGTGTTTCTATGTATAACAGCCACCTTGTACAGCAGTACTGCTGCATTTGTACAAGGTGGCTGACTTTTTCTCCTTGCCCACGTGGAACTCAACACGTACAAAATGTGTCTCATTAGAGACCATTCCACTGTCCCTGAGGTGTGACTTTCCTTTCTAATGACACGCAGCACCCCCATTGTTAGCGCTGCCCGTCTTCTGACATCATTGGTTGGCTGGCTGTGCCTGTGCGTCTGCCCTGCCCGACACAACGCCCCTCGTTGTCTCATATATTTTGACTGCGAGGGTGTGATTGATGGGCACGAGCAGTGCATATCTTCGCCTGTCTTAACTCATCTCCTTCCGCCTTCTTCAGACTGTGCAGCCTCATGGCCGCGGCATGCGAGAAGGGATCAGCAGAGGCCGCCCAGTCTGAAGCAGGTGTAAGGATGTGTGTGAGCGGCCAAAATATTTACTGCTCAAGGCCACGAATCCCAGCACCGCAGTGTGACTTTATGAAAAGGCACTGTGGGTCTGGGATTTATGGCCATCGTTAACCGCACCGGCCAACATGAAATGAGGTCATAAGACGGGCAGCTCTAACAGGGCATTGCCAAGGGATAACACAAGAGCGCAGACTCCTGTACAGCAAATAACAACGCTGCGCCAAGCACCAAGGCGTTATTTGGGACACCTGTGCTGCGTCTCCTTAAAAAGCCAAGTCACGCATCCACTACAGTTTGACTGTAGAATGGGCTAAATTGTGTACGTCTTTCATTCAGCGTGTGCAAGTAGACAAATTAATAGAGCAACCTTTCACTTGTGCAGCATTAATACTGCACAAGGTGTGTCTCTTGTAGTTTGTAACACCTGAGGGGGGGTTAAAGGTTTCCTTTGAAATTGGTTCAACTAGGCTTCGGCCTACACTCTGCTCCTCTCCTCCTCCTCCTGCTTCACCACGGGCTCTAACATCGCAAGTTTTTGCCCGCAAGTGCTAGCTGCACAGAGAAAAACACCCGCCATTGTGTTAGTGGGGTTCAGCAACGCCAGCTGTTCCCACACTGTGTAGCCGGCAAAGTGTCCTGCAAACGCAACGCTGACACAAAGCTGCCTCCAGTGCAGGCTTCGGCCTACACTCTGCTCCCCCTGCTTACCCTTTGCTCCAGCACCGCTGGTTGGGGCTCTAGGAAGACAATCTTTAATAGGCAACGCATCTGGGTTCCAGCACCGCCAGCTGGTTCTCGGCAGTGTTTTTGTCACTGGTACTCCCTCGTGCCAAACCTGGTTCCAGCACCGTCAGCTGTTTCCGGGTAGTGTCAAGCTCACTGAGACGCCTATGCTTGCCCCGTCGTGGTGCGGTCGGGTTAGCCAACTCCAGGGTGCCTCCAGTTTAGGAGCTTCCTATGTGGGCTGCGTGAACTGGTAGTCAAGGCTGGTTCTGTAGTGCCAGTAGGCCCAGCTCCCCCTGTAGGACTGTTGGGGTTCGGTAACTGCGGCTGCCTCGCGGCCTAGCTGTTCTCTCCTCTCCTGTGGGCCTTGGGGTCCACCACCTGGTTCCAGCACCGTCAGCTGGTTCCGGGCCGAGCCTTTGGCTTAGGTGCCTCCTCCTGGGTATCCGAGTTCCGCCAACGTCAGGCGGTCCTTAGTAGTGCTTTTAAGCGCGGGCACCTACAGCTTAGTAACCGGGTTCCAGCACCGCCAGCTGGTCCTCGGTCGTGCTATTGGCTCTTGCACACTGGGGCAACGCATCTGGGTTCCAGCACCGCCAGCTGGTTCTCGGCAGTGTTTTTGTCACAGGTACTCCCTCGTGCCAAGCCTGGTTTCAGCACCGTCAGCTGTTTCTGGGTTGTGTCAAACTCGCTGAGACGCCTATGCTTGCCCCGTCGTGGTGCGGTCGGGTTAGCCAACTCCAGGGTGCCTCCAGTTTAGGAGCTTCCTATGTGGGCTGCGTGAACTGGTAGTCAAGGCTGGTTCTGTAGTGCCAGTAGGCCCAGCTCCCCCTGTAGGACTGTTGGGGTTCGGTAACTGCGGCTGCCTCGCGGCCTAGCTGTTCTCTCCTCTCCTGTGGGCCTTGGGGTCCACCACCTGGTTCCAGCACCGTCAGCTGGTTCCGGGCCGAGCCTTTGGCTTAGGTGCCTCCTCCTGGGTATCCGAGTTCCGCCAACGTCAGGCGGTCCTTAGTAGTGCTTTTAAGCGCGGGCACCTACAGCTTAGTAACCGGGTTCCAGCACCGCCAGCTGGTCCTCGGTCGTGCTATTGGCTCTTGCACACTGGGGCAACGCATCTGGGTTCCAGCACCGCCAGCTGGTTCTCGGCAGTGTTTTTGTCACAGGTACTCCCTCGTGCCAAGCCTGGTTTCAGCACCGTCAGCTGTTTCCGGGTTGTGTCAAACTTGCTGAGACGCCTATGCTTGCCCCGTCGTGGTGCGGTCGGGTTAGCCAACTCCAGGGTGCCTCCAGTTTAGGAGCTTCCTATGTGGGCTGCGTGAACTGGTAGTCAAGGCTGGTTCTGTAGTGCCAGTAGGCCCAGCTCCCCCTGTAGGACTGTTGGGGTTCGGTAACTGCGGCTGCCACGCGGCCTAGCTGTTCTCTCCTCTCCTGTGGGCCTTGGGGTCCACCACCTGGTTCCAGCACCGTCAGCTGGTTCCAGGCCGAGCCTTTGGCTTAGGTGCCTCCTCCTGGGTATCCGAGTTCCGCCAACGTCAGGCGGTCCTTGGTAGTGCTTTTAAGCGCGGGCACCTACAGCTTAGTAACCGGGTTCCAGCACCGCCAGCTGGTCCTCGGTCGTGCCATTGGCTCTTGCACACTGGGGCAACGCATCTGGGTTCCAGCACCGCCAGCTGGTTCTCGGCAGTGTTCTTGACACAGGTACTCCCTCGTGCCAAGCCTGGTTTCAGCACCGTCAGCTGTTTCCGGGTTGTGTCAAACTCGCTGAGACGCCTAAGCTTGCCCCGTCGTGGTGCGGTCGGGTTAGCCAACTCCAGGGTGCCTCCAGTTTAGGAGCTTCCTATGTGGGCTGCGTGAACTGGTAGTCAAGGCTGGTTCTGTAGTGCCAGTAGGCCCAGCTCCCCCTGTAGAACTGTTGGGGTTCGGTAACTGCGGCTGCCTCGCGGCCTAGCTGTTCTCTCCTCTCCTGTGGGCCTTGGGGTCCACCACCTGGTTCCAGCACCGTCAGCTGGTTCCAGGCCGAGCCTTTGGCTTAGGTGCCTCCTCCTGGGTATCCGAGTTCCGCCAACGTCAGGCGGTCCTTGGTAGTGCTTTTAAGCGCGGGCACCTACAGCTTAGTAACCGGGTTCCAGCACCGCCAGCTGGTCCTCGGTCGTGCCATTGGCTCTTGCACACTGGGGCAACGCATCTGGGTTCCAGCACCGCCAGCTGGTTCTCGGCAGTGTTCTTGACACAGGTACTCCCTCGTGCCAAGCCTGGTTTCAGCACCGTCAGCTGTTTCCGGGTTGTGTCAAACTCGCTGAGACGCCTATGCTTGCCCCGTCGTAGTGCGGTCGGGTTAGCCAACTCCAGGGTGCCTCCAGTTTAGGAGCTTCCTATGTGGGCTGCGTGAACTGGTAGTCAAGGCTGGTTCTGTAGTGCCAGTAGGCCCAGCTCCCCCTGTAGGACTGTTGGGGTTCAGTAACTGCGGCTGCCTCGCGGCCTAGCTGTTCTCTCCTCTCCTGTGGGCCTTGGGGTCCACCACCTGGTTCCAGCACCGTCAGCTGGTTCCGGGCCGAGCCTTTGGCTTAGGTGCCTCCTCCTGGGTATCCGAGTTCCACCAACGCCAGGCGGTCCTTGGTAGTGCTTTTAAGCGCGGGCACCTACAGCTTAGTAACCGGGTTCCAGCACCGCCAGCTGGTCCTTGGTGCCATTGGCTCTTGCACACTGGGGCAACGCATCTGGGTTCCAGCACCGCCAGCTGGTCCTCGGCAGTGTTCTTGTCACAGGTACTCCCTCGTGCCAAGCCTGGTTTCAGCACCGTCAGCTGTTTCCGGGTTGTGTCAAGCTCACTGAGACGCCTATGCTTGCCCCGTCGTGGTGCGGTCGGGTTAGCCAACTCCAGGGTGCCTCCAGTTTAGGAGCTTCCTATGTGGGCTGCGTGAACTGGTAATCAAGGCTGGTTCTGTAGTGCCAGTAGGCCCAGCTCCCCCTGTAGGACTGTTGGGGTTCGGTAACTGCGGCTGCCTCGCGGCCTAGCTGTTCTCTCCTCTCCTGTGGACCTTCGGGTCCACCACCTGGTTCCAGCACCGTCAGCTGGTTCCAGGCCGAGCCTTTGGCTTAGGTGCCTCCTCTTGGGTATCCGAGTTCCGCCAACGCCAGGCGGTCCTTGGTAGTGCTTTTAAGCGCGGGCACCTACAGCTTAGTAACCGGGTTCCAGCACCGCCAGCTGGTCCTCGGTGCCATTGGCTCTTGCACACTGGGGCAACGCATCTGGGTTCCAGCACCGCCAGCTGGTTCTCGGCAGTGTTCTTGTCACAGGTACTCCCTCGTGCCAAGCCTGGCTTCAGCACCGTCAGCTGTTTCCGTGTTGTGTCAAGCTCACTGAGACGCCTATGCTTGCCCCGTCGTGTTGCGGTCGGGTTAGCCAACTCCAGGGTGCCTCCAGTTTTGGAGCTTCCTATGTGGGCTGCGTGAACTGGTAGTCAAGGCTGGTTCTGTAGTGCCAGTAGGCCCAGCTCCCCCTGTAGGACTGTTGGGGTTCGGTAACTGCGGCTGCCTCGCGGCCTAGCTGTTCTCTCCTCTCCTGTGGACCTTCGGGTCCACCACCTGGTTCCAGCACCGTCAGCTGGTTCCAGGCCAAGCCTTTGGCTTAGGTGCCTCCTCCTGGGTATCCGAGTTCCGCCAACGTCAGGCGGTCCTTGGTAGTGCTTTTAAGCGCGGGCACCTACAGCTTAGTAACCGGGTTCCAGCACCGCCAGCTGGTCCTCGGTCGTGCCATTGGCTCTTGCACACTGGGGCAACGCATCTGGGTTCCAGCACCGCCAGCTGGTTCTCGGCAGTGTTTTTGACACAGGTACTCCCTCGTGCCAAGCCTGGTTTCAGCACCGTCAGCTGTTTCCGGGTTGTGTCAAGCTCACTGAGACGCCTATGCTTGCCCCGTCGTGGTGCTGTCGGGTTAGCCAACTCCAGGGTGCCTCCAGTTTAGGAGCTTCCTATGTGGGCTGCGTGAACTGGTAGTCAAGGCTGGTTCTGTAGTGCCAGTAGGCCCAGCTCCCCCTGTAGGACTATTGGGGTTCGGTAACTGCGGCTGCCTCGCGGCCTAGCTGTTCTCTCCTCTCCTGTGGGCCTTCAGGTCCACCACCTGGTTCCAGCACCGTCAGCTGGTTCTCGGCAGTGTCTTTTGCTCTTGTACCTTCTGCTCCCCATCCTGGTTCCAGTAACGTCAGCTGGTTCCGGGCAGAGCCTTTGGCTTAGGTGCCTCCTTCTGGGTATCCAAGTTCCACCAACGTCAGGTGGTCCTTGGTAGTGCTTTCGGGCACGGGTACCTCCTGCTTAGTAAACGGGTTCCAGTAACGTCAGCTGGTCCTCGGTAGTTCCATTGGCTCTTGGACCTTCGGCTACCCATCCGGGTTCCAGTACCGTCAGCTGGTTCTCGGCAGTGTCTTTTGCTCTTGTACCTTCTGCTCCCCATCCTGGTTCCAGTACCGTCAGCTGGTTCCGGGCAGAGCCTTTGGCTTAGGTGCCTCCTTCTGGGTATCCGAGTTCCGCCAACGTCAGGCGGTCCTTGGTAGTGCTTTTTAGCACGGGTACCTCCTGCTTAGTAACCGGGTTCCAGTAACGTCAGCTGGTCCTCGGTAGTTCCATAGGCTCTTGAACCTTCGGGTAGCCATCCGAGTTCCAGTTCCATCAGCTGGTTCTTGGCATTTTCTCAGCCTTCTTGTACCTTCTGCTACATTTCCAAGTTGAAGACCCTAAAGTCGACGACCCGGAAGACCACCCTGATGACGACGACGACGACCCGGAAGACCACCCCGATGACGACGACGACGACGGCGGAGACGACGACGGCGGAGACGACGACGGCGGAGACGACGACGGCTGAGACGACGACGGCGGAGATGACGACACTGGAGACGACGACCCTGGAGACGACGACATGGAAGACCGAGAAGCAGAAGAACAAGAGGCTGCATAACAAAGAGCAGAAGAACATTAAGCATAAGACTTAATATCAGAGCAAAAGATATTATCTAAATTATATGCAGAAGAAGACTAAGCAGTGTATGGGGGTGAGTCCGTTCCTCCTCGTGGTGCCCCTGGATAAAGCCTGATGCTGCAGGCCAAACTGAACGCGGACAAATGTAACTTTTGTGACTGGCAGAACGGAAGGTGTAATCTTCCAACTTTTATAGATAACAACTACGGGAATGACTGTCACAAATGAGAATATGATGAAAAAGTAGAATAGGAAGAATAATAACAGTGGAATAAAAAGAATATGTAGAATAGGAAGAATAATAGTTGAATAAAATGAATATGAAGAATGTAATAAAAAAAAAAAAAAAGGTAAAGGATGAAGAAGAAGATGAATAAGGTGAAGAAGAAGTTGATGTCAAAGATGCTGATGATGATGAAGATGAAAGTGTGGGAAAAGAAAAAGAAAAAAGAAAAAAAAGAAGGGGAAGGGCGTGGAATAGTGAAACATCAATATCTGACAAAATTAAAAAAAAAATGTACATAGTCAATATCTTTGTCACTCCGAACGTCTTAAAAAAAAACAAAAAACATGCTATTCTATTTGATTGGGATAAACCTTTATGACTTTAATGTCTCCGTTACCTCCCCAAATACATCCGGCATTATTCTTAGTTGTTTTCCTTCATGTAGAATGAACCTACAAGGCAAGAAAGGGTTTATTTTAATTCCGATATTTTGGGCCCATTGACTTGCATTGGGATCGGGTATCGGTATCGGCGATATCCGATATTTTTTGAATATCGGCCGATCCTATCCGATACCGATACTTTCCGATATCGGAAGGTATCGCTCAACACTAGCAACCAAGTATTAGGCTGAGGGTGCCAATACTTTTGTATGGCCAATTTTTTGAGTTTTGTGTGAAATGATCAATGTTTTGCTTTTTGCTTCATTCTCTTTTGTGTTTTTACATTTAAGACAAATTAAATGAAGATAATAGTACCAAAGAATTTGTGATTGCAATCATTTTCAGGAAGAAACTGAGTATTATCTAACAGAATTGCAGGGGTGTCAATACTTTTGGCCACAACTGTAGTTATATTAGTGTATGTACATTTTTGACTTTTCAGTGAGTAATAAAAATGCTTCAAAACTTTCACTCTTTAATTATTCTGCCATTTGGCAAATATTAATAATTTTGATAATCCTAATTGACCTAAAATGGGAAAGCTTTACTCTGATTTCATGTCATATTTTGAGAAAAACATGCATACAGTGGGGCAAAAAAGTATTTAGTCAGTCAGCAATAGTGCAAGTTCCACCACTTAAAAAGATGAGAGGCGTCTGTAATTTACATTATAGGTAGACCTCAACTATGGGAGACAAACTGAGAAAAAAAAATCCAGAAAATCACATTGTCTGTTTTTTTAACATTTTATTTGCATATTATGGTGGAAAATAAGTATTTGGTCAGAAACAAAATTTCATCTCAATACTTTGTAATATATCCTTTGTTGGCAATGACAGAGGTCAAACGTTTTCTGTAACTCTTCACAAGGTTGCCACACACTGTTGTTGGTATGTTGGCCCATTCCTCCATGCAGATCTCCTCTAGAGCAGTGATGTTTTTGGCTTTTCGCTTGGCAACACGGACTTTCAACTCCCTCCAAAGGTTTTCTATAGGGTTGAGATCTGGAGACTGGCTAGGCCACTCCAGGACCTTGAAATGCTTCTTACGAAGCCACTCCTTCGTTGCCCTGGCGGTGTGCTTTGGATCATTGTCATGTTGAAAGACCCAGCCACGTTTCATCTTCAATGCCCTTGCTGATGGAAGGAGATTTGCACTCAAAATCTCACGATACATGGCCCCATTCATTCTTTCATGTACCCGGATCAGTCGTCCTGGCCCCTTTGCAGAGAAACAGCCCCAAAGCATGATGTTTCCACCACCATGCTTTACAGTAGGTATGGTGTTTGATGGATGCAACTCAGTATTCTTTTTCCTCCAAACACGACAAGTTGTGTTTCTACCAAACAGTTCCAGTTTGGTTTCATCAGACCATAGGACATTCTCCCAAAACTCCTCTGGATCATCCAAATGCTCTCTAGCAAACTTCAGACGGGCCCGGACATGTACTGGCTTAAGCAGTGGGACACGTCTGGCACTGCAGGATCTGAGTCCATGGTGGCGTAGTGTGTTACTTATGGTAGGCCTTGTTACATTGGTCCCAGCTCTCTGCAGTTCATTCACTAGGTCCCCCCGCGTGGTTCTGGGATTTTTGCTCACCGTTCTTGTGATCATTCTGACCCCACGGGGTGGGAATTTGCGTGGAGCCCCAGATCGAGGGAGATTATCAGTGGTCTTGTATGTCTTCCATTTTCTAATTATTGCTCCCACTGTTGATGTTTTCACTCCAAGCTGGTTGGCTATTGCAGATTCAGTCTTCCCAGCCTGGTGCAGGGCTACAATTTTGTTTCTGGTGTCCTTTGACACCTCTTTGGTCTTCACCATAGTGGAGTTTGGAGTCAGTCTGTTTGAGGGTGTGCACAGGTATCTTTTTATACTGATAACAAGTTTAAACAGGTGCCATTACTACAGGTAATGAGTGGAGGAAAGAGGAGACTCTTAAAGAAGAAGTTACAGGTCTGTGAGAGCCTGAAATCTTGATTGTTTGTTTCTGGCCAAATACTTATTTTCCACCATAATATGCAAATAAAATGTTAAAAAAACAGACAATGTGATTTTCTGGATTTTTTTTTCTCAGTTTGTCTCCCATAGTTGAGGTCTACCTATGATGTAAATTACAGACGCCTCTCATCTTTTTAAGTGGTGGAACTTGCACTATTGCTGACTGACTAAATACTTTTTTGCCCCACTGTATGTGTCTTTTTATATACAGTACAGACCAAAAGTTTGGACACACCTTCTCATTTAAAGATTTTTCTGTATTTGCATGACTATGAAAATTGTACATTCATTCTGAAGGCATCAAAACTATGAATTAACACATGTGAAATTATATACTTAACAAAAAAAGTGTGAAACAACTGAAATTATGTCTCATATTCTAGGTTCTTCAAAGTAGTCACCTTTTGCTTTGATGACTGCTTTGCACACTCTTAACGTTCTCTTGATAAGCTTCAAGGAGGCTCCCTGCATGCTTCCCTGTGACCTTCGGAGCAACGCAATGTGATCGCATTGCTCCGAGGGTCTCTTACCTTCTCCTCCTTACAGGCCTGGATCCGAAATGGCCATGGGGCTGCATCCGGGTCCTGCAGGGAGGTTGCTTACCAGCGCCTGCTCAGATCAGGTGCAGGCAAGCCTGCCTGCTGTGCCTGTGTGATCGCTGATCTGACATAGTGTACAGCAAAGTGTCAGATCAGCGATCTGTCAATATAATGTGATGCCCCCCCCTGGGGCAAAGTAAAAAAGTTTTAAAAAATTTTTTTACATGTGCAAAAAAAAATAAATCCTAAATAAATAAATAAAAAAATATATATATTGTTCAAATAAATATATTCCATTATCTAAATAAAAAAGCAATAAAAGTACACATATTTAGTATCGCCGCATCTGTAACAACCCGACCTATAAAACTGTCCCACTAGTTAACTGAAGAGCAGTGAACACCGTAAAAAAAATAAAAAAAACGAGGTAAAAAACTACGCTTTATTATCATACCACTGAACAAAAAGTGGAATAACATGCGATCAAAAAGACGGATATAAATAACCATGGTACCGCTGAAAACGCCATCTTGTCCCGCAAAAAACGAGCCACCATACAGCATCATCAATGAAAAATTTAAAAAAGTTATAGTCCTCAGAATAAAGCGATGCAAAAATAATTCTTTCTTCTATGAAATAGTTTTTATCGAATGGGGGTTTTCCATTGTTTAGGCACATCAGGGGTTCTCCAAACGCGACATGGTGTCCGATCTCAATTCCAGCCAATTCTGCGTTGAAAAAGTAAAACAGTGCTCCTACCCTTCCGAGTCCTCCCGTGCACCCAAACAGGGGTTTACCCCAACATATGGGGCATCAGAGTACTCATGACAAATTGCACAACAAAACTTCTGGGGTCCAATTTCTCTTGTTACCCTTGGGAAAATAAAAATTTGGGGGGCTAAAAAAACTTTTTTGTGGGACAAAAATTATTTTTTATTTTCACGGCTCTGCGTTATAAACTGTAGTGAAATAATTGGGGGTTCAAGGTTCTCACAACACATCTAGATAAGTGCTTTGGGGGGTCTAGGTTCCAATAAGGGGTCACTTGTGGGAGGTTTCTACTGTTAAGGTACATCAGGGGCTCTGCAAATGCAACGTGACGCCTGCCGACCAATCCATCTAAGTCTGCATTCCAAATGGCGCTCCTTCCCTTCCGAGCTCTGCCCTGTGCCCAAACGGTGGTTCCCCCCCACATATTGGGTATGAGCGTACTTAGGACAAATTGGACAACAACTTTTGGGGTGCAATTTCTCTTGCTACCCTTGGGAAAATAAAGATTTGGGGGGCTAAAAAAACATTTTTGTGGGAAAAAATTTTTATTTTCACGGCTTTGCGTTATTAACTGTAGTGAAATACTTGGGGGTTCAAAGTTCTCGCAACACATCTAGATAAGTTCCTTGGGGGGTCTAGGTTCCAATATGGGGTCACTTGTGGGGGTTTCTACTGTTTAGGTACATCAGGGGCTCTGTAAATGCAACGTGATGCCTGCAGACCATTCCATCTAAGTCTGCATTCCAAATGGCGCTCCTTCCCTTCCGAGCTCTGCCATGCGCCCAAATGGTGGTTTCCCCCCACATATGGAGTATCAGCGTAGACAAATTGTACAACAACTTTTGTGGACCAATTTCTCCTATTACCCTTGGGAAAATACAAAACTGGGGGCTAAAAAATAATTTTTGTGGAAAAAAAAATAATTTATATTTTCATGGCTCTGCTTCATAAACTGTAGCGAAACACTTGGCGGTTCAAAGCTCTCACAACACATCTAGATAAGATCCCTAGAGGGTTTACTTTCCAAAATGGTGTCACTTGTGGGGGGTTTCAATGTTTAGACACATCAGGGACTCTCCAAATGCAGCATGGTGTCCATTCTAATTTCCAGACAATTTTGCATTCAAAAGTCAAACGGCGCTCCTTCCCTTCCGAGCTCTGCCATGCACCCAGTGGTTTACCCCACATATGGGGTATCAGCGTACTCATGACAAATTTCACAACAACTTTTGGGGTACAATTTCTTCTGGTACCCTTGGCAAAATAAAAAATTGGGTGCGAAAAGTTCATTTTTGTGAAAAAAATTATATTTTATTTTTACGGCTCCCAATATAAACTTCTGTGAAGCACTTGGCAGGTCAAATGTTCACCACACATCCACATAAGTTCATTAGGGGGTCTACTTTCCAAAATGGTGTCACTTGTGGGGGGTTTCAATGTTTTGGCACATCAGGGGCTCCCCACCGCAACATGGCGTCCCATCTCAATTCCAGGCAATTTTGCATTGAAAAGTCAAACGGCGCTCATTACCCTTCTGACCTCTGCCATGCATCCAAACAGTGGTTTACCCCCACATATGGGGTATTAGCGAACTCAGGACAAATTGCACAACAACTTTTGGGGTACAATTTCTTCTGGTACCCTTGGGAAAATAAAAAATTGGGGCGAAAATTCATTTTTGTGAAAAAATATTATTTTTTATTTTTACGGCTTTACATTATAAACTTCTGTGAAGCACTTAATGGGCCAAAGTGCTCACCACACATCTAGATAAGTTCCTTAGGGGGTCTACTTTCAAAATGGTGTTGCTTGTGGGGAGTTTCAATGTTTAGGCACATTAGTGGCTCTCCAAAACAACATGGCGTCCCATCTCAATTCCAGCCAATTTTGCATTGAAAAGTCAAATGGCGCTCCTTCCCTTCCGAGCTCTGCCATGCGCCAAAACAGTGATTTACCCCCACATATGGGGTATCGAGGTACTCAGGACAAATTGCACAACAACTTTTGGGGTCCATTTTCTCATGTTAAACTTTGTAAAATAAAACAAATTGGAGCTGAACTAAATATTTTGTGAAAAAAAAAATGTTCATTTTTTTTAAACATTCCAAAAATTCCTGTGAAGCACCAGAAGGGTTAATAAACTTCATGAATGTGGTTTTTAGCACCTTGAGGGGTGCAGTTTTTAGAATGTTATATATATATAGACCCCTCAAAATGACTTCAAATGTGATGTGGTCCCTAAAAAAATGGTGTTGTAAAAATGAGAAATTGCTGGTTAAATTTTAACCCTTATAACTCCCTAACAAAACAAAATTTTGTTTCCAAAATTGTGCTGATGTAAAGTAGACATGTGGGAAATATTACTTATTAAATATTGTTTGTGACTAGTGTTGAGCATTCCGATACCGCAAGTATCGGGTATCGGCCGATATTTGCGGTATCGGAATTCCGATACTGAATTCCGATACTTCCCGCGTATCGGATACCGGAATCGGAAGTTCCCAGAATTCAAATTGAACGCAGCAGCCAATGAGGAATGAATGAAAGTGTGGGCACATCCTGTTTAGCATGGTGGGCATGTAAGTACTGGCAAGGCTTGGATTGGCTGCTGAAATGATGTCACTCTGCACTATAAAAAAGCGCTGCCGCCATTTTGCGCTCACTCTGCTGTGATTTCAGTTAGGGACAGGACGCTGTGTTCTAACTGAGGGCCAGTTGAGCTTGCTAATTGCTTTATTTTCCTTTCCAAAGGCTAATTTAGCAAAACGCTGTGTGTTCTTCACTGTTCACCTTGCTCTTGCCTTGCAGCGCTGTTTTAACAGCGTTCTGCAAGGTCTCTGTGTGTGTGTGTGTGTGTGTGTGCAGCTCACTCTGTAGTCTGTGTGCAGCCATATACCCGGTTGTATTCAGCTCAGGGGGGGTTCACACTGCCTCACACAGTTGTTCTTTTTTGCTCTTAGTGCAGCCTGCTGCACATTTTTTCTCAAATTTCCTATTAGTGTTTTTCCACCAGTCTCCAGCTCTATTCTGGAAAAACACTACATAGGATAACCTAGAGGGGGGTTTTTGGGCCTTGCAGCGCCGTTTACGGCTGTCTGCACGGTCTCCGTGTGAGCCCAGCTCGCCCTGTAGTCTGTGTGCAGCCATAGCCGGTTGGATTCAGCTCAGGGTTCGTTACTGGCTCATACCTTGAGAAAAATTTTCCTTTTTTTCAAATAGTGCAGCCTGTTTAAAATTTGAAAAAAAAAATTCCTATTAGTGTCTTTCCACTCGTATCCAGCTAAATAGTGGAAAAACACTATATAGGATAACCTAGAGGAGGGTTTTTTGGCCTTGCAGCGCCGTTTACAGCTGTCTGCACGGTCTCCGTGTGAGCCCAGCTCGCCCTGTAGTCTGTGTGCAGCCATAGCCGGTTGGATTCAGCTCAGGGTTCGTTACTGGCTCATACCTTGCGAAAAATTTTCCTTTTTTTTCAAATAGTGCAGCCTGTTTAAAATTTGACAAAAAAAAATCCTATAAGTGTCTTTCCACTCGTATCCAGCTAAATAGTGGAAAAACACTATATAGGATAACCTAGAGGAGGGTTTTTTGGCCTTGCAGCGCCGTTTACGGCTGTCTGCACGGTCTCCGTGTGAGCCCAGCTCGCCCTGTAGTCTGTGTGCAGCCATAGCCGGTTGGATTCAGCTCAGGGCTCGTTACTGGCTCATACCTTGAGAAAAATTTTCCTTTTTTTGAAATAGTGCAGCCTGTTTAAAATTTGAAAAAAAAAAAATTCCTATTAGTGTCTTTCCACCAGTCTCCAGCTCAATTGTGGAAAAACACTACATAGGATAACCTAGAGGTTTTTTTTGGGGCCTTGCAGCGCCGTTTACGGCTGTCTGCACGGTCTCTGTGTGAGCGCAGCTCGCCCTGTAGTCTGTGTGCAGCCATAGCCGGTTGGATTCAGCTCAGGGTGCGTTACTGCCTCATACCTTGAAAAACAATTTCCTTTTTTTCAAATAGTGCAGCCAGTTTAAAATTTGAAAAAAAAAATTCCTATTAGTGTCTTTCCACTTGTATCCAGCTAAATAGTGGAAAAACACTATATAGGATAACCTAGAGGAGGGTTTTTTGGCCTTGCAGCGCCGTTTACGGCTGTCTGCACGGTCTCCGTGTGATTTAAACTAGCTCTGTAGCCCGATCTGCACCAAAAAAAAAGTTAAGTTCACCAAACACAACTTAACACTTGTGTAGGCCACATTTGAAAAATAATAAAGTTTAGTCCACAATTTACAACATTAGTGTTTCTTACACCTGTTAGGAGGAGCATTACAGGAATAAGCACACTAAGGCCTTAGTACTTTTCTGCTTATCTTTATCTGTCAACCAAGATGAAGAGGGCAGGGAGTAAGGCACGTGGGCGTGGGCGCGGAGCAGGGAGAGGAGCAGGGAGAGGACGTGGTGATTCTGTGCCTGCTGCGGGCGCCGGTGACTCGTCGTCACTCAGTTTCAGCAGGGAACAGTCCTTCATGCGCAGCTTTGTCGGAGAGCGCCGTGCACCGCTGCTGCGTGAAGACCAAATTGAAGCCGTTGTCGGGTGGATGGCAGCTAACGCCTCGGCATCGACTTCAGTTAGTGCCACATCCTCTCAGGCACAGAGCACTGGAGAGCAGCCATCTGTCTCTTCACCACCTGCCAAATTGGCCAGGCAGTCAGAGAGCCCAGGACAGGAGCCGTCTCTACTTCTGTTCTCTGAATCTCTTGGCTTGGAAACAGGGGGCCAGCCAAGCAGCATTGGAGAAATGGAAGAAGAGGCAGTGTGCAGTGATGCCCAACACCTTTTTCTCTCTGACTCTGAAGAGGCAGGTGGGCCAGTGCCTCCGGTGACCACAGCGCAGTACGCATCTGATGATGAAACTCAGGTGCCGCTTTCTCGTGCGTACTGTGCTGCTGAGACTACCCAGGAGGAGCAGTTGGTGGCAGAGGGTAGTGGAGATGATGAGGTCCTTGACCCATCGTGGCGTGAGGAACAGGAAGGTGGTGGGAGCAGCTCAGAGGAAGAGCTTCCTCTTAAGGGCCAAAGAGGGAGAGGGAGGGGGAAGACTGCAGAGCCTGTAGCCTCCACTTTGGCACCCGTTAGGAGCCTGTCTCTTTCCAAAGCCAAAAAGGGCGCTCCCAAGACTTGCAGTGCCTGGTCCTTTTTTGACACAGTTGCAGATGACATTTGTTTTGTCAAATGCAAGCTGTGTCATCATAAAGTAAAAAGAGGGAAAAATGTCAGCAACCTCAATACCACAAATATGTGGAAACATGTGCGGACCAGGCACGCGGTGGAGTTACAGAAACACACTGAAGATGTAGGCCAACCAACAGCGGCAGCTACCACCTCTTCAGCTCGTGTTGCCTCTTCCTCCAGCTCACGCACAGCTGGTTTGGCTTCCTCCCAGAGACCTTGTGTAATTCCACCCACAGCACCACCTTCCCAGTCATCCTCACACTCCCAGTCTACTCTACAGCCATCGGTAGTACAGGCATGGGAGAAAAGGCGGGCATTCTCGGCCAACCACCCCCGAGCACAGGCTCTGAATGCAGGCATTGCCAAACTGTTGTCCCTGGAAATGCTCTCGTTCAGGCTGGTGGAGACTGACAGCTTCCGTGACTTGATGGCATTGGCAGTCCCACAGTACAAGGTGCCCAGCCGCTTTTACTTCAGCAGGCAGGCTGTCCCTGCCCTGCACAGGCATGTTGAGGCAAACATAAAACATGCGCTACTGAACGCCGTCAGTAGCAAGGTCCACCTCACCACCGATGCGTGGACCAGTCAGCATGGACAGGGGCGATATGTTTCCCTCACTGCCCATTGGGTTAATGTTGTTGAGCCAGGTACAGATCGTGCGAGTGGCGCAGGACGTGTCCTGCCCACTCCAAGGATTGCAGGAATCCAGTCTGTACGCATCGACTCCTCCTCTTACACCAGTTCCTCTGATTCCTCTCTGCAGGATCCGTCACAGTCCACCCCCACATGGACCCG
The DNA here is from genome assembly GCF_032444005.1 of Ranitomeya imitator. Classification (NCBI taxonomy): domain Eukaryota; kingdom Metazoa; phylum Chordata; class Amphibia; order Anura; family Dendrobatidae; genus Ranitomeya; species Ranitomeya imitator. The sequence continues at coordinate 1,099,043,969 of NC_091282.1, read as the reverse complement.
TGAACGTTTACCTATGACCGACATGAGCACAGCCGTGGCCAAACGTCAGCAGGCCGTCTTGAAACTAGTTTCATTGGGGCATCGAAGCCACACAGCGCAGGAGCTCTGGAATGCCATAAAGCAGGAGAGCGAAGTGTGGTTACTGCCAGCGAATCTCCAGCCAGGCATGGTAGTGTGTGACAATGGCCGACATCTGGTGGCAGCTTTGGCCCTTGGCAACCTCACTCACATCCCATGTCTGGCACATGTGCTCAATTTGGTTGTGCAGAGTTTTCTGAGGGACTATCCGGATCTTGATGCCCTGCTGCACAAGGTCCGCCTAGAGTGTGCTCACTTGCGGCGTTCCAGCTTGGCCAGATCCCGCATTGCTGCTCTGCAGCGCCGATTCCGCCTTCCGGAACACCGCATCATATGTGACCTACCTACCCGGTGGAATTCCACGTTACATATGTTGGAGCGGTTGTGTGAGCAGCAGCAAGCAGTTATGGAGTACCAGCTGCATCAGGCGCAAAGAAGTCGCAGTCAGCGCCGATCAGACTTCACAACCACAGAGTGGGCCACTATGAAGGACGTCTGCCAGGTTTTGCGTCCTTTTGATTATTCCACGCGGATGGCAAGTGCAGATGATGCACTAGTCAGCATGACTGTCCCCCTTATCTGCCTGCTTCAGCAAACTTTGCAAGGGTTAAGGGATGATGTGGTGGAAGAGGTGGAGGATGAGGAGTCACCTTTTCCATCAGCTTCTGGAGAGTCAGCGCCACGTGGTTCCTCACAAAGGGGTACGCAGGGGCCAATTTGTGAGGAGGATGAGGAGGAGTCAATGGAGGAGGAAGAGCTCCGTCCAGAGGAGGGAGCGACACAATTGTCCAGTGGTCAGTGTGTACAGCGAGGGTGGGGTGATGACGAGCGGGCAGAGATCATGTCTCAAGCAGGGGACAGCGTTTCTGGGCCAGTTGGCACTCTGCAGCACATGGTGGATTTCATGCTGCAGTGCCTGAGAAACGACCGCCGCATCGACCACATTCTCAACATGCCTGATTATTGGGTGTTCACCCTCCTCGATCCTCGCTACCGGGACAACGTCCAAAACCTCATCCCTGCGTTGACCCGGGAGCGTAAATTGCAGGAGTACCACGACACACTGGTGAATTCCATCATCTTCTCCTGTCCAACTGAGAGGAGTGCTGCTAGTGCTTTACAAAGCAGCTCAGTGCGTCGAGGCAGTGGGGGAGGCTCTGCCCAAAGAGGGAGCAGAAGCAGTGCCTCTGCCCAAGGCAAGCCCAGTATGGCACAACTCTGGCACACTTTTGTGTGCCCGCCCCAAATGTCTACACCATCACCGGCGGCTCCAGTCAGCAGGAGGCAACGGTTCCGTCAGATGGTGACAGACTGCATGGCTTGCCCTCTTACTGTACTCCCAGACGGCTCTTCCCCGTTCAAGTTTTGGGTCTCTAAGCTGGATACATGGCCAGAGCTAAGCCAGTATGCATTGGAGGTGCTGGCTTGCCCTGCGGCTAGTGTCTTATCGGAACGTGTCTTTAGTGCCGCAGGTGGTGTACTAACAGACCGTCGCATGCGACTATCCTCCGATAACGTTGACCGGCTTACTTTCCTGAAAATGAACCAGGCCTGGATCTTGCAGGAATTTGCCACTCCTCTGCCTGATTAAGTAATTGGGTGTCATCCAGGTCTCCTGCTGTGTTCATCTTTCTACCACCTGAACTGCTATTCCTGGGCTCCAACACCGCCAGTTGCGGCTCAGAAGTGCAGGCTGCACAGTAAAAACATACGACCCAGTGTTATTGGGTTTCAGTAACGTCAGCTGATCCCCAGCTGTGTAGCCGGCAATGTGTCCTGCGACCGCCACGCTGGCACAACAACCTAAATGTAAGGGAACCTGTACCCCCCCCCCGTCGTTTGTTACTGAAAGAGCCATCTTGTGCAGCAGTAATGCTGCACAAGGAAAAGGTAGCTTTTTTTTTTTAGCTCTTTGCACACGCAGAACTTAACACTTATAAAATGTGTTCACTGATACCGTTATACCGTCCCGGAGCTGGGACTTTCCTTCGTAAAGTGACGCAGCACAGCCGTCATTCCTACCCCCTTGGTGCCATGCGCTGCCTCCTCAGCGTTGTTTTAAGCTGTCACGGAGCCTGCGCTGTTCTGTTATCCCTTGGGCATGCCCTATTTGCGCTGCCTGTCTTCTGACATAATTTGGTGTCAGGCTGGCTGCGCCTGTGCGGCCGCGGTGCCCGAGATCCCGCCTCGCAGTGTCTTCTGATTGAGTCACACTGCGGGCCTGGGATCCATGGGCATGCGCAGTGCATATCTTCCCCTCGGGCTCTCGCTCATTTCCCTCCGCCTTCTTTAGACTGTGCGCCGTCAGCTGATCCCTAGCATGCCACGGCCGTGACACCGCACAGTCTGAAGAAGAGGGAAGGAGGGGAGTGAGAGTCGAGGTTATGCACTGTGCATGCCCATGGTTCCAAGGCCCGCAGTGGGATTACGTTAGATGAGACTGCGAGGTGGGATCTGGAGCAGCGTGGACGCACAGGCACTGACAGCCTGACACCAAATTATGTCAGAAGACAGGCAGCGCTAATTGGGCATGGCCAAGGGCTAACAGAACAGCGCAGGCTCCGTGACAGCTTAAAACAAAGCTGAGGAGGCAGCGCACGGCATCAAGGGGATAGGAATGACAGCTGTGCTGTGTCCCATTACGAAGGAAATTCGCACCTCCGGAACGGTTTAACGGTATAAAGGGACACATTTTTAGTGTTTACTTCGGTGTTTGCAAGGAGCATAATTAAAAGAGCAACCTTTTCCTTTTGCATCCTTAGTGCTGCACAACATGGCTCTTTCAGCTACAAACGTCTTGGGGGGGGGTTAAAGGTTTCCTTTCAACTTGCTCCAATCAGGCTTCGGCCTACACTCTGTTCCTCTGCTCCTCCTGCTGTCCCTGGGCTCTAACACCGCCAGTTGGTGCCTGGAAGTGCTGTGTGCACAGTCAACAGTCGCTCCTCTGTTATTGGGGTTCAGTAACGTCAGCTGATCCCCAGCTGTGTGTGCGGCAATACCTCCAATCTGCTCCTCCTGCTGTCCCTGGGCTCTAACACCGCCAGTTGGTGCCTGGAAGTGCTGTGTGCACAGTCAACAGTCGCTCCTCTGTTATTGGGGTTCAGTAACGTCAGCTGATCCCCAGCTGTGTATCCGGCAACGTGTCATGCGACCGCCACGCTGGCACAACTAAAATGTAAGGGGACCTGTCCCCCCCCCCCCTAGGCGTTTGTTAGTGAAAGAGCCACCATGTGCAGCACTAATACTGCACAAGGGAAAGGTCGCTCTTGAAATTATGCTCCTTGCAAACGCTGAACTACACACTCATGTAATGTGTCCCCTCACACCGTCCAACCGTCCCGGAGGTGGGACTTTCCTTTGTAATGTGACGCAGCACAGCCGTCATTGCTACCCCCTTGGCACCGTGCGCTGCCTCCTTAGCGTTGTTTGATTCCGTCATGGACCCTGCGCTGTTATGTTATCCCTTGGCCATGCACAGTTTGCACTGCCCGTCCTCTGACATCATTTGTTGTTGTCCTGGCTGCACCTGTGCGTCCACGCTGCCCGAAATCACACCTCGCAGTGTCGTCTAATGTGATCCCACAGTGGGCCTGGTATCCATGGCCATGCGCAGTGCATATACTAGCCTCTCACTCCCCTTCTTCACGCTTCTTCAGACTAGGCGGCGTCAGCTGATCCCTAATAGCATGCCACGGCCGTGACGCCGCACAGTCTGAAGAAGCAGGAAGGAGGTGAGTGAGAGGCGATGATATGCACTGCGCATGCCCATGGATCCCTGGCCCGCAGTGGGACTACATTAGATGACACTGCAAGGTTGGATCTCGGGCAGCTTGGACGCACAGGCACTGCCAGCCTGACACCTACATGATGTCAGAAGACGGGCACCGCTTTCTGTGCATGGCCAAGGGATAACATTACAGCGCGGGCTCCGTGACAGAACCAAACAACGTTGAGGAGGTGGCGCCCGGCACCAAGGGGGTTGGAATGACGGCTGTGCTGTGTCACATTACAAAGGAAAGTCCCACTTCCGGGATGGTTTGACGGTGTGAGGGGACACATTATATGACTGTGTACTTCAGCGTTTGCAAGGAGCATAATTTTCGGAGCCACCATTTTCCATGTGCAGTATTACTGCTGTACAAGATGGCTCTTTCAGCAACAAATGCCTGGGGGGGGGGTTAAAGGTTCCCTTTCAACTTGCTCCACTGCAGGCTTCGGCCTACACTCTGCTCCTCTTTGATTCCCTGGGTTTCAACACTGTCAGTTGCCACCTGGAAGTGTTGTCTACACAGAAAAAACACTAGGTGATGTGTCAGTGGGGTTCAGCACCGCCAGCTGTTCCCCTGCTGTGTAGTCGGCAACGTGTCCAGCACAAGCCACGCTGGCACAACAGAACAAAAGCTGCCACCAGTGCAGGCTTCGGCCTACACTCTGCTCCTCTCCTCCTCCTGCTGACCCTGGGCTCAAACACCGCTAGTTTTTGCCCGGAAGTGCTAGCTGCACAGAGAAAAACACCAGCCAATGTGTTAGTGGGGTTCAGCAACGCCAGCTGTTCCCCTGCTGTGTAGCCAGCAACGTGACCTGCAAACGCCATGCAGGCACAGGAACTGAAATTAAAAGGGAACCTGGCCCCACCCCCCCAGGTGTTTCTATGTATAACAGCCACCTAGTACAGCAGTACTGCTGCATTTGTACAAGGTGGCTGACTTTTTCTCCTTGCCCACGTGGAACTCAACACGTACAAAATGTGTCTCATTGAGACCATTCCACTGTCCCTGAGGTGTGACTTTCCTTTGTAATGATACGCAGCACCCCCCTTGGTAGCGTTTCCCGTCTTTTGTCATCATGGTTGGCTGGCTGCGCCTGTGCATCCGCCCTGCTAGAAACAACGCCCCTCGTTGTCATATTTATTTTGTCAGCGAGGGTGTGGTTTATGGGCACGAGCAGTGCATATGTTCGCCTGTCTTAACTCATCTCCTTCCGCCTTCTTCAGACTGTGCGGCCTCCTGGCCGTGGTAGGCGATAAGGGATCAGCTGAGGCCGCCCAGTCTGGAGCAGGTGTAAGGACATGTGTAAGCGGCAAACCTATTTACTGCACAAGGCCACGAATCCCAGCCACGCAGTGTGATTTTTTGAAAACACACTGTGGGTCTGGGATTCATGTCCATCGCTAACCGCAACGGCCGACATGAAATGAGGTCAGAAGACAGGAAGCGCTCACAGCGCATGGCCAAGGGATCACAATAGCGCAGACTCCTGTACAGCAAATAACAACGCTCAGGAATCTGCGCCCAGTACCTAGGTGCAAATTTTGACACCTGTGCTGCGTCTCGTTAAAAAGAGAAGTCACGCCTCCACAACTGTTTGACAGTATAATGGGCTAAATAGTGTACGTGTTTTAGTCAGCGTGTGCAAGGAGCAAAACAAATAGAGCAACCTTTCACTTGTGCAGCATTAATGCTGCACAAGGTGTGGCTCTTGTACCTTGCAACACCTGAGGGGGGTTAAAGGTAACCTTTGAAATTGGTTCAACTAGGCTTCGGCCTACACTCTGCTCCTCTACTCCTCCTGCTGACCCTGGGCTCAAACACCGCTAGTTTTTGCCCGGAACTGCTAGCTGCACAGAGAAAAACACCAGCCAATGTGTTAGTGGGGTTCAGCACCGCCAGCTGTTCCCCTGCTGTGTAGTCGGCAACGTGTCCAGCACAAGCCACGCTGGCACAACAGAACAAAAGCTGCCACCAGTGCAGGCTTCGGCCTACACTTTGCTCCTCTCCTCCTCCTGCTGACCCTGGGCTCAAACAACGCCAGTTTCTGCCCGGACATGCTAGCTGCACAGAGAAAAACACCAGCCAATGTGTTAGTGGGGTTCAGCACCGCCAGCTGTTCCCCTGCTGTGTAGTCGGCAACGTGTCCAGCACAAGCCACGCTGGCACAACAGAACAAAAGCTGCCACCAGTGCAGGCTTCGGCCTACACTTTGCTCCTCTCCTCCTCCTGCTGACCCTGGGCTCAAACAACGCCAGTTTCTGCCCGGACATGCTAGCTGCACAGAGAAAAACACCAGCCAATGTGTTAGTGGGGTTCAGCACCGCCAGCTGTTCCTCTGCTGTGTAGTCGGCATCGTGTCCAGCACAAGCCACGCTGGCACAACTGACCAAAAGCTGCCACCAGTGCAGGCTTCGGCCTACACTTTGCTCCTCTCCTCCTCCTGCTGACCCTGGGCTCAAACAACGCCAGTTTCTGCCCGGACATGCTAGCTGCACAGAGATAAAAAAAACAGCCAATGTGTTAGTGGGGTTCAGCACCGCCAGCTGTTCCCCTGCTGTGTAGCTGGCAACGTGTCCTGCAAACGCCACGTAGGCACATGAACTTAAATTGAAGGGAGCCTGCCCCCCACCCCCCCAGGTGTTTCTATGTATAACAGCCACCTTGTACAGCAGTACTGCTGCATTTGTACAAGGTGGCTGACTTTTTCTCCTTGCACACGTGGAACTCAACAAGTACAAAATGTGTCTCATTACAGACCATTACAATGTCCCTGAGGTGTGACTTTCCTTTTTAATGACACGCAGCACCCCCATTGTTAGCGCTGCCCGTCTCCTGACATCATTGGTTGGCTGGCTGTGCCTGTGCGTCCCCCCTGCCCGACACAACGCCCCCCGTTGTCTCATATATTTTGACTGCGAGGGTGTGATTGATGGGCACGAGCAGTGCATATGTTCCCCTGTTTTCACTCCCCTCCTTCCGCCTTCTTCTGACTGTGCGGCCTCATGGCCGCGGCATGCGATAAGGGATCAGCTGAGGCCGCCCAGTCTGAAGCAGGTGTAAGGACATGTGTGAGCGGCGAACATATTTACTGCACAAGGCCACGAATCCCAGCACCGCAGTGTGACTTTAGGAAAAGCCACTGTGGGTCTGGGATTTATGGCCATCGTTAACCGCACCGGCCAACATGAAATGAGGTCATGAGACGGCCTCCACTAACAGGGTATTGCCAAGGGATAACACAAGAGCGCAGTTTCCTGTACTGCAAATAACAACGGTAAGGAATCTGCGCACAGCACCTAGGTGTAAATTTGTACACCTGTGCTGCGTCACCTTAAAAAGACTAGTAGTCACGCCTCCACTACTGTTTGACAGTATAATGGGCTAAATAGTGTACGTGTTTAATTCAGCGTGTGCAAGGAGCAAAATTAAATAGAGCAACCTTTGACTTGTGCATCATTAATGCTGTTCAAGGTGTGGCTCTTGTACCTTGCAACACCTGAGGGGGGGGTTAAAGGTAACCTTTGAAATTGGTTCAACTAGGCTTCGGCCTACACTCTGCTCCTCTACTCCTCCTGCTGACCCTGGGCTCAAACACCACTAGTTTTTGCCCGGAAATGCTAGCTGCACAGAGAAAAACACCAGCCAATGTGTTAGTGGGCTTCAGCACCGCCAGCTGTTCCCCCGCTGTGTAGCCGGCATCGTGTCCAGCACAAGCCACGCTGGCACAACCGACCAAAAGCTGCCACCAGTGCAGGCTTCGGCCTACACTTTGCTCCTCTCCTCCTCCTCCTGCTGACCCTGGGCTCAAACACCGCTAGTTTTTGCCCGGAAATGCTAGCTGCACAGAGAAAAACACCAGCCAATGTGTTAGTGGGGTTCAGCACCGCCAGCTGTTCCCCTGCTGTGCAGCTTGCAACGTGACCTGCAAACGCCACGCAGGCACATGAACTGAAATTGAAGGGAGCCTGGCCCCCACCCCCAGGTGTTTCTATGTATAACAGCCACCTTGTACAGCAGTACTGCTGCATTTGTACAAGGTGGCTGATGTTTTCTCCTTGCCCACGTGGAACTCAACACGTACAAAATGTGTCTCTTTGAGACCATTCCACTGTCCCTGAGGTGTGACTTTCCTTTCTAATGATACGCAGCACCCCCCTTGGTAGCGCTTCCCGTCTTCTGACATCATTGGTTGGCTACTTGCGCCTGTTCGTCCGCCCTGCCTGAATAACATGCTCCTCGTTGTCTTAATTATTTTGACTGCGAGGGTGTGATTGATGGGCACGAGCAGTGCATATCTTCGCCTGTCTTAACTCATCTCCTTCCGCCTTCTTCAGACTGTGCAGCCTCATGGCCGCGGCATGCGAGAAGGGATCAGCAGAGGCCGCCCAGTCTGAAGCAGGTGTAAGGACGTGTGTGAGCGGCCAATATATTTACTGCTCAAGGCCACGAATCCCAGCACCGCAGTGTGGCTTTATGAAAAGACACTGTGGGTCTGGGATTTATGGCCATCGTTAACCGCACCGGCCAACATGAAATGATGTCATAAGATGGGCAGCGCTAACAGGGCATTGCCAAGGGATAACACAAGAGCGCAGACTCCTGTACAGCAAATAACAACGCTCAGGAAGCTGCGCCAAGCACCAAGGCGTTATTTTGGACACCTGTGCTGCGTCTCATCAAAAAACCAAGTCACGCATCCACTACAGTTTGACTGTAGAATGGGGTAAATTGTGTATGTCTTTCATTCAGCGTGTGCAAGTAGACAAATTAATAGAGCAACCTTTCACTTGTGCAGCATTAATACTGCACAAGGTGTGTCTCTTGTACTTTGTAACACCTGAGGGGGGGGGTTAAAGGTTTCCTTTGAAATTGGTTCAACTAGGCTTCGGCCTACACTCTGCTCCTCTCCTCCTCCTCCTGCTTCAACACGGGCTCTAACATCGCTAGTTTTTGCCCGCAAGTGCTAGCTGCACAGAGAAAAACACACGCCATTGTGTTAGTGGGGTTCAGCAACGCCAGCTGTTCCCCCAGTGTGTAGCCGGCAAAGTGTCCTGCAAACACAACGCAGACACAAAGCTGCCTCCAGTGCAGGCTTCGGCCTACACTCATCTCCCCCTGCTTACCCTTTGCTCCAACACCGCTAGTTGGGGCTCTAGGAAGACAATCTTTAATAGGCAAGGCAACGCATCTGGGTTCCAGCACCGCCAGCTGGTTCTCGGCAGTGTTCTTGTCACAGGTACTCCCTCGTGCCAAGCCTGGTTTCAGCACCGTCAGCTGTTTCCGGGTTGTGTCAACTTCACTGAGACGCCTATGCTTGCCCCGTCGTGGTGCGGTCGAGTTAGCCAACTCCAGGGTGCCTCCAGTTTAGGAGCTTCCTATGTGGGCTGCGTGAACTGGTAGTCAAGGCTGGTTCTGTAGTGCCAGTAGGCCCAGCTCCCCCTGTAGGACTGTTGGGGTTCGGTAACTGCGGCTGCCTCGCGGCCTAGCTGTTCTCTCCTCTCCTGTGGGCCTTGGGGTCCACCACCTGGTTCCAGCACCGTCAGCTGGTTCCGGGCCGAGCCTTTGGCTTAGGTGCCTCCTCCTGGGTATCCGAGTTCCGCCAACGCCAGGCGGTCCTTGGTAGTGCTTTTAAGCGCGGGCACCTACAGCTTAGTAACCGGGTTCCAGCACCGTCAGCTAGTCCTCGGTCGTGCCATTGGCTCTTGCACACTGAGGCAACGCATCCGGGTTCCAGCACCGCCAGCTGGTTCTCGGCAGTGTTTTTGTCACAGGTACTCCCTCGTGCCAAACCTGGTTTCAGCACCGTCAGCTGTTTCCGGGTTGTGTCAAGCTCACTGAGACACCTATGCTTGCCTCGTCGTGGTGCGGTCGGGTTAGCCAACTCCAGGGTGCCTCCAGTTTAGGAGCTTCCTATGTGGGCTGCGTGAACTGGTAGTCAAGGCTGGTTCTGTAGTGCCAGTAGGCCCAGCTCCCCCTGTAGGACTGTTGGGGTTCGGTAACTGCGGCTGCCTCACGGCCTAGCTGTTCTCTCCTCTCCTGTGGGCCTTGGGGTCCACCACCTGGTTCCAGCACCGTCAGCTGGTTCCGGGCCGAGCCTTTGGCTTAGGTGCCTCCTCCTGGGTATCCGAGTTCCGCCAACGCCAGGCGGTCCTTGGTAGTGCTTTTAAGCGCGGGCACCTACAGCTTAGTAACCGGGTTCCAGCACCGTCAGCTGGTCCTCGGTCGTGCCATTGGCTCTTGCACACTGGGGCAACGCATCCGGGTTCCAGCACCGCCAGCTGGTTCTCGGCAGTGTTCTTGTCACAGGTACTCCCTCGTGCCAAGCCTGGTTTCAGCACCGTCAGCTGTTTCCGGGTTGTGTCAACTTCACTGAGACGCCTATGCTTGCCCCGTCGTGGTGCGGTCGAGTTAGCCAACTCCAGGGTGCCTCCAGTTTAGGAGCTTCCTATGTGGGCTGCGTGAACTGGTAGTCAAGGCTGGTTCTGTAGTGCCAGTAGGCCCAGCTCCCCCTGTAGGACTGTTGGGGTTCGGTAACTGCGGCTGCCTCGCGGCCTAGCTGTTCTCTCCTCTCCTGTGGGCCTTCGGGTCCACCACCTGGTTCCAGCACCGTCAGCTGGTTCTCGGCAGTGTCTTTTGCTCTTGTACCTTCTGCTCCCCATCCTGGTTCCAGTACCGTCAGCTGGTTCCGGGCAGAGCCTTTGGCTTAGGTGCCTCCTTCTGGGTATCCAAGTTCCACCAACGTCAGGTGGTCCTTGGTAGTGCTTTCAGGCACGGGTACCTCCTGCTTAGTAACCGGGTTCCAGTAACGTCAGCTGGTCCTTGGTAGTTCCATTGGCTCTTGGACCTTCGGCTACCCATCCGGGTTCCAGTACCGTCAGCTGGTTCTCGGCAGTGTCTTTTGCTCTTGTACCTTCTGCTCCCCATCCTGGTTCCAGTAACGTCAGCTGGTTCCGGGCAGAGCCTTTGGCTTAGGTGCCTCCTTCTGGGTATCCGAGTTCCGCCAACGTCAGGCGGTCCTTGGTAGTGCTTTTTAGCACGGGTACCTCCTGCTTAGTAACCGGGTTCCAGTAACGTCAGCTGGTCCTCGGTAGTTCCATAGGCTCTTGAACCTTCGGGTAGCCATCCGAGTTCCAGTTCCATCAGCTGGTTCTTGGCATTTTCTCAGCCTTCTTGTACCTTCTGCTACATTTCCAAGTTGAAGACCCTAACGTCGACGACCCGGAAGACCACCCCGATGACGACGACCCGGAAGACCACCCCGATGACGACGACGACGACGGCGGAGACGACGACGGCGGAGACGACGACGGCTGAGACGACGACGGCGGAGATGACGACACTGGAGACGACGACCCTGGAGACGACAACATGGAAGACCGAGAAGCAGAAGAACAAGAGGCTGCAGAACAAAGAGCAGAAGAACATTAAGCATAAGACTTAATATCAGAGCAAAAGATATTATCTAAATTATATGCAGAAGAAGACTAAGCAGTGTATGGGGGTGAGTCCGTTCCTCCTCGTGGTGCCCCTGGATAAAGCCTGATGCTGCAGGCCAAACTGAACGCGGACAAATGTAACTTTTGTGACTGGCAGAACGGAAGGTGTAATCTTCCAACTTTTATAGATAACAACTACGGGAATGCCTGTCACAAATGAGAATATGATGAAGAAGTAGAATAGGAAGAATAATAACAGTGGAATAAAAAGAATATGTAGAATAGGAAGAATAATAATAGTTGAAGAAAATGAATATGAAGAATGTAATAAAAAAAAATATATAGGTAGAAGATGAAGAAGAAGATGAATAAGGTGAAGAAGTTGATGTCAAAGATGCTGATGATGATGAAGATGAAAGTGTGGGAAAAGGAAAAAAAAGAAGGGGAAGGTCGTGGAATAGTGAAACATCAATATCTGACAAAATAAAAAAAATTTACATAGTCAATATCTTTTTCAATCCGAACGTCTTTAAAAAAAAAAAAAATCATGCTATTCTATTTGATTGGACTAATCCTCATTGCCTTTAATGTCTCCGCCACCTCCCCCATACATCCTACATTATTCTTAGTTGTTTTCCTTCATGTAGAATGAACCTACAAGGAAAGAAAGGGTTTATTTTAATTCCGATATTTTGGTCCCATTGACTTGCATTGGGATCGGGTATCGGTATCGGCGATATCCGATATTTTTTGAATATCGGCCGATCCAAACCGATACCGATACTTTCCGATATCGGAAGGTATCGCTCAACACTATTTGTGACATATCTCTGTGATTTAAGGGCATAAAAATTCAAATTTGGAAAATTGCCAAATTTTGAACATTTTCGCCAATTTTCTGTTTTTTTTCACAAATAAGCGCAGGTAATATCAAAGAAATTTTACCACTATCATGAAGTACAATATGTCTCGAGAAAACATTGTCAGAATCACCCAGATCCATTGAAGAGTTCCAGAGTTATAACCTCATAAAGGACAGTGGTCAGAATTGTAAAAATTGGCCCGGTCATTAACGTGCAAACCACCCTCAGGGTTTAAGAGGTTAAATTACTGATAGTGAATTGAAGATTTAAAGGATTAGAATTTAGTTAAAGATGAAGCAATGATAAATTTGTTTCAGTCCCCTGCCATACAAATAGTAGATCGTCAACAAATCTGCCCCCAAAAATATTTCATCAATGAAACAAATTCTTTTTTCTTCATTTTTTGCATGAAAGGTTAAGCGCATGGCTGGATCAGCATCTCAGTCCTTAATTTTCAAGAATTCCAGGGTATTTAAAAGACTCTTCTTCTGTTTTACAAATCTTCAAGAAATTTTACAGGAAAAATGACTCTCACTTTTATACAAATGTTGTTAATTTATATTCTGTGATTCCCCATGACCTAGCCATTCAGGCAATCTCTAATCATCTGCAACATTTCAGTAATTATTCTGGGTCTTTAAAAACTCTTATTGTAAAATATCTCACGTATTTACTCAAACATAATTTTCTTATGTTTTATTCTGATTTTTATTTACAAATTCTTGGCGCCCCTATGGGCTCAAAATTTTCCCCTACACTAGCAATTTTGTATATGGCCTGGTGGTAAGAGCAGTATTTGTTTTCTGATTCTAATTTGTTTTGTGATGAAATATTTTTTTGAGCAGATTTGTTGACCATCTATTATTTGTATGGCAGGGGACTGCAACAAATTTATTAGTGTTTCATCTTTATCTAAATTCTAATCCTTTACATCTTTAATTCACTATCAGTAATTTAAATACACATCTCATTTTTAGATATTTTTTAATGGTTGATCTGACTAAACATTGTGTTCATACCACTTTGTATAGAAAGGAAAATAGTGATAACTCGCTTTTGTTATCATCTTCATCTCATCCTATTCACACTATTAAGGCTATTCCATATGGGGAATTCAATGGAGCCAAACATATATGCTCAAACCAACAATTGTTTTTTCATGAAAGCGAAATCATCAAAAAAAATTTACAGGACAGAGGATATACCAAGCAGAATATTAACCGTGCATTTAATAAATAATAATAATAATAATCTTTATTTATATAGCGCCAACATATTCCGCAGCGCTTTAAAGTTTAACAGTTTCAAACACAACAGTCATGAGTCACAACTTTAGCAATGCAATAATTAAAGCAAAATAAGACGACCCTGCTCGTGAGAGCTTACAATCTACAATGAGGTGGGGAAGATACAACGTACAGGTGTGTATTTACAATTCTGTATTTACATTCATGGTCCAGCCATCTTCAGGGGTTGGGGGATAGATGGAGATAGTGAATGGGCTACACACGCAAACATAAAATGACTTTGATTAGTGAACATAATAGGCCGCTCTGAACAAATGTGTTTTTAGGGAGCGCCTAAAACTATGCAATTTGTGGATGGTCCTAATATCTTCGGGTAGAACATTCCAGAGGATTGGCGCAGCACGGGAGAAGTCTTGGAGTCGGGAGTTGGAGGTACGGATTAGTGCAGAGGTTAGTCGAAAGTCATTTGCAGAGCGCAGCGGTCGTTTAGGTCGATAGATCGAAATGAGGGAGGAGATGTATGGGGGTGCCACACTGTGCAGAGCTTTGTGGGTGAGAGCAAGCACTTTGAATTGGATTCTATAATGAATGGGCAGACAGTGTAACGGATGGCGAAAAGCGGACACGTCTGAATATGATTAGCTAAATGGACAACCCTGGCTGCTGCATTAAGGATAGACTGGAGAGGGGAAAGTCGAGTGAGGGGGAGGCCAATTAATAGAGCATTGCAGTAGTCCAGGTGGGAGTGGATCAAGGCGACAGTGAGGGTTTTTATTGTTTCCATGATGAGAAGATGGCGAACTCTAGAGATGCTCTTTAGGTGTAAGCGGCACGAGCGGGCAAGAGATTGTATATGGCATGTGAAGGAGAGATTGGAGTCAAACATAACACCCAGACAGCGCGTCTGCTGCCGGGGTGTTATTATGGTGCCACCCACGGAGAGGGAAATGTCAGATTTAGGGAGCTTAGTAGATGGCGGGAGCAGAAGAAGTTCAGTTTTAGAGAGGTTGAGCTTCAGATAGAGAGCGGACATGATGTTGGAGACTGCAGACAGTCAGTGGCATTCTGTAGTACAGCTGGGGTAAGGTCAGGGGATGACGTGTATAGTTGTGTGTCATCAGCGTACAGATGGTACTGAAAGCCAAATCTGCTGATGGTCTATCCAATTGGGGCTGTGTAGAGGGAGAAGAGAAGGCCAGCTGCAGAAAGGTAGAGAAAAATGAGCAGAGAGTGGTCACCGTTACACTTTGCTGTCAGAAGGTCATTGGTCACCTTGATGAGTGCAGTTTCTGTCAAATGTAGGGGGCTGAAACCGGACTGTGAAGGGTCTAGGAGGAAATGAGTGGGGAGATAACGGGTAAGGCGGGAGTAGATCAGGCACTCCAAGAATTTAGAGATGAAGGGGAGATTGGAGACCGGACTGTAGTTATTTGTGCAGGATGGGTCGAGGGCGGGTTTCTTTAGTAATGGAGTAATGATAGAGTGTTTGAACGAGGAGGGAAAATGCCAGAGGAGAGGGAGAGATTAAAGATTGTAGTTAGGTGCGTTGTGACAACTGGAGAGAGAGACTGGAGGAGATGTGAGGGAATGGGGTCGGTAGTGCATGTAGTCTGACGAGAAGAGAGGAGCTTGGAGACTTCTTCTTCTGTGATGGGATCGAATGTGGAGAGTGAGCCAGGGGAGATGCAGGGAGGGATTGGGAGTCACTGCACTTGGTGTTTGGGAGCGGTTTTCCTGACGGATAATATCTATTTACTCTATAAAGTGGTAGGCCAGGTCATCAACACAAATGTCTTTGATAGGGGCTTGTGCTTTTGGCCTGAGGAGGGAGTGAAAGGCGTCAAAAAGTTTCTTGGGGTTGTTGGATAGTGAGGAGATCAGAGTGGTGAAGTCGGTCTGTTTGGCGAGGTGAAGGGCAGAGTTATAGGTTTTTAACATAAATTTGCAGTGTATGAAGTCCTCTGGTGTGCAAGTTTTCCTCCATAAGAGTTCAGCACACCTAGAGCATCGTTGGAGAAATCGGGTTTGTGATGTGAGCCAGGGCTGTTTTACTCTGTGTTTGGGGGTTCTTAGGGTGCGCTACTTGGTCAAGGGGGCTTCTAAGAGTGTCATTGAAGTGATGTACAGCCAGATCAGGACAGGAAAAAGAGGAGATTGGGGACAATGATGAGTGTAGGAAATCTGAAAGTGTGTGAGGGTTAATAGCATGTAGATTTCTGAATGTGTGGTAGGTAAGAGTGTGCTGGGGTGGGCAAGGAATTGTGAGTGTGAAGGAGAGAATGTTATGGTCAAAGAGGGGAAGCGGTGAGTTATCTACGTAGGAGATTGAACAGACCCGGAAAAAGACCAGGTTAAAGGTTTTACCGTCTTTGTGTGTTTCAGAGGTTGAGAGCTGTGAGAGGTCTAGAGAAGTGGTTAGTGATGGAAGCTGGGATGCAGATGTGGAAGTGAGGCTGCTAATGGGGATGTTGAAGTCTCCCAAGATAAGGGTTGGTAGTTCTGAGGACATGAAGTGCGGTAGCCAGGTAGAGAAATGGTCCAGGAAGTTGGTGGCTGAGCCTGGGGGCCGGTATATGATCGCTACTCTGAGGGAGAGGGGATGAAAGAGCCTAATGTTGTGGACCTCAAAAGAAGGGATTGAGAGTGATGGAGCGGGGGGATGACCTGGAAAGTGCATTGTGGGGACAGGAATATGCCGACTCCATCACAATGTCTGATTGTGGGTCTCGGGGAATATGAGAATTGTAAGCCACCATGTGAAATGGCAGCAGGAGAGACTGTCAGAATCCTGAATCCAGGTTTCCTTGAGGGCCAACAGATTAAGAGAGTTTTTCAGAAAATAATTGTATAGGAAAGGAAGCTTACATACAGACCGTGGATTCCAAAGGGCACAATTAAAAAAGGAGATGAAGGAGTGCAAATAATATTAGTTAGATTAGTAAGGTTTCGATGTAAGGTAGAATAGGGGTTGAGGTTGGGGATGGTGGAGCAGGGTTGGGGGAGATGTCCCCTGAAATCAGTAGGAGTAGGAAGATAAAGAGCAAGTAGTTTAGTTTTTGGAATTGTACAAAGTTTTTTGTGCAGTGTGTTTGGGCAAGATGGGCTGAGGTTTTTCAGGAAGGTGAGAAGTGCATGGGAGCTGTACATGGGAGAGGGAAGGAGAGAGGAACTGATGAATATGAGTCGTGATGGAGGGGGGTTGGGCGGTGAATGCGGATTGCAAAGGAACACAGGAGGATAGGAATAAAGCACATGGATAGAACGGAGAGCGGAGTGTGGGTTACCTGACTCCTGCCCTGACTTAACTGCCATGGAATGACTAAGCATCTTGATGCTTATCTTCAGGATGCTTTGCTTCTGGGATGCGTACACCCCTAAGGATGTTTCAAAATTTTATAAATCTGTTGATCAACCCATAATACTTTTAGAAATGAAAGTTCCCTTCCAAACAATTCAAATTTTATGCCAACTTTTTCCACACCTTTTATTCCCCAATATAATAAAATTATTTCTATTATCTAAAAATATCTACCGGTGGTTAACCAGGACGATAAATTGAGTCAAATTACCAGTGCTGTTTTCAGGTATGTAGCCAAACGAGGCTACAGTCTGGGCAATGCTCTATCTCCCAGCATGATCAAACAGACACCAGGACCAAATTCTTAGCTCCAAGTTTCTGGTTTTTACAAATTTGCAGGAACAAGTTGCAATACATGTGCATATGCGGCAGATAAAGCCAAATGCATCTAATCCTCCACTGGACAAAGCTATGATATTACGTCATTAATGAACTGCAATACGCAGTATGTTATTTATTGTATTTACTGTTCAATATGCAAAGTCCAGTACATTGGGTGCACAACACGCAAAGTAAAAAAACGCATTGCTGAGCATTTAGCTAACATTAATAACAAAAACGCCACATATTCAGGTGCTGCCAGGCATTTCATTAGCGTTTACAATGGGGACATGTTACATTTTGTTTTCTTTGCCTTTGAGAAAATTCTCAGCCCCATTAGAGGTGGTAATAAACAGAAACTTTTAACAACTAGGGAAGCCTTTTGGATTTTGAAGTTGGACACGCGATACCCCAAAGGGATGAATCTAAGGATTGATCTTTTTATGTGTACTAACATTTTTTCCCTTTTTCCTTTCTTCTAGTCACTTCCAGCTGGTACTTCTTTTGTGCAATTATTTGTTCATTCGTGGTTGGTTCTTGTTTCTTATATATCTTATGTCACTTTGTTTGCTTTATATTCTATGAATAAATGCGCTGGTGTTGCGCCAGAAATTCATCTGGTGTTTCTAATGTTTTTAATCCGGTTTGACATGCCGAAATAACGTTTTTTTTGTTTTTTTTGGGTTGGAGTGCCCATTCATTTTCCTTTCTCTTTTCCTGTCTTTTTTATATAGTGTATATAAACTTCTAGTTTCACCTGTGCTTCTCATACAACACGCCCTCTGATGAAGGAATGGTGAAACGTGTGTTGGGGCAGGACCACATGTCTTTAAATGCCACATCTTATATGTTAGTTATTTTCTAATATTACATCCCACATAGCTATGTTTTCCACAATAGAAGTAATATATAGTTGTGCTCAAAAGTATACATACCCCTTTTTGCTTTCTTGGCCTTTTTTTCAGAGAATATAAATTATAACACCAAACCTTTTTTCCACTCATGATTAGTGGCTGGGTTAAGCTATTTATTGTTAAACTACTGTGGTTTATCTTTTTAAATCATAATGACAACCCAAAACATCCAAATTACCCTGATCAAAAGTTCACATACCCCATTTCTTAATACCAGATATTGCCTCCTTTAACATCAATGACAGCTTGAAGTCTTTTGGGTGGTTGTGGATGAGGTTCTTTATTTTCTCAGATGGTATGGCTGCACACTCTTCTTGGCAAAAAGCCTCCAGTTCCTGTAACTTCCAGGGCTGTCTAGCATGAACTGCGCGCTTTAGAGCTCCCCTAGTGGCTCAATGATATAGAGGTCAGGAAACTGAGATGGCCACTCCAGAACCTTCACTTTGTTCTGCTGTAGCCATTGACAGGTTGACTTGGCCTTGTGTTTTGGATCATTGTCATGTTGGAACATCCAAGTATGTCCCATGCGCAGCTTCCAGGCTGATGAGTGCAAATTTGCCTCCAGTATTTGCTGCAGTCATCTTTCCTTCTACTTTGACCAAGTTTCCTGTGCCTTTGTAATCACACATTCCCAAAACTTCAGCTGTCCACCTCCGTGCTTTTCAGTGGAAATGGTGATCCTTTCATCATAGGCCTTGTTGACCTCTCTCTCCAAATGTAACATTTATGGTTGTGGCCAAAAAGTTCAATTTTGGTGTCATCACTCCAAATTACCTTGTTCCAGAAGTTTTGAGGTTTGTCTCTGTGCTGTTTTGCATATTGTAGGCAAGAAACTTTGTGGCATTTGCGCAGTAATGGCTTTCTTCTGGCGACTCGACCATGCAGCACATTTTTGTTCAAGTGCCTCATTATTGTGCATCTTGAAACAGCCACACCGCTAGTTTTCAGAGAGTCCAGTATTTCAGCTGATGTTATATGTGAGTTTTTCTTTGCATCCCAAACAATTTTCCCCGCCATTGTGGACGACATTTTGTTGGTCTACCTGACCGTGGTTTTATTTTTTCAGAGCCCCTGATTTTCCATTTGTTAATCACAGTTTGAACGTTGCTAACTGGCATTATAAATTCCTTGGATATCTTCTTGCATTCCTTTCCTGTTTTATACAGTTCAACTACCTTTTCCCGTAGATCCGTTGACAATTCTTTTGCTTTCCCCATGACTCACAATCCAGAAACATCAGTGGCTGGATGACAGATGCAAGAGTCTGTCTGGATCCCAGAAACTCACTCAGCACACGCTGATTACAAGCAAACAGGTAACAGGTGAGGATGTTACCTTTAGTAGCCATTCAAACCCATTTGTGTCAACATCTGTGCATGTTATCAGGCCAAAATCACCAGGGTATGTGAACGTTTGATCAGAGTCATGTGGATGTTTTGGGTTGTCATTATGATTTCAAAAGAGAAAACAACGTAATTTGACAATAAATGGCTTCACCCAACCACTAACGATGAGTGGGGAAAAAGTTTTGGTGTTATCATTCATATTCTCTGAAAGAAGGTAAAGAAAGTAAAAATTGTGGTCGGGGTATGTAAACATTTGAGCACAACTATATTTGGTAGCTTACGGGGCTATTCATCTGTTACCTTTAAAGAGGAATTTTGTATACTTACATACTCCCACACATGTTACTTATTGAATTACATATTGCTTGCTGTTACAACTTTTTCTTATATTGGCAGTATACATATCCGCTTTACAAACAATTTTGTTCTTTATAGGTTGACCATTTAGTTATTTATAAACCTACAATAGATGCATTTATTCATGTGGTCCTCCATGGGGGCTTTCCCTGTTGTATTTTATTATTTTATCACATTTTTGTTTTATTTTGTGTCAATTACCTAACAAAAGTTATATTTTATGAGATTAATATGCACCACCTGAGTTCTTGTGTCAGTAGTATGTATATGATGCGTGTCTCTAGTTAAATGAATATATATATATGCTGGCAGATGTTGATTGTAATTTATATGGATAGGTAGGATCATGCTGTAATTAAAACTGCCATGGGCTGATGGGTGGAGTGTTCTGTCAGAATGCTTCTGTATACAAATATAAAAAAAATTATCATCACTTTCAAGCAGAAAACTGGTGTGTACAGCTGCATACTAAGAGTTGCCATCTACATACAGTATATAACTAACAAACAGATTTGCACTCTGTTGTGTAATAGCATGTAAACATTAAATACTGTATATGAAATTTGAATTGCATTACTGCTCTAGAAAATAGGAAAAACTATTAGCACACAATTTGGCCTATCCATGCATGCCCAGCAGACCTGGCAAGGTGACCTTCATTGCAGGGGAGGGGACCTATCTTTATGTAATTTCTCTCCCAGACTGAATCTTGCATTTATATGGATAGGTAGGATCCCACTGTTCTTAAAACCACCACCGGCTGATGGGTGGAGTGCTCATTTAGAGAGCCTATATGTACAAATATCAAAAGACTGACTGTCACATCTAAACAAAAAACTGGTGTGTACAGATGTATACTAAATGTAGCCATCTTTATACGCAACTAACAAAGTTGCTTCAGCATTGGAGAGGATTCACATTAGGATAGATTCCCAGCATTGAAGGTCGCCTATCCATGGCTGCTGGGAATGCAAGAATTGGCCAGCTTATGTGCTTAGTATCCTCATTCTTTTTCTTTTTTGTAGAACAGTAATGCAATTCAAATTTCATATATTTCATGTTTACATACTAAAGTTCTACAGAATGCAAATTTATTTGCTAGTTATGTATGGAGATTGCTACTCTTAGTATGCATCCGCACACACTAGTTTTCTGCTTGGATGTGACGATCAGTCTTTTCATATTTGTAGCCCATGGTGGTTTTAATTACAGAAGGATCCTACTTACCCACTGTAACAATGCTACTCACTTGGGACCAATAAGAGGTATCACAGAAACCATTTCTACTGAAGTCAGGCTGGTTTATTTCAGTCCTCACAAACTACATCACTGAAAATTTTAAATGTAGCCCTTTTCCGGCACAAAGTGAAACATAAAGTCCATACAATAGTGTTAGTTTGCCTGCTTGGCTTAGATTCCAGTATTTTGGTCCTTTTTCAAAGCCACCCAATCCATCTCAGCAAAGAGAAGCAAGACTTGCAGACTAGAGAACAAGATCTGCTTCCTCAAGGGCCACTGAAACGTCTCAGCAGAGGGAAGCAAGACTTGCAGACATGAGAACTAAAGCTGCTTCCTCAAGGGCCACTGAAACATCGCAACAGAGAGAAGCAAGACTTACAGACATGAGAATCATCATAACTGCTTCCACCAGGACACAGGAAAAAGTTGCTACCACTCAGACATCATCTATCAGGATAATCCAATAGTTAACATAGGAAAAATGGATGTGTTCTGCATGTACTGCAATGCCCTGAAGTGGAAAAATGAACCGCCAGGTTTATGCTGTGCAAATGGCAAGGTAAAACTGCTTCCTCTTCTCTCACCACCCGATCCCCTGAAGTCTCTGATGCCGGGCACCACTGCAATATAAAACCATTTCTCAGACAACATCAGGAAGTCCAACTCCTGCTTCCAAATGACATCATTTGGTGCAAAAAGAGAAGTTTTTTCAACTGGATTTATGCCCACGTTCAAAGTTCAAGGACAGATTACCACTCAATCGGCTCACTGCTTCCATTACACGGAAAAGAACCTTAATTTCTTCAACTCTACTTCATGGGAAATGTAGAAACAGAGACTCAGCAGTGATGCTCTTAAATTCCAAACACTCGCTTTGATATTGTCACTAACTTGCAGCAGTTCCTTCACTTAAACAATCCATATGTTCAACAAGACTGCACTTGAAAGCATGCCAAGTGATGATTACAAAGTTGTAATCAGAGCTGACAAATCCCCACAAGGTGAGCATTAGCGGCGTTTCAATGCCTCAACCACTGGACAGATCATGTTTCCAAGCAACTTTTGCTACATCGTTACCTCAATTGAGGAGCTAAAAGAAAAGGTTTTTCCAAACATTCAATGCAACTTCAGAAAGTCTGGCTGGCTATGTGAAAGGCTTATTCTAGCTTTGAAAAATGATAGTGTCAACAAGATCAATCTTCAATTTTAAGTCTCCTTCCAGGTATGTGCACCACCTGCAAGTCAGTGGATACAGTAACAGACTCTGACCAAGCTTTATTCCATCCGATAGAGTTCCTCGAGGACTTTCTCTGCAAAAACTCTTTCTAAAACCAGGAGCACCTTTTCTGCTGTTGAGAAATTTAGATCCACCAAAGCTGTGTAATGGAACAAGACTCTTGATTAAGAACAAATTTACCCATTGTGAGGCAGTGACCCCTGTTACAGCTAGGGGGGCGCTGTTTATGCTCCCCAGAATGCGCATGGAGGCGTATGAAGGCCATAGGTGTACATGTCAGTCGCAGGTGTAGCTGTGATTGCAATGTGAGACAGTGACTCATATCACAGGTAGGGGTCGCTGTGTGTTCTCTCCAGGTTGTGCATGCAGACGGATGAAGTCCATAGGTGTGCATGGGAGTCACGGATTTCCGATCCGGGTTTTCCATGTGGCCACAGGATTGTGTGTGTTAAAAGCCCTGCAGTAAGGGGTATGGGTGTAACAGGTGTCAGGTCAGGTGCAACATCAGTATCAGTCTGGTGTGTGCTTGTGTGCAGAGCAGAGGCCTGCAGAGTTCTGGCTGAACGCATGGAGGCACAGGCCAGTGGAGCCAGCACCCAGGGCAGCTGAATAGCCTGGCACCCGCAGCATATACAGCGATGCAAGTCATCCATGGTACTGATCTCGGATGTGGACAGTCCTATGCCCGGAGGCGGATGTCCTGTGCCCGATAGAGTCGCATGTGGACAGTCCTATGCGTGGAGGAGGATGTCCTGTGCCCAAAAGAGGACTAGCATGTGTAATGATTGCAAACAGGTGGATATGGTGCCATGCTGCTATCCGGAGGATATCCTGGGCAGTGTACGGCTGTGTGAGACTTTAATATTTTGTACAAGGGAAGTCTGGCCTGTTTAGGGACTGCAGTTTAAAGCCATTTGATGTGTAATGCTATGAAACAGGCACTGAGACAAGATGCAACTATGTGTATTGAACTTTGATGTTGTGTATTACAAAGTGCTATTGACGCACCCCCAGGGCAGTGGGGTACTTGGTACTGGGTCCGGTCACAAGAGGGGGATGGCACGGTGGCTGAGACCCAGTTCGTGGCCCTGGGCCTTAACGTTAAAGGGGGTTAAATGTTCAAAGTTTGTTGTGACGCCACCTGTGGAGATCGGTCAATAGGGCGACCGACACTGCATTAAAAGTGTGCCCTCGGGGATGTCACGGGGCTACTGCGACAGAACCGCATCACTCTGGGCTTCATTCACACACAGTGAACAGAAGCTCTTCACCTGTATTCTGACCTGGCTGCTTTGTACCAGCAGTGCAGGAGTTAACCTTATTGCTGAGTTGCTGAGAGCTGGGTCTCTCTCAGCTGAAATGGATATTGTAATCTGATCCTCTATATAGACCCAGTCCTGACTTCAGCTATTGTCAGTGATCAGTTCTACTGCCTGGCTTGGAGGTTGAAGGAGCGTAGTGTTGGTGTTGGAGGTTTATTTACAGAGATTGGTGTCTGCTGTTTTGGTTGCATGTTTAACCTGTTTTCCTTCCTAGTTTATTCCTTCTCTTCCCTTCCCTGTGTTTCCTCTGTGGTTGTGTGAGCATTTGGTGAGTTTGAGTCTTTTAGTTACCTTGTCTGTATACTGCGTCGGACTGGAGCACCTTGGGCCCACCAGAGAAAAATCATTCTTGGGGCCCACCATGCCGTTTAAAAATACCACACAGGATAGATCCTATATACCACACCACACAGGAGAGCTGACAGATCCTCTATATACCACATCACACAGGAGAGCTGACAGATCCTCTATATACTGCATAACACAGGAGAGCTGACAGATCCTCTATATACTACAACACACAGGAGAGCTGACAGATCCTCTATATACTACACCATACAGGAGAGCTGACAGATCCTCTATATACTACAACACATAGGAGATCTGACAGATCCTCTATATACTACACCACACAGGAGAGCTGACAGATCCTCTATATACCACATCACACAGGAGAGCCGACAGATCCTCTATATACTACACCATACAGGAGAGCTGACAGATCCTCTATATACTACACCATACAGGAGAGCTGACAGATCCTCTATATACTACAACACATAGGAGATCTGACAGATCCTCTATATACTACACCACACAGGAGAGCTGACAGATCCTCTATATACCACATCACACAGGAGAGCTGACAGATCCTCTATATACTACAACACACAGGAGAGCTGACAGATCCTCTATATACTACACCACATGGGAGAGCCGACAGATCCTCTATATACTACACCTCACGGGAGAGCCGACAGATCCTCTATATACTACACCATACAGGAGAGCTGACAGATCCTCTATATACTACACCATACAGGAGAGCTGACAGATCCTCTATATACTACAACACACAGGAGAGCTGACAGATCCTCTATATACTACACCACACAGGAGAGCTGACAGATCCTCTATATACTACAACACACAGGAGAGCTGACAGATACTCTATATACCACATTACACAGGAGAGCTGACAGATCCTCTATATACTACAACACACAGGAGAGCTGACAGATCCTCTATATACTACAACACACAGGAGAGCCGACAGATCCTCTATATACTACACCAGACAGGAGAGCTGACAGATCCTCTATATGCTACACCACATAGAAGAGCTGACAGATCCTTTATATACTACACCACACAGGAGAGCTGACAGATCCTCTATATACTACACCACAGAGGAGAACTGACAGATCCTCTGTATACTACACCACACAAGAGAGCCGAGAGATAATATATATATACTACACCACACAGGAGAGCTGACAGATCCTCTATATACTACACCACATAGAAGAGCCGACAGATCCTCTATATACTACACCACACAGGAGAACTGACAGATCCTCTATATACTACACCACACAGGAGAGCTGACAGATCCTCTATATACTACACTCAGGAGAGCTGACAGATCGGCCCTCATTCCTCCTGGTATCTGTTTTGAACTGTATTTCTGTGGTATGCTGTAATGTCTATTGTCTGTACAAGTCCCCTCTATAATTTGTAAAGCGCTGCGGAATATATTGGTGCTATATAAATAAAAATTATTATTATAAATAAAATTATTATTATATCCTCTATATACTACACACAGGAGAGCTGACAGATCCTCTATATACTACACAACACAGGAGAGCTGACAGATCCTCGATATACTACACCACATAGTAGAGCTGACAGATCCTCTATATAATACACCATACAGGAGAGCTGACAGATCCTCTATATACTACACCACATAGTAGAGCTGACAGATCCTCTATATACTACACCACATGGGAGAGCTGACAGATCCTCTATATACTACACCACACATGAGAGCTGACAGATCCTCTTTTTACTACACCACACAGGAAAGCTGACAGATCCTCTATATACTACACCACACAGGAGAGCTGACAGATCCTCTATATACTACACCACACAGGGAGCTGACAGATCCTCTATATACTACACCACACAGGAGAGCTGACAGATCCTCTATATACTACACCACACAGGAGAGCCGACAGATCCTCTATATAATACACCACAAAGGAGAGCTGACAGATTCTCTATATACTACACCACACAGGAGAGCTGACAGATCCTCTATATACTACACACAGGAGAGCTGACAGATCCTCTATATACTACACCACAAGAGAGCCGAGAGATCATCTATATACTACACCACACAGGAGAGCTGACAGATCCTCTATATACTACACCACATAGAAGAGCCGACAGATCCTCTATATACTACACCAACCAGGAGAACTGACAGATCCTCTATATACTACACCACACAGGAGAGCTGACAGATCCTCTATATACTACACCACACAGGAGAGCTGACAGATCCTCTATATACTACACTCAGGAGAGCTGACAGATCGGCCCTCATTCCTCCTGGTATCTGTTTTGAACTGTATTTCTGTTATGCTGTAATGTCTATTGTCTGTACAAGTCCCCTCTATAATTTGTAAAGCGCTTCGGAATATATTGGCGCTATATAAATAAAAATTATTATTATAAATAAAATTATTATTATATCCTCTATATACTACACACAGGAGAGCTGACAGATCCTCTATATACTACACAACACAGGAGAGCTGACAGATCCTCTATATACTACACCACACAGGACAGCTGACAGATCCTCTATATACTACACCACATAGTAGAGCTGACAGACCCTCTATATACTACACCACATGGGAGAGCTGACAGATCCTCTATATACTACACCACACATGAGAGCTGACAGATCCTCTTTTTACTACACCACACAAGAGAGCTGACAGATCCTCTATATACTACACCACACAGGAGACCTGACAGATCCTCTATATACTACAACACACAGGAGAGCCGACAGATCCTCTATATACTACACCAGACAGGAGAGCTGACAGATCCTCTATATGCTACACCACATAGAAGAGCTGACAGATCCTTTATATACTACACCACACAGGAGAGCTGACAGATCCTCTATATACTACACCACAGAGGAGAACTGACAGATCCTCTGTATACTACACCACACAAGAGAGCCGAGAGATCATATATATACTACACCACACAGGAGAGCTGACAGATCCTCTATATACTACACCACATAGAAGAGCCGACAGATCCTCTATATACTACACCACACAGGAGAACTGACAGATCCTCTATATACTACACCACACAGGAGAGCTGACAGATCCTCTATATACTACACTCAGGAGAGCTGACAGATCGGCCCTCATTCCTCCTGGTATCTGTTTTGAACTGTATTTCTGTGGTATGCTGTAATGTCTATTGTCTGTACAAGTCCCCTCTATAATTTGTAAAGCGCTGCGGAATATATTGGCACTATATAAATAAAAATTATTATTATAAATAAAATTATTATTATATCCTCTATATACTACACACAGGAGAGCTGACAGATCCTCTATATACTACACCACATAGTAGAGCTGACAGATCCTCTATATAATACACCATACAGGAGAGCTGACAGATCCTCTATATACTACACCACATAGTAGAGCTGACAGATCCTCTATATACTACACCACATGGGAGAGCTGACAGATCCTCTATATACTACACCACACATGAGAGCTGACAGATCCTCTTTTTACTACACCACACAGGAAAGCTGACAGATCCTCTATATACTACACCACACAGGAGAGCTGACAGATCCTCTATATACTACACCACACAGGGAGCTGACAGATCCTCTATATACTACACCACACAGGAGAGCTGACAGATCCTCTATATACTACACCACACAGGAGAGCCGACAGATCCTCTATATAATACACCACAAAGGAGAGCTGACAGATTCTCTATATACTACACCACACAGGAGAACTGACAGATCCTCTATATACTACACACAGGAGAGCTGACAGATCCTCTATATACTACACCACACAAGAGAGCCGAGAGATCATCTATATACTACACCACACAGGAGAGCTGACAGATCCTCTATATAATACACCAACCAGGAGAACTGACAGATCCTCTATATACTACACCACACAGGAGAGCTGACAGATCCTCTATATACTACACCACACAGGAGAGCTGACAGATCCTCTATATACTACACTCAGGAGAGCTGACAGATCGGCCCTCATTCCTCCTGGTATCTGTTTTGAACTGTATTTCTGTTATGCTGTAATGTCTATTGTCTGTACAAGTCCCCTCTATAATTTGTAAAGCGCTTCGGAATATATTGGCGCTATATAAATAAAAATTATTATTATAAATAAAATTATTATTATATCCTCTATATACTACACACAGGAGAGCTGACAGATCCTCTATATACTACACAACACAGGAGAGCTGACAGATCCTCTATATACTACACCACACAGGACAGCTGACAGATCCTCTATATACTACACCACATAGTAGAGCTGACAGATCCTCTATATACTACACCACATGGGAGAGCTGACAGATCCTCTATATACTACACCACACATGAGAGCTGACAGATCCTCTTTTTACTACACCACACAGGAGAGCTGACAGATCCTCTATATACTACACCACACAGGAGAGCTGACAGATCCTCTATATACTACACCACACAGGGAGCTGACAGATCCTCTATATACTACACCACACAGGAGAGCTGACAGATCCTCTATATACTACACAACACAGGAGAGCCGACAGATCCTCTATATAATACACCACAAAGGAGAGCTGACAGATCCTCTATATACTACACACAGGAGAGCTGACAGATCCTCTATATACTACACCACACAAGAGAGCTGACAGATCCTCTATATACTACACCACACAGAAGAGCTGACAGATCCTCTATATACTACACCACATAGGAGAGCTGACAGATCCTCTATATACCACACCACACAGGAGAGCTGACAGATCCTCTATATACTACACCACACAGGAGAGCCGACAGATCCTCTATATAATACACCACACAGGAGAGCCGACAGATCCTCTATATAATACACCACAAAGGAGAGCTGACAGATCCTCTATATACTACACACAGGAGAGCTGACAGATCCTCTATATACTACACCACACAAGAGAGCTGACAGATCCTCTATATACTACACCACACGGGAGAGCTGACAGATCCTCTATTTACTACAACACAAAGGAGAGCTGACAGATCCTCTATATAATACACCACAAAGGAGAGCTGACAGATCCTCTATATACTACACACAGGAGAGCTGACAGATCCTCTATTTACTACAACACAAAGGAGAGCTGACAGATCCTCTATTTACTACAACACAAAGGAGAGCTGACAGATCCTCTATATACTACACCACATAGGAGAGCTGACAGATCCTCTATATACCACACCACACAGGAGAGCTGACAGATCCTCTATATACTACACCACACAGGAGAGCCGACAGATCCTATATATAATTAAAACACCTGTGGCTAGGAGTTTTTGAAATGTATTCTCTAGCCTTCTGATCGTGCACTCCCGCCTCCTAGCCACAGGTGTTTTAATTATAGTAGGTCTAATACCCCTCCACAGAGAGTGAGAATTTGAGTCCAAGAAGAGGTTTCACATGTACCCATTCAGATGGAGACGTTTATTCTCAGCGAGGTAGGTCAAGCGTAGGACCTCGTATAAGAGAGATGCCGTAAAGTGGCTACGAGGTACACATAAATATGGCCATTTTTATGCGCTAAAAGCTCTCATTTTTCATATTTCTAGTGCAGTAATGCAGTTCAAATTTCGTGTTTTCAAGTTTGCATGTTTTGGCGCTGCAGTGTGCTGCCCTCTTTACTTAACTATATACGAGTTGGCGACTCTGGGTTCAGCACCTGTTCACACTCAGTCTATGTTTGGATGTGCAGGTCAGGTTTTTGAAATGTATTCTCTAGCCTTCTGATCGTGCACTCCCGCCTCCTAGCCACAGGTGTTTTAATTATAGTAGGTCTAATACCCCTCCACAGAGAGTGAGAATTTGAGTCCAAGAAGAGGTTTCACATGTACCCATTCAGATGGAGACGTTTATTCTCAGCGAGGTAGGTCAAGCGTAGGACCTCGTATAAGAGAGATGCCGTAAAGTGGCTACGAGGTACACATAAATATGGCCATTTTTATGCGCTAAAAGCTCTCATTTTTCATATTTCTAGTGCAGTAATGCAGTTCAAATTTCGTGTTTTCAAGTTTGCATGTTTTGGCGCTGCAGTGTGCTGCCCTTTTTACTTAACTATATACGAGTTGGCGACTCTGGGTTCAGCACCTGTTCACACTCAGTCTATGTTTGGATGTGCAGGTCAGGTTTTTGAAATGTATTCTCTAGCCTTCTGATCGTGCACTCCCGCCTCCTAGCCACAGGTGTTTTAATTATAGTAGGTCTAATACCCCTCCACAGAGAGTGAGAATTTGAGTCCAAGAAGAGGTTTCACATGTACCCATTCAGATGGAGACGTTTATTCTCAGCGAGGTAGGTCAAGCGTAGGACCTCGTATAAGAGAGATGCCGTAAAGTGGCTACGAGGTACACATAAATATGGCCATTATTATGCGCTAAAAGCTCTCATTTTTCATATTTCTAGTGCAGTAATGCAGTTCAAATTTCGTGTTTTCAAGCTTGCATGTTTTGGCGCTGCAGTGTGCTGCCCTTTTTACTTAACTATATACGAGTTGGCGACTCTGGGTTCAGCACCTGTTCACACTCAGTCTATGTTTGGATGTGCAGGTCAGGTTTTTGAAATGTATTCTCTAGCCTTCTGATCGTGCACTCCCGCTTCCTAGCCACAGGTGTTTTAATTATAGTAGGTCTAATACCCTTCCACAGAGAGTGAGAATTTGAGTCCAAGAAGAGGTTTCACATGTACCCATTCAGATGGAGACGTTTATTCTCAGCGAGGTAGGTCAAGCGTAGGACCTCGTATAAGAGAGATGCCGTAAAGTGGCTACGAGGTACACATAAATATGGCCATTTTTATGCGCTAAAAGCTCTCATTTTTCATATTTCTAGTGCAGTAATGCAGTTCAAATTTCGTGTTTTCAAGTTTGCATGTTTTGGCGCTGCAGTGTGCTGCCCTCTTTACTTAACTATATACGAGTTGGCGACTCTGGGTTCAGCACCTGTTCACACTCAGTCTATGTTTGGATGTGCAGGTCAGGTTTTTGAAATGTATTCTCTAGCCTTCTGATCGTGCACTCCCGCCTCCTAGCCACAGGTGTTTTAATTATAGTAGGTCTAATACCCCTCCACAGAGAGTGAGAATTTGAGTCCAAGAAGAGGTTTCACATGTACCCATTCAGATGGAGACGTTTATTCTCAGCGAGGTAGGTCAAGCGTAGGACCTCGTATAAGAGAGATGCCGTAAAGTGGCTACGAGGTACACATAAATATGGCCATTTTTATGCGCTAAAAGCTCTCATTTTTCATATTTCTAGTGCAGTAATGCAGTTCAAATTTCGTGTTTTCAAGTTTGCATGTTTTGGCGCTGCAGTGTGCTGCCCTTTTTACTTAACTATATACGAGTTGGCGACTCTGGGTTCAGCACCTGTTCACACTCAGTCTATGTTTGGATGTGCAGGTCAGGTTTTTGAAATGTATTCTCTAGCCTTCTGATCGTGCACTCCCGCCTCCTAGCCACAGGTGTTTTAATTATAGTAGGTCTAATACCCCTCCACAGAGAGTGAGAATTTGAGTCCAAGAAGAGGTTTCACATGTACCCATTCAGATGGAGACGTTTATTCTCAGCGAGGTAGGTCAAGCGTAGGACCTCGTATAAGAGAGATGCCGTAAAGTGGCTACGAGGTACACATAAATATGGCCATTATTATGCGCTAAAAGCTCTCATTTTTCATATTTCTAGTGCAGTAATGCAGTTCAAATTTCGTGTTTTCAAGCTTGCATGTTTTGGCGCTGCAGTGTGCTGCCCTTTTTACTTAACTATATACGAGTTGGCGACTCTGGGTTCAGCACCTGTTCACACTCAGTCTATGTTTGGATGTGCAGGTCAGGTTTTTGAAATGTATTCTCTAGCCTTCTGATCGTGCACTCCCGCTTCCTAGCCACAGGTGTTTTAATTATAGTAGGTCTAATACCCTTCCACAGAGAGTGAGAATTTGAGTCCAAGAAGAGGTTTCACATGTACCCATTCAGATGGAGACGTTTATTCTCAGCGAGGTAGGTCAAGCGTAGGACCTCGTATAAGAGAGATGCCGTAAAGTGGCTACGAGGTACACATAAATATGGCCATTTTTATGCGCTAAAAGCTCTCATTTTTCATATTTCTAGTGCAGTAATGCAGTTCAAATTTCGTGTTTTCAAGTTTGCATGTTTTGGCGCTGCAGTGTGCTGCCCTTTTTACTTAACTATATACGAGTTGGCGACTCTGGGTTCAGCACCTGTTCACACTCAGTCTATGTTTGGATGTGCAGGTCAGGTTTTTGAAATGTATTCTCTAGCCTTCTGATCGTGCACTCCCGCCTCCTAGCCACAGGTGTTTTAATTATAGTAGGTCTAATACCCCTCCACAGAGAGTGAGAATTTGAGTCCAAGAAGAGGTTTCACATGTACCCATTCAGATGGAGACGTTTATTCTCAGCGAGGTAGGTCAAGCGTAGGACCTCGTATAAGAGAGATGCCGTAAAGTGGCTACGAGGTACACATAAATATGGCCATTTTTATGCGCTAAAAGCTCTCATTTTTCATATTTCTAGTGCAGTAATGCAGTTCAAATTTCGTGTTTTCAAGTTTGCATGTTTTGGCGCTGCAGTGTGCTGCCCTTTTTACTTAACTATATACGAGTTGGCGACTCTGGGTTCAGCACCTGTTCACACTCAGTCTATGTTTGGATGTGCAGGTCAGGTTTTTGAAATAGATCCTCTATACAATACACCACACAGGAGAGCCGACAGATCCTCTATATAATACACCACAAAGGAGAGCTGACAGATCCTCTGTATACTACACACAGGAGAGCTGACAGATCCTCTATATACTACACCACACAAGAGAGCTGACAGATCCTCTATATACTACACCACACGGGAGAGCTGACAGATCCTCTATTTACTACACCACAAAGGAGAGCTGACAGATCCTCTGTATACTACACCACACAGGAGAGCTGACAGATCCTCTATATATTACACCACAAGGGAGAGCTGGCAGATCCTCTACTTACTACACCACACAGGAGAGCTGACAAATCCTTTATGTACTACACCACACAGGAGAGCTGACAGATCCTCTATATACCACACCACACAAGAGAGCCGAGAGATCCTCTATATACTACCCCACACAGGATAGCTGACAGATCCTCTATATACTACACCACACAGGGAGCTGTCAGATCCTCTATATACTACACCACACAGGGAGCTGACAGATCCTCTATATACTACACCACACAAGAGAGCTGACAGATCCTCTATATACCACACCACACAGGAGATCTGACAGATCCTCTATGTACTACACCACACCAGAGAGCCGAGAGATCCTCTATATACTACACCACACAGGAGAGCTGACAGACCCTCTATATACTACACCATACAGGAGAGCGGACAGATCCTTTATATACTACACCACACAGGAGAGCTGACGGATCCTCTATATACTACACCACACAAGAGAGCTGACAAATCCTTTATATACTACACCACATAGGAGAGCTGACAGACCCTCTATATATTACACCACAAGGGAGAGCTGGCAGATCCTCTATTTACTACACCACACAGGAGAGCTGACAAATCCTTTATATACTACACCACACAGGAGAGCTGACAAATCCTCTATATACTACACCACACAGGAGAGCTGACAAATCCTTTATATACTACACCACACAAGAGAGCCGAGAGATCCTCTATATACTACACCACACAGGAGAGCTGACAGATCCTCTATATACTACACCACACAGGGAGCTGGAAGATCCTCTATATACTACACCACAAAGGAGAGCTGACAGATCCTCTATATACTACACCACACAAGAGAGCTGACAGATCCTCTATATACCACACCACACAGGAGAGCTGACAGATCCTCTATATGTTACACCACACCAGAGAGCCGAGAGATCCTCTATATACTACACCACACAGGAGAGCTGACAGACCCTCTATATACTACACCACACAAGAGAGCTGACAGATCCTCTATATACTACACCACACAGGAGAGCTGACAGATCCTCTATATACTACACCACACAATAGAGCTGACAAATCCTCTATATACTACACCACACAGGAGAGCTGACAGATCCTCTATATACTACACCACACAATAGAGCTGACAAATCCTTTATATACTACACCACACGGGAGAGCTGACAGATCCTCTATATACTACACCACACAGGGAGCTGACAGATCCTCTATATACTACACCACACAGGGAGCTGACAGGTCCTCTATATCCTACACCACACAAGAGAGCTGACAGATCCTCTATATACTACACCACACAGGAGAGCTGACAGATCCTCTATATACTACACCACACAGGAGAGCTGACAGATCCTCTATATACTACACCACACAGGAGAGCTGACAGATCCTCTATATACTACACCACACAGGAGAGCTGACAGATCCTCTATATACTACACCACACAGGAGAGCTGACAGATCTTCTATATACTACACCACACCAGAGAGCCGAGAGATCCTCTACATACTACACCAGACAGGAGAGCTGACAGATCCTCTATATACTACACCACACAAGAGAGCTGACAGATC
The DNA here is from genome assembly GCF_032444005.1 of Ranitomeya imitator. Classification (NCBI taxonomy): domain Eukaryota; kingdom Metazoa; phylum Chordata; class Amphibia; order Anura; family Dendrobatidae; genus Ranitomeya; species Ranitomeya imitator. The sequence continues at coordinate 1,099,009,504 of NC_091282.1, read as the reverse complement.
GTCTATATACTACACCAGACAGGAGAGCTGACAGATCCTCTATATACTACACCACACAAGAGAGCTGACAGATCCTTTATATACTACACCACACCAGAGAGCCGAGAGATCCTCTATATACTACACCAGACAGGAGAGCTGACAGATCCTCTATATACTACACCACACAAGAGAGCTGACAGATCCTCTATATAATACACCAGACAGGAGAGCTGACAGATCCTCTATATACTACACCACACAGGAGAGCTGACAGATACTCTATATACTACACCACACAAGAGAGCTGACAGATCCTCTATATACTACTCCACACAAGAGAGCTGACAGATCCTCTCTATACTACACCACACAAGAGAGCTGACAGATCCTCTATATACTACACCACACAAGAGAGCTGACAGATCCTCTATATACTACACCACACCAGAGAGCCGAGAGATCCTCTATATACTACACCAGACAGGAGAGCTGACAGATCCTCTATATACTACACCACACAAGAGAGCTGACAGATCCTCTATATACTACACCAGACAGGAGAGCTGACAGATCCTCTATATACTACACCACACAGGAGAGCTGACAGATACTCTATATACTACACCACACAAGAGAGCTGACAGATCCTCTATATACTACACCACACAAGAGAGCTGACAGATCCTCTCTATACTACACCACACAAGAGAGCTGACAGATCCTCTATATACTACACCACACAAGAGAGCTGACAAATCCTTTATATACTACACCACACAGGAGAGCTGACAAATCCTTTATATACTACACCACACAAGAGAGCCGAGAGATCCTCTATATACTACACCACACAGGAGAGCGGACAGATCCTCTATATACTACACCACACAGGGAGCTGGCAGATCCTCTATATACTACACCACAAAGGAGAGCTGACAGATCCTCTATATACGACAACACACAAGAGAGCTGACAGATCCTCTATATACCACACCACACAGGAGAGCTGACAGATCCTCTATATACTACACCACACCAGAGAGCCGAGAGATCCTCTATATACTACACCACACAGGAGAGCTGACAGACCCTCTATATACTACACCACACAAGAGAGCTGACAGATCCTCTATATACTACACCACACTGGAGAGCTGATTGATCCTCTATATACTACACCACACAATAGAGCTGACAAATCCTTTATATACTACACCACACGGGAGAGCTGACAGATCCTCTATATACTACACCACACAGGGAGCTGACAGATCCTCTATATACTACACCACACAGGGAGCTGACAGATCCTCTATATACTACACCACACAAGAGAGCTGACAGATCCTCTATATACTACACCACACAGGAGAGCTGACAGATCCTCTATATACTACACCACACAGGAGAGCTGACAGATCCTCTATATACTACACCACACCAGAGAGCCGAGAGATCCTCTATATACTACACCAGACAGGAGAGCTGACAGATCCTCTATATACTACACCACACAAGAGAGCTGACAGATCCTCTATATACTACACCACACCAGAGAGCCGAGAGATCCTCTATATACTACACCAGACAGGAGAGCTGACAGATCCTCTATATACTACACCACACAAGAGAGCTGACAGATCCTCTATATACTACACCAGACAGGAGAGCTGACAGATCCTCTATATACTACACCACACAGGAGAGCTGACAGATACTCTATATACTACACCACACAAGAGAGCTGACAGATCCTCTATATACTACACCACACAAGAGAGCTGACAAATCCTTTATATACTACACCACACGGGAGAGCTGACAGATCCTCTATATACTACACCACACAGGGAGCTGACAGATCCTCTATATACTACACCACACAGGAGAGCTGACAGATCCTCTATATACTACACCACACAGGAGAGCTGACAGACCCTCTATATACTAAACCACACAAGAGAGCTGACAGATCCTCTATATACCACACCACACAGGATAGCTGACAGATCCTCTATATACTACACCACACCAGAGAGCCGAGAGATCCTCTATATACTACACCAGACAGGAGAGCTGACAGATCCTCTATATACTACACCACACAAGAGAGCTGACAGATCCTCTATATACTACACCACACAAGAGAGCTGACAGATCCCCTATATACTACACCACACAAGAGAGCTGACAGATCCTCTATATACTACACCACACAGGAGAGCTGACAGATCCTTTATATACTACACCACACAGGAGAGCTGACAGATCCTCTATATACTACACCACACAAGAGAGCTGACAAATCCTTTATTTACTACACCACACAGGAGAGCTGACAGATCCTCTATATACTACACCACACAGGAGAGCTGACAGATCCTCTATATACTACACCACACAAGAGAGCTGACAAATCCTTTATATACTACACCACACAGGAGAGCTGACAGATCTTCTATATACTACACCACACAGGAGAGCTGACAGATCCTCTATATACTACACCACACAGGAGAGCTGACAGATCCTCTATATACTACACCACACAGGAGAGCTGACAAATCCTTTATATACTACACCACACAGGAGAGCTGACAGATCCTTTATATACTACACCACACAAGAGAGCTGACAAATCCTTTATATACTACACCACACAGGAGAGCTGACAAATCCTTTATATACTACACCACACGAGAGAGCTGACAGATCCTCTATATACTACACCACACAAGAGAGCCGACAAATCCTTTATATACTACACCACACGAGAGAGCTGACAGATCCTCTATATACTACACCACACAAGAGAGCTGACAAATCCTTTATATACTACACCACACGAGAGAGCTGACAGATCCTCTATATACTACACCACACAAGAGAGCTGACAAATCCTTTATATACTACACCACACAAGAGAGCTGACAAATCCTTTATATACTACACCACACAGGAGAGCTGACAAATCCTTTATATACTACACCACACAGGAGAGCTGACAAATCCTTTATATACTACACCACACGAGAGAGCTGACAGATCCTCTATATACTACACCACACAAGAGAGCCGACAAATCCTTTATATACTACACCACACGAGAGAGCTGACAGATCCTCTATATACTACACCACACAAGAGAGCTGACAAATCCTTTATATACTACACCACACGAGAGAGCTGACAGATCCTCTATATACTACACCACACAAGAGAGCTGACAAATCCTTTATATACTCCACCACACAAGAGAGCTGACAAATCCTTTATATACTACACCACACAGGAGAGCTGACAAATCCTTTATATACTACACCACACAGAAGAGCTGACAAATCCTTTATATACATACATACATCTCTATATACTACACCACACAGGAGAGCAGTAATGTAGGTCCAGTGTGTGTAGTAAAATACTTACCGGTGGCCATATTCCACTGCAATGAAGAAGACAGAAGCAACGATACAGCGGCAGAAGACGGTGACTGCTACGTATGTTATTACACACAGGTAAGCTTTCTGTTGGGGGCGAGACATTGTTTTTATTAGTATGATTTTTGGATAGATGTGATTTTTTTTCATCACTTGTTATATAGCTTTTTTTGTGGAATTGTGGCGACCCGAAAAAAGGACATTTAAGCTCGGCTACAGGAAGAAGACCCCTGGCTGTCATGACAACCCATCGGCGACCCACGATCACATCATGGGTGCCAATGGGTGAGAGAATGATGCGCACACATGTTGGCATGTGTTATATGCTGCTGTCAGAGATTGACACTGGCATTTAACACGCACCATACATGTAAGGCTGATGTCGTAAAGGTTTTAATTACCTGAGGACCCTTGTCACCACTGTGTCACCTCTATTTTCCTGTGTGTCCCCTCCCCCACTGTGCTACCTCTATTTTCCTGTGGGCCCCCTCCCCCACTGTGTCACCCAATATCCTGTGGGCCCCCTCCCCCACTGTGTCACCTCTGTTTTCCTGTGTTCCCCCCCCCCACTGTGTCACCTCTATTTTCCTGTGTGTCCCCTCCCCCAGTGTCACCTCTATTTTCCTGTGTGCCCCCCCCACTGTGTCACCTCCTTTTTCATGTGTGTCCCCCCCCACTGTGCTACCTCTATTTTCCTGTGGGCCCCCTCCCCCACTGTGTCAGCTCTATTTTCCTGTGGGCCCTCTCCCCCACTGTGTCACCTCTATTTTCCTGTGTCCCCCCCCCCCCACTGTGTCACCTCTATTTTCCTGTGTTTCCCCTCCCCCACTGTCACCTCTATTTTCCTGTGTGTCCCCCCCACTGTGTCACCTCTATTTTCCTGTGTGTCCCCTCCCCCACTGTCACCTCTATTTTCCTGTGTGTCCCCCCCCCCCCACTGTGTCACCTCTATTTTCCTGTGGGCCCCCTCCCCCACCATGTCACCTCTGATTTCCTATGGGCCTAGTCAGATAGGGAAAGGGGAGCCACAGTAAAATAGCGGTGGATTGACACAATGGGGGAGGGGACCCACAAGAAAATTAGAATATCACTGTGGGCCCCCTCCCCTATGTCACCTTTAGGATGCATGGGGCCCCCTCCCCTAACTGCCTCTGTGGCCGGAGATCTACTCAGGGTGCCGGCATCATATAGTTATTTACTTACAGTCACACTGACTGCAGCCATCAGACTCCATCTGCTCCACTGCTGCTTGGGTAGGACTGCTGACCAATCACAGCACAGCTCCTTGCCTGAGCTGTGCTGTGAGCTCACACAAAGAAAACTCACTCTGATTGGCTGAATTGCAGCCAATCAGCGTTTACACTGCTGCCCAGGGCTTTGTGGATTGTGGAAGAGGAGCAAAGATCATACCCAGCACAGGAAACAGGTGACTGCGGGTCAGCTGCTGCATGCTGTCTGCTCTCAGCCTCACAGTCAGCTGTTCCTCTGACTGTGCTGGCTGAAGTGAGGGTCGGCACTCTGCACACAGCTCTCCTGGCAGAGGAATGCCAGCAGCAGCAGGTGATGTGAAGGAGCTGCTCCTGCACTTCCCATCACCTCTGCAGTCTGCCAGCTGTGCCGACTATACAATAAAGTGCGAACTGCTGGGTGCACCCTATGAGCATGCAGGGCAGGCACAAATGAAGGAGGCAGGAGCTGGGGGCGGGGCCCACCGGAGGATTCTCCGGTGTCCCGGTGCCCCAGTCCTACCCTGTCTGTATACCCTGTTATTTGTTGTATTATTACACGGTGCAGTCCACCTCCTTTGGGAGGAGAGGGGGCCACTGATAGGGCCTGCACAGGAGACAGGGAAACGCTGGCGGCTCGGGCCTCCTAACCATCATAGGTACCCCTGAGATAAAGGAAAGCCAGGGCCCCATTAAAGTGGTAGGGACAGGTGTGGGCAGGGCTGCCACTAGAAATTTCGGGGCCCCATACTGGCAAAATTTTCGGGGCCCCCTTGAGACTCCGCCCAGGCTCCACCCCAGCCCCGCCTCCAGGCTCCACCCCTCGAACTGTCCACAGTCCCACCGCTCTCTCTTGGAAAAACTCCACTTCTCACCAATCACACATTAACAGTTCCCATCACCAGATCACACATATAGCAGGCAGCTTTTGTTTTGGCCAAAAGATTTTTTAAGCCGCCACCATAACACGGTAGACACTTTTGGCCGGGCCCTACTCTGCTGTAACCTATTAAATATTTGTTAAAATATGCAATACAATTTAGGTATATTTTTATTTATTTTTCAATTTTTAAAATGCCCAATAATATCACATAGAAGGAACAAATACCACAACACCATGACCAGATGACATATTACCACCACAGTGATCGAATAATATCACATACAAGGAACAAATACCACAACACCATGACCAGATGACATATTACCACCACAGTGATCGAATAATATCACATACAAGGAACAAATACCACAACACCATGACCAGACCACATATTACCACCACATAGTGACTGAATACTTCAATTCTGATCAGTAATTTTTAAAAAAGCACCATACTATCACCATAAGTGCCATTATACACAGGAGATCTGTACTTAGTATGCAGTGTCTGTGTACAGATAATATAGTGATCACTAGTGAAATTATACACAGGAGCTCTGTATACAGTGTATAGTGTCAGTGTATAGGTAACACACTGACTCACCAGTGACGTCTCTAGGTGAAGTCCTTCATCTTTCATCCAGCACAGACCGCTATCATTTCATCCAGCCAGGACTTCTCTCTGCAGGAAATAACACAGTTATCTCGAGCTCCGCTTGCAGAACACATTACTTAATTTTTCACAACTTCTACATTACACCACATGAAGAAGGCGACATAGTATCACTCTATACAGTAACAGGACCGCCCCCCATTTAAAACAGTATACTCAAAAAATAAAATAAATACATCACTGCAGTAATAATATCCCTAAATTAGCCCCTATGGTATTAATAATATCACCCAGTCTGGCCCCGTGTGTCTCATTCCTGGCGTCAGCCAGATATTCTCCCATCCTGCCCTCATGAGTATCCATTCTGCCCCATATGATCTCCTTATCCTGCCCCATATGATCGCCCCATGTGATCTCTCCATCCTGCCCCATCTGTCTCCATCATATCCATCCTGCCCCATGATCCTGCACGATCTGTCTCCAATTCTGCCCCCAGTGTCTCCAATCATGCCCCATGTCTCCATTCTGCCCCCTATGTCTCCAACCATGCCCCCATGTCTGCAATCCTGACACTTGTCTCCAATCATGCCCCCTGTGTCTCCATTCTGCCCCATCTGTCTCCAATCCTGCCCCATCTGTCTCCAGTCATGCCCCCATGTCTTTCATCCTGCCCCGTGTCTCCAATCATACCCCGTATCTCCATTCTGCCCCGTGTCTCGCATTCTGCCCCTGGGTCTCACAGTCTGCCCCTGTGTCCAGCATTCTGCACCTGTCACTGTGTCCAGCATTCTGCCCCTGTCACTGTGTCCAGCATTTCTGCCCCACTGTGTCCAGCATTCTGCCCCACTGTGTCCAGCATTCTGCCCCACTGTGTCCAGCATTCTGCCCCACTGTGTGTCCAGCATTCTGCCCCACTGTGTCCAGCATTCTGCCCCACTGTGTCCAGCATTCTGCCCCACTGTGTCTCGCATTCTGCCCCAATGTCCAGCATTCTGCCCCTGTCACTGTGTCCAGCATTTCTGCCCCTGTCTCCAGCATTCTGCCCCACTGTGTGTCCAGCATTCTGCCCCACTGTGTGTCCAGCATTCTGCCCCACTGTGTGTCCAGCATTCTGCCCCACTGTGTGTCCAGCATTCTGCCCCACTGTGTGTCCAGCATTCTGCCCCACTGTGTCCAGCATTCTGCCCCACTGTGTCCAGCATTCTGCCCCTGTGTCCAGCATTTCTGCCCCTGTGTCCAGCATTTCTGCCCCTGTGTCCAGCATTTCTGCCCCTGTGTGTCCAGCATTCTGCCCCACTGTGTCCAGCATTCTGCCCCACTGTGTGTCCAGCATTTCTGCCCCTGTGTGTGTCCACCATTCTGTCACACTGTGTCCAGCATTTCTGCCCCTGTGTCCAGCATTTCTGCCCCACTGTGTCCAGCATTTCTGCCCCACTGTGTCCAGCATTTCTGCCCCACTGTGTCCAGCATTCTGCCCCACTGTGTCCAGCATTCTGCCCCACTGTGTGTCCAGCATTTCTGCCCCTGTGTGTGTCCACCATTCTGCCCCACTGTGTCCAGCATTTCTGCCCCACTGTGTCCAGCATTTCTGCCCCACTGTGTCCAGCATTTCTGCCCCACTGTGTCCAGCATTTCTGCCCCACTGTGTCCAGCATTTCTGCCCCACTGTGTCCAGCATTTCTGCCCCACTGTGTCCAGCATTTCTGCCCCACTGTGTCCAGCATTTCTGCCCCACTGTGTCCAGCATTTCTGCCCCACTGTGTCCAGCATTTCTGCCCCTGTGTGTCCACATTTCTGCCCCACTGTGTCCACCATTCTGCCCCACTGTGTCCACCATTCTGCCCCACTGTGTCCGGCATTTCTGCCCCTGTGTCACTGTGTCCAGCATTCTGCCCCACTGTGTCCACCATTCTGCCCCTGTGTGTCCACCATTCTGCCCCTGTGTGTCCACCATTCTGTCCCACTGTGTCCAGCATTTCTGCCCCACTGTGTCCAGCATTTCTGCCCCACTGTGTCCAGCATTCTGCCCCACTGTGTCCAGCATTCTGCCCCACTGTGTCCGGCATTTCTGCCCCTGTGTGTCCAGCATTCTGCCCCTGTGTGTCCACCATTCTGCCCCTGTGTGTCCACCATTCTGCCCCACTGTGTCCAGCATTTCTGCCCCACTGTGTCCAGCATTTCTGCCCCTGTGTGTCCACCATTCTGCCCCACTGTGTCCACCATTCTGCCCCACTGTGTCCAGCATTTCTGCCCCACTGTGTCCGGCATTTCTGCCCCTGTGTGTCCAGCATTCTGCCCCACTGTGTCCACCATTCTGCCCCTGTGTGTCCAGCATTTCTGCCCCTGTGTGTCCATCATCCTGCCCCCCGGATCGCAGCAGCTCTCAAAGAAAAAAAAAACACAACTTCTTACCTGGCCAAGCTCCAGCGCCGGGTGAAGCTCCCTCTCCAGGCTCCACACAGACGCACTCGCCGCCGGGCCCGGCGGCTGACAATGACGTCAGACGCCGGCGACGCCGGCGAGTGCGCACTGCGGCCCTATTCAGCCGCCAGCCTCAGACTGGCTGGCGGCTGTTAACTATTGACATGCGGGCGCGGGCCCGCACGTCAATAGTGTGCCGCTGCCGCAGCGCCTGCAGGGGGGGCCCGGTGACCAGATGAGACGGGGCCCGATGCGGGCCCCCTCTGCTCACCGGGCCCCATACGCCAGTCACGGCTGTCATGCCCTGATGGCGGCCCTGGGTGTGGGTCCCAGTACGCCATCCTGCCCCTTTAACACCGCTTATGGCGTGACAAGTGCCTTTCAAGGTGAGGTTCCTGCTGCCTGAAGCTTCCTACAGGGCCCTCCAGTTTCCCCCTCTCCTGGGACAGGTACCTGCACAGCGGGCAGCTTGAGCCTTTTTACAGGGACTCTAACATTCCCCGGGCTCCTCAGGTGCTGCTACGTCTCAGGCGTGGTGCAGGCAGGTAACATATAGTGTCGTGACCTCCGGTTCTGCTCTATGTCCTAGAGTCCCACAAAAGCCTCGGGCTCCCGGTATCCGGCCACTTTGCTTCAGCTGCTTTAGCTTTGAGGGTGCCCTGCCACAGTTCCCCTCTGAGCTCTGTTCCTCTCCTGTGCTCCTTCCCTGCCGGCTACTCCACATGTAACAACCCTTCAGGTTCTTTCTCCTTCCAGAGGCTGCAGCTCCCTCGTGGCTGCCAGGCCTCTCTGTCTCTACTCAGTTCCCGACATCCTTCTACTTCTGTGTCTCTCCCTGACTAAACTGTTCTGTTTGGTCTCCCAGGACCAACTGCCTAGCTCCTCCTCCAGGTCAGGATCTTTATAAAGGGAAGCTCCCCTGAACCCATGTATTGAGCTCTCCTTCCTGGCCTGGATTCAGAATGTGTTGCATGTGTGTGCCTTACCTGGTGAAGACAACTCCTTTGCCTCTGAGCATGACATCACCTTCCCCGAAGGAAAAGCAACATCAACCGGTAACCTGGGGTGCTGCACTATGAACTGGTGTGAATTGAACACTGATAATATAAACTGAAGTTATATGCACTGAAATGATATGCATTGTGTGTGAATTGGATTTAATGCTGTGAGGAAACACATTAAAGAGACTTTGTGTTGGAACTTTGTGGGTCACTGCCACCACAAATCTGCTACCACAATCTTACACCATTGTAATTGAAGCAACCATTTTGACCAAAGTGCCAAAAGGAGAGGACATTTTCATTCCAAGAATTCCACTTATTCCATCTGTTTTGCTTTTTGATTTTAAATGCCTCCAGTTTCCAGTTCGACTGGCATTTGCAATGTCCATTAAAGGGACACTGTCACCTGAATTTGGAGGGAACAATCTTCAGCCATGGAGGCGGGGTTTTTGGGTGTTTGATTCACCCTTTCCTTACCCGCTGGCAGCATGCTGGCTGCAATATTGGATTGAAGTTCATTCTCTGTCCTCCATAGTACACGCCTGCGCAAGGCAATGCGTCGCAATGCATCGCTAATGTTAATCTATGGGGCAAAAACGCATCCTGCAAACAACTTTGCAGGATGCGTTTTTTCCCATAAACGACGCATTGCGACGTATTGCAAAAAACGCTAGTGTGAAAGTAGCCTTAGTGGCAATTTATCCTTGTGCAAGGGAAAATCTTCACCAGAACATATCATATTTTATTAACCAACTTTACCTGATATAAATTAGACTTTAACTACTTCACTGACCAAAACATTTGTCTTTGATCTGACACAAATCCTTAAAACATTTTCTGACACCCCAACAACCCTAAACAAAAGGGGCTTTATTAGAACTTCTAGTAGGTGGAATTATTAGTCATGGTGTGACTGTGGGATAATTGGTGTGCACTGTGCACCTATACCAGGGGTGAGCAATTAATTTTCTTGAGGGGCCACATGAGACTGTTTTCGACAGCCGAACCAATAGGCTGAAATTAATTCTACTCAAAATTAATATCAATATATTATAATTATATTATTGATAATTATATTATTAATTGTTTCACTTAATATTGAGCAGAATTAAGTATGCTGACATCCTCCTAAATATCACTTGAACCCAAGTTCAGCCCCTTCTGTATATCATATGAGCACCCTTATATACTGTTAGAGCCCCCACACAGCCTCCCAATATACAGCATGAGCCCCACACCACCTCCCAATATAAAGCATGAGCACTACACAGCCTCCCTATATAGAGCATGAGCCCCACACAGCCTCCCCATATACTGCATGACCCCACCTATTCTCCCTATATAGACTGCATGAGCCCCACACAGCCTCCCTATATATGCTGCATGAGCCCTACACAACCTCTCTATATATGCTGCATGAGCCCCACACAGCCTCTCTATATACAGTACAGACCAAAAGTTTGGACACACCTTCTCATTTAAAGATTTTTCTGTATTTTCATGACTATGAAAATTGTACATTCACACTGAAGGCATCAAAACTATGAACTAACACATGTGAAATTATATACTTAACAAAAAAGTGTGAAACAACTGAAATTATGTCTTATATTCTAGGTTCTTCAAAGTAGCCACCCTTTGCTTTGATGACTGCTTTGCACACTCTTGGCATTCTCTTGATGAGCTTCAATGGTTTTCACCTGGTTTTCACTTCACAGGTGTGCCCTAACAGGTTTAATAAGTGGGATTTCTTGCCTTATAAATGGGGTTGGGACCATCAGTTATGTTGTGCAGAAGTCTTGTGGATACCCAGCTGATAGTCCTACTGAATAGACTGTTAGAATTTGTATTATGGCAAGAAACAAGCAGCTAAGTAAAGAATATCGAGTGGCCATCATTACTTTAAGAAATGAAGGTCAGTCAGTCCGAAAAATTGGGAAAATTTTGAAAGTGTCCCCAAGTGCAGTGGCAAAAACCATCAAGCGCTAAAAGAAACTGGCTCACATGAGGACGGCCCCAGGAAAGGAAGACCAAGAGTCACCTCTGCTTCTGAGGATAAGTTTATCCAAGTCACCAGCTTCAGAAATCACAGGTTAACAGCACCTCAGTTTAGAGACCAGGTCAATGCCACACAGAGCTCTAGCAGCAGACACATCTCTACAACAACTGTTAAGAGGAGACTTTGTGCAGCAGGCCTTCATGGTAAAATAGCTGCTAGGAAACCACTGCTAAGAACAGACAACAAGCAGAAGAGACTTGTTTGGGCTAGAGAACACAAGGAATGGACATTAGACCAGTGGAAATCTGTGCTTTGGCCTGATGAGTCCAAATTTGAGATCTTTGGTTCCAACCACCGTGTCTTTGTGCAAGGCAGAAAAGGTGAACGGATGGACTCTGCATGCCTGGTTCCCATCATGAAGCATGGAGGAGGAGGTGTGATGGTGTGGGTGAACTTTGCAGGTGACACTGTTAGGGAATTATTCAAAATTGAAGGCATACTGAACCAGCATGGCTACCACAGCATCTTGCAGCAGCATGCTATTCCATCTGGTTTGCGTTTAGTTGGACCATCATTTATTTTTCAACAGGACGATGACCCCAAACACACCTCCAGGCTGTGTAAGACCAAGAAGGAAAGTGATGGGGTGCTACGCCAGATGATCTGGCCTCCAGAGTCACCAGACCTGAACCCAATCGAGATGGTTTGGGATGAGCTGGACCGCAAAGTGAAGGCAAAAGGGCCAACAAGTGCTAAGCATCTCTGGGAACTCCATCAAGATTGTTGGAAGACCATTCCCAGTGACTACCTCTTGAAGCTCATCAAGAGAATGCCAAGAGTGTGCACAGCAGTCATCAAAGGAAAAGGTGACTACTTTGAAGAACCTAGAATATAAGACATAATTTCAGTTGTTTCACACTTTTTTGTTAAGTATATAATTCAACATGTATTAATTCATAGTTTTGATGCCTTCAGTGTGAATTTACAATTTTCATAGTCCAAACTTTTGGTCTGTACTGTATTCTGCTTGAGCCCCAAACCGCCTCTCTATATATACTGCATGAGCCCCACACAGCCTCCCTATATATACTGCAGGAGCCCCACACAGCCATCCCATATACTGCATGAGCCCCACAGAGCCTCCCTATATAAACTGCATGAGCCCCACACAGCCTCTCTATATATGCTGCATGAGCCCCACACAGCCTCCCTATATATGCACTGCATGAGCTCAACACAGCCTACCTATATACTGCGTGAGCCCCACATAGCCTCGGTATATACTGTATGTGCCCCACACAGCATCCCCATATACTGAACAAGCCCCATACAGCCTGTCAATGTGCTGCACGGGGCCCCCATAGACTCCCCTTGTGCATCACGACATCCCCATAGCCTCCCCATGTGCAGCATGACACTCCATAGCCTCCCCATGTGTGTAGCAGGATGCCCCCATAGCCTCCCATTGTGCAACATGAGGCCCCCTAGCCTCCCCTTGTGCAGCAAAACACCCCCATAGCTTCCTCATGTGCAGAACGACGTCCCCATAGCCTCCCCATGTGCAGCACAATACCCCCTTTGCCTCTCCTTGTGCATCATAACTCCCCCATAGCCTCCCCTTTTGCAGCACAACATCCACATAGCCTCACCTTGTGCAGCATGACACCCCACAGCCTCCACTTGTGCAGCACAACTCCACCATAGCCTCCCCATGGGCACCATGTCACTCTCACAGAGTACTATAAAAGATAATAACAATCCAAAAATATGTGGAGTTCAGATGACCCCCTGGTCCTTTTAGTCAACTGCACTCCACAGAGCATCAGCATTCATATGAACAAGCGGTGGATATCGTGTACACACCGCCACACCGACGCTGAGTCTTTCTTGTACCACTGGTATGTTTGCCTAATACTTCCCATGGCTTGCACTCCTTTAGGGTATGTGCACACGTCCGGATTTTTCGCTTTTTTTGCGGATTTTCCCGATAAAAACGCTATAAATCCGCATAAAAAACGCTCAAATTATGCATCCTATCATTTAGAATGCATTCCGCATTTTTTGTGCAGATGTATGCGTTTTTTTCCGCAAAAAAAACGCAATCCGCAAAAAGAATGGCCATGCTCATTCTTTTTGCGGATTTTCTGCGGATTTCATGCATTCAGGAAAAAAAAAAAAAAAAAACACAAAAAATCCGCAAAAAATGCGAGAAAAACGCGAGAAAAACGCGCGGAAAAAAATGCGATTTTCTGGCAGATTTCTCCGGATTTTGTCAGGAAAAAAACCTGACGTGTGCACATACCCTTAATCTGGTGATTCTCACTCTTTGTACTGCATGTTTCTCCACAGAGGTTGTACCACTTGGGCCTTGTGTCCAAGACATAGTATCCATAACAGTGTGGTATGAACCCTCCTATTTTATGTTTTCTGTTTTTTCTTTTCTCATTTTACTTTAATACATAATATTGGGATATGGACCCATAATATTTATCTTGTGGATATAAAAAATCTTTGTTGTCACTAATGGTTATATTACACATTTTTGCACTGTTATTATCTTTTTGAGTACTATGATGAACGTCCTTGCCTACCGAAACATCAATTGTACTGTGACAGTGTAAAATAAAATTATTTATTTTTTACCTATCACCTGAGTGCCAAGTTTTTCTATATTTCTCCCACAGCATATGACCACAGGCTGTCAAAAATCTAAAGGTACCGTCACATTTAGCGACGCTGCAGCGATATAGACAACGATGCCGATTGCTGCAGCGTCGCTGTTTAGGTCGCTAGGAGACATTAAACACAGGAACTCCAGAACGATGCAGGAGCGAGCCAGTGACGTACTTATCGTTCTCGCTGGTTGTTGCTCCATGTAAAACATTGCTGGCATCATTGCTTTTGCTGTCAAACATGACGAATCACGCTGACCTGACGACCAAATAAAGTTCTGGACTTTCAGCTACGACCAGCGATGTCACAGCAGGATCCTGATCGCTGCTGCGTGTCAAACACATCGAGATCGCTATCCAGGACGCTGCAACGTCACGGATTATTATCGTTCTCGTTGTAAAGTTGCTCAGTGTGAAGGTACCTTAAGTCCAGCAAAGATTTAACTCCTTTTAACCTGCCTAGGAGCTGCAACTCTAGAAGTTGACACCTGAGTCACTGCAGACCATAGGTATCTATTGATTCACAAGGAGGAGTGTTTGAATCTGTGGAATCCAAAGACCCAGATGCCGCCGTGACAGTTGGATGGACATGCTTGAGAAAACCTCCTTGTGACATTAACTACCCAATCCTTATTGCCCCAAAAAAGGCTAAAGCAAAAGTCGCACTAAATAATGAATTCCTGCATAATATTTGCAAAATCTGCTGTAACTTGCCTATCAACTGGAAAGAAATAGGATGGTGCCTGTCAAAGACTAGAGTTGAGCGACCTTGACCTTTTTAGAGTCGAGCCGGGTTTTGCGAAACCCGACTATGTCCAAAGTCGGGTCGAGTGAAATCGGCCGATTATGACGTAAAGTCGGGATCGACCGAAACACGAAACCCAATGCAAGTCAATGGGGCAGCATAGTCGGCAGTGAGTGGGGGCCAGGAAAACACCTAGAGTGCCCATTTTAATGTCAAAACCATCCATTCTTCTTAATGAAGCTTGTCAAGCGTAATTTACCTTAAAATAATTGGAAGGCATTTGAAATTGGGGGTCATTTGGCTAAAGTTGTGGGGGGTAGGGCTGGTTCAAGTAATTAGTGGGCCCAGTAAATCTGGACCACGTCACGGCAGTGGAGCAGGGAGAGGTAAGTATTTCAACTTTGCAAGTGCTGTGATCCTGAGCAAGCAGGGGGGGCCCACTCGTTGGCATTGGCACTGGCACAGGGCCCCTCAAAGTACAGCGGTGTGTTTGCACGGCGGGGGCGCCTCCCACCGGCAGCAACACTTTTGCGTACTATGAGAGGCCCTGTGCCAGTGACGTCGCCAACTAGTATTCCTCCCCCCACCTGATGAAGGAACCTGCACTTTCATCTGCACCTTCCTCTTTGTCCCCGTGTAAGGTGGTATGGTATGCGGGAAGAGCAACCTGACTTTCAGCAGGGTCACAATGTTGTTGTGTAGCGTGCACGGGGAATGTTGCGTTATGGGTCAATGTACCAGCAGACTCATCTATCACTGGCTGGGCAATGGGCACGATGAAGTGGAAACACAGATATAGGCCCAAAGAAGAAAGTGGGCTAAATGCAGTTCAAAATTGGTAACACAGGAATAACCAGGGGGCATTGCAGTGGAGGACAACTGGAATGAGAGGCTGACACAGAGAGTAGGGCCAAATCAGTAAGTAGTCGAAATGCAGTTCAAAATTGGCAACCGTAGTAAACAGGCGGCACAGCTTTGTTCAGTGGAGGAGAACAGCAAGGAGTGGCAGACACCGATAGTAGGCCCCAACCCAACTAGTAGGCCAAATGCAGTCTAACATTAACAACTACTTAACGAGAGGCTGAAAATGGAATTTCAGGACAGGAAACCAGGAGAACAGCAAGGAGTGGCAGACACCGATAGTAGGCCCCAAACCAACTAGTACGCCAAATGCAGTTGTTCCATTTAACCACAATTTAATGAGAGCCTGAAGATAGAAGCTCAGGAAAGGCAACCTGGGGAACACCTTGGAGTGTAACACACCATCTCTCTCCACCCCATACCCATTTTGTAGGCCTAATGCTGTGTACTTTTCTACAACTACTAAACGAGAGTCGGAAGACCGAAGCAATGGCAAGGAAACCTGGGGAACACCTTGGAGTGTAACACACCATCTCTCTCCACCCGATACCCATTTTGTAGGCCTAATGCAGTGTAGTTTTCTACAACTACTAAACGAGAGTCGGAAGATCGAAGCAATGGCGAGGAAACCTGGAGAACACCTTGGAGTGTAACACACCATCTCTCTCCACCCCATTCCCCATTTTTTAGGCCTAATGCAGCCTACTTTCCGACACCTACTAAACGAGAGCATGAAGATCGAAGCTCAGGAAAGGCAACCTGGGGAACACCTTGGAGTGTAACAACAACCTCTCTCTACACCACGGAAGGGCTGATTCTTAGGAAGGAAGGCTGTTGTAAATAAGCATTGCGCGCCCGAGGGTGATTATATTCTTATTCGGTATCTACTCACCCTCGGACGCGCCATGCTTCTTGATTTGTAATTAATGTTTATTTGCAATGTGCTTTTGACTTACTCAATTATTTTTTTAATTATTGATTTTATTAAATTAATAGTTTAACATCTTATTGGAAATAATTTAAAGGAGACGCGACAGGACAACACTCGGTGGATGCCATATCTGTGTTAACAACTCCAAAAAAACCTTTCAGTTAACTTCTTGCAGGAGAAAGTAATTGTAGCTGGTGGACCTTTTTAGTACAGTTCCAGATTTTTGTTGTGTGTTTGTTTTTAATGTTAAAATGTCTGCATTTGAGATCTCAACACGATCTTATTTTTTATAATCAAATTAATTTTTTAAATATTTTATTAGGTTGGTTCAAGGGGTACACGGGCCGCAGTAGACAGGTCAGTGGAGGCCTAGTGGAAGGAGTGACCGCAGACAGGCATCGAAGGCCTAAAATAATAACACATGGCTGTAGGCAATTTTAAATTGGTTCCAGGGTTACACGGGCAGCAGTGGTGTGGTCAGTGGAGGCCTAGTGGAAGGAGTGACCGCAGACAGGCATCGAAGGCCTAAAATATTAACACATGGCTGTAGGCAATTTTAAATTGGTTCCAGGGGTACTTGGGCAGCAGTGCCCTGGTCAGTGTAGTAGTAGTTGAAAGAATGTACCGCAGACAGGCATCGAAGGCCTAAAATAAAAAAATTGGGCTGGCTGTAGGCAATTTTAAATTGTTTCCAGGGTTACACGGGCAGCAGTGGTGTGGTCAGTGGAGGCCTAGTGGAAGGAGTGACCGCAGACAGGCATCGAAGGCCTAAAATAATAACACATGGCTGTAGGCAATTTTAAATTGGTTCCAGGGTTACACGGGCAGCAGTGGTGTGGTCAGTGGAGGCCTAGTGGAAGGAGTGACCGCAGACAGGCATCGACGGCCTAAAATAATCACACATGGCTGTAGGCAATTTTAAATTGGTTCCAGGGGTACACGGGCAGCAGTGGTGTGGTCAGTGGAGGCCTAGTGGAAGGAGTGACCGCAGACAGGCATCGAAGGCCTAAAATATTAACACATGGCTGTAGGCAATTTTAAATTGGTTCCAGGGGTACTTGGGCAGCAGTGCCCTGGTCAGTGTAGTAGTAGTTGAAAGAATGTACCGCAGACAGGCATCGAAGGCCTAAAATAAAAAAATTGGGCTGGCTGTAGGCAATTTTAAATTGGTTCCAGGGTTACACGGGCAGCAGTGGTGTGGTCAGTGGAGGCCTAGTGGAAGGAGTGACCGCAGACAGGCATCGAAGGCCTAAAATAATAACACATGGCTGTAGGCAATTTTAAATTGGTTCCAGGGTTACACGGGCAGCAGTGGTGTGGTCAGTGGAGGCCTAGTGGAAGGAGTGACCGCAGACAGGCATCGAAGGCCTAAAATATTAACACATGGCTGTAGGCAATTTTAAATTGGTTCCAGGGGTACTTGGGCAGCAGTGCCCTGGTCAGTGTAGTAGTAGTTGAAAGAATGTACCGCAGACAGGCATCGAAGGCCTAAAATAAAAAAATTGGGCTGGCTGTAGGCAATTTTAAATTGGTTCCAGGGTTACACGGGCAGCAGTGGTGTGGTCAGTGGAGGCCTAGTGGAAGGAGTGACCGCAGACAGGCATCGAAGGCCTAAAATAATAACACATGGCTGTAGGCAATTTTAAATTGGTTCCAGGGTTACACGGGCAGCAGTGGTGTGGTCAGTGGAGGCCTAGTGGAAGGAGTGACCGCAGACAGGCATCGAAGGCCTAAAATATTAACACATGGCTGTAGGCAATTTTAAATTGGTTCCAGGGGTACTTGGGCAGCAGTGCCCTGGTCAGTGTAGTAGTAGTTGAAAGAATGTACCGCAGACAGGCATCGAAGGCCTAAAATAAAAAAATTGGGCTGGCTGTAGGCAATTTTAAATTGGTTCCAGGGTTACACGGGCAGCAGTGGTGTGGTCAGTGGAGGCCTAGTGGAAGGAGTGACCGCAGACAGGCATCGAAGGCCTAAAATAATAACACATGGCTGTAGGCAATTTTAAATTGGTTCCAGGGTTACACGGGCAGCAGTGGTGTGGTCAGTGGAGGCCTAGTGGAAGGAGTGACCGCAGACAGGCATCGAAGGCCTAAAATATTAACACATGGCTGTAGGCAATTTTAAATTGGTTCCAGGGGTACTTGGGCAGCAGTGCCCTGGTCAGTGTAGTAGTAGTTGAAAGAATGTACCGCAGACAGGCATCGAAGGCCTAAAATAAAAAAATTGGGCTGGCTGTAGGCAATTTTAAATTGGTTCCAGGGTTACACGGGCAGCAGTGGTGTGGTCAGTGGAGGCCTAGTGGAAGGAGTGACCGCAGACAGGCATCGACGGCCTAAAATAATCACACATGGCTGTAGGCAATTTTAAATTGGTTCCAGGGGTACACGGGCAGCAGTGGTCTGGTCAGTGGAAGTCTAGTGGAAGGAGTGACCGCAGACAGGCTTCGAAGGCCTAACATAACAAAAATGTCAAAACAATGGTATTGTCAGTGCCAGTCATTGAAGGATGTCAGCGCCTAGACTACACATTGGTGAAGCTGTGAGAGATAATTTTGCTAGTGGTAGAGCACTGTTTGAGCTGGGGGGGGGGGGAACTGGCTTGTGGCCGGCGGTACAGGCACAGGGCCCCTCATATTACAACGGTGAGTCTGACGTTGGGTGCGCACCACCACCGCCAGAGACACTTTATTGTACTATGAGGGACCCAGTGGCAGTGCCGTCGACCAAAAGCGGGCTCACCCACCTCTTCAGACAAACAGCACTCTCAAGGGTCCAAGCGCAAAGTGGCGATAGCACGACCCCGTGTGGGGAGTTTGGCCATTTCGTGAGGTGGAAACATGTCGTATGCTGGACAATCAGGTGAAGAAAATTACGAGATTGGAAAAGTCATTCAGAATAGTCCACAGGCAAGACCTTTTCATAGGAAAGCTAGGTGTCAGCCGGGCAGGGTGGGGCAAAAGATTTTGAAATCCAGTTGTGGTTCATTTTAATGAAGGTTAGATCATCTACATTTTGGGTAGACAGACGAGTCCTTTTTTCTGTTAGTATTGAACCTGCAGCACTGAATACTCTTTCTGATAGGACACTAGCTGCCGGGCAAGCAAGCTCCTGCAATGCATATTCTGCCAATTCTGGCCAGGTGTCTAATTTGGATGCCCAGTAATCAAATGGGAATGACGGTTGAGGGAGAACGTCGATAAGGGATGAAAAATAGTTTGTAACCATACTGGACAAATGTTGTCTCCTGTCACTTTGAATTGATGCTGCAGTACCTGTCCTGTCTGCGGTCCTAGAAAAATCACTCCACAACCTGGTCAGAAAACCCCTCTGGCCAACGCCACTTCTGATTTCTGCCCCTCTAACACCTCTGGTCTGCTGGCCCCTGGAGCTCGTGTGAGAACGATCACGGGCGCTGTGTGCAGGGAATGCCAGAAGCAAACGGTCAACAAGAGTTGATTGTTTTGTTGCTAATATTAGTTCCAAGTTCTCATGTGGCATAATATTTTGCAATTTGCCTTTATAGCGAGGATCAAGGAGGCAGGCCAACCAGTAATCGTCATCGTTCATCATTTTTGTAATGCGTGTGTCCCTTTTGAGGATACGCAAGGCATAATCCGCCATGTGGGCCAAAGTTCCCGTTGTCAAATCTGCGGTTGTGCTTGGTTGAGGGGCAGTTGCAGGCAAATCTACGTCACTTGTGTCCCTCAAAAAACCAGAACCCGGCCTTGCCACGCCACCAATTTCCCGTGCCCCCGGGAAAGCTTCCTCATTAAAAATATACTCATCCCCATCATCCTCCTCATCCTCCACCTCCTCTTCGCCCGGTACCTCGTCATGTACACTGCCCTGACCAGACAATCGCTGACTGTCATCAAGGCTTTCCTCTTCCTCTGGTGCAGACGCCTGATCCTTTATGTGCGTCAAACTTTGCATCAGCAGACGCATTAGGGGGATGCTCATGCTTATTATGGCGTTGTCTGCACTAACCAGCCGTGTGCATTCCTCAAAACACTGAAGGACTTGACACATGTCTTGAATCTTCGACCACTGCACACCTGACAACTCCATGTCTGCCATCCTACTGCCTGCCCGTGTATGTGTATCCTCCCACAAAAACATAACAGCCCGCCTCTGTTCGCACAGTCTCTGAAGCATGTGCAGTGTTGAGTTCCACCTTGTTGCAACGTCTATGATTAGGCGATGCTGGGGAAGGTTCAAAGAACGCTGATAGGTCTGCATACGGCTGGAGTGTACAGGCGAACGGCGGATATGTGCGCAAAGTCCACGCACTTTGAGGAGCAGGTCGGATAACCCCGGATAACTTTTCAGGAAGCACTGCACCACCAGGTTTAAGGTGTGAGCCAGGCAAGGAATGTGTTTCAGTTGGGAAAGGGAGATGGCAGCCATGAAATTCCTTCCGTTATCACTCACTACCTTGCCTGCCTCAAGATCTACAGTGCCCAGCCACGACTGCGTTTCTTGCTGCAAGAACTCGGACAGAACTTCCGCGGTGTGTCTATTGTCGCCCAAACACTTCATAGCCAATACAGCCTGCTGACGTATGCCAGTAGCTGCCCCATAATGGGAGACCTGGTGTGCAACAGTGGCAGGTGCGGATGGAGTGTTTGTGCGACTGCGGTCTGTGGACGAGCTCTTGCTTCTGCAGGAGGACGAGGAGGAGGAGGAGGAGGAGGGGGTGCGAACGGCTACAGACAACTGTTTACTAGACCGTGGGCTAGGCAGAACTGTCCCAAACTTGCTGTCCCCTGTGGACCCTGAATCCACCACATTTACCCAGTGTGCCGTGATGGACACGTAACGTCCCTGGCCATGCCTACTGGTCCATGCATCTGTTGTCAGGTGCACCTTTGTGCTCACAGATTGCCTGAGTGCATGGACGATGCGCTCTTTAACATGCTGGTGGAGGGCTGGGATGGCTTTTCTGGAAAAAAAGTGTCGACTGGGTAGCTCGTAGCGTGGTACAGCGTAGTCCATCAGGTCTTTGAAAGCTTCGCTTTCAACTAACCGGTAGGGCATCATCTCTAACGAGATTAGTCTAGCTATGTGGGCGTTCAAACCCTGTGTACGCGGATGCGAGGCTAAGTACTTCCTTTTTCTAACCATAGTCTCATGTAGGGTGAGCTGGACTGGAGAGATGGAGATCGTGGAACTAGCGGGGGTGCCGGTGGACATGGCAGACTGAGAGACGGTGGGAGATGGTATTGTTGCCGCCGGTGCCCTAGATGCAGTGTTTCCTACTACGAAACTGGTGATTCCCTGACCCTGACTGCTTTGGCCTGGCAAAGATACCTGCACAGATACAGCAGGTGGTGCGCTAAATGGTGGTCCTACACTGCCGGAAGGGATGTTGCGTTGATGACTAGCTTCATTGGCCGAGGGTGCAACAACCTTAAGGGACGTTTGGTAGTTAGTCCAAGCTTTCAAATGCATGGTGGTTAAATGTCTATGCATGCAACTAGTATTGAGACTTTTCAGATTCTGACCTCTGCTTAAGGAAGTAGAACATTTTTGACAGATGACTTTGCGCTGATCAATTGGATGTTGTTTAAAAAAATGCCAGACTGCACTCTTTCTAGCATCGGATACCTTTTCAGGCATTGCAGACTGAGCTTTAACCGGATGGCCACGCTGTCCTCCACCAGGTTTTGGCTTTGCCACGCGTTTTGGGCAAGATACGGGCCCGGCAGATGGAACCTGTGGCGATGTTGATGCCTGCTGCGGCCCCTCCTCCTCCTCTGCTTCAGAACTGCTGCCGCCTGCACCCTGTTCCCCCAATGGCTGCCAATCGGGGTCAAGAACTGGGTCATCTAATAACTCTTCTTGTACCTCCTGCGCAACTTCGTCTGTGTCACCGTGTCGTTCGGTGGTATAGCGTTCGTGATGGGGCAACATAGTCTCATCAGGGTCTGATTCTTGATCAGCACCCTGCGAGGGCAATGTTGTGGTCTGAGTCAAAGGACCAGCATAGTAGTCTGGCTGTGGCTGTGCGTCACTGCACTCCATGTCAGATTCAATTTGTAATGGGCATGGACTGTTAACTGCTTCACTTTCTAAGCCAGGGACGGTATGTGTAAAGAGCTCCATGGAGTAACCCGTTGTGTCGCCTGCTGCATTCTTCTCTGTTGTTGTTTTTGCTGAAGAGGACAAGGAAGTGACTTGTCCCTGACCGTGAACATCCACTAACGACGCGCTGCTTTTACTTTTACCAGTTTCACGAGAGGAGGCAAAAGAGCTAGAGGCTGAGTCAGCAAGATAAGCCAAAACTTGCTCTTGCTGCTCCGGCTTTAAAAGCGGTTTTCCTAATCCCAGAAAAGGGAGCGTTCGAGGCCTTGTGTAGCCGGACGACGAACCTGGCTCCACAGCTCCAGACTTAGGTGCAATATTTTTTTCCCCACGACCACCTGATGCTCCACCACTACCACTACCCTCATTACCAGCTGACAATGAACGCCCCCGGCCACGACCTCTTCCACTAGACTTCCTCATTGTTTTAAAAACGTAACCAAACTAACGTTATTTGTTGCAGTCACACAACTTACACGGTGAGCTATAACTTCAGTATGATTTAGCTACCCCTTTACAGGTTGGTGAGACCACCGCGAAAATCAGGCACAATGTTACACACTCTTTTTTTGGTGGCTGCAAATTAGAGAGATGCCCCACACGCAGGACTGTCACTGAAGCACAAATGTTAATATTAATGTCACACTATTATTTGTTTTTTATTTTTATTTTTTTCAGGAACACTTTAGAAACCCCCCCAAAAAAAAAAGAAATTTGATTTTTGCAGGGAGAATTTAGAAAACAAATGTAACAAACTATATGCTTTCTATGGGCCACTGAGTGAGAGATGACGCACACAGGAATCAGGAGTGGCACACAAGCCCAGAGGCCAATATTTTTCTACCAATGATTGATGGAGTTATTTTCTCTGGTAGATTTTGGAACCCAAATCAAGGAAAAAAAATATAGGCTTTCTATGGACCACAATTGGAGAGAGAGAGAGAGAGAGAGAGAGAGAGAGAGAGAGAGATGGCACACCCAGGAGTCAAGACTGGCACACAAGCAGAAAGGCCAATATTAATCTCCCACTGTTTTTTTTTTTTTTTTTTTTTTTGTCAGGGAGACTTTAGAAAAAAAAATAATAAAAAAAATATGATTTTATCAGGAAGAATTTAGAAACCAAATAAAATAAAATGATTTTTTCAGGGAGAATTTATAAAACAAATAAAAACAAAAATAGGCGTTCTATGGCCCACTGACTGAGAGATGACGCACACAGGAATCAGGAGTGGCACACAAGCCCAGAGGCCAATATTTTTCTACCAATGATTGATGTAGTTATTTTCTCTGGTAGATTTTGGAACCCAAATCAAGGAAAAAAAATATAGGCTTTCTATGGACCACAATTGGAGAGAGAGAGAGAGAGAGAGAGAGAGAGAGAGAGAGAGATGGCACACCCAGGAGTCAAGACTGGCACACAAGCAGAAAGGCCAATATTAATCTCCCACTGTTTTTTTTGGTTGTTTTTTTTTTTTTTTTTCAGGGAGACTTTAGAAAAAAAAATAATAAAAAAAATATGATTTTATCAGGAAGAATTTAGAAACCAAATAAAATAAAATGATTTTTTCAGGGAGAATTTAGAAAACAAATAAAACCAAAAATAGGCGTTCTATGGCCCACTGACTGAGAGATGACGCACCCAGGAGTCAAGACTGGCACACAAGCAGAAAGGCCAATATTAATCTCCCACTGTTTTTTTTTTTTTTTTTTTTTTTTTCAGGGAGACTTTAGAAAAAAAAATAATAAAAAAAATATGATTTTATCAGGAAGAATTTAGAAACCAAATAAAATAAAATGATTTTTTCAGGGAGAATTTACAAAACAAATAAAAACAAAAATAGGCGTTCTATGGCCCACTGACTGAGAGATGACGCACCCAGGAGTCAAGACTGGCACACAAGCAGAAAGGCCAATATTAATCTCCCACTGTTTTTTTTTTTTTTTTTTCAGGGAGACTTTAGAAAAAAAAATAATAAAAAAAATATGATTTTATCAGGAAGAATTTAGAAACCAAATAAAATAAAATGATTTTTTCAGGGAGAATTTATAAAACAAATAAAAACAAAAATAGGCGTTCTATGGCCCACTGACTGAGAGATGACGCACACAGGAATCAGAAGTGGCACACAAGCCCAGAGGCCAATATTTTTCTACCAATGATTGATGTAGTTATTTTCTCTGGTAGATTTTGGAACCCAAATCAAGGAAAAAAAATATAGGCTTTCTATGGACCACAATTGGAGAGAGAGAGAGAGAGAGAGAGAGAGAGAGAGAGAGAGAGAGAGATGGCACACCCAGGAGTCAAGACTGGCACACAAGCAGAAAGGCCAATATTAATCTCCCACTGTTTTTTTTGGTTGTTTTTTTTTTTTTTTTTCAGGGAGACTTTAGAAAAAAAAATAATAAAAAAAATATGATTTTATCAGGAAGAATTTAGAAACCAAATAAAATAAAATGATTTTTTCAGGGAGAATTTAGAAAACAAATAAAACCAAAAATAGGCGTTCTATGGCCCACTGACTGAGAGATGACGCACCCAGGAGTCAAGACTGGCACACAAGCAGAAAGGCCAATATTAATCTCCCACTGTTTTTTTTTTTTTTTTTTTTTTTTTCAGGGAGACTTTAGAAAAAAA
Organism: Ranitomeya imitator; assembly: GCF_032444005.1. Lineage (NCBI taxonomy): Eukaryota > Metazoa > Chordata > Amphibia > Anura > Dendrobatidae > Ranitomeya > Ranitomeya imitator. Next base: position 1,098,984,010 of record NC_091282.1, on the reverse strand, counting down.
AATAATAAAAAAAATATGATTTTATCAGGAAGAATTTAGAAACCAAATAAAATAAAATGATTTTTTCAGGGAGAATTTAGAAAACAAATAAAACCAAAAATAGGCGTTCTATGGCCCACTGACTAAGAGAGAGAGAGAGAGATGGAACGCTTAGTACTGGCACACAAGCCCAAAGGGCAATATTAATCTCCCTTTTTTTTTCCAGGGAGAATTTCTAAAACCCCCCCCAAAAAAAAAATAGGCTTTCTATGGCCCACTATTTGTGAGAGAGATGGGACGCTCAGGACTGGCACAGATGGCACGCTCAGGACTGGCACAGAAGCCCAGAGGCCAATATTAATCTCCCTTTTTTTCTGGGAGAATTTATAAAACCAAAAAAAAAATTAAATAGGCTTTCTATGGCCCACTATTTGTGAGAGAGATGGCACGCTCAGGACTGGCACAGATGGCACGCTCACAACTGGCACACAAGCCCAGAGGCCAATATTAATCTCCCTTTTTTCAGGGAGAATTTATAAAACCCCAAAAAAAATAAAATAGGCTTTCTATGGCCCACTATTTGTGAGAGAGATGGCACACTCAGGACTGGCACACAAGCCCAAAGGCCAATATTAATCTCCCACTGTATTTTTATCAGGGAGAATTTATACACCCCACAAAAAAAAATACAGAAAAATGAAAAGGCTTTCTATGGCCCACTATGTGAGAGAGATGGCACACACAGGGATGGCACTCTAGCAGAAATGCCAAATTGCCAATCTTAATCTCCCACCAAAAAAAAAAAAAAAAAAAAACAGGGAATGTCCTACAATTACTATCTCCCTGCCTGCAGTAATCTCAGCCAGGTATGGCAGGCAGCTACTATCTCCCTGCCTGCAGTAATCTCAGCCAGGTATGGCAGGCAGCAATAAGGAGTGGACTGATGCACAAATGAAATAAAAAGTGTGGACAAACAAAAAAGATAGCTGTGCAGAAAGGAAGGAACAAGAGGATTTGTGCTTTGAAAAAAGCAGTTGGTTTGCACAGCGGCGTACACACAGCAATGCAGCTATCAGGGAGCCTTCTAGGGCAGCCCAATGAGCTACAGCGCTGAGGGGAAAAAAAAAAACTTCCACTGTCCCTGCACACCGAGGGTGGTGTTGGACAGTGCAAATCGCTGCAGCACAAGCGGTTTTGTGGTTAATGGACCCTGCCTAACGCTATCCCTGCTTCTGACAAAGCGGCAGCAACCTCTCCCTAAGCTCAGATCAGCAGCAGTAAGATGGCGGTCGGCGGGAACGCCTCTTTATAGCCCCTGTGACGTCGCAGACAGCAAGCCAATCACTGCAATGCCCTTCTCTAAGATGGTGGGGACCAGGACCTATGTCATCACGCTGCCCACACTCTGCGTTTACCTTCATTGGCTGAGAAATGGCGCTTTTCGCGTCATTGAAACGCGACTTTGGCGCGAAAGTCGCGTACCGCATGGCCGACCACGCACAGGGGTCGGATCGGGTTTCATGAAACCCCGACTTAGCCAAAAGTCGGCGACTTTTGAAAATGTTCGACCCGTTTCGCTCAACCCTATCAAAGACCACTGTTTCCTTAGGCTGCCATCACACTAGCAGTATTTGGTCAGTATTTTACATCAGTATTTGTAAGCCAAAACCAGGAGTGGGTGATAAATGCAGAAGTGGTGCATACTGATGTAAAATACTGACCAAATACTGCTAGTGTGACGGCAGCCTTAAGCCAAGCCTTAATGCTACATTCCCAAAATCAGTATCAGTTGAGTTTTTGATGCTGCCGAATTTCTGCACCATGTCCATAACTTTACTTGCATTTTTTATTGCGTTTTTGTATGCATTTTTGTACGCTTTTTATTGTGTTTTTTTGTCTCTGTTTGGTGTGACATCCTTTAAATAAAACTGTTTTGTTTTTGAATCTTCCTGGTAGTGACATCATTAGATGAGGATTACACGACTGATCGCACCAAAAACACATGTGTGTCTTTTTTTACCTGTGGAATTTTCACATCTAATGCAAGTCTATGGGGAACTTACGCACAGAAGACTCAGCACACCAGCAAGAAAAATTGATATGCTGCGGATTGGAAAAATGCACCACAGGTGAGTTTAAAGTGCATATAAAAGAAGCACAATGGACATGAAATTTCTATAAAGCTCATCCACTTTGCTTCTACTGTAAAATGCTGCATTTTTGACTCAGTGAAAATACTCTTCATCAAAAGCATGAGTAAAACTCATCATGGGCATGTACTCTAATGATTTGCTTTACTGCAAATATTTTTGTCACATCTGTCATCCTATGTAACTAAAAAAAATAAAGCTACACCAGCTAAGCATTTGGATAATTTGCTTGCAGATGCACCTGAGCACCTCAAAGCTGCTAAATAATCAAATGTTCGAAGAGATGACGAATCCTAAGTATGCATCCTAATTCAGTCTGCAAGCTCCTATCTACAATAGTCCCCCTGGAACCTAGGCATAGTCTTCCCATTGATTCTGATAAGAGATGAAGTTCCCTGAATTCTTGCATCTGCAAAAGTTGTAGAGAATCAGCAACAACATTTTGTGCTTCTGTAACATACTTAACCTTGAACTAAATACTGTGCTGAAGACACCTCAGAACCAAATGCCTCAATGCCAAAACCATAGAGTACGCTGATGTCTCTGAGTTCACCACTAGGTCTACCAAACTATCATCTATCCAGAAAAAAATCATTTTATTGCTTATATTATTCCCTTGCAATTCTACTGCTACTACTATTGGGAAAAGCTTGAGTAAAGTCATGGTTCTTATAAAACCTCTGCTTTCCTTCTGGTATTTTGACCTCGGAAACAGCACCTGACTATGCCTTTGTCTCTTCCTTCCATTTATGATGTACCCTCCTGACTTTTGACCTCAGACTCATGAACTATCCCGACTCACAGCTTGTCCATGAGAAGTGACTCAGAGTCACATTCAGGTAGCAGATTGTCGAAGAGATGCCCGTCTTGTATATATGCATCCATTCCAAAAATGAACTAAAAAGTACAAAATAATGGAGCGAGATGGAACACTCCATCGCCAAACAGATGTCTGCAAAATACTCTCCCTCAAGACATCCCATTAGGTGAAACTTGGCTGTCTCCCTCTCTGGTACAAGCTCTGAAGGAGAGACTTTCAAATGATCAAAGAGAGAACCCTAAAAGATGACTCGCAGTCCACCTGTGGCACTCTTCTCCCGGCCTGACGATCTCCACCCGGCCTGTGATGGCTGTACCTGACACTCACCCTTTTTGCCTTCTTTCTGTACCTTCTGCAGGAACCTGCAACAGAAAAATCCAAAGATGAACCAGCACCCAAAATTCTGTCTTCAGGACTGCAAGTGCCTACCACTCCTGTTTTCAGCCAGCTCAATGTCACCCTCTACTGTAACAACCTGGGTCCTTTTAAAAAATGGCAGTGACCCATTCCCCATGCCCTGACCAGGTCTGCTGTTGCCAATACTGGCCTCAGTAGACTGTCTTGAAAGATGTTCCCTCAAAGCCTGCAATATTCGTTCCACTCTATAAACACAATCTCTTTTGACTGTGTGTCCCTCACCCTTACTAACCACCTTTCACGGTTCCTGTATCCTAGCCAGCCATGAACTGCACCTTCCTTAGCAAGTTCCTGGCTGTTTGTGTATCTTGCAATGACTCTCCCTTATCAATCTCTCTAGTAGCCGTGGCCTGTGGTCATCATTTGCTCTCCACTATTTCTTCAGGTGACATGTACCTGTCCTGTCGCATATTGATGCCCACCAGTGTTCCGCTTAGTCCTGCTTCCAACTATTAGGCACATTAATCACAGTGTGCTGCGTGGTGACTTCAAATATCCTCCTACTGCATCTTTGCCTCCCGCGTCCAAATATCCTCCTACTGCATCTTTGCCTCCCGCGTCAGGACTCCGTTCAGAGATATGGTCTGCCACCAGTGGAATACTCATACTCATCACTTCCTGGAACCTCCTCAGAATGCCCTGCAATCAGCCAGGACCCTCCTGCACAAACTTCCTCTAAATCTTCTCCTCAAATCAATCCACAGCAAGACTATGACGTCTTCTGTACTTCCACCACCGTTGGTAAGATGACCAAAGGTCCATTGGTGGCACTATACCCCTTCTTTAAACAACCACCAACAAATTGGGGCAGCCTCCTTAGTCTTTCTGCATTTTGTAAACTGTTACCATCTCCTTTGCAGTAGTAGGCCCTTTCCTTAATCAGTTCAGGTCCTGTTAAGAAGGAGATGTTAGAATACAGTAAGATAGAGTAAGGTGTGCCAAAGTCAGAAAAAGTACTTAAGTTGTAAAAGGGCAGTAGAGGAATAAGGTGGGAGGTGGGGTAAACTGCCAGCAAAGTTTAGGATGTATTAAATAGATCAGACAGGTGGAAGAGTATTGGATGGCTATGAGCATATTTTAGTGATTTAGGTAGAATTTGATCATGATAGTGAAAATAAAATTTGAGTAAAAGGGTATTCTGTATAGTTCCAGATCCATCAGATTATCGGATTTAGTATCTATGAATATTTATTACATGTTCAATCAGCTGGAGGACAGGGCAGTCATTGTCATGTCACGATTCACAAGCACAGGAATAATCATGTAGAATTGATCAATTAACTAATTAAAGATAATCTTTGAGTTTGTACAATCCTTTACTGCAGCTCCTTATCACAGCTGGCCTTCAAAATTAGGTTCCTCTCCTGTCACCAAAAAGAATAAGATATAGTTGCAATATTCAGTTACTTTGCCACACCTGTCTTCTACAGATGATCCAGCACTTTAGCATATGGGTGCACCACATGTTTTTTATTGTTTTGCAGTTGTGCATACAAGCTAACAATAAGAACTCAGCAGGCAGACATATAGACTCTTATTTACACCTGTACGCTAGGGGAGGTTGGTTGCTCACCACTAGTGTTGAGCATTCCGATACCGCAAGTATCGGGTATCGGCCGATATTTGCGGTATCGGAATTCCGATACCGAATTCCGATACTTCCCGCATATCGGATACCGGAATCGGAAGTTCCCAGAATTCAAACTGAACGCAGCAGCCAATGAGGAATGATTGGAAGTGTGGGCACATCCTGTTTAGCATGGTGGGCATGTAAGTACTGGCAAGGCTTGGATTGGCTGCTGAAATGATGTCACTCTGCACTATAAAAAACGCTGCCGCCATTTTGCGCTCACTCTGCTGTGATTTCAGTTAGGGACAGGACGCTGTGTTCTAACTGAGGGCCAGTCGAGCTAGCTAATTGCTTTATTTTCCTTTCCAAAGGCTAATTTAGCAAAACGCTGTGTGTTCTTCACTGTTCACCTTGCTCTTGCCTTGCAGCGCTGTTTTAACAGCGTTCTGCAAGGTCTCTGTGTGTGTGTGTGTGTGCAGCTCACTCTGTAGTCTGTGTGCAGCCATATACCCGGTTGTATTCAGCTCAGGGGGGTTCACACTGCCTCACACAGTTGTCCTTTTTTGCTCTTAGTGCAGCCTGCTGCACATTTTTTCTCAAATTTCCTATTAGTGTTTTTCCACCAGTCTCCAGCTCTATTGTGGAAAAACACTACATAGGATAACCTAGAGGGGGGTTTTTGGGCCTTGCAGCGCCGTTTACGGCTGTCTGCACGGTCTCCGTGTGAGCCCAGCTCGCCCTGTAGTCTGTGTGCAGCCATAGCCGGTTGGATTCAGCTCAGGGTTCGTTACTGGCTCATACCTTGAGAAAAATTTTACTTTTTTTCAAATAGTGCAGCCTGTTTAAAATTTGAAAAAAAAAAATTCCTATTAGTGTCTTTCCACTCGTATCCAGCTAAATAGTGGAAAAACACTATATAGGATAACCTAGAGGAGGGTTTTTTGGCCTTGCAGCGCCGTTTACGGCTGTCTGCACGGTCTCCGTGTGAGCCCAGCTCGCCCTGTAGTCTGTGTGCAGCCATAGCCGGTTGGATTCAGCTCAGGGTTCGTTACTGGCTCATACCTAGAGAAAAATTTTACTTTTTTTCAAATAGTGCAGCCTGTTTAAAATTTGAAAAACAAAAATTCCTATTAGTGTCTTTCCACTCGTATCCAGCTAAATAGTGGAAAAACACTATATAGGATAACCTAGAGGAGGGTTTTTTGGTCTTGCAGCGCCGTTTACGGCTGTCTGCACGGTCTCTGTGTGAGCGCAGCTCGCCCTCTAGTCTGTGTGCAGCCATAGCCGGTTGGATTCAGCTCAGGGTGCGTTACTGCCTCATACCTTGAAAAACAATTTCCTTTTTTTCAAATAGTGCAGCCTGTTTAAAATTTGAAAAAAAAAATTCCTATTAGTGTCTTTCCACTCGTATCCAGCTAAATAGTGGAAAAACACTATATAGGATAACCTAGAGGAGGTTTTTTTGGCCTTGCAGCGCCGTTTACGGCTGTCTGCACGGTCTCCGTGTGAGCCCAGCTCGCCCTGTAGTCTGTGTGCAGCCATAGCCGGTTGGATTCAGCTCAGGGTTCGTTACTGCCTCATACCTTGAGAAAAATTTTACTTTTTTTCAAATAGTGCAGCCTGTTTAAAATTTGAGAAAAAAAATTCCTATTAGTGTCTTTCCACTCGTATCCAGCTAAATAGTGGAAAAACACTATATAGGATAACCTAGAGGAGGGTTTGTTGGCCTTGCAGCGCCGTTTACGGCTGTCTGCACGGTCTCTGTGTGAGCGCAGCTCGCCCTGTAGTCTGTGTGCAGCCATAGCCGGTTGGATTCAGCTCAGGGTTCGTTACTGCCTCATACCTTGAAAAACAATTTCCTTTTTTTCAAATAGTGCAGCCAGTTTAAAATTTGAAAAAAAAAATTCCTATTAGTGTCTTTCCACTCGTATCCAGCTAAATAGTGGAAAAACACTATATAGGATAACCGAGAGGAGGGTTTTTTGGCCTTGCAGCGCCGTTTACGGCTGTCTACACGGTCTCCGTGTGATTTAAACTAGCTCTGTAGCCCGATCTGCACCAAAAAAAAAGTTAAGTTCACCAAACACAACTTAACACTTGTGTAGGCCACATTTGAAAAATAATAAAGTTTAGTCCACAATTTACAACATTAGTGTTTCTTACACCTGTTAGGAGGAGCATTTCAGGAATAAGCACACTAAGGCCTTAGTACTTTTCTGCTTATCTTTATCTGTCAACCAAGATGAAGAGGGCAGGGAGTAAGGCACGTGGGCGTGGGCGCGGAGCAGGGAGAGGAGCAGGGAGAGGACGTGGTGATTCTGTGCCTGCTGCGGGCGCCGGTGACTCGTCGTCACTCAGTTTCAGCAGGGAACAGTCCTTCATGCGCAGCTTTGTCGGAGAGCGCCGTGTACCGCTGCTACGTGAAGACCAAATTGAAGCCGTTGTCGGGTGGATGGCAGCTAATGCCTCGGCATCGACTTCAGTTAGTGCCACATCCTCTCAGGCACAGAGCACTGGAGAGCAGCCATCTGTCTCTTCACCACCTGCCAAATTGGCCAGGCAGTCAGAGAGCCCAGGACAGGAGCCGTCTCTACTTCTGTTCTCTGAATCTCTTGGCTTGGAAACAGGGGGCCAGCCAAGCAGCATTGGAGAAATGGAAGAAGAGGCAGTGTGCAGTGATGCCCAAAAGCTTTATCTCTCTGACTCTGAAGAGGCAGGTGGGCCAGTGCCTCCGGTGACCACAGCGCAGTACGCATCTGATGATGAAACTCAGGTGCCGCTTTCTGATGCGTACTGTGCTGCCGAGACTACCCAGGAGGAGCAGTTGGTGGCAGAGGGTAGTGGAGATGATGAGGTCCTTGACCCATCGTGGCGTGATGAACAGGAAGGTGGTGGGAGCAGCTCTGAGGAAGAGCTTCCCCTTACGGGCCAAAGAGGGAGAGGGAGGGGGAAGACTGCGGAGCCTGTAGCCTCCACTTTGGCACCCGTTAGGAGCCTGTCTCTTTCCAAAGCCAAAAAGGGCGCTCCCAAGACTTGCAGTGCCTGGTCCTTTTTTGACACAGTTGCAGATGACATTTGTTTTGTCAAATGCAAGCTGTGTCATCAGAAAGTAAAAAGAGGTAAAAGTGTCAGCAACCTCAATACCACAAATATGTGGAAACATGTGCGGAACAGGCACGCGGTGGAGTTACAGAAACACAGTGAAGACGTAGGCCAACCAACAGCGGCAGCTACCACCTCTTCATCTCGTGTTGCCTCTTCCTCCACTGTTGTCCAGAGACCTAGTGTAATTCCACCCACAGCCCAACCTTCCCAGTCATCCTCACACTCCCAGTCTACTCTACAGCCATCGGTAGTCCAGGCATGGGAGAAAAGGCGGGCATTCTCGGCCAACCACCCCCGAGCACAGGCTCTGAATGCAGGCATTGCCAAACTGTTGTCCCTGGAAATGCTCTCGTTCAGGCTGGTGGAGACTGACAGCTTCCGTGACTTGATGGCATTGGCAGTCCCACAGTACAAGGTGCCCAGCCGCTTTTACTTCAGCAGGCAGGCTGTCCCTGCCCTGCACAGGCATGTTGAGGCAAACATAAAACATGCGCTACTGAACGCCGTCAGTAGCAAGGTTCACCTCACCACCGATGCGTGGACCAGTCAGCATGGACAGGGGCGATATGTTTCCCTCACTGCCCATTGGGTTAATGTTGTTGAGCCAGGTACAGATCGTGCGAGTGGCGCAGGACGTGTCCTGCCCACTCCAAGGATTGCAGGAATCCAGTCTGTACACATCGACTCCTCCTCTTACACCAGTTCCTCTGATTCCTCTCTGCAGGATCCGTCACAGTCCACCTCCACATGGACCCGTGAACGTTTACCTATGACCGACATGAGCACAGCCGTGGCCAAACGTCAGCAGGCCGTCTTGAAACTAGTTTCATTGGGGCATCGAAGCCACACAGCGCAGAAGCTCTGGAATGCCATCAAGCAGGAGAGCGATGTGTGGTTACTGCCAGCGAATCTCCAGCCAGGCATGGTAGTGTGTGACAATGGCCGAAATCTGGTGGCAGCTTTGGCCCTTGGCAACCTCACTCACATCCCATGTCTGGCACATGTGCTCAATTTGGTTGTGCAGAGTTTTCTGAGGGACTATCCGGATCTTGATGCCCTGCTGCACAAGGTCCGCCTAGAGTGTGCTCACTTGCGGCGTTCCAGCTTGGCCAGATCCCGCATTGCTGCTCTGCAGCGCCGATTCCGCCTTCCGGAACACCGCATCATATGTGACCTACCTACCCGGTGGAATTCCACGTTACATATGTTGGAGCGGTTGTGTGAGCAGCAGCAAGCAGTTATGGAGTACCAGCTGCATCAGGCGCAAAGAAGTCGCAGTCAGCGCCGATCAGACTTCACAACCACAGAGTGGGCCACTATGAAGGACGTCTGCCAGGTTTTGCGTCCTTTTGATTATTTCACGCGGATGGCAAGTGCAGATGATGCACTAGTCAGCATGACTGTCCCCCTTATCTGCCTGCTTCAGCAAACTTTGCAAGGGTTAAGGGATGATGTGGTGGAAGAGGTGGAGGATGAGGAGTCACCTTTTCCATCAGCTTCTGGAGAGTCAGCGCCACGTGGTTCCTCACAAAGGGGTACGCAGGGGCCAATTTGTGAGGAGGATGAGGAGGAGTCAATGGAGGAGGAAGAGCTCCGTCCAGAGGAGGGAGCGACACAATTGTCCAGTGGTCAGTGTGTACAGCGAGGGTGGGGTGATGACGAGCGGGCAGAGATCATGTCTCAAGCAGGGGACAGCGTTTCTGGGCCAGTTGGCACTCTGCAGCACATGGTGGATTTCATGCTGCAGTGCCTGAGAAACGACCGCCGCATCGACCACATTCTCAACATGCCTGATTATTGGGTGTTCACCCTCCTCGATCCTCGCTACCGGGACAACGTCCAAAACCTCATCCCTGCGTTGACCCGGGAGCGTAAATTGCGGGAGTACCACGACACACTGGTGAATTCCATCATCTTCTCCTGTCCAACTGAGAGGAGTGCTGCTAGTGCTTTACAAAGCAGCTCAGTGCGCCGAGGCAGTGGGGGAGGCTTTGCCCAAAGAGGGAGCAGAAGCAGTGCCTCTGCCCAAGGCAAGCCCAGTATGGCACAACTCTGGCACACTTTTGTGTGCCCGCCCCAAATGTCTACACCATCACCGGCGGCTCCAGTCAGCAGGAGGCAACGGTTCCGTCAGATGGTGACAGACTACATGGCTTGCCCTCTTACTGTACTCCCAGACGGCTCTTCCCCGTTCAAGTTTTGGGTCTCTAAGCTGGATACATGGCCAGAGCTAAGCCAGTATGCATTGGAGGTGCTGGCTTGCCCTGCGGCTAGTGTCTTATCGGAACGTGTCTTTAGTGCCGCAGGTGGTGTACTAACAGACCGTCGCATGCGACTATCCTCCGATAACGTTGACCGGCTTACTTTCCTGAAAATGAACCAGGCCTGGATCTCGCAGGAATTTGCCACTCCTCTGCCTGATTAAGTAATTGGGTGTCATCCAGGTCTCCTGCTGTGTTCATCTTTCTACCACCTGAACTGCTATTCCTGGGCTCCAACACCGCCAGTTGCGGCTCAGAAGTGCAGGCTGCACAGTAAAAACATACGACCCAGTGTTATTGGGTTTCAGTAACGTCAGCTGATCCCCAGCTGTGTAGCCGGCAATGTGTCCTGCGACCGCCACGCTGGCACAACAACCTAAATGTAAGGGAACCTGTACCCCCCCCCCCCCCGTCGTTTGTTACTGAAAGAGCCATCTTGTGCAGCAGTAATGCTGCACAAGGAAAAGGTAGCTCTTTTTTTTTAGCTCTTTGCACACGCAGAACTTAACACTTATAAAATGTGTTCACTGATACCGTTATACCGTCCCGGAGCTGGGACTTTCCTTCGTAATGTGACGCAGCACAGCCGTCATTCCTACCCCCTTGGTGCCATGCGCTGCCTCCTCAGCGTTGTTTTAAGCTGTCACGGAGCCTGCGCTGTTCTGTTATCCCTTGGGCATGCCCTATTTGCGCTGCCTGTCTTCTGACATAATTTGGTGTCAGGCTGGCTGCGCCTGTGCGGCCGCGCTGCCCGAGATCCAGCCTCGCAGTGTCTTCTGATTGAGTCACACTGCGGGCCTGGGATCCATGGGCATGCGCAGTGCATATCTTCCCCTCGGGCTCTCGCTCATTTCCCTCCGCCTTCTTTAGACTGTGCGCCGTCAGCTGATCCCTAGCATGCCACGGCCGTGACACCGCACAGTCTGAAGAAGAGGGAAGGAGGGGAGTGAGAGTCGAGGTTATGCACTGTGCATGCCCATGGTTCCAAGGCCCGCAGTGGGATTACGTTAGACGAGACTGCGAGGTGGGATCTGGAGCAGCGTGGATGCACAGGCACTGACAGCCTGACACCAAATTATGTCAGAAGACAGGCAGCGCTAATTGGGCATGGCCAAGGGCTAACAGAACAGCGCAGGCTCCGTGACAGCTTAAAACAACGCTGAGGAGGCAGCGCACGGCATCAAGGGGATAGGAATGACAGCTGTGCTGTGTCCCATTACGAAGGAAATTCGCACCTCCGGAACGGTTTAACGGTATAAAGGGACACATTTTTAGTGTTTACTTCGGTGTTTGCAAGGAGCATAATTAAAAGAGCAACCTTTTCCTTTTGCATCCTTAGTGCTGCACAAGATGGCTCTTTCAGCTACAAACGTCTTGGGGGGGGGGGTTAAAGGTTTCCTTTCAACTTGCTCCAATCAGGCTTCGGCCTACACTCTGTTCCTCTGCTCCTCCTGCTGTCCCTGGGCTCTAACACCGCCAGTTGGTGCCTGGAAGTGCTGTGTGCACAGTCAACAGTCGCTCCTCTGTTATTGGGGTTCAGTAACGTCAGCTGATCCCCAGCTGTGTGTGCGGCAATACCTCCAATCTGCTCCTCCTGCTGTCCCTGGGCTCTAACACCGCCAGTTGGTGCCTGGAAGTGCTGTGTGCACAGTCAACAGTCGCTCCTCTGTTATTGGGGTTCAGTAACGTCAGCTGATCCCCAGCTGTGTGTGCGGCAATACCTCCAATCTGCTCCTCCTGCTGTCCCTGGGCTCTAACACCGCCAGTTGGTGCCTGGAAGTGCTGTGTGCACAGTCAACAGTCGCTCCTCTGTTATTGGGGTTCAGTAACGTCAGCTGATCCCCAGCTGTGTATCCGGCAACGTGTCATGCGACCGCCATGCTGGCACAACTAAAATTTAAGGGGACCTGTCCCCCCCCCCCTAGGCGTTTGTTACTGAAAGAGCCACCATGTGCAGCACTAATACTGCACAAGGGAAAGGTCGCTCTTGAAATTATGCTCCTTGCAAACGCTGAACTACACACTCATGTAATGTGTCCCCTCACACCGTCCAACCGTCCCGGAGGTGGGACTTTCCTTTGTAATGTGACGCAGCACAGCCGTCATTGCTACCCCCTTGGCACCGTGCGCTGCCTCCTTAGCGTTGTTTGATTCCGTCATGGACCCTGCGCTGTTATGTTATCCCTTGGCCATGCACAGTTTGCGCTGCCCGTCCTCTGACATCATTTGTTGTCGTCCTGGCTGCGCCTGTGCGTCCACGCTGCCCGAAATCACACCTCGCAGTGTCGTCTAATGTGATCCCACAGTGGGCCTGGTATCCATGGCCATGCGCAGTGCATATACTAGCCTCTCACTCCCCTTCTTCACGCTTCTTCAGACTAGGCGGCGTCAGCTGATCCCTAATAGCATGCCACGGCCGTGACGCCGCACAGTCTGAAGAAGCAGGAAGGAGGTGAGTGAGAGGTGATGATATGCACTGCGCATGCCCATGGATCCCTGGCCCGCAGTGGGACTACATTAGATGACACTGCAAGGTTGGATCTCGGGCAGCTTGGACGCACAGGCACTGTCAGCCTGACACCTACATGATGACAGAAGACGGGCACCGCTAACTGTGCATGGCCAAGGGATAACATTACAGCGCGGGCTCCGTGACAGAACCAAACAACGTTAAGGAGGTGGCGCCCGGCACCAAGGGGGTTGGAATGACGGCTGTGCTGTGTCACATTACAAAGGAAAGTCCCACTTCCGGGATGGTTTGACGGTGTGAGGGGACACATTATATGAGTGTGTACTTCAGCGTTTGCAAGGAGCATAATTTTCGGAGCCACCATTTTCCATGTGCAGTATTACTGCTGTACAAGATGGCTCTTTCAGCAACAAATGCCTGGGGGGGGGGTTAAAGGTTCCCTTTCAACTTGCTCCACTGCAGGCTTCGGCCTACACTCTGCTCCTCTTTGATTCCCTGGGTTTCAACACTGTCAGTTGCCACCTGGAAGTGTTGTCTACACAGAAAAAACACTAGGTGATGTGTCAGTGGGGTTCAGCACCGCCAGCTGTTCCCCTGCTGTGTAGTCGGCAACGTGTCCAGCACAAGCCACGCTGGCACAACAGAACAAAAGCTGCCACCAGTGCAGGCTTCGGCCTACACTCTGCTCCTCTCCTCCTCCTGCTGACCCTGGGCTCAAACACCGCTAGTTTTTGCCCGGAAGTGCTAGCTGCACAGAGAAAAACACCAGCCAATGTGTTAGTGGGGTTCAGCAACGCCAGCTGTTCCCCTGCTGTGTAGCCGGCAACGTGACCTGCAAACGCCACGCAGGCACATGAACTGAAATTAAAGGGAACCTGGCCCCACCCCCCCAGGTGTTTCTATGTATAACAGCCACCTAGTACAGCAGTACTGCTGCATTTGTACAAGGTGGCTGACTTTTTCTCCTTGCCCACGTGGAACTCAACACGTACAAAATGTGTCTCATTGAGACCATTCCACTGTCCCTGAGGTGTGACTTTCCTTTCTAATGATACGCAGCACCACCCTTGTTAGAGCTGCCCATCTTTTGACATCATTGGTTAGCTGGCTGCGCCTGTGCGTCTGCCCTGCTCGAAACAACGCCCCTCGGTGTCTTATTTTTTTGAACAGCGAGGGTGTGATTGATGGGCATGTGCAGTGCATATGTTTGCCTGTGTTCACTCATCTCCTTCCGCCTTCTTCAGACTGGGTGTCCTCATGGCCGCGGCAGGCGATAAGGGATCAGATGAGGCCGCCCAGTCTGAAGCAGGTGTAAGGACATGTGTGAGCGTCAAACATATTTACTGAATAAGGCCACGAATCCCAGCCACGCAGTGTGATTTTTTGAAAACACACTGTGGGTCTGGGATTCATGTCCATCGCTAACCGTAACGGCCGACATTAAATGAGGTCAGAAGACAGGAAGCGCTCACAGCGCATGGCCAAGGGATCCCAATAGCGCAGACTCCTGTACAGCAAATAACAACGCTCAGGAATCTGCGCACAGCAGCTAGGTGTAAATTTTGACACCTGTGCTGCATCTCCTTAAAAAGACTAGTAGTCACGCCTCCACTACTGTTTGACAGTATAATGGGCTAAACAGTGTACGTGTTTTATTCAGAGTGTGCAAGGAGCAAAATTAAATAGAGCAACCTTTGACTTGTGCATCATTAATGCTGTTCAAGGTGTGGCTCTTGTACCTTGCAACACCTGAGGGGGGGGTTAAAGGTAACCTTTGAAATTGGTTCAACTAGGCTTCGGCCTACACTCTGCTCCTCTACTCCTCCTGCTGACCCTGGGCTCAAACACCGCTAGTTTCTGCCCGGAACTGCTAGCTGCACAGAGAAAAACACCAGTCAATGTGTTCGTGGGGTTCAGCACCGCCAGCTGTTCCCCTGCTGTGTAGTTGGCATCGTGTCCAGCACAAGCCACGCTGGCACAACCGACCAAAAGCTGCCACCAGTGCAGGCTTCGGCCTACACTCTGCTCCTCTCCTCCTCCTGCTGACCCCGGGCTCAAACACCGCCAGTTTCTGCCCGGACATGCTAGCTGCACAGAGAGAAACACCAGCCAATGTGTTAGTGGGGTTCAGCACCGCCAGCTGTTCCCCTGCTGTGTAGTCGGCATCGTGTCCAGCACAAGCCACGCTGGCACAACTGACCAAAAGCTGCCACCAGTGCAGGCTTCGGCCTACACTTTGCTCCTCTCCTCCTCCTGCTGACCCTGGGCTCAAACAACGCCAGTTTCTGCCCGGACATGCTAGCTGCACAGAGAAAAACACCAGCCAATGTGTTAGTGGGGTTCAGCACCGCCAGCTGTTCCCCTGCTGTGTAGCTGGCAACGTATCCTGCAAACGCCACGCAGGCACATGAACTGAAATTGAAGGGAGCCTGCCCCCCACCCCCCCAGGTGTTTCTATGTATAACAGCCACCTTGTACAGCAGTACTGCTGCATTTGTACAAGGTGGCTGACTTTTTCTCCTTGCACACGTGGAACTCAACAAGTACAAAATGTGTCTCATTACAGACCATTACAATGTCCCTGAGGTGTGACTTTCCTTTTTAATGACACGCAGCACCCCCATTGTTAGCGCTGCCCGTCTCCTGACATCATTGGTTGGCTGGCTGTGCCTGTGCGTCCCCCCTGCCCGACACAACGCCCCCCGTTGTCTCATATATTTTGACTGCGAGGGTGTGATTGATGGGCACGAGCAGTGCATATCTTCACCTGTCTTAACTCATCTCCTTCCGCCTTCTTCAGACTGTGCAGCCTCATGGCCGCGGCATGCGAGAAGGGATCAGCAGAGGCCGCCCAGTCTGAAGCAGGTGTAAGGACGTGTGTGAGCGGCCAAAATATTTACTGCTCAAGGCCACGAATCACAGCACCGCAGTGTGACTTTATGAAAAGGCACTGTGGGTCTGGGATTTATGGCCATCGTTAACCGCACCGGCCAACATGAAATGAGGTCATAAGACGGGCAGCTCTAACAGGGCATTGCCAAGGGATAACACAAGAGCGCAGACTCCTGTACAGCAAATAACAACGCTCAGGAAGCTGCGCCAAGCACCAAGGCGTTATTTGGGACACCTGTGCTGCGTCTCCTTAAAAAGCCAAGTCACGCATCCACTACAGTTTGACTGTAGAATGGGCTAAATTGTGTACGTCTTTCATTCAGCTTGTGCAAGTAGACAAATTAATAGAGCAACCTTTCACTTGTGCAGCATTACTACTGCACAAGGTGTGTCTCTTGTACTTTGTAACACCTGAGGGGGGGTTAAAGGTTTCCTTTGAAATTGGTTCAAATAGGCTTCGGCCTACACTCTGCTCCTCTCCTCCTCCTCCTGCTTCAACACGGGCTCTAAGATCGCTAGTTTTTGACCACAAGTGCTAGCTGCACAGAGAAAAATACACGCCATTGTGTTAGTGGGGTTCAGCAACGCCAGCTGTTCCCCCACTGTGTAGCCGGCAAAGTGTCCTGCAAACGCAACGCAGACACAAAGCTGCCTCCAGTGCAGGCTTCGGCCTACACTCTGCTCCCCCTGCTTACCCTTAGCTCCAACACCGCTAGTTGGGGCTCTAGGAAGACAATCTTTAATAGGAAACGCATCTGGGTTCCAGCACCGCCAGCTGGTTCTCGGCAGTGTTCTTGTCACAGGTACTCCCTCGTGCCAAGCCTGGTTTCAGCACCGTCAGCTGTTTCCGGGTTGTGTCAAGCTCACTGAGACGCCTATGCTTGCCCCGTCGTGGTGCTGTCGGGTTAGCCAACTCCAGGGTGCCTCCAGTTTAGGAGCTTCCTATGTGGGCTGCGTGAACTGGTAGTCAAGGCTGGTTCTGTAGTGCCAGTAGGCCCAGCTCCCCCTGTAGGACTGTTGGGGTTCGGTAACTGCGGCTGCCTCGCGGCCTAGCTGTTCTCTCCTCTCCTGTGGGCCTTGGGGTCCACCACCTGGTTCCAGCACCGTCAGCTGGTTCCGGGCCGAGCCTTTGGCTTAGGTGCCTCCTCCTGGGTATCCGAGTTCCGCCAACGTCAGGCGGTCCTTGGTAGTGCTTTTAAGCGCGGGCACCTACAGCTTAGTAACCGGGTTCCAGCACCGCCAGCTGGTCCTCGGTCGTGCCATTGGCTCTTGCACACTGGGGCAACGCATCTGGGTTCCAGCACCGCCAGCTGGTTCTCGGCAGTGTTCTTGTCACAGGTACTCCCTCGTGCCAAGCCTGGTTTCAGCACCGCCAGCTGTTTCCGGGTTGTCAAGCTCACTGAGACGCCTATGCTTGCCCCGTCGTGGTGCGGTCGGGTTAGCCAACTCCAGGGTGCCTCCAGTTTAGGAGCTTCCTATGTGGGCTGCGTGAACTGGTAGTCAAGGCTGGTTCTGTAGTGCCAGTAGGCCCAGCTCCCCCTGTAGGACTGTTGGGGTTCGGTAACTGCGGCTGCCTCGCGGCCTAGCTGTTCTCTCCTCTCCTGTGGGCCTTGGGGTCCACCACCTGGTTCCAGCACCGTCAGCTGGTTCCAGGCCGAGCCTTTGGCTTAGGTGCCTCCTCCTGGGTATCTGAGTTCCGCCAACGTCAGGCGGTCCTTGGTAGTGCTTTTAAGCGCGGGCACCTACAGCTTAGTAACCGGGTTCCAGCACCGCCAGCTGGTCCTCGGTCGTGCCATTGGCTCTTGCACACTGGGGCAACGCATCTGGGTTCCAGCACCGCCAGCTGGTTCTCAGCAGTGTTCTTGTCACAGGTACTCCCTCGTGCCAAGCCTGGTTTCTGCACCGTCAGCTGTTTCCGGGTTGTGTCAAGCTCACTGAGACGCCTATGCTTGCCCCGTCGTGGTGCGGTCGGGTTAGCCAACTCCAGGGTGCCTCCAGTTTAGGAGCTTCCTATGTGGGCTGCGTGAACTGGTAGTCAAGGCTGGTTCTGTAGTGCCAGTAGGCCCAGCTCCCCCTGTAGGACTGTTGGGGTTCGGTAACTGCGGCTGCCTCGCGGCCTAGCTGTTCTCTCCTCTCCTGTGGGCCTTGGGGTCCACCACCTGGTTCCAGCACCGTCAGCTGGTTCCAGGCCGAGCCTTTGGCTTAGGTGCCTCCTCCTGGGTATCCGAGTTCCGCCAACGTCAGGCTGTCCTTGGTAGTGCTTTTAAGCGCGGGCACCTACAGCTTAGTAACCGGGTTCCAGCACCGCCAGCTGGTCCTCGGTCGTGCCATTGGCTCTTGCACACTGGGGCAACGCATCTGGGTTCCAGCACCGCCAGCTGGTTCTCAGCAGTGTTCTTGTCACAGGTACTCCCTCGTGCCAAGCCTGGTTTCAGCACCGTCAGCTGTTTCCGGGTTGTGTCAAGCTCACTGAGACGCCTATGCTTGCCCCGTCGTGGTGCGGTCGGGTTAGCCAACTCCAGGGTGCCTCCAGTTTAGGAGCTTCCTATGTGGGCTGCGTGAACTGGTAGTCAAGGCTGGTTCTGTAGTGCCAGTAGGCCCAGCTCCCCCTGTAGGACTGTTGGGGTTCGGTAACTGCGGCTGCCTCGCAGCCTAGCTGTTCTCTCCTCTCCTGTGGGCCTTGGGGTCCACCACCTGGTTCCAGCACCGTCAGCTGGTTCCAGGCCGAGCCTTTGGCTTAGGTGCCTCCTCCTGGGTATCTGAGTTCCGCCAACGTCAGGCGGTCCTTGGTAGTGCTTTTAAGCGCGGGCACCTACAGCTTAGTAACCGGGTTCCAGCACCGCCAGCTGGTCCTCGGTCATGCCATTGGCTCTTGCACACTGGGGCAACGCATCTGTGTTCCAGCACCGCCAGCTGGTTCTCGGCAGTGTTCTTGTCACAGGTACTCCCTCGTGCCAAGCCTGGTTTCAGCACCGTCAGCTGTTTCCGGGTTGTGTCAAGCTCACTGAGACGCCTATGCTTGCCCCGTCGTGGTGCGGTCGGGTTAGCCAACTCCAGGGTGCCTCCAGTTTAGGAGCTTCCTATGTGGGCTGCGTGAACTGGTAGTCAAGGCTGGTTCTGTAGTGCCAGTAGGCCCAGCTCCCCCTGTAGGACTGTTGGGGTTCGGTAACTGCGGCTGCCTCGCGGCCTAGCTGTTCTCTCCTCTCCTGTGGGCCTTGGGGTCCACCACCTGGTTCCAGCACCGTCAGCTGGTTCCAGGCCGAGCCTTTGGCTTAGGTGCCTCCTCCTGGGTATCCGAGTTCCGCCAACGTCAGGCGGTCCTTGGTAGTGCTTTTAAGCGCGGGCACCTACAGCTTAGTAACCGGGTTCCAGCACCGCCAGCTGGTCCTCGGTCGTGCCATTGGCTCTTGCACACTGGGGCAACGCATCTGGGTTCCAGCACCGCCAGCTGGTTCTCGGCAGTGTTCTTGTCACAGGTACTCCCTCGTGCCAAGCCTGGTTTCAGCACCGTCAGCTGTTTCCGGGTTGTGTCAAGCTCACTGAGACGCCTATGCTTGCCCCGTCGTGGTGCGGTCGGGTTAGCCAACTCCAGGGTGCCTCCAGTTTAGGAGCTTCCTATGTGGGCTGCGTGAACTGGTAGTCAAGGCTGGTTCTGTAGTGCCAGTAGGCCCAGCTCCCCCTGTAGGACTGTTGGGGTTCGGTAACTGCGGCTGCCTCGCGGCCTAGCTGTTCTCTCCTCTCCTGTGGGCCTTGTGGTCCACCACCTGGTTCCAGCACCGTCAGCTGGTTCCAGGCCGAGCCTTTGGCTTAGGTGCCTCCTCCTGGGTATCCGAGTTCCGCCAACGTCAGGCGGTCCTTGGTAGTGCTTTTAAGCGCGGGCACCTACAGCTTAGTAACCGGGTTCCAGCACCGCCAGCTGGTCCTCGGTCGTGCCATTGGCTCTTGCACACTGGGGCAACGCATCTGGGTTCCAGCACCGCCAGCTGGTTCTCGGCAGTGTTCTTGTCACAGGTACTCCCTCGTGCCAAGCCTGGTTTCAGCACCGTCAGCTGTTTCCGGGTTGTGTCAAGCTCACTGAGACGCCTATGCTTGCCCCGTCATGTTGCAGTCGGGTTAGCCAACTCCAGGGTGCCTCCAGTTTAGGAGCTTCCTATGTGGGCTGCGTGAACTGGTAGTCAAGGCTGGTTCTGTAGTGCCAGTAGGCCCAGCTCCCCCTGTAGGACTGTTGGGGTTCGGTAACTGCGGCTGCCTCGCGGCCTAGCTGTTCTCTCCTCTCCTGTGGGCCTTGGGGTCCACCACCTGGTTCCAGCACCGTCAGCTGGTTCCGGGCCGAGCCTTTGGCTTAGGTGCCTCCTCCTGGGTATCCGAGTTCCGCCAACGTCAGGCGGTCCTTGGTAGTGCTTTTAAGCGCGGGCACCTACAGCTTAGTAACCGTGTTCCAGCACCGTCAGCTGGTCCTCGGTCGTGCCATTGGCTCTTGCACACTGGGGCAACGCATCTGGGTTCCAGCACCGCCAGCTGGTTCTCGGCAGTGTTTTTGTCACAGGTACTCCCTCGTGCCAAACCTGGTTTCAGCACCGTCAGCTGTTTCCGGGGTGTGTCAAACTCGCTGAGACGCCTATGTTTGCCCCGTCGTGTTGCAGTCGGGTTAGCCAACTCCAGGGTGCCTCCAGTTTAGGAGCTTCCTATGTGGGCTGTGTGAACTGGTAGTCAAGGCTGGTTCTGTAGTGCCAGTAGGCCCAGCTCCCCCTGTAGGACTGTTGGGGTTCGGTAACTGTGGCTGCCTCGCGGCCTAGCTGTTCTCTCCTCTCCTGTGGGCCTTGGGGTCCACCACCTGGTTCCAGCACCGTCAGCTGGTTCCAGGCCGAGCCTTTGGCTTAGGTGCCTCCTCCTGGGTATCCGAGTTCCGCCAACGTCATTCGGTCCTTGGTAGTGCTTTTAAGCGCGGGCACCTACAGCTTAGTAACCGGGTTCCAGCACCGTCAGCTGGTCCTCGGTCGTGCCATTGGCTCTTGCACACTGGGGCAACGCATCTGGGTTCCAGCACCGCCAGCTGGTTCTCGGCAGTGTTTTTGTCACAGGTACTCCCTCGTGCCAAACCTGGTTTCAGCACCGTCAGCTGTTTCCGGGGTGTGTCAAACTCGCTGAGATGCCTATGTTTGCCCCGTCGTGTTGCAGTCGGGTTAGCCAACTCCAGGGTGCCTCCAGTTTAGGAGCTTCCTATGTGGGCTAGGTGAACTGGTAGTCAAGGCTGGTTCTGTAGTGCCAGTAGGCCCAGCTCCCCCTGTAGGACTGTTGGGGTTCGGTAACTGCGGCTGCCTCGCGGCCTAGCTGTTCTCTCCTCTCCTGTGGGCCTTCGGGTCCACCACCTGGTTCCAGCACCGTCAGCTGGTTCTCGGCAGTGTCTTTTGCTCTTGTACCTTCTGCTCCCCATCCTGGTTCCAGTACCGTCAGCTGGTTCCGGGCAGAGCCTTTGGCTTAGGTGCCTCCTTCTGGGTATCCAAGTTCCACCAACGTCAGGTGGTCCTTGGTAGTGCTTTCAGGCACGGGTACCTCCTGCTTAGTAACCGGGTTCCAGTAACGTCAGCTGGTCCTCGGTAGTTCCATTGGCTCTTGGACCTTCGGCTACCCATCCGGGTTCCAGTACCGTCAGCTGGTTCTCGGCAGTGTCTTTTGCTCTTGTACCTTCTGCTCCCCATCCTGGTTCCAGTAACGTCAGCTGGTTCCGGGCAGAGCCTTTGGCTTAGGTGCCTCCTTCTGGGTATCCGAGTTCCGCCAACGCCAGGCGGTCCTTGGTAGTGCTTTTTAGCACGGGTACCTCCTGCTTAGTAACCGGGTTCCAGTAACGTCAGCTGGTCCTCGGTAGTTCCATAGGCTCTTGAACCTTCGGGTAGCCATCCGAGTTCCAGTTCCATCAGCTGGTTCTTGGCATTTTCTCAGCCTTCTTGTACCTTCTGCTACATTTCCAAGTTTAAGACCCTAAAGTCGACGACCCGGAAGACCACCCCGATGACGACGACCCGGAAGACCACCCCGATGACGACGGCGGAGACGACGACGGCGGAGACGACGACGGCTGAGACGACGACGGCGGAGATGACGACACTGGAGACGACGACCCTGGAGACAACGACATGGAAGACCGAGAAGCAGAAGAACAAGAGGCTGCAGAACAAAGAGCAGAAGAACATTAAGCATAAGACTTAATATCAGAGCAAAAGATATTATCCAAATTATATGCAGAAGAAGACTAAGCAGTGTATGGGGGTGAGTCCGTTCCTCCTCGTGGTGCCCCTGGATAAAGCCTGATGCTGCAGGCCAAACTGAACGCGGACAAATGTAACTTTTGTGACTGGCAGAACGGAAGGTGTAATCTTCCAACTTTTATAGATAACAACTACGGGAATGCCTGTCACAAATGAGAATATGATGAAGAAGTAGAATAGGAAGAATAATAACAGTGGAATAAAAAGAATATGTAGAATAGGAAGAATAATAATAGTTGAATAAAATGAATATGAAGAATGTAATAAAAAAAAAAAATAGGTAGAAGATGAAGAAGAAGATGAATAAGGTGAAGAAGAAGTTGATGTCAAAGATGCTGATGATGATGAAGATGAAAGTGTGGGAAAAGTAAAAAAAAAAAAGTGGAAGGGCGTGGAATAGTGAAACATCAATATCTGACAAAATAAAAAAAAATTTACATACTCAATATCTTTTTCACTCCGAACGTCTTAAAAAAAAAAAAAACATGCTATTCTATTTGATTGGGCTAAACCTCATTGCCTTTAATGTCTCCGCCACCTCCCACAATACATCCTACATTATTCTTAGTTGTTTTCCTTAATGTAGAATGAACCTACAAGAAAAGAAAGGGTTTATTTTAATTCCGATATTTTGGTCCCATTGACTTGCATTGGGATCGGGTATCGGTATCGGCGATATCCGATATTTTTTGAATATCGGCCGATCCCAACCGATACCGATACTTTCCGATATCGGAAGGTATCGCTCAACACTACTCACCACTCTTCGTGCTCTGCATAAATATGAAGATGATGACAGCTCTCATTCTGTGCGCAAATTTGTGTACATCTTGCAAAGTGAAATAACAGCATGGGGTCCTGTTTGATACTTTATCCAAAATATGAGAGTTTTGAATTTAATTTAATACTCGTATTTTCTGGAGCACTTTTGGATGAATATGGAAATGCAATAAAAGCAAGAAGAAAAATCATCAAAATAGTATAATTTAGATTCAGCCTGTACAGACACAAGATGTATAGTAATCTAAATCCTAAATCAGATTTTAGCCAAAAGCACCGTAAATGACTAAGGTCTAAGGGGTAAGGTTTCTCCTCGTGGAAAGTGACATACCAGCTCTGGCTTGTCAAGGTAAGGGGGCTTATTCGCCGTGCAATGCTCCTCTGGGAAATTTAATATGCAAATTGCCTCTTCAGAGAAAAAGAGAACTTAAACTCTATATCGCCACCTGTTGGAAGTAGCGATCCTACAAGTCACAATCAACCCTTTAACGAGTCGTGCAATATGACTTAGGATAAAAGCCAAATCAGTATCTCAATTCACAGACACGGTGTTTCGGGCTGTTGTCCCTCGTCAGTGCGAAGCATGAGAACTAATTTGGCCAGGTGAGAGGCTCTGGACTGGGGGCTAAGGGGTAATGTTGCGTTATAGAGTCCTCTTTTTCTCTGTGGAGGCAATTTGCACATAAGTGACTAATTAATTTTATTACTTGAGAAAGATCTATAAAGTCAAGTTTCCTCTAGGGCACTACCCATGAGAATCTTTTTTATATATTTCCTACTATGGCCAATATACAGGGGCTCCTAGCGTTCAACAATTTAGAGTGGAGTGCTGCTTAAGTGATACTATCATCAATTTAATTTGATGACATATAATACATAAAGGTGTTCTCCGGGAGATTGTTTTTTTTTTTGGCTATAGGGCTAGGAACTTACTGTCAGGTAGCTGCTAGCTACTTTCCTGTTCAGGCCTGTGACAATGTGTTCCAGCTCTTGCGATGATTCTGCAGCTTCCTTTGACCTCGCGCCAACAGAGCTGCCCTTTCTCTTCCAGTCTGCTCTGTCTACAGTCATGCTGATTGATAGCAAGTTCCCTGCAGTTAGGCAATGGGGAGACAGTTGTCAATCGGCATGACATCGGAAATGACATCCCATCAACAAAGCAGAGCAGAAGAGAAAAGCTGCTCTGTCAAAGTTATGTCACCGCAAGCAGGAGAATCTCTGGCAGGAGTGGTCCGTGACCTCTCTAAGCTGGAACAGATCATCCACCCTAAGAGAAGGGACAATGGTGTTCTGGAGGTCAGCTGATCCTTATTCCAATTAAAAAAAAGAGGAGGTTGTTGTGAAAATACCAATTGTTCCCAATGAAGCCTTATTCTAGATTCTTCAACACCACAAGAATTATTCAAGACAATAGGGAGTTTTCTCAATAGAAACATGTTATGCTTTGAAAATACTGAGGGTAATGTGTAAAACTAAATGAGTCACAAGAACTGTCTTTTGTACTTGCATGATATGTATTTTGTGCTCTAGAAACTTTATGTGCCTGGTCTAACAAGGGGGTATGACATTGCTGAAAATGGAGCATGACTTGGTGACAAAGCGGAGTGGTCTAATACTGTATGTGATACCATGCACAAAAAAATGTGCCAATGTTGCAGTGCACATTTCTGGCACAAAGTAAGACAACTATTAGGTGGTGTAAACTTAGACTAGACAGTCTGATATATGCCAGAATTATCAAACAGAATAAACTAGTGGCTTGCACTCTAATTTGAAAATACTTATAAATATTCCCCACTATTTTCAAGAAAGCACAGTGTCTTGGTAACTTATTTAAAGGGAAGCTATCATGAGAAAATGACCTATTGCTAAAATCAGGTTTCTGTGTTAAAGTTTAATTGTCGTTTCAGATCTTATTGCAGAATGTCTCTGTCTCTAGCTCCTTCCTCCTTGTCCCTCTTCCTCTCATTATAGATTTATATGGGCACTAACAGTCATGCCCTTTCTCAGTACTGGGAAAATCTGTCGTTATCTTCGCTACTCGCAGATTGTGTCATGGAATACAGAGTGTGACATAGCGCTCCCTGAGTGTGTTGGAGGACACTCGCTTGGCAACGGGATTAATGCACACAGGAGCGATCTCTCACTTAATCATATCATCCGGTTTATTTAAATGCAGCATAAACTGGATAGAGTACAGTCCGTACTGTTAAATCCTCGAAACATAATAAGACACTAGTCTGTTCATGTAGCAGATACATCTCTCTGCCTTCTGCCTTCTTGCAAACCCCTTGTCTGAGGTTCCCTTCCAGGAGCTCCACTCCACACACGACTCCTTGTCAGTGCTGTCTTCCAGAGAAGCTGCCTTACTGGGATCACTGTCCCGTATGATGACTTGCTCTGCAACGTCCCACCCAACAGTTCCAGACTCTTAGAAGGACAGTAGCTTCACCAACACAGTTAGATGTCACAGGCTCTGCAGATATATGGTCTCACCACGTGCTCTTCAGGAAGTCTCCACTCGCAGTACCTTCCAACACAGAGACCATGTGACCACATCAGTCTTAGTATATTGCATGAGACACAATCCTTGATGGGAAGTAGGTGGTTGGCCAGACCCACCCAGCTCTCCGGCTAACCATGTAGGACCAGCCTCTTACAAGCTAAACAAAGCTCATGCAACTGCAGGTCCCAGAGCAATATTTCAGGCTTATAGTTCAGAGGACCTCCTCCTCTGCGACACATACCAGACATTCACAACAACACCGGTTACTGTCTCACATACCCTCTCCCTCTGCTCAAACTTGCTGGATTGAACACTTTACATAAACCAGGGGCCCCAAGACCGGGCACCCATGTCATCTTGCCCTACCAGTTGAGAGGGCCTTCTCTGTTGGTTTTGAGCATCAGACCCCAAAACATAGGCCATCATTGTCATTAAATTCCTGCCAGTGAACAATGCACTGTTGGACTTTGTTGCCTTACATTTTGGAGGCATAACCTTGTTAGGTCTTCCCCACACCAGCGGTCTGTATGTAGGCACAATTCTGTATGGCCTTGGGCTTCAGCCCTTGACTCATAGTCAGTCCGAGTCATCAGACCCTTTTTAATCACCACATCTCTCAAGTGTGTTTCTTTACCAGACCTCTCTTTCCATGACTGCCTCCTAGCCTACTGTCTGGTCTGAGTCTGACCCAGCTAGTACGCTACAGGGTCTCCTGCCTAGGTCACTCAGCACTGAGCTAACAGAGGAGTCACTACTTTGAACTCTGCTATTCTTTAGGAAACCCCTTCGTTTCTCCAGTCCTCGGGTTCAAACTGGTCGCCATCTTCTTTCCATTTCCTGTGGCCGTTTATTAACCTGCAGTCTGTCAAGTCTTAGCTGCTCTATCGCCCTTAGGCCACCCGATATTCAAGGAGCATAAGGATATTCCTAAAGCTTTCCATTGACCCGACAATGATGAATGGAACCATTCTATCTTCACCAGCTACCTGGGCTTCATCATCAGCAGGAATCCTCACTCTCGCCACACTGGATTTATTCAAGATTTCCTGTACCACTTTTCCAAGTCTTCCAGTGACTTCCCTCTCCAGATTTCTGGGGATATGAACAATGTCTTCCACAAAGCCCAGCCGACTTTGAGCCTTCCGTGCATGCTCCAGACGTCAATCGGCATCCATATTCCTCAATATGATCCTCTGTTTCATGCAGAGGCAGTGTAGGTGCATGTAACTCAGGATAGTCACTTGCTTCACTGTCACTTCCCTAGTTGACAGTATGACCAGCTGCTGAGTCTCTGGCACCCAGTACACCCTGCATGCTTCTACTGCTTTTCTGAAGGCCCATGCACAACCTCACTGACACACGCTTCTAGCACATCTTCAGGTACCTCTATCACTCACTTAAAGAGTGAAATCTCATTCTCTTCATAAATGGACGAGTCCTGCTTGGCCTTGAACATTCCCATCAAACCATCTGTCTTGTTCAGCTCTTAGCGCAAACTCTCTTTACACTCTTCAAGACCCCTAGCAATGATGGGCATTTGCAGCTCCACCTTGTTACCACTTTGGCACTGCTGTACGTCTGGGACCACCAACTCCTTCTCTTGTAGAATGCTTCTCTGAGCATCTCCATATCTTACAATATGGCCTTGTTTACGGTTTGACACGTTGACAGGGGACCTCTGGGCTCAGAGACTTCCATTTCCAGCTCATCCACTCTGTGCTCAGCCTCTTGTCTCATGACCTTTTCTTGTGCAACATGCTCTTTTAGTGCCGAGAGCTCGGACTGCAGGTAACGCACCTGACACAGCTGCGTGGAGTTAGCGGCTTCCACAATCAACACCTTCAACCTCCCTTGAGGCTCTGCTTGGATCACCCTTAGATACCTCTCTACACTCTGGAACTTCAGAGAACTCCACACTCTCCAGTTCTTCAGCATCAGATTCTTTGGAGTCTTCACACTTCATACTCAACCCTAGTGGTTGCTTCTGGCAACGACACATCACCTTCCTTCCTGATCTCTTCAGTGTCTGGAAGAGTACTCACATCTTGACTAACAGCACCAGTCACTGCTTTTCCTTGATTGACATCCTCAAGGGTTGCAACTTGTTAAGCCTCTTTGCGCCATTTACATCTCTGACGACGGGAGGAAGACTTGCCATTTGTACCCGGGTCAAGGTTGCCGTACTCCCTTTCCCTTGCGTTAGAGTCACAGTGTGAATGGAATTCACCACTACTCACCCTGTCACTCTGGCACAACAAGTCCGCACTTAAACAGCTGTCAGGCTCCTTTCCTGGAATTACCCCGTTTTTAAGCAGTCCCACTGTTGGTCACCTCTGCTAAGTTCCAGAGTTAGTCAGAACCACACTTTCTTCCGGTCACTCCTACATCTGACCCGTCCATTTTGGGAGATGATACTGCCTTCATGTACACCACCTCAACAGTAGAGAGACCTCCATCCTCCTGCCGTAGAGGAACTCCCTCCTCCCACAAGTCTGAGAACAGCCTTAAGTCCTGGCCTACTATTACCGGACAGGCTACGTTTGGGACTATAGCGAATTCACGGCTGCAACATCCTTGACCATCTCGAGGATCAACAAGGCCACTGAATAGTCCTTAGTGCCCCCATGGATGCAGGTGACCTCAATCTTACTTTTGGATATTTCTTATTTATCGGGCACAGCCCTTACTAGGGTCACCAAGCTCCCAGAATTGACCAGTCCAAATACATCCTCTGTGTTCATCTACAGGGCACTCCCACGTAGCCTCTTGCCGAGAGGGTTGTTCCTATGGCAGACTGGACACACATAGTACCACTGTCCTTGGCAACAGTCTGTCTGCACCACCCTTTTTACTTTAGGATGATCTGCTTTTTTGGTTAAATACCACTTTAAGGGACTCCACCCCTTTTGGGCCATTATCCTCTTTAGGGCCACCACCCCCTTTTGGGACTCCACCCCCTTTTGAGCAACTACCACCTTTAGGGCCACCACCCTGTTTTGGGACCCCGCCCCCTTTTGGGCAACTATTCCCTTTTGGGATACTGCCCCTTTTGTGACTCCACCCTTTTAGGGACACCATCCTCTTTGGGGTACACCCCATAGACTCTCCCATGGCCCTCTCAGGCCCCAGTTCGCACAGTACACCATTATATCTCTGGGTTTGCACTGGCCCATTAAGAGTTTGTATGACCTGGTCCATCAATGTCCATTTACTACACCTCACCAGCTCCTGCTGGCACTGCCACAACTCCTGCTGCAGCCACTTGCTCTCCTGGCACCTCTGACTGCTGATCACACGCCGATGCTGCATCCACTCCACCAGGCTCTGCACCACTCCAACAACCTCTGTCCAGCTCTGCAAGGCTCTGCATAGCTTTGTACGGTGAATCTCTGCACCGCCTCTACTAGGTTTTGCATGGCTCCGCAAGGTTCTGCCCCTCTCTGCACGGCTCCGTACTGCTCTTCCAATCTCTGCAAAGCTCCAGCCAACTTTGGAACCCCACTGAGCTACCGACAGAAGCTTGTAATCTTCATAGCCCCGCTGAGCTACAGCAAGCTGTCTTGAAAAATGATTCGTAAACCCGCCGATCCACAGCAATCACCTCCACACGTGCTTCCTGGACTATTGCCCACATTGTCCACCCTATGTGAGATAGTGCTCCCTGAATCTGTTGGGGGACACTTGCTTGGCAGTGGGATTAATGCGCACAGGAATGGTTTTTCAATTAATCATACCATCCGGTGTATTTAAAAGCAGCATAAACCGGATATAGTACAGTCCGTACTATTACATCAACGAAACATAAAAAGACACCAGTTTCTTCATGTAGCAGATACACATCTCTGCCTTCTTGCAACTCCCTTGTCTGAGGTTACCTTCCAGGAGCTTCACTCCACACACTGACTCCTTGTCAGTCCTGACTTCCAGGGAAGCTGCCTTACTAGTATTACTGTATCATATGATGACGTCCCACCCGATTGTTCCAGACCCTTAGTAGGACAGTAGCTTCAACAACACAGTTAGCCATCAGAGGCTTTGCAGGTACATGGTCTCACCATGTGCTCTTCAGGAAGTCTCCACTCGCAGTACCTTCCAACACAGAGCATCCAGGTACATGGCTTCACCATGTGCTCTTCAGGAAGTCTCCACTCGCAGGACCTTCCAACACAGAGACCATGTGACCACATCACAGTCTCATTATATCGCATGAGACACACCCCTTGATGGGAGGTAGGTGGTTGGCCAGACCCACCCAGCTTTCCGGCCAACCCTGTAAGTCCAGCCCCTTACAAGCTAAACAAAGCTCATGGAACTACAGGTACCAGGGCAACATTTCAGGCTTACAGCGCAGAAGACCTCCTCTTCTGCAACACATACTGGCCATTCACAACAACACCGGTCACTGTCTCACAAGAGTTAACAGAGTAAAAGATCAATCCAGGTGGAGAAAGAAGCACATTTCTCTGAAAGGAAGTTTGTTATTACAATGTATACTATTGATTTATGAAAAAATAATTAAAACAAGAACTTTTTATATCCTCAGCCTACTAAAATGCTTGTGCATGCCCTCATCATCTCCCACCTCGACTACTGCAAGATCCTATTCTGTGGCCTCGCTGCTAACACCATTGCACCTCTTCAGTCCTTCCTTAACTCTGCTGTCAGACTAATTCATCTCTCTCCTTGTGACTCCTCCACTTTCCCCCTCTATAAATCTCTTTACAGGCTCCCGTTCCCTCAGCGTATCCAGTTCAAAATACTAATACTGACCTACAAAGGCATCCATAACCTGTCTCCTCCATATATCTCTGAACTAATCTCCCGATATCTTCCCTCACATAATCTCTGGTCCTCCAAAGACCTCCTTCTCTCCTCCACACTTATTTGCTCCTCACCTAACTGCCTCCAAGACTTCTCCCGAATATCCCCCATCCTCTTGAATTCTTTGCCCCAACACGTCTGACTATCAACCACATTTGAATCCGTCAGACGGAACCTGAAAACCCCCCTCTTCAGGAAAGCTTACAGCCTGCACTGACCCCGCTGCCTCCTCACTACTACCGGAGCTACCGCCTCACCAACGCTGGAGCTGCTGCAACCCTCAACCTATTGTCTCCTTCCCCACCATCCTGTAGAATGTAAGCCCGCAAGGGCAGGGTCCTCTCCTCTCTGTATCAGTCTGTCATTGTTAGTTTTGTATACTGTAAGTGATATCTGTAATTTGTATGTAACCCCTTCTCATGTACAGCACCATGGAATCAATGGTGCTATATAAATAATAATAATATATATTTTTGGCAATGTACATTTTTTCTACATGATGATCTATATTGAAAATAGAAAATAGAAATCTTGCAATTTTTACACTGACTACTGGGGCTGTTTTACAATCTAATTTCCTGTGGTTTCCGGAGACAACACTTGTTCATTAGCCAGAATAAGTCTGATCCTATGTTTTTTTAGAAGCATCTATTGAGAATGTGCAAAGGTCAGTAAGAAGAGAGGGGAAGCAGGGTCAGGTGTGACATTAGACATTGTGATTGGTGGATTCTGTGTTGTTACAGCGGTGTTACCTGTCATTTTAATCCTTGTCACTTGATAAAGAGCCTGCTGAAAATGCCATATGAAAAAACAGGTACTATGAGTCTAAAATAACCCCAGCATCCACTGTGAAAATTGTGAAATTGCTAATTTTGTTTTATTAATAAAATTCATAATCTGAAAAAGTTGCCAAAGTTTTTTAAAAATATATGTAGCACAAAAACCTGATCTAAACAATTTTCTGACAATAGCTTCTCTTTCAGGCATACAGTACTCAAAGATAATCTTACTTTTAGTTAATTTTTTCATTGCCATTTGCAGATTGTTTCTTACTTGTGAAAGGACATCCTCTGAAAGAGGCGAGGCAAAACGTGCGTTGGGTTGAACAGACACAGGTGGCGAGATATTGCTGAGACCACGGGTGATTCTAATCTTGTCACGGTAACACATGAATTTTGGTATTCTAAGTTTGGCACTTGATCCAATGCATCCAAATACTAGTTATTGTACCACATATATATACATCCAATCTTGATTTGACTACATGTAGTTAGCAGGTTATATGTAAACCAGTGCTATTCTCTTTTGTGATTAATTTTGGTTAATGGGCAATGTGTGATATAGGCAGACTTTTTGCTATGGGTCATGAATATAATTCATGATACATATTTTCTTAATTCCTGTTTTGCCTATAGGATGTGAATGAAGGAATTGTTATACCTTTGTTAGAATTAATTGCCTTTCACCTTTTAATTTTAGCAGTATATAAATATTCTGACTATCTCACATATATAATTATAAGTGATACAATATACCACCAGATATACATTTTCATACCCTATATATAGTTAGTAAAGTTGTCTGGTGGCACCTATATTGAATATACCTTTTTAGATTTAACTTGTTTGAGCCATTATGTCTGTTTAGAGGCATTTCTGTTTTTTATTGTATTGTTGTTCATTTTATTAAGATCAAATAAAGATTAAATATTTTACTGTATTAATATGGATCTCTTCATTTTTTTAACGTACTCCTTAGGCAGGTGTCACACTAGTGAATTTTACGGATGTATGAGCGCATAAAATACGTCCGTAAAATACGCATTACACACGGCCCAATGAATCTCTATGGCCCAGCTCCTGTCTGCCATATTTTACTGATCCGTATTATACGGTCTTCTACGGCCATAGAAAATCGCAGCATGCTGCGTTTGTCAGCGTATTGCGCAAAAAAAATCACCAATGAAAGTCTATGGGGGGCGAG
Source organism: Ranitomeya imitator (assembly GCF_032444005.1). NCBI lineage: Eukaryota > Metazoa > Chordata > Amphibia > Anura > Dendrobatidae > Ranitomeya > Ranitomeya imitator. The sequence continues at coordinate 1,098,951,990 of NC_091282.1, read as the reverse complement.
AAAAATACGGATTACACACGGACCATGCGTGTGACTTGCGATAAATACGCAGCGGTGTTCTAGAGAAAAGCCAGCAATTCAGTGCGGTGTACAGTAAAATCACACTGACAGGTTCGAATAGAATAGGTAGAATAAATGTGTACACATAGAATAGGTATATATATATATATATATATATCTAATATATAATTGCCTAGAATACTACTTCCTGCAATTTGTGCCAACTTCCGTGGCTTTGTCCGGAGCTAATGTCCGGAGCTAATGTCCGGAGATAAGTGACGTCAACAGTGTCCAGTGTCTGATTGGTTGCCGCCTGCTGCGAGCGACCAATCAGAAACGTGCCGTACTGTGACACACTCCGCCCGCCATTTTGGTGTGATTTTTGAATTTTTACCTCACAGCAAGTTTCTACTGCGTGGAGGCGGGCCCAGTGACGTTGCTCTTCCAGCTCCTGCCGAATTTCGTCAAAAAAATGATAATACCATTTACCAAAACTATATATATTTAGTTGTGAAGTGGTTCAGTGACATTTTCACACCAATTTTGAACTTTTGTTTGGTGTTTTCTCCATATACTGCCTATTATTTTTGTTCTTTCTTACTATTATTTATTAATTGTATTATTCTTACATTTGAATAAATAAAGTATATATGGATTCTAGACTACCGATTCTTTAGAATCGGGCTGCCATCTAGTATATATATATATATATATATATATATATGTATATGTCATTGAGACACACATATATATATATATATATATTAATATTTCATGTATTGCTAGATATCAGAAAAGCCGGTAATTCAATTGCCGGCTTTTCCTATCTCCTTCTCAAACCCGACATGATATGAGGCATGGTTTACATACAGTAAACCATCTCATATCCCTTTTTTTTTGCATATTCCACACTACTAATGTTAGTAGTGTGTATGTGCAAAATTTGGGCGCTCTAGCTATTAAATTAAAGGGTTAAATCGCAGAAAAAATTGGCATGGGCTCCCGCGCAATTTTCTCCGCCAGAGTGGTAAAGCCAGTGACTGAGGGCAGATATTAATAGCCTGGAGAGGGTCCATGGTTATTGGCCCCCCCCCTGGCTAAAAACATCTGCCCCCCAGCCACCCCAGAAAAGGCACATCTGGAAGATGCGCCTATTCTGGCACTTGGCCACTCTCTTCCCACTCCCGTGTAGTGGTGGGATATGGGGTAGTGAAGGGTTAATGTCACCTTGCTATTGTAAAGTGTCATTAAGCCAGATTAATAATGGAGAGGCATCAATTATGACACCTATCTATTATTAATCCAATAGTACGAAATGGTTAATAAAACACACACACATTATTACAAAGTATTTTAATGAAATAAAGACACAGGGTGTTTTAATATTTTATTATACTCTTAATCCACCTGAAGACCCTCGTTCTGTAAAAAAGGAAAAATAAAAAATCAACAATATCCCATACCTTCCGTCGTTCAGTCATGTCCCACGATGTAAATCCATCTGAAGGGGTTAAATCATTTTACACCCAGGAGCTCTGCTAATGCAGCTGTGCTCTTGGCTGTAAAATTCTGTGAATGAATGGAATGCAGGGGAATGACCTGTAGTTACCTTGAGTTGCGGTGATGCGCCCTCTGCTGGATGTCCTCATATGAACTCGAGCCTGGGAAAATATTGTGAAAAGTTCCCACGCTCGAGTCATCCGAGAGCAGTGTGATGTTTTCACAGACTCATTGTCTTGCATGGCCGAGTGTGCTCCACATATTGAATCAAACTCAGGCATGCAGCGATTTTTTTCTTCAACATTCTTTGGCTGCCGTCACACTAGCAGTATTTGGTTAGTATTTTACATAAGTATTTGTAAGCCAAAACCAGGAGTGGGTGATAAATGCAGCAGTGGTGCATATGTTTCTATTATACTTTTCCTCTAATTGTTCCACTCCTGGTTTTGGCTTACAAATACTGATATAAAATACTGACCAAATACTGCTAGTGTGACGGCAGCCTTTGTCTGAGGAAAAAAATCAAACAAATGCACGGTCCCATAGACTAACATTGGTCTGCGTGTGATCCTATGTTTTGTCGAATCGCACTTGATTAAAAAATCTTCTTAGAATTATGCAGTTTCTTCCCTCAGAATTATTTTACAGCACAGCTAACCTGCCTTTCATTTTGGGGTTTCGGTGTGCTACTGTAATATTTCTATTTGATCACATTTAGGGTTTTAAAATAACCCCTGACCTATGTTTCCCTATTACAATATGTTTATATAGCCTTGGTTTACCCTGATTTTTTCAGTTTAATACAGATATTGCATGCCATCCTCTATACCTCCACACTAATTACATTGCTTAACTGATCTGTGACCCTTACTTCTTCATTAAAATGTAGGCGGCCATATTTCGGTTTCATCACTGTCATTACCATCAGTGATTATTATCACTTTGAGGTCAATATATATTTATAACTAAATGGTAAATTCAACTGTATGTGGGGTTTATTGACATAAAATACATCTTTAGCTAAATCTTTTTTGGGGTTGGAAAAACTATGCATTTTTTAAATCTATTAATTGAACACAGATAGATGTTTACATGAAGAAAACAGGCAATTGGTTCCTATTTTTTTCTGGCCCTAAAGTTTGCCATTTGACACTACTGCCTCATTAAATGCATACACCTGCTGTGATTGTATTCAGAAAATGAAAAGCAACTGGGGAGATTGTACTTAGATGTTATGGTTGAGTAATGTGATGGTGCACACTTTGATTTACGTAGTTGCTTTGTACATATGTTATTTTTCTCTACATAGAAGGGGAGAAAGTCAACACATATGAAGTAGGGTTGAGCGAAATGGATCGGTCAATTTCATACAATGATCTCAGGACAAGTATGGCAGCCAGCAGTAAAAAGGACTGCTGCACAGTGGTGGTCAGCCACATACCAATGCAAAGCAAAAAAAAGGGGAAGAAGTTTTGGCAGTGTGGAAGCCAGATCTGAAATGTCCGCACTGGATCTGATCGGCCTTTACCTGCGCTTGCCTTTCCTGGCACCAAGGGAGTGATTCTGAAAATGCTCCAGGTACAGTTTGCATGTAATGTGGTCCTTTTTTTTTTATACTCTTTATACATTCATGAGGCCATAATGGCACAACGTAAATAAAATACGTAGATTAGGACTGCCCCATTATGAGAATGCCGTGAAGTGGTGGGGTAGCTCAAAGAATTGATCAATTGTTTGCTAAATGTCTCATATTTGAAATACAGTTAGAATTTATGTGCAATTGCACTTCAGTTATTGTATTCTGACCATAAGCAGTGCTGGCTTCTTCCCCTTTTTTTTGCTTTGCACAAATAACTACAGACCAGTCTCCAATCTCCCCTTCATCTCTAAACTTTTGGTCCATCTGGCCTATTGATGGCTTACCTGTTTACTCTCCACTCACTCTCTCCTAGATCCATCACAATCTGGATTTCGCCCTCTACATTTGACAGAAACTGCTCTCATCAAAGTGACCAATGACCTTCTGACAGCAAAATGTAACGGTGACCACTCTCTTCTCATTCTTCTCAATCTCTCTGCAGCTTTCGACACTGTTGACAACCATCTCAACCATCTCCTCCTCTCTATGCTCCAGTCAATAGGCATAAAGGACACTGCCAACTCCTGGTTCTCTTCCTATCAAACTAACTGCTACTTCAGTGTTTAGTTCACTTGCTCCACTTCATCTCCCCTTCCTCTCACTGTTGGGGTCCCTCAGGGCTCAGTCCTTGGCCCCTTCTCATGTCTCTCTACACAGACCCGATTGGAAAGACCATCAGCAGATTTGGCTTTCAGTACCATCTTTATGCTGATGACACACAAATATACACGTCATCCCCTGACCTTACCCCCGCTGTACTACAGAACACCAGTGACTGTATGTCCACAGTTTCCAACATTATGTTCGTTCTCTATCTGAAACTCAACCTGTCAAAAACTGAACTTCTTCTGCTCCCGCCGTTTACTGTTCTCCCTAAAACTGACATCTCCCTCTCCGTGGGTGGCATCAAAATAACGCCTAAGCTATAGGTGCGCTGTCTGGGTGTTATGTTTGACACCAATCTTTCCTTCACCTCCCATATACAATCTCTTGCCCACTTTTGCCGCTTTCTCACCATGGAAACAACAAAAAACCCCTACATCTCTTCTCTCATTTCTGTTTATCGGCCTACCCGTTATGCTCTGCAAACAACTTTTGACTAACCTCTGCACTAATCCGTACCTCCCACTCCCAACTCCAAATCTTCTTCCACGTTGCGCCATTCCTCTGGAATGCTCTTCCCCAAGAAATTAGGACAATCCACAACTTAGGCCGGTTTCATACGTCAGTGGCTCCGGTACGTGTGGTGACAGTTTCCTCACGTACCGGAGACACTGACTCACGTAGACACATTAAAATAAATGTGTCTTTGCACATGTCAGCATGTTTTCATGGACCGTGTGTCCGTTTTCAAAACACAGAGACATGTCAGTGTTCGTGGGAGCGCACGGATCACACAGACCCATTAAAGTCAATGGGTCCGTGTAAACACGTACCGCACACGGATGCTGTCCGCTGTGTGTGGTGCTGAAGCCACCATTCATCCCTTCTGTCCTACTCAACTGAAAGCAGCGCTCGCAGGAAAGAAAGGATGAAAAATCAAGGTTTTTTTTGTTAAAAATAAAGTTTGGGGGTCATCTAATGCCTCCCACCCCTCCCCACCCCCCTTGCGCCCGCCCGCTTGCAAAGAAATACATACTATGGGAGGTGGAGCCGCATATTCATCACTGTAATGAGCGGTACCACGTGACTGCTCACACAGGACAAGCTGCCGGTGCTGAGAGGAGGCATCGCGGGAGATGGGTGAGTATTTCTCTGCTAGCGGGCAGGCGCGCGGGGGGTGGGGAGGGGTGTGAGGTGGGAGATGACCGCAAACTTTATTTTTAACAAAAAAAACCTTGATTTTTCATCCCTTCTCTCCTGCAAGTGCTGATTTCAGCCGAGCAGGACAGAAGGGATGAATGTCGGCTTAAGCCCCACACGCAGGGGACAGCGCTGTCTCTCCTGCACGGTCCGTGTGGTCCTCAGGCGGCACACGGGCAGCACACGGCTGCCGCACGTGTGCCACACTGATGTGCCACATGAGCACACGGACACCTCCGGTACCGATTTATCCGGTACCGGAATTATCTGGACGTGTGAGACTGGCCTTACACAGCTTTAGGCGCTCCCTCAAAACACATCTGTTCAGAGCACCCTATTATGTTCCCTAATCAATGTCCTTTTATGTGTGTGTGTGTGTGTGTGTGTATCCCATTCACCATCTACCTGAGAATAATCCTCCATCAAACTCCACCTCACCCAACAGCACCACAAAAACTGGCTGGTGACTACCTCATGCATCCATCCCAATTCCCTCAAGATGGCTGGACCATCATTGTAAATAAGTCACTGTATTTTGTGTCTCCCCCACCTTATTGTACTGTAGATTGTGAGCTCTTACAGGCAGAGTCCTCATTGTTTTGCTTTAATTATTGCGTTACTTTGAATGTTATTACTTATGACTTATATATGAACTGTTGTATTGTAAAGCACTGTGAAATACGATGGCGCTATATAAATAAAGATTGTTATTATTACTATTATTACAAGTGTTAACTATGTCTACGTTAACCACACTGTTAGGATGGTAATTTTTTGTTTTTTTGTGTTTTTGAGCCCAGCTGTCCTGTGTATTCACACAAGTAACTTAATAATAAAAATTTCACATTACGATGTCTACAACAGGAAGCCTACTTGTTACCTTTGACATCAATTTATCTATTATGGAATTTAGAAATTCTTCATGCCTGGCCTTAGTATTGCCTGGTGGTAGATGCCAGGGGAAAAAGTCATCCGGCCCTCACAAAAGAGATTTTTTTTGTAGATTTTGTTTACACTTTATCATGTATGACTAACTTTAGATTCAATAATTACTTAGGGTACCGTCACACTATACGATTTACCTACGATCACGACCAGCGATACGACCTGGCCGTGATCGTAGGTAAATCGTAGTGTGGTCGCTGGGGAGCTGTCACACAGACAGCTCTCCAGCGACCAACGATGCCGAGGTCCCCGGGTAACCAGGGTAAACATCGGGTTACTAAGCGCAGGACCGCGCTTAGTAACCCGATGTTTACCCTGGTTACCAGCGTAAAAAAAAACAAACAGCACATACTTACATTCCGGTGTCTGTCCCTTGCCGTCTGCTTCCCGCACTCAGTGACTGCCGGCCGTAAAGTGAAAGCACAGCACAGCGGTGACATCACCGCTGTGCTGTGCTTTCACTTTACGGCCGGCAGTCAGTGAGTGCGGGAAGCAGACGGCAAGGGACCTGACGGACACCGGAATGTAAGTATGTGCTGTTTGTTATTTTTTACATTTACGCTGGTAACCAGGGTAAACATCGGGTTACTAAGCGCGGCCCTGCGTTTAGTAACCCGATGTTTACCCTGGTTACAAGCGAACGCATCGCTAGATCGCATCGCTAGATTGGTGTCACACACACCGATCTAGCGATGACAGCGGGAGATCCAGCGACAAAAGAAAGTTCCAAACGATCTGCTACGACGTATGATTCTCAGCAGGATCCCTGATTGCTGCTGCGTGTCAGACACAGCGATATCGTAATGATATCGCTGGAACGTCACGAATCGTACCGTTGTAGCGATCGAAATGGCACTGTGTGACGGTACCCTTACAGTAGATGAGATTACTGATAATTCGGAAAAGCTTTCCCAAAATATATGACAACTTTGTTTTGTTCTTGGACCTAAGGAATATTTGGTAGCTAGGTATTCTCTGAAGAACATATTATTAAACTGTATAACATATAGATGTGTTAAGCAATGATTTTTTTTCTCCAGTGATGGTCATGGAGAGTCACTTATATACTGTATAGCTGTAAAAAAAACTTATCTTGAAGGCTTTGACAACTGTTTTCTGTAGACAGAACTTCAAAAGTGCCAATTACTGTATTTATAAGAAGCCTGCAATTGTTGCTTTCACAATTATGCTTCAATGCAAAAAAAAAAAAAAGAGAAAAAAACCTTGGTTACCATGGTAGCAGCCTGCTGTGCCGCAGTCGTGGTCTCAGAGGTTGAATGAGTTAAAAAAATGGGAAAATATAAGGAAAAAAATGTATTTTTAATGTATTTGGCTGGCATGGAGTTATACCTGTAGCAATAGCTGCCAGACTTTTGACTTCTTAAGATGTTTCCTGCACATGTTGCTTACATAAAAGCTTCTATTTTTATTGCCTGAACTTCAGTAATGGGAGCTGAGGTAACAGGTGAGGATTTTTTTTTCACCGTCTCAGTAAAATTTAAGATTCTTAAGGGCATCTTTATGCTCTCTAGCTTCCTATGAACTCGGAGAAAACCTTTATTTAAATCTCTGTTATACCGATCAGAAGGCTTTATGAGCATTAAAAAAAAAATTTGGTCCAATCATTGATTGTTATTTCAACCTTTGGGTATATCATTGTGCCAAGTGCTGTAAAACCTACGTCTCAGATTACTTTCCATATGTCAATTTATGACCACATAGCAATCGACAAAACGTGCTGCTGGGTTGAATTTCCTTTTTGCACATGACTCAACAAAAGAAAAAACTAAGCTAAAGGTAGAGATGCAAGTAAGCTTTTAGTTCCATATCTCTCTGAGATTTCTTTTTTTTTGGTTGCTTATGCTATGTGAGGTTAGGACTCATTAACTCCTTCATCTCTACGGGGAATTTCTAGGTCTTGCACTGTAATTTATCACTTTTCGTGCAGGACTTAAGGCTTTAGCATACTTGATGAATGTTCCTGTATGGAACCGTTCCACATCCTGTTACAGACTGTACTTAGTTAACTCAGGAAATGGACTCGTGCTTACATTGTAGTAGATGTTTTTCTTAATAAAATACTTACAGCATTAGTTATTTTTTGTATTCTTTTTTAAGGCTGCTTTGGGCCTTATGCGTTTCATTATTCATCCCTTGGCTAATCTATAAGAAGCAGAGACATTTTCTGTGTTAAAGAACATTACCATGTTTCTGTTGAAAGTGTATGTGACCTATACCTACGTCAGACTAGGCCCTAAGGGCCCATCAGTAACACTGACTCTTGGGGCCCGGTGTTCAGCTACACATAAATATTATGTTACCGTCATTCACAAATTTTCCTCTTCTTCTATATAATAATAAACTGGTTAGATTGTGAACTGAATGATGACATGCTGTCCTGGTCTGTACACAGTAAAACAAGAACGGTATATTGGACCAAATACTGCCCATATTGATGGAGTGGGGGACCCCCGGGGGGGATTCACCTTTTTCCCTGTGTACCAGTCCAAGCTTGAACCGGAAGCACTGTTTGTGAGGGTCTCCCACTGATACAATAGAAAACGAACAGCTTATTTCAGTACAGTTTATGATTCCTGGAGCAGTGTCTACCTAGGAGGAAGATGGAGTGGTGTTCTGCTAAAATATGTGAGTTCACAACTTTGCCTCTCAGCTTTGTGGAATCACACATCAAGATTGTGGAATATGGAATTATACTCTCAAATAACTTTTAATAACAAGCTGTCATGTGTGTGTAGGGATAACACTATTTATGTCCATTACATGGCTTGTTTCTTGTATTTTCCACCGTTTTGTTCCTCTGCAGGTTCTATATCTGCAATTAACTCTGAGCAAGTGGGCATACACTAGCTGCTATGATGCTTTCTTTACACTGAGCACACAGAAAGAGGGATTCCCGCTCTCTTTACCCTTTGGCAGCAGAGAGACAGAAGCAGCAGAAGCATGGAAGACATTATAGAGTAGCACTAAGCAGTGTAGTTGTGAATCCAGCACTGAGATAAGCTAGCTAGAACGGGCACAATCTGTTTCTCAGTATCTCACTCTGCTCCTCCCTCATCCTTCTTTTCAGTCTCAAAACAGGTGTAACCTGCCACTACACAGTGCTTGCTAGTCTGTCTTTTCTTGCACAAGATACATTTGAGCTACTTTTTCAGGCTGACTGATGAGTTCGGAGGTGAATTTCTCTGATAAGATATATTACAAAGTTGCCTGTTTTATTGATTTATGCAAGGTGTGTTGAAAATGCAGTGCCTATTTAAAGTGACTGTTCAGCCTTGAATGCTCTTTTATATTTATTACTTCTAATCAAAACAGGTCTAAATTTCTGGCTGATTAATTTTATAATACATCTCTTTAGGTATTGGAGCTTATTTTTAAAATTCTTGCTACCTGTCAGCTACTAAAACAGGAGACCTTCAACCATACAGCAATGAGACTCCTAATCACCATATAGTGGAGGCTGCTTGCAGAATTTTATTATTTAAGGGTTTATGCACACAACGTCTTTTCTGGCAGATTTCACCTGGAACCCACATGAAAAAAGCACTAAAAAGCACCAAAATGAATGAATTTAGGCATTGCAATACAAAACAACTTGCTGTATATATGTGAAGTCTTTTTGAAATCCAATTCAGTCTTCTGAAGCCGCAAAGCGATTAAAATAAATGACTAAACTATTTTTCTGCGGACTTCCAATTGGAAGCTGCTCACTATTAATACGTACAGTACAATTTAAAAACAAATGCTGTCGGTAAAAGACGTAAAAGAAAAGAGGCTTCGGGAAAAGCACTGCTGAAGTATCTATTGCAGAAAAAAAAACAGCGTTATCGCTGGCATCTAAAAGCTGTCATGTGCGCATAACCTAAGTTTTCCAAGGGCTCAGGCTACTTTATTTCAAATAGGAAATGTAATATTCATCCTCACTGATCCCTGCAGCTCCCATTCTGAAACCTCTGAAGCCCCTCTCTACTTCCTGGCACTGCCTCATCACATAAATGCCCGCCAAGTCAATCACTGTAATGACCTGCCTTTGATTGGCTGAGTGAACATTTCCTGTGTTGAGAAGAGACCAGGAATTAGATACCAGTGGGGTTTAGGTAAGTGTTGAAAGGAGAGCTGTCGGGGATCCACACGGACAAATTTTAGTTCTTTACTTTTTCCAGAATTATCAAATTTATCAGAAAAATGCACAGAAGGCTTTAAATATATATTTCAAAATTACCATGTTTTCATGAACACTGTAATACATTGAATTCACGCCTAAAGATATTTTATAAGAAAGGGATCACACGACAAGTCGATCCTTCAGACATAGGGAAAAAGTAATGTTTACACATGAAGTATGGGCCCTGACTTGGGCGTTGTGCTAAAAAGTCAGTTTAATTAAAACCTGTGTTCACCAGATGGCCAATGCAATGAGCAAAAACAGTAAAGTATTTTATTTAGTTTGATTGTCCTTTTAACCTCTTAAAAATGAGACTGGTAGAGTACCAAAAATAAATTGTTATTAGTAGAGGGTAAAGAGCAAAATCTGCAAGAACAGGTATTTATTCTTGTTTCGGATGAAAAGATTGGTTCGTTGTAAGTTTGAGTTAATTTTAAAATCTCCTTAGAAAGATAAAAACAAAAACTAACGATAGTAAAGAAACAGCACAATCTTCTCTGTGGTGTTATTTAGCGAAACCGGCTAAATAAGATTAAAATAGATAAATCTCCGGGTCCGGATGGCATACACCCACGAGTACTAAGAGAACTAAGTAATGTAATAGATAAACCATTATTTCTTATTTTTAGTGACTCTATAGCGACAGGGTCTGTTCCGCAGGACTGGCGCATAGCAAATGTGGTGCCAATATTCAAAAAGGGCTCTAAAAGTGAACCTGGAAATTATAGGCCAGTAAGTCTAACCTCTATTGTTGGTAAAATATTTGAAGGGTTTCTGAGGGATGTTATTCTGGATTATCTCAATGAGAATAACTGTTTAACTCCATATCAGCATGGGTTTATGAGAAATCGCTCCTGTCAAACCAATCTAATCAGTTTTTATGAAGAGGTAAGCTATAGGCTGGACCACGGTGAGTCATTGGACGTGGTATATCTCGATTTTTCCAAAGCGTTTGATACCGTGCCGCACAAGAGGTTGGTACACAAAATGAGAATGCTTGGTCTGGGGGAACATGTGTGTAAATGGGTTAGTAACTGGCTTAGTGATAGAAAGCAGAGGGTGGTTATAAATGGTATAGTCTCTAACTGGGTCGCTGTGACCAGTGGGGTACCGCAGGGGTCAGTATTGGGACCTGTTCTCTTCAACATATTCATTAATGATCTGGTAAAAGGTTTACACAGTAAAATATCGATATTTGCAGATGATACAAAACTATGTAAAGCAGTTAATACAAGAGAAGATAGTATTCTGCTACAGATGGATCTGGATAAGTTGGAAACTTGGGCTGAAAGGTGGCAGATGAGGTTTAACAATGATAAATGTAAGGTTATACACATGGGAAGAGGGAATCAATATCACCATTACACACTGAACGGGAAACCACTGGGTAAATCTGACAGGGAGAAGGACTTGGGGATCCTAGTTAATGATAAACTTACCTGGAGCAGCCAGTGCCAGGCAGCAGCTGCCAAGGCAAACAGGATCATGGGGTGCATTAAAAGAGGTCTGGATACACATGATGAGAGCATTATACTGCCTCTGTACAAATCCCTAGTTAGACCGCACATGGAGTACTGTGTCCAGTTTTGGGCACCGGTGCTCAGGAAGGATATAATGGAACTAGAGAGAGTACAAAGGAGGGCAACAAAATTAATAAAGGGGATGGGAGAACTACAATACCCAGATAGATTAGCGAAATTAGGATTATTTAGTCTAGAAAAAAGACGACTGAGGGGCGATCTAATAACCATGTATAAGTATATAAGGGGACAATACAAATATCTCGCTGAGGATCTGTTTATACCAAGGAAGGTGACGGGCACAAGGGGGCATTCTTTGCGTCTGGAGGAGAGAAGGTTTTTCCACCAACATAGAAGAGGATTCTTTACTGTTAGGGCAGTGAGAATCTGGAATTGCTTGCCTGAGGAGGTGGTGATGGCGAACTCAGTCGAGGGGTTCAAGAGAGGCCTGGATGTCTTCCTGGAGCAGAACAATATTGTATCATACAATTATTAGGTTCTGTAGAAGGACGTAGATCTGGGTATTTATTATGATGGAATATAGGCTGAACTGGATGGACAAATGTCTTTTTTCGGCCTTACTAACTATGTTACTATGTTACTATGTATGTTACTATGTTCTCTAACGTAAATAGCTTTAAAGGGGTTGTCTCAGTAAGTCATCTCCTGTCCATAGATCCAATTAGTGCCCATAGACATTAAATAGTCATCTGCTCAGGAGCCACCTAGCCAAAATGGAAAGCTTCTTATTCATAGGGGTTGTCCACTAATGACCACCGTAAATAAAGTGTATAGTCCCATATGCCTTTTCATGTCAATTACATGAGCCAGCCACTATATTGAAACACACCTTACACACCAATAGACATTTGGTAAGAATTGACTATTCTAGACTGCTAGATAATATCCCATAACAGTAAATATATTTTACAAAGGACACTTGAAAAACTGGAATAAGATGCCACATACAATTACATGTATCAAGAATGTTGCAGTACTAAAATAATGCGGGATCAGACTGTTGTGTAGTACCTCCGCTGACAGGTGTAGTATATTTTACTGTCTGGTGTGGAACTCTATCCAAGGTAAATTATTAGTCTGATAGAGGTAAAACTCGCAGTAGATCTATATACGCATCTTCCAAGATTCATAATAACAAGCGTATATTCTGTGCTGAGCAAGTCGTTGTCAGAAGACTACTTATTCAGTGAAAGATGTCCTCCATAATTCTCCTCTTATGCTGTACTGGGGAAGGAATATTACGACAATTTATATTACTTCTCTAGTCTTCAGACACCACCAGAAGAACAGACTCATTGTGAAAAGCAGCCACAAATGGATGAAAAACAAACATAGTGCAATATTATTTATTTTGTCTCAGAAGTCCGAGTCCATAGCTCGGGATATCAGGGAACAACATCAACCATTATGTTCACCTTGGCTGCTTCTATATGAACTGTAACAAAATAGATTATTACCAGCCTCTTTTGGAGCACAGCGGAGCTATCCTGTTCCCAACCCTCAATTAACCTGCGTCTTGTAAGAATGGATTGCTATTTGTTTAGAAAGCAAAACCTTACATTTTTTAAAACTGTGTTTTATAGAGAGGCAATGAGTCAGTGCGAGTAGAAGGCTAATATGTGGACCAGCGTAGTTCAATGGAACACAGCACCTAATCTACAAGCTTTTTATTTTCTACTGTTGTTGCTTTTTTATGTACCATTTATCCGACTTCACGGCGTACTATACAAAGTAAAATGAAACCATCCGTACAATTGTGCTAAATATTAATAAATCTCAGTCCCTGCCAGAGCGCTGTAAAGTTCCGAGTCTCTCTTCATCACATGCCAGATTATAGAAACCAATTAAATGAGAAAATCACAAGTAATTTGGGATAGTAAATGATTTTCTTCACATGAGCTGCTGAATATTTTATGTAAAAGCTATTTAATTAAAAATATATATATACATTGTTATTAACAGCCATTCACAGCTTATCCCCCGAGTGCCTCTCGTTTCAAGCAGAGCAGACCTGGTTTTCCTTCTATGTGTTTTGCTTTGTTTTGGGATTTGGAAAATTAAATCAAGAAAAATTGTCGCTTTTATAAATTGCAAAATTGGAGGAATAAAAAGATAAAAGCTACCAATGACAACATTGGCTTTTAGGGGCATGAGAACAAAATGATCTTTAAATTTTGACACTAAAATGCTTTTTAGATGTAGCTATTATTAAAGTATAACTTAATTATGATATTATTCTTGGTGAAAGTGATCTTACAAATTATGACACATTGATTTTACTATATAATGTATTGAAAAACTGGAAAAAAAATTACAAGTGCAATAAAAAGGTGAAAAAATGCAATTTCAACATTGTTTTTCACTGTCATATAAAAATGAATTGGCAACCTGATTCTTAAGGTCAGGACAATTATGTTGATACCAAATAGTGATGAGCGAATATACGCGTTACTCGAGATTTCTCGAGCATACTCGGGGGACCTCCGAGTATTTTTAAGTGCTTGGAGATTTAGTTGTTATTGCCGTAGCTGAATGATTTACATCTGTTAGCCAGCATAAGTACATGTGGGGGTTGCCTGGTGGCTAGGGAATTCCCACATGTACTTATGCTGGCTAACAGATGTAAATCATTCAACTGCGGAAAGAAAAACGAAATCTCCAAGCACTAAAAAATACTTGGAGGACCCCCGAGCATGCTCGAGAAATCTCGAGTAACAAGTATATTCGCTCAGTCATCACTAATACCAAGCTTACAAGGTTTTTTGTTTGATATTTTAGGGGTCAAAAAACCTTCAAAACTTTGTAAAAATTATTTGATTTCTGTTCCATTTTCTGATATACCATAAGTAACATTATTCTTTCTCCACTGATTAATCTGTGTGAAAGTTTGTTTTTGTATTCCAAGTCGACATTTTTAATGATATGATTTTTGGGGGACATACGTCATTTTGATTTTTATTGCATATTTTTGAGGAGGTACAGCTCTGAAAATAATGACAATTCTGGAATTTTGATTTATTTTTTTCAATTTGACAGACATCATAACAGGTATATATTGTAATATTGTATTAGCTTGGGCAATTACAAACATGGCAATATCAAATACTTACCATTAGGGTTGAGCGACCTTGACCTTTTTAGAGTTGAGCCGTGTTTCGCGAAACCCGACTATCTTAGAAGTCGAGTCGAGTGGAATCGGCCGATTATCGCGAAAAGTCGGGTATCGCCCGAAACACGAAACCCAATGCAAGTCAATGGGGGAGCATAGTCGGCAGTGAGTGGAGGCCAGGAAAACACCTACACTGCCCATTTTAATGGCAAAAACATCCATTCTTGTTAAAGAAGCTTGTCAATCGTAATTTACCTTATAATAATTGGAAGGCATTTGAAATTGGGGGTCATTTGGCTAAAGTTGTGGGGGGTAGGGCTGGTTCAAGTAATTAGTGGGCCCAGTAAATCTGGACCACGTCACGGCAGTGGAGCAGGGAGAGGTAAGTATTTCAACTTTGCAAGTGCTGTGATCCTGAGCAAGCAGGAGGGGCCCACTCATTGGCATTGGCACTGGCACAGGGCCCCTCAAAGTACAGCGGTGTGTTTGCATGGCGGGGGCGCCTCCCACCAGCAGCAACACTTTTGCGTACTATGAGAGGCCCTGTGCCAGTGACGTCGCCAACTAGTATTCCTCCCCCCACCTGATGAAGGAACCTGCACTTTCATCTGCACCTTCCTCTTTGTCCCCGTGTAAGGTGGTATGGTATGCGGGAAGAGGAACCTGACTTTCAGCAGGGTCACAATCTTGCTGTGTAGCGTGCACGGGGAATTTTGCGTTATGGGTCAATGTACCAGCAGACTCATCTATCACTGGCTGGGCAATGGGCAGGATGAGGAGGAAACACAGATATAGGCCCAAAGAATAAAGTGGGCTAAATGCAGTTCAAAATTGGTAACACAGGACTAACCAGGGGGCATTGCAGTGGAGGACAACTGGAATGAGAGGCTGACACAGAGAGTAGGCCCAAATCAGTAAGTAGTCGAAATGCAGTTCAAAATTGGCAACCGTAGTAAACAGGCGGCACAGCTTTGTTCAGTGGAGGAGAACAGCAAGGAGTGGCAGACACCGATAGTAGGCCCCAACCCAACTAGTAGGCCAAATGCAGTCTAACATTAACAACTACTTAACGAGAGCCTGAAAATGGAATGTCAGGACAGGAAACCAGGAGAACAGCAAGGAGTGGCAGACACCGATAGTAGGCCCCAAACCAACTAGTACGCCAAATGCAGTTGTTCCGTTTAACCACAATTTAATGAGAGCCTGGTGATAGAAGTTCAGGAAAGGCAACCTGGAGAACACCTTGGAGTGTAACACACCATCTCTCTACACCCCATACCCAATTTGTAGGCCTAATGCAGCGTAGTTTCCAACAACTACTAAACGAGAGCATGAAGATCGAAGCCCAGGAAAGGCAACCTGGAGAACACCTTGGAGTGGAACACACCATCTCTCTACACCCCATACCCAATTTGTAGGCCTAATGCAGTGTATTTTCCAACAACTACTAAACGAGAGCATGAAGATCGAAGCATTGGCGAGGAAACCTGGGGAACACCTTGGAGTGGAACACACCATCTCTCTACACCCCATACCCAATTTGTAGGCCTAATGCAGCGTAGTTTCCAACAACTACTAAACGAGAGCCGGAAGATCGAAGCTCAGGAAAGGCAACCTGGAGAACACCTTGGAGTGGAACACACCATCTCTCTACACCCCATACCCAATTTGTAGGCCTAATGCAGTGTAGTTTCCAAGAACTACTAAACGAGAGCCGGAAGATCGAAGCTCAGGAAAGGCAACCTGGAGAACACCTTGGAGTGGAACACACCATCTCTCTACACCCCATACCCAATTTGTAGGCCTAATGCAGTGTAGTTTCCAACAACTACTAAACGAGAGCATGAAGATCGAAGCTCAGGAAAGGCAACCTGGAGAACACCTTGGAGAGGAACACACCATCTCTCTACACCCCATACCCAATTTGTAGGCCTAATGCAGTGTAGTTTCCAACAACTACTAAACGAGAGCATGAAGATCGAAGCATTGGCGAGGAAACCTGGGGAACACCTTGGAGTGGAACACACCATCTCTCTACACCCCATACCCAATTTGTAGGCCTAATGCAGCGTGGTTTCCAACAACTACTAAACGAGAGCCAGAAGATCGAAGCTCAGGAAAGGCAACCTGGAGAACACCTTGGAGTGGAACACACCATCTCTCTACAACCCATACCCAATTTGTAGGCCTAATGCAGTGTAGTTTCCAAGAACTAATAAACGAGAGCCAGAAGATCGAAGCTCAGGAAAGGCAACCTGGAGAACACCTTGGAGTGGAACACACCATCTCACTACACCCCATACCCAATTTGTAGGCCTAATGCAGTGTAGTTTCCAACAACTACTAAACGAGAGCATGAAGATCGAAGCTCAGGAAAGGCAACCTGGAGAACACCTTGGAGTGGAACACACCATCTCTCTACACCCCATACCCAATTTGTAGGCCTAATGCAGCGTAGTTTACAACAACTACTAAACGAGAGCCGGAAGATCGAAGCTCAGGAAAGGCAACCTGGAGAACACCTTGGAGTGGAACACACCATCTCTCTACACCCCATACCCAATTTGTAGGCCTAATGCAGTGTAGTTTCCAACAACTACTAAACGAGAGCATGAAGATCGAAGCATTGGCGAGGAAACCTGGAGAACACCTTGGAGTGGAACACACCATCTCTCTACACCCCATACCCAATTTGTAGGCTTAATGCAGCGTAGTTTCCAACAACTACTAAACGAGAGCCGGAAGATCGAAGCTCAGGAAAGGCAACCTGGAGAACACCTTGGAGTGGAACACACCATCTCTCTACACCCCATACCCAATTTGTAGGCCTAATGCAGTGTAGTTTCCAACAACTACTAAACGAGAGCATGAAGATCGAAGCTCAGGAAAGGCAACCTGGAGAACACCTTGGAGTGGAACACACCATCTCTCTACACCCCATACCCAATTTGTAGGCCTAATGCAGTGTAGTTTCCAACAACTACTAAACGAGAGCCGGAAGATCGGAGCTCAGGAAAGGTAACCTGGAGAACACCTTGGAGTGGAACACACCATCTCTCTACACCCCATATCCAATTTGTAGGCCTAATGCAGCGTAGTTTCCAACAACTACTAAACGAGAGCCGGAAGATCGAAGCTCAGGAAAGGCAACCTGGAGAACACCTTGGAGTGGAACACACCATCTCTCTACACCCCATACCCAATTTGTAGGCCTAATGCAGTGTAGTTTCCAAGAACTACTAAACGAGAGCCGGAAGATCGAAGCTCAGGAAAGGCAACCTGGAGAACACCTTGGAGTGGAACACACCATCTCTCTACACCCCATACCCAATTTGTAGGCCTAATGCAGTGTAGTTTCCAACAACTACTAAACGAGAGCATGAAGATCGAAGCTCAGGAAAAGCAACCTGGAGAACACCTTGGAGTGGAACACACCATCTCTCTACACCCCATACCCAATTTGTAGGCCTAATGCAGTGTAGTTTCCAACAACTACTAAACGAGAGCCGGAAGATCGGAGCTCAGGAAAGGTAACCTGGAGAACACCTTGGAGTGGAACACACCATCTCTCTACACCCCATACCCAATTTGTAGGCCTAATGCAGTGTAGTTTCCAACAACTACTAAACGAGAGCATTAAGATCGAAGCAATGGCGAGGAAACCTGGGGCACACCTTGGGAAGGCAGACTCCGTTAGTAGGCCCTACCAAAGTTGTACCCCCAATGCAGTTTTAAAATTCCTAGAGGCTGAAAACAAGACTATTGACGCTCAGCTTTTTTCAAAGGAACACAGCTGAATTGAGTGGCGCAGACAGACACAGGTAGTAGGACTTAACCCAAAAATGTGGCTCACTGCAGCTTAAAAAAGTTACAGGGGTACACAAGCTGCAGTGCTCTGGGCAGTGGAGGACAATTTCAATAGTGGACCGCAGACAGACTTTGTACGCCTACTATTAAAAAAAGGATGCTCTATGCAATTAAAAATAGGTTCCAGGGGTCCACGGGCAGCAGTGGTGTGGTCAGTGGACAAGTATTGGAAGGAGGGACCGCAGACAGGCGTAGTAGGCCTAACATAACAAAATTAGGCTGTAGACACTGTAAAATTGGTTCCAGGGGTACACGGGCAGCAGTGGTGTGGTCAGCGGAGGAAAATTGGAATTAGGGACTGCAGACAGACTTTGTAGGCTGTCCCCTGTGGACCATGCATCCAACACATTAACCCAGTGCGCCGTAATGGACACGTAACTTTTTGTGGACATGCCTACTGGTCCATGCGTCTCTTGTCAGGTGCACCTTTCTACTGTTTGATTGCCTGAGTGCTATGACAATGCAGACTTTTTCATGCCGGTGGAGGGCTGGGATGGCTTTTCTCGCAAAAGAAATGTCGACTGGGTAGCTTGAACCGTTGCACAGCGTAGTTCATCTGGGCTTTCTAAATATAAAACAAAGAAAAAAAGGAGGCTACATGCACTTTCAGCTGGGTTCCAGGGGTACACGGCCAGCATTGGTCTGGTCAGTGGAGAACTATTGGAAGGAGTGACCGCAAACAGGCATCGAAGGCCTAACATAATAACACATTGCTGTTGGCAATTTTAAATTGGTTCCAGGGGAACACGGGCAGCAGTGGCCTGGTCAGTGTAGTAGTAGTAGAAAGAACGGACCGCAGACAGGCATCGAAGGCCTAAAATAATAACACATGGCTGTAGGCAATTTTAAATTGGTTCCAGGGGTACACGGGCAGCAGTGGTGTGGTCAGTGGAGGCCTAGTGGAAGGAGTGACCGCAGACAGGCATCGAAGGCCTAAAATAAAAAAATTGGGCTGGCTGTAGGCAATTTTAAATTGGTTCCAGGGGTACACGGGCAGCAGTGGTGTGGTCAGTGGAGGCATAGTGGAAGGAGTGACCGCAGACAGGCTTCGAAGGCCTAACATAACAAAAATGTCAATACAATGGTATTGTCAGCGGCAGGCATTGAAGGATGTCAGCGCATAGACTAAACATTGGTGGAGCTGTGAGATAATTTTGCAAGTGGTAGAGCACTGTTTGAGCTGGGGGGGGGGGGACTGTCTTGTGGCCGGCGGTACAGGCCCAGGGCCCCTCATATTACAACGGTGTGTCTGACATTGGGTGCGCACCACCACCGCCAGAGACACTTTATTGTACTAGGAGGGACCCAGTGGCAGTGCCGTCGACCAAAAGCGAGCACACCCACCTCTTCAGACAAACAGCACTCTCACGGGTGCTGTCGCCAAGTGTCGATACCACGGCCCCGTGTGGGGAGTTTGGCCATTTAGTGAGGTGTAAACATGTCGTATGCTGGACAATCAGGTGCAGAAAATTACGAGACTGGAAAAGGCATTCAGAATAGTCCACAGGCAAGACCTTTTCATAGGAAAGCTAGGTGTCAGCCGGGCAAGGTGGGGCAAAAGATTTCGAAATCCAGTTGTGGTTCATTTTAATGAAGGTTAGATCATCTACATTTTGGGTAGCCAGACGAGTCCTTTTTTCTGTTAGTATTGAACCTGCAGCACTGAATACTCTTTCTGATAGGACACTAGCTGCCGGGCAAGCAAGCTCCTGCAATGCATATTCTGCCAATTCTGGCCAGGTGTCTAATTTTGATGCCCAGTAATCAAATGGGAATGACGGTTGAGGGAGAACATCGATAAGGGATGAAAAATGGTTTGTAACCATACTGGACAAATGTTGTCTCCTGTCACTTTGAATTGATGCTGCAGTACCTGTCCTGTCTGCGGTCATAGCAAAATCACTCCACAACCTGGTCAGAAAACCCCTCTGGCCAACGCCACTTCTGATTTCTGCCCCTCTAACTCCTCTGGTCTGCTGGCCCCTGCAGCTCGTGTGAGAACGATCACGGGCGCTGTGTGCAGAAAATGCCAGAAGCAAACGGTCAACAAGAGTTGATTGTTTGGTTGCTAATATTAGTTCCAAGTTCTCATGTGGCATTATATTTAGCAATTTGCCTTTATAGCGAGGATCAAGGAGGCAGGCAAACCAGTAATCGTCATCGTTCATCATTTTAGTTATGCGTGTGTCCCTTTTGAGGATACGTAAGGCATAATCCGCCATGTGGGCCAAAGTTCCAGTTCTCAAATCTGCGGTTGTGCTTGGTTGAGGGGCAGTTTCAGGCAAATCCACGTCACTTGTGTCCCTCCAAAAACCAGAACCCGGCCTTGCCGCGCCACCAATTTCCAGTGGCCCCGGAAAAGCTTCCTCATTAAAAATATAATCATCCCCATCATCCTCCTCGTCCTCCTCCTCCTCTTCGCCTGCTAACTCGTCCTGTACACTGCCCTGGCCAGACAATGGCTGACTGTCATCAAGGCTTTCCACTTCCTCAGCTGCAGACACCTGATCCTTTATGTGCGTCAAACTTTGCATCAGCAGACGCATTAGGGGGATGCTCATGCTTATTATGGCGTTGTCTGCACTAACCAGCCGTGTTTATTTCTCAAAACACTGAAGGACTTGACACATGTCTTGAATCTTCGACCACTGCACACCTGACAACTCCATGTCTGCCATCCTACTGCCTGCCCGTGTATGTGTATCCTCCCACAAAAACATAACAGCCCGCCTCTGTTCGCACAGTCTCTGAAGCATGTGCAGTGTTGAGTTCCACCTTGTTGCAACGTCTATGATTAGGCGATGCTGGGGAAGGTTCAAAGAACGCTGATAGGTCGGATAACCCCGGATAACTTTTCAGGAAGCACTGCACCACCAGGTTTAAGGTGTGAGCCAGGCAAGGAATGTGTTTCAGTTGGGAAAGGGAGATGGCAGCCATGAAATTCCTTCCGTTATCACTCACTACCTTGCCTGCCTCAAGATCTACAGTGCCCAGCCACGACTGCGTTTCTTTCTGCAAGAACTCGGACAGAACTTCCACGGTGTGTCTGTTGTCGCCCAAACACTTCATAGCCAATACAGCCTGCTGACGTTTGCCAGTAGCTGCCCCATAATGGGAGACCTGGTGTGCAACAGTGGCAGCTGCGGATGGAGTGGTTGTGCGACTGCGGTCTGTGGACGAGCTCTCGCTTCTGCAGGAGGACGAAGAGGAGGAGGAGGGGGTGCGAACGGCTACAGCCAACTGTTTCCTAGACCGTGGGCTAGGCAGAACTGTCCCAAACTTGCTGTCCCCTGTGGACCCTGCATCCACAACATTCACCCAGTGTGCCGTGATGGACACGTAACGTCCCTGGCCATGCCTACTGGTCCATGCATCTGTTGTCAGGTGCACCTTTGTGCTCACAGATTGCCTGAGTGCATGGACGATGCGCTCTTTAACATGCTGGTGGAGGGCTGGGATGGCTTTTCTGGAAAAAAAGTGTCGACTGGGTAGCTCGTAGCGTGGTACAGCGTAGTCCATCAGGGCTTTGAAAGCTTCGCTTTCAACTAACCGGTAGGGCATCATCTCTAACGAGATTAGTCTAGCTATATGGGCGTTCAAACCCTGTGTACGCGGATGCGAGGCTAAGTACTTCCTTTTTCTACCGTCTCATGTAGGGTGAGCTGGACTGGAGAGCTGGAGATCGTGGAACTAGCGGGGGTGCCGGTGGACATGGCAGACTGAGAGACGGTGTGAGATGGTATTGTTGCCGCCGGTGCCCTAGATGCAGTGTTTCCTACTACGAAACTGGTGATTCCCTGACCCTGACTGCTTTGGCCTGGCAAAGAAATCTGCACAGATACTGCAGGTGGTGCGGAAAATGGTGGCCCTACACTGCCGGAAGGGATGTTGCGTTGCTGACTAGCTTCATTGGCCGAGGGTGCTACAACCTTAAGGGACGTTTGGTAGTTAGTCCAGGCTTGCAAATGCATGGTGGTTAAATGTCTATGCATGCAACTTGTATTGAGACTTTTCAGATTCTGTCCTCTGCTTAAGGTAGTTGAACATTTTTGACAGATGACTTTGCACTGATCAATTGGATGTTGTTTAAAAAAATGCCAGACTGCCCTCTTTCTAGCATCGGATACCTTTTCAGGCATTGCAGACTGAGCTTTAACCGGATGGCCACGCTGTCCTCCAACAGGTTTTGGCTTTGCCACGCGTTTTGGGCAAGATACGGGCCCGGCAGATGGAACCTGTTGCAATGTTGATGCCTGCTGCGGCCCCTCCTCCTCCGCTTCAGAACTGCTGCCGCCTGCACCCTGTTCCCCCAATGGCTGCCAATCGGGGTCAAGAACTGGGTCATCTATTACCTCTTCTTGTAGCTCGTGTGCAACTTCGTCTGTGTCACCGTGTCGGTCGGTGATATAGCGTTCGTGATGGGGCAACATAGTCTCATCAGGGTCTGATTCTTGATCATTACCCTGCGAGGGCAATGTTGTGGTCTGAGTCAAAGGACCAGCATAGTAGTCTGGCTGTGGCTGTGCATCAGTGCACTCCATGTCAGATTCAACTTGTAATGGGCATGGACTGTTAACTGCTTCACTTTCTAAGCCAGGGACGGTATGTGTAAAGAGCTCCATGGAGTAACCCGTTGTGTCGCCTGCTGCATTCTTCTCTGTTGTTGTTTTTGCTGAAGAGGACAAGGAAGCGACTTGTCCCTGACCGTGAACATCCACTAACGACGCGCTGCTTTGACATTTACCAGTTTCACGAGAGGAGGCAAAAGAGCTAGAGGCTGAGTCAGCAAGATAAGCCAAAACTTGCTCATGCTGCTCCGGCTTTAAAAGCGGTTTTCCTACTCCCAGAAAAGGGAGCGTTCGAGGCCTTGTGTAGCCAGACGACGAACCTGGCTCCACAGCTCCAGACTTAGGTGCAATATTTTTTTTCCCATGACCAGCTGATGCTCCACCACTACCACTACCCTCATTACCAGCTGACAATGAACGCCCCCGGCCACGACCTCTTCCACCAGACTTCCTCATTGTTTTAAAAACATAAACAAACTAACGATATTTGTTGCTGTCACACAACTTACACGGTGAGCTATAACTTCAGTATGATTTAGCTACCCCTTTACAGGTGAGTGAGACCACAACGAAAATCAGGCACAATGTTACACACTCTGTTGTTGGTGGAAACAAATGAGAGAGATGCCACACACGCAGGACTGTCACTGAAGCACAAATGTAAATATTAATCTCCCACTGATTTGATTTTTTTTTTTTTTTCAGGGAGACTTTAGGAAAAAAAAATAATAGAATAAAATGATTTTTTCAGGAAGAATTTAGAAACCAAATAAAATAATATGATTTTTTCAGTGAGAATTTAGAAAACAATTAAAACAAAAAAAGGCTTTCTATGGCCCACTGAGTGAGAGATGACGCACACAGGAGTCAGGAGTGGCACACAAGCCCAGAGGCCAATATTTATCTCCCACTGATTGATGTAGTGATTTTTTCAGGTAGATTTTGGAACCCAAATCAAGCTAAAAAAATAATAGGCTTTCTATGGCCCACAATTGGAGAGAGAGAGATAGATGGCACACCCAGGAGTCAAGACTGGCACACAAGCAGAAAGGGCAATATTAATCTCCCACTGATTTGTTTTTTGTTTTTTTTTCAGGGAGACTTTAGGAAAAAAAATAATAGAATAAAATGATTTTTTCAGGAAGAATTTAGAAACCAAATAAAATAAAATGATTTTTTCAGGGAGAATTTAGAAAACAACTAAAACAAAAAAAGGCTTTCTATGGCCCACTGAGTGAGAGATGACGCACACAGGAGTCAGGAGTGGCACACAAGCCCAGAGGCCAATATTTATCTCCCACTGATTGATGTAGTGATTTTTTCAGGTAGATTTTGGAACCCAAATCAAGCTAAAAAAATAATAGGCTTTCTATGGCCCACAATTGGAGAGAAAGAGAGAGAGATGGCACACCCAGGAGTCAAGACTGGCACACAAGCAGAAAGGGCAATATTAATCTCCCACTGTTTTTTTTTTTTTTTTCAGGGAGACTTTAGGAATAAAAAATAATAGAATAAAATGATTTTTTCAGGAAGAATTTAGAAACCAAATAAAATAAAATGATTTTTTCAGGGAGAATTTAGAAAACAAATAAAACAAAAAAAGGCTTTCTATGGCCCACTGAGTGAGAGATGACGCACACAGGAGTCAGGAGTGGCACACAAGCCCAGAGGCCAATATTTATCTCCCACTGATTGATTTATTGATTTTTTCAGGTAGAATTTAGAACCCAAATCAACCAAAAACATAAATTGGCTTTCTATGGCCCACTATTTGTGAGAGAGATGGCACGCTCAGGACTGGCACACAAGCCCAGAGGCCAATATTAATCTCCCTTTTTTTTTCAGGGAGAATTTATAAAACCAAAAAAAAATAAATAAATAGGCTTTCTATGGCCCACTATTTGTGAGAGAGATGGCACGCTCAGGACTGGCACACAAGCCCAGAGGCCAATATTAATCTCCCACTTTTTTTTCAGGGAGAATTTATAAAACCAAAAAAAAATAAATAAATAGGCTTTCTATGGCCCACTATTTGTGAGAGAGATGGCACGCTCAGGACTGGCACACAAGCCCAGAGGCCAATATTAATCTCCCACTTTTTTTTTTTTTGTTCCAGGGAAAATTTATAAACCCAATAAAAAAAATAATAAATAGGCTTTCTATGGCCCATTATCTGAGAGAGAGAGATGGCACGCTTAGGACTGGCACACAAGCCCAAAGGCCAATATTAATCTCCCTTTTTTTTTCAGGGAGAATTTATAAAACCAAAAAAAAAAAAATAAATAGGCTTTCTATGGCCCACTATTTGTGAGAGAGATGGCACGCTCAGGAGTGGCACACAAGCCCAGAGTCCAATATTAATCTCCCACTTTTTTTTTTTTGTTCCAGGGAAAATTTATAAACCCAATAAAAAAAATAATAAATAGGCTTTCTATGGCCCACTATCTGAGAGAGAGAGATGGCACGCTTAGGACTGGCACACAAGCCCAAAGGCCAATATTAATCTCCCACTGATTGATTTATTGATTTTTTCAGGTAGAATTTAGAACCCAAATAAAGCAAAAAAAAAAAAAAGGGCTTTCTATGGCCCACTGAGTGAGTGATGATGCACACAGGAGTCAGGAGTGGCACACAAGCCCTGAGGCCAATATTTTTCTCCCACTGATTGATGTAGTGATTTTTTCAGGTAGATTTTAGAACCCAAATCAAGCAAAAAAATAAATAGGCTTTCTATGGCCCACTATTTGTGAGAGAGATGGCACGCTCAGGACTGGCACACAAGCCCAGAGGCCAATATTAATCTCCCACTTTTTTTTTTTTGTTCCAGGGAAAATTTATAAACCCAATAAAAAAAATAATAAATAGGCTTTCTATGGCCCACTATCTGAGAGAGAGAGATGGCACGCTTAGGACTGGCACACAAGCCCAAAGGCCAATATTAATCTCCCACTGATTGATTTATTGATTTTTTCAGGTAGAATTTAGAACCCAAATAAAGCAAAAAAAAAAAAAGGGCTTTCTATGGCCCACTGAGTGAGTGATGATGCACACAGGAATCAGGAGTGGCACACAAGCCCTGAGGCCAATATTTTTCTCCCACTGATTGATGTAGTGATTTTTTCAGGTAGATTTTAGAACCCAAATCAAGCAAAAAAATAAATAGGCTTTCTATGGCCCACTGACTGAGAGATGGCACACACAGGAGTCAAGAGTGGCACACAAGTCCTGAGGCCAATATTTTTCTCCCACTGATTGATGTAGTGATTTTTTCAGGTAGATTTTATAACAGAAATCAAGCAAAAAAATAAATAGGCTTTCTATGGCCCACTGAG
This sequence comes from Ranitomeya imitator, assembly GCF_032444005.1. Lineage (NCBI taxonomy): Eukaryota > Metazoa > Chordata > Amphibia > Anura > Dendrobatidae > Ranitomeya > Ranitomeya imitator. Next base: position 1,098,925,503 of record NC_091282.1, on the reverse strand, counting down.
TGAGATGGCACTCTAGCAGAAATGTCAATCTTAATCTCCCACAAAAAAAAAAAAAACAGGGAGTGTCCAACAATTACTTTCTCCCTGCAGTAATCTCAGCCAGGTATGGCAGGCAGCAATAAGGAGTGGACTGATGCACAAATTAAATAAAAAGTGTGGACAAACAAAAAAGATAGCTGTGCAGAAAGGAAGGAACAAGAGGATTTGTGCTTTGAAAAAAGCAGTTGGTTTGCACAGCGGCGTACACACAGCAATGCAGCTATCAGGGAGCCTTCTAGGGCAGCCCAATGAGCTACAGCGCTGAGGGGAAAAAAAAAAAAATGTAGCTTCCACTGTCCCTGCACACCGAAGGTGGTGTTGGGCAGTGGAAATCGCTACAGCACAAGCGGTTTGGTGGTTAATGGACCCTGCCTAACGCTATCCCTGCTTCTGACGAAGCGGCAGCAACCTCTCCCTAAGCTCAGATCAGCAGCAGTAACATGGCGGTCGGCGGGAACGCCCCTTTATAGCCCCTGTGACGCCGCAGACAGCAAGCCAATCACTGCAATGCCCTTCTCTAAGATGGTGGGGACCAGGACCTATGTCATCACGCTGCCCACACTCTGCGTTTACCTTCATTGGCTGAGAAATGGCGCTTTTCGCGTCATTGAAACGCGACTTTGGCGCGAAAGTCGCGTACCGCATGGCCGACCCCGCACAGGGGTCGGATCGGGTTTCATGAAACCCGACTTTGCCAAAAGTCGGCGACTTTTGAAAATGAACGACCCGTTTCGCTCAACCCTACTTACCATAATTTTTGCTTTATATTATTGACATTTGATTATTTAAGCTTTTTTTATTTTTGTTTTTTAATATTTGTTAAATATATTGACTTTTTTTAACTTTTGGATCTTGAGCCTTCATTTGCTTGATCGCCTATACAATATATTGCAAGACTAAAATATGACAGAGCACTGAGAAATTATTAGCCTTCTATGAAGCCCAACTACAAGCAGGGCTTCATTAAAAAAACACAAAAATTAAGCTTAACTTGAGTTGGTACACATGCAGAACTTAAACGCATGTTCACATTGGCCACAAAACATATAAAACCTACAAGAGATATCACCAGGGTGAAAGTGGTCTGTACGGTGCATTTTGGCCAAGTGTGCTGTGATGGCACTCTTACATTTTTTTAAAAAAGGACAACACATTGGGGAATTGGGCATGACATTACATTGGGCCTACTTCTTAACTCGGCCGCCTGCAATCTGTCCTGTACCTGCCAGTAGATCACCAGGGTAAACATGCTCTGTATGGTGTATTTTGGCCAAGGGGGCTGTGATAGCACCCTTTTATTTTTTAAATAAAGGATTTTACATTGGGGATTCGGGCATGACATTACATTGGGCCTACTTCTTAACTCGGTCTCCTGCAATCTGTACTGTACCTGCCAGTAAATTGCCAGTGTGAACGTGCTCTGTACGGTGCATGTTGGCCAAGGGGGCTGTGATGGAACTATTTTTTTAAGTCCAAAAAGGACAACACATTGGGGAATTGGGCATGACATTACATTGGGCCTACTTCTTAACTAGGTCGCCTGCAATCTGTCCTGTACCTGCCAGTAGATCACCAGGGTGAACGTGCTCTGTACTGTTATAGTCCAGAGAATTTTGGGCAAGGGGGCTGTGATGGCACTATTTTTTTAAGTCCAAAAAGGACAACACATTGGGGAATTGGGCATGACATTACATTGGGCCTACTTCTTAACTAGGTCGCCTGCAATCTGTCCTGTACCTGCCAGTAGATCACCAGGGTGAACGTGCTCTGTACGGTGCATGTTGGCCAAGGAGGCAGTGATCGAACTATTTTTTTAAGTTCAAAAAGGACAACACATTGGGGAATTTGGCATGACATTACATTGGGCCTACTTCTTAACTCGTTCTCCTGCAATCTGTCCTGTACCTGCGAGTAGATCACCAGGGTGAACATGTTCTCTATGATGCATTTTGGCCAAGGGGCTGTGATGGCACTCTTTTATTTGAAAAAAAAAGGATTTTACATTGGAGAATTGGCATTACATTACATTGGGCCGACTTCTTAACTCGGTCTCCTGCAATCTAAAATGTACCTGCCACTAGATCACCAGGGTGAGCGTGCTCAGTACTGGTATAGGTCTTCAAAGTTTGGGCTAGGGGCATGCGATGACACTAGTGTATTTTAAAAAAAAGGTACCCCCATTGGGGCAGATCATGCACTGCATTACAAGTCTCAGAGACCCACACCACTACATTGGCCCTAATTCTTAACTCTGTCTCCTGCAATGTCTCTTCCTTATCTCCGACGATATGACCTGGGTGAACATGCTTTGTACTGTTATAGGCCCGTGAAGTTTGGGCAAGGGGGAATGTGATGGCAAAAGTATATTTTTAAAAAGGGTACCCCCCATTGGTGAAACCACATCCTTGATGACAAACACTTCACATTTGTGTTCCTTAAAGACGTTAAAGAGCTCACTTGAAAACCTCCTTTTTGTGTAGCCTGGTTGCTCAAATTGGACACAATACACTTCATATAAATTTGATAAAGCAATTCTGTTAGTTTGGCTCAGTAGTTCATTAAAAATATAACTTTGTCCACTATATTAGTTTCTCTCCTTGAGAGCCATAACTTTGGATGCCTCAAATGTACAAATGGCGAATATACAAATGGCGATTTGTAAACAAGAGATTGAAATACTGTACACCGAATGCATTCAGACAATCACATAGCTGCATGTCTTGTAAACCATTTACAGATGTGATAGTCAATGCTCATAGTTACACAATCTTGATAAATGTTTGTTTACCAACTTCACAAACAGTTTGAAGCCTCTATATGTTTGCTGTTTGTCATTGTAAAATGTTAAGGTTTACTGAAACTCTGCCTGTGGTGGTTTGATATTACTCCTTGTGGCTTTTATTTTCTAGGAGTTTGTGGCCCCTCGGCTGATGAGTCCATGATATCTCAGTTTCATCCAACCTTGAAAAGTGGCCACTTGAAGGTCTGGGTGAAACTAGAGTTACTACATAGTGTAAATCACTACATAAGACCAGAGATACATGACTAAGACAGACGCCAAAACTGGGGTGCCTGTACATATACAGTGTGCTGATACCTGCATAATTGGGGACGCCCATGCAGTGTAGGTAATCTCCCTCAAACTGACTTCAAATGTGAGGTAGTCCCTAAAACAAATGGATTTGTAAATTTTGTTGTAAAAATGAGAAATCGCTGGTCAAATTTTAACCCTTTTAAATTCCTAGCAAAAAGAAAATGTTGTTTCCAAAATTGTGCTGATGTAAAGTAGACATGTGGGAAATGTTATTTATTAACTATTTTGTGTCACATAACTCTCTGGTTTAACAGAATAAAAATTGAAAATGTGAAAATTGCGAAATTTTAAAAATTTTAGCCAAATTTCCATTTTTTTCACAAATAAACGCAAAAATTATCGACCTAAATTTACCACTAACATGAAGCCCAATATGTCACGAAAATTCATCTCAGAACCGTTAGGGTCCGTTGAAGCGTTCCTGAGTAGGGTTGAGCGACCTTGACCTTTTTAGAGTCGAGCCGTGTTTCGCGAAACCCGACTATCTTAGAAGTCGAGTCGAGTGGAATCGGCCGATTATCGCGAAAAGTCGGGTATCGCCCGAAACACGAAACCCAATGCAAGTCAATGGGGGAGCATAGTCGGCAGTGAGTGGAGGCCAGGAAAACACCTACACTGCCCATTTTAATGGCAAAAACATCCATTCTTGTTAAAGAAGCTTGTCAATCGTAATTTACCTTATAATAATTGGAAGGCATTTGAAATTGGGGGTCATTTGGCTAAAGTTGTGGGGGGTAGGGCTGGTTCAAGTAATTAGTGGGCCCAGCAAATCTGGACCACGTCACGGCAGTGGAGCAGGGAGAGGTAAGTATTTAAACTTTGCAAGTGCTGTGATCCTGAGCAAGCAGGGGGGGCCCACTCGTTGGCATTGGCACTGGCACAGGGCCCCTCAAAGTACAGCGGTGTGTTTGCACGGCGGGGGCGCCTCCCACCGGCAGCAACACTTTTGCGTACTATGAGAGGCCCTGTGCCAGTGACGTCGCCAACTAGTATTCCTCCCCCCACCTGATGAAGGAACCTGCACTTTCATCTGCACCTTCCTCTTTGTCCCCGTGTAAGGTGGTATGGTATGCGGGAAGAGGAACCTGACTTTCAGCAGGGTCACAATCTTGCTGTGTAGCGTGCACGGGGAATTTTGCGTTATGGGTCAATGTACCAGCAGACTCATCTATCACTGGCTGGGCAATGGGCAGGATGAGGAGGAAACACAGATATAGGCCCAAAGAATAAAGTGGGCTAAATGCAGTTCAAAATTGGTAACACAGGACTAACCAGGGGGCATTGCAGTGGAGGACAACTGGAATGAGAGGCTGACACAGAGAGTAGGCCCAAATCAGTAAGTAGTCGACATGCAGTTCAAAATTGGCAACCGTAGTAAACAGGCGGCCCAGCTTTGTTCAGTTGAGGAGAACAGCAAGGAGTGGCAGACACCGATAGTAGGCCCCAACCCAACTAGTAGGCCAAATGCAGTCTAACATTAACAACTACTTAACAAGAGCCTGAAAATGGAATTTCAGGACAGGAAACTAGGAGAACAGCAAGGAGTGGCAGACACCGATAGTAGGCCCCAAACCAACTAGTACGCCAAATGCAGTTGTTCCATTTAACTACAATTTAATGAGAGCCTGAAGATACAAGTTCAGGAAAGGCAACCTGGAGAACACCTTGGAGTGGAACACACCATCTCTCTACACCCCATACTCAATTTGTAGGCCTAATGCAGCGTAGTTTCCAACAACTACTAAACGAGAGCATGAAGATTGAAGCTCAGGAAAAGCAACCTGGAGAACACCTTGGAGTGGAACACACCATCTCTCTACACCCCATACCCAATTTGTAGGCCTAATGCAGCGTAGTTTCCAACAACTACTAAACGAGAGCATGAAGATTGAAGCTCAGGAAAGGCAACCTGGAGAACACCTTGGAGTGGAACACACCATCTCTCTTCACCCCATACCCAATTTGTAGGCCTAATGCAGCGTAGTTTCCAACAACTACTAAATGAGAGCATGAAGATTGAAGCTCAGGAAAGGCAACCTGGAGAACACCTTGGAGTGGAACACACCATCTCTCTACACCCCATACCCAATTTGTAGGCCTAATGCAGCGTAGTTTCCAACAACTACTAAACGAGAGCATGAAGATTGAAGGTCAGGAAAGGCAACCTGGAGAACACCTTGGAGTGGAACACACCATCTCTCTACACCCCATACCCAATTTGTAGGCCTAATGCAGCGTAGTTTCCAACAACTACTAAACAAGAGCATGAAGATTGAAGCAATGGAGAGGAAACTTGGGGAACACCTTGGGGAGGCAGACACCGTTAGTAGGCCCTACCAAAGTTGTACACCCAATGCAGTTTTAAAATTCCTAGAGGCTGAAAACAAGACTATTGACACTCAGCTTTTTTCAAAGGAACACAGCTGAATTGAGTGGCGCAGACAGACACAGGTAGTAGGACTCAAACCAAAAATGTGGCTCACTGCAGCAGAAAAAAGTTACAGGGGTACACAAGCTGCAGTGCTCTGGGCAGTGGAGGACAATTTCAATAGTGAACCGCAGACAGACTTTGTACGCCTACTATTAAAAAAAGGATGCTCTATGCAATTATAAATAGGTTCTAGGGGTACACGGGCAGCAGTGGTGTGGTCGGTGGAGGCCTAGTGGAAGGAGTGACCGCAGACAGGCATCGAAGGCCTAAAATAATAACACATGGCTGTAGGCAATTTTAAATTGGTTCCAGGGGTACACGGGCAGCAGTGTCCTGGTCAGTGTAGTAGTAGTAGAAAGAACGGACCGCAGACAGGCATTGAAGGCCTAAAATAAAAAAATTGGGCTGGCTGTAGGCAATTTTAAATTGGTTCCAGGGGTACACGGGCAGCAGTGGTGTGGTCAGTGGAGGCATATTGTAAGGAGTGACCGCAGACAGGCATCGAAGGCCTAAAATAATAACACATGGCTGTAGGCAATTTTAAATTGGTTCCAGGGGTACACGGGCAGCAGTGGTGTGGTCAGTGGAGGCCTAGTGGAAGGAATGACGGCAGACAGGCATCGAAGGCCTAAAATAAAAAAATTGGGCTGACTGTAGGCAATTTTAAATTGGTTCCAGGGGTACACGGGCAGCAGTGGTGTGGTCAGTGGAGGCCTAGTGGAAGGAGTGACCGCAGACAGGCATCGAAGGCCTAAAATAATAACACATGGCTGTAGGCAATTTTAAATTGGTTCCAGGGGTACACGGGCAGCAGTGGCCTGGTCAGTGTAGTAGTAGTAGAAAGAACGGACCGCAGACAGGCATCGAAGGCCTAAAATAAAAAAAATTGGGCTGGCTGTAGGCAATTTTAAATTGGTTCCAGGGGTACACGGGCAGCAGTGGTGTGGTCAGTGGAGGCATATTGTAAGGCGTGACCGCAGACAGGCATCGAAGGCCTAAAATAATAACACATGGCTGTAGGCAATTTTAAATTGGTTCCAGGGGTACACGGGCAGCAGTGGTGTGGTCAGTGGAGGCCTAGTGGAAGGAGTGACCGCAGACAGGCATCGAAGGCCTAAAATAAAAAAATTGGGCTGGCTGTAGGCAATTTTAAATTGGTTCCAGGGGTACACGGGCAGCAGTGGTGTGGTCAGTGGAGGCCTAGTGGAAGGAGTGACCGCAGACAGGCATCGAAGGCCTAAAATAATAACACATGGCTGTAGGCAATTTTAAATTGGTTCCAGGGGTACACGGGCAGCAGTGGCCTGGTCAGTGTAGTAGTAGTAGAAAGAACGGACCGCAGACAGGCATCGAAGGCCTAAAATAAAAAAATTGGGCTGGCTGTAGGCAATTTTAAATTGGTTCCAGGGGTACACGGGCAGCAGTGGTGTGGTCAGTGGAGGCCTAGTGGAAGGAGTGACCGCAGACAGGCATCGAAGGCCTAAAATAATAACACATGGCTGTACGCAATTTTAAATTGGTTCCAGGGGTACACGGGCAGCAGTGGTGTGGTCAGTGGAGGCATAGTGGAAGGAGTGACCGCAGACAGGCTTCGAAGGCCTAACATAACAAAAATGTCAATACATTGGTATTGTCAGTGGCAGGCATTGAAGGATGTCAGCGCATAGACTAAACATTGGTGGAGCTGTGAGATAATTTTGCAAGTGGTAGAGCACTGTTTGAGCTGGGGGGGGAACTGTCTTGTGGCCGGCGGTACAGGCCCAGGGCCCCTGATATTACAACGGTGTGTCTGACGTTGGGTGCGCACCACCACCGCCAGAGACACTTTATTGTACTAGGAGGGACCCAGTGGCAGTGCCGTCGACCAAAAGCGGGCACACCCACCTCTTCAGACAAACAGCACTCTCACGGGTGCTGTCGCCAAGTGTCGATACCACGGCCCCGTGTGGGGAGGTTGGCCATTTAGTGAGGTGTAAACATGTCGTATGCTGGACAATCAGGTGCAGAAAATTACGAGATTGGAAAAGGCATTCAGAATAGTCCACAGGCAAGACCTTTTCATAGGAAAGCTAGGTGTCAGCCGGGCAAGTTGGGGCAAAAGATTTCAAAATCCAGTTGTGGTTCATTTTAATGAAGGTTAGATCATCTACATTTTGGGTAGCCAGACGAGGCCTTTTTTCTGTTAGTATTGAACCTGCAGCACTGAATACTCTTTCTGATAGGACACTAGCTGCCGGGCAAGCAAGCTCCTGCAATGCATATTCTGCCAATTCTGGCCAGGTGTCTAATTTTGATGCCCAGTAATCAAATGGGAATGACGGTTGAGGGAGAACATCGATAAGGGATGAAAAATAGTTTGTAACCATACTGGACAAATGTTGTCTCCTGTCACTTTGAATTGATGCTGCAGTACCTGTCCTGTCTGCGGTCATAGCAAAATCACTCCACAACCTGGTCAGAAAACCCCTCTGGCCAACGCCACTTCTGATTTCTGCCCCTCTAACTCCTCTGGTCTGCTGGCCCCTGCAGCTCGTGTGAGAACGATCACGGGCGCTGTGTGCAGGGAATGCCAGAAGCAAACGGTCAACAAGAGTTGATTGTTTGGTTGCTAATATTAGTTCCAAGTTCTCATGTGGCATTATATTTTGCAATTTGCCTTTATAGCGAGGATCAAGGAGGCAGGCCAACCAGTAATCGTCATCGTTCATCATTTTAGTTATGCGTGTGTCCCTTTTGAGGATACGTAAGGCATAATCCGCCATGTGGGCCAAAGTTTCAGTTCTCAAATCTGCGGTTGTGCTTGGTTGAGGGGCAGTTTCAGGCAAATCCACGTCACTTGTGTCCCTCCAAAAACCAGAACCCGGCCTTGCCGCGCCACCAATTTCCAGTGGCCCCGGAAAAGCTTCCTCATTAAAAATATAATCATCCCCATCATCCTCCTTGTCCTCCTCCTCCTCTTCGCCCGCTAACTCGTCCTGTACACTGCCCTGGCCAGACAATGGCTGACTGTCATCAAGGCTTTCCTCTTCCTCAGCTGCAGATGCCTGATCCTTTATGTGCGTCAAACTTTGCATCAGCAGACGCATTAGGGGGATGCTCATGCTTATTATGGCGTTTTCTGCACTAACCAGCCGTGTGCATTCCTCAAAACACTGAAGGACTTGACACATGTCTTGAATCTTCGACCACTGCACACCTGACAACTCCATGTCTGCCATTCTACTGCCTGCCCGTGTATGTGTATCCTCCCACAAAAACATAACAGCCCGCCTCTGTTCGCACAGTCTCTGAAGCATGTGCAGTGTTGAGTTCCACCTTGTTGCAACGTCTATGATTAGGCGATGCTGGGGAAGGTTCAAAGAACGCTGATAGGTCTGCATACGGCTGGAGTGTACGGGCGAACGGCGAATATGTGAGCAAAGTCCACGCACTTTGAGGAGCAGGTCGGATAACCCCGGATAACTTTTCAGGAAGCACTGCACCACCAGGTTTAAGGTGTGAGCCAGGCAAGGAATGTGTTTCAGTTGGGAAAGGGAGATGGCAGCCATGAAATTCCTTCCGTTATCACTCACTACCTTGCCTGCCTCAAGATCTACAGTGCCCAGCCACGACTGCGTTTCTTTCTGCAAGAACTCGGACAGAACTTCCACGGTGTGTCTGTTGTCGCCCAAACACTTCATAGCCAATACAGCCTGCTGACGTTTGCCAGTAGCTGCCCCATAATGGGAGACCTGGTGTGCAACAGTGGCAGCTGCAGATGGAGTGGTTGTGCGACTGCGGTCTGTGGACGAGCTCTCGCTTCTGCAGGAGGACGAAGAGGAGGAGGAGGGGGTGCGAACGGCTACAGCCAACTGTTTCCTAGACCGTGGGCTAGGCAGAACTGTCCCAAACTTGCTGTCCCCTGTGGACCCTGCATCCACAACATTCACCCAGTGTGCCGTGATGGACACGTAACGTCCCTGGCCATGCCTACTGGTCCATGCATCTGTTGTCAGGTGCACCTTTGTGCTCACAGATTGCCTGAGTGCATGGATGATGCGCTCTTTAACATGCTGGTGGAGGGCTGGGATGGCTTTTCTGGAAAAAAAGTGTCGACTGGGTAGCTCGTAGCGTGGTACAGCGTAGTCCATCAGGGCTTTGAAAGCTTCGCTAACTAACGAGATTAGTCTAGCTATGTGGGCGTTCAAACCCTGTGTACGCGGATGCGAGGCTAAGTACTTCCTTTTTCTAACCATAGTCTCATGTAGGGTGAGCTGGACTGGAGAGCTGGAGATCGTGGAACTAGCGGGGGTGCCGGTGGACATGGCAGACTGAGAGACGGTGGGAGATGGTATTGTTGCCGCCGGTGCCCTAGATGCAGTGTTTCCTACTACGAAACTGGTGATTCCCTGACCCTGACTGCTTTGGCCTGGCAAAGAAACCTGCACAGATACTGCAGGTGGTGCGGAAAATGGTGGCCCCACACTGCCGGAAGGGATGTTGCGTTGCTGACTAGCTTCATTGGCCGAGGGTGCTACAACCTTAAGGGACGTTTGGTAGTTAGTCCAGGCTTGCAAATGCATGGTGGTTAAATATCTATGCATGCAACTTGTATTGAGACTTTTCAGATTCTGTCCTCTGCTTAAGGTAGTTGAACATTTTTGACAGATGACTTTGCGCTGATCAATTGGATGTTGTTTAAAAAAATGCCAGACTGCACTCTTTCTGGCATCGGATACCTTTTCAGGCATTGCAGACTGAGCTTTAACCGGATGGCCACACTGTCCTCCAACAGGTTTTGGCTTTGCCACGCGTTTTGGGCAAGATACGGGCCCGGCAGATGGAACCTGTTGCGATGTTGATGCCTGCTGCGGCCCCTCCTCCTCCGCTTCAGAACTGCTGCCGCCTGCACCCTGTTCCCCCAATGGCTGCCAATCGGGGTCAAGAACTGGGTCATCTATTACCTCTTCTTGTAGCTCGTGTGCAACTTCGTCTGTGTCACCGTGTCGGTCGGTGGTATAGCATTCGTGATGGGGCAACATAGTCTCATCAGGGTCTGATTCTTGATCATTACCCTGCGAGGGCAATGTTGTGGTCTGAGTCAAAGGACCAGTATAGTAGTCTGGCTGTGGCTGTGCATCAGTGCACTCCATGTCAGATTCAACTTGTAATGGGCATGGACTGTTAACTGCTTCACTTTCTAAGCCAGGGACGGTATGTGTAAAGAGCTCCATGGAGTAACCCGTTGTGTCACCTGCTGCATTCTTCTCTGTTGTTTTTGCTGAAGAGGACAAGGAAGCGACTTGTCCCTGACCGTGAACATCCACTAACGACGCGCTGCTTTGACATTTACCAGTTTCACGAGAGGAGGCAAAAGAGCTAGAGGCTGAGTCAGCAAGATAAGCCAAAACTTGCTCTTGCTGCTCCGGCTTTAAAAGCGGTTTTCCTACTCCCAGAAAAGGGAGCGTTCGAGGCCTCGTGTAGCCAGACGACGAACCTGGCTCCACAGCTCCAGACTTAGGTGCAATATTTTTTTTCCCACGACCAGCTGATGCTCCACCACTACCACTACCCTCATTACCAGCTGACAATGAACGCCCCCGGCCACGACCTCTTCCACCAGACTTCCTCATTGTTTTAAAAACATAAACAAACTAACGGTATTTGTTGCTGTCACACAACTTACACGGTGAGCTATAACTTCAGTATGATTTAGCTACCCCTTTACAGGTGAGTGAGACCACAACGAAAATCAGGCACAATGTTACACACTCTGTTGTTGGTGGCAACAAATGAGAGAGATGCCACACACGCAGGACATTCACTGAAGCACAAATGTAAATATTAATCTCCCACTGATTTGATTTTTTTTTTTTTTTCAGGGAGACTTTAGGAAAAAAAAAAAATAGAATAAAATGATTTTTTCAGGAAGAATTTAGAAACCAAATAAAATAAAATGATTTTTTCAGGGAGAATTTAGAAAACAAATAAAACAAAAAAAGGCTTTCTATGGCCCACTGAGTGAGAGATGACGCACACAGGAGTCAGGAGTGGCACACAAGCCCAGAGGCCAATATTTATCTCCCACTGATTGATGTAGTGATTTTTTCAGGAAGATTTTGGAACCCAAATCAAGCTAAAAAAATAATAGGCTTTCTATGGCCCACAATTGGAGAGAGAGAGAGAGATGGCACACCCAGGAGTCAAGACTGGCACACAAGCAGAAAGGGCAATATTAATCTCCCACTGATTTGATTTTTTTTTTTTTTTTCAGGGAGACTTTAGGAAAAAAAAATAATAGAATAAAATGATTTTTTCAGGAAGAATTTAGAAACCAAATAAAATAAAATGATTTTTTCAGGGAGAATTTAGAAAACAAATAAAAGAAAAAATAGGCTTTCTATGGCCCACGGAGTGAGAGAGGACGCACACAGGAGTCAGGAGTGGCACCCAAGCCCAGAGGCCAATATTGTTCTCCCAATGATTGATGTAGTGATTTTTTCAGGTAGATTTTGGAACCCAAATCAAGCTAAAAAAATAATAGGCTTTCTATGGCCCACAATTGGAGAGAGAGAGAGAGATGGCACACCCAGGAGTCAAGACTGGCACACAAGCAGAAAGGGCAATATTAATCTCCCACTGATTTGATTTTTTTTTTTCCAGGGAGACTTTAGAAAAAAAAAATAAAAAAAAAAATGATTTTTTCAGGAAGAATTTAGAAACCAAATAAAATAAAAATGATTTTTTCAGGGAGAATTTATAAAACAAATAAAACAAAAAATAGGCTTTCTATGGCCCACTGAGTGAGAGATGACGCACACAGGAGTCAGGAGTGGCACACAAGCCTAGAGGCCAATATTTATCTCCCACTGATTGATTTATTGATTTTTTCAGGTAGAATTTAGAACCCAAATCAACCAAAAAAATAAATAGGCTTTCTATGGCCCACTATTTGTGAGAGAGATGGCACGCTCAGGACTGGCACTGTTGTGAATTCTGTGGATGAGTTCACTTCTGTGGTCACAAGTGGTATTGCAGTCTCTGGGCTTCCTCCCTCAGGTGTTTTGGTGAGCTCCTTGGCTGCCTTGCTATTTAGCTCCACCTGAGTCTGTCTTCCTTGCTCCTTGTCAATGTTCCAGTGTTGGATCTGAGCTACTGCATCTTTCCTTGGGCCTGCTGCTCTGCTAGATAAGTGCTTCTAGTTTGTTTTCTGTTTTTTCTGTCCAGCTTGCTATTAACTTTTGCTGGAAGCTCTGAGAAGCAAAGGGGTGCACCGCCGTGCTGTTAGTTCGGCACGGTGGGTCTTTTTGCCCCTTTGCGTGGTTTTCGTTTTAGGGTTTTTTGTAGACTGCATAGTTCTCTTTGCTATCCTCGCTCTGTCTAGAATATCGGGCCTCACTTTGCTGAATCTATTTCATTCCTACGTTTGTCTTTTCATCTTGCTAACAGTCATTATATGTGGGGGCTGCCTATTCCTTTGGGGTATTTCTCTGAGGTAAGTCAGGCTTGTATTTCTATCTTCAGGCTAGTCAGCTCCTCAGGCAGTGCCGAGTTGCATAGGTAGTTGTTAGGCGCAATCCACTGCTGCTTATAGTTGTGTGAGGATAGATTAGGTACTGCAGTCTACAGAGATTCCACGTCTCAGAGCTTGTCCTATTGTTTTTGGTTATTGCCAGATCTCTGTATGTGCGCTGATTACTGCACGCTGTGTTGCCTGATTGCCAGCCATAACAGTACAAGGAGCCACACCAATGATTCCCAATAGAGGGAAAAAAGAAATCCTGACATCATTTTTTTTTCTTAGCTCTGTCTTCAGTCTTTTTTTTCCCCTAGACATTAGAGTGCTTCAGGACACAGCTGTGGACATGGATATTCGGGCTCTGTGCTCCTCAATGGATAATCTCGTTGTAAATGTACAAAAGATTCAAGATACTATTGATCAGAAATCGATGCTAGAACCAAGAATTCCGATTCCTGATTTGTTTTTTGGTGACAGAACTAAGTTCCTGAGCTTCAGAAATAATTGTAAGCTATTTTTGGCCTTGAAACCTCATTCTTCTGGTAATCCTATTCAACAGGTTTTGATTATTATTTCTTTTTTGCGCGGCGACCCACAGGACTGGGCGTTTTCTCTTGCGCCAGGAGACCCTGCATTGAGTAGTGTCGATGCGTTTTTCCTGGCGCTCGGATTGCTTTACGATGAGCCTAATTCAGTGGATCAGGCTGAGAAAAATCTGCTGGCTTTATGCCAGGGTCAGGATGATATAGAAGTATATTGTCAGAAATTTAGAAAGTGGTCAGTACTCACTCTGTGGAATGAATCTGCACTAGCGGCTTTGTTCAGAAAGGGTCTCTCTGAAGCTCTTAAGGATGTAATGGTGGGATTTCCTATGCCTGCTGGTTTGAATGAGTCCATGTCCTTGGCCATTCAGATCGGTCGTCGCTTGCGCGAGCGTAAATCTGTGCACCATCTGGCGGTATTGTCTGAGAGTAAACCTGAGCCTATGCAGTGCGACAGGACTATGACTAAAGTAGAACGGCAAGAACACAGACGTCTGAACAGACTGTGTTTCTATTGTGGTGATTCTACTCATGCTATTTCTAATTGTCCTAAACGCACTAGGCGGTTCGATAGCTCTGCCGTTATTGGTACTGTACAGTCCAAATTCCTTTTGCCCATTACCTTAATGTGCTCTTTGTCATCGTATTCTGTCATGGCGTTTGTGGATTCAGGCGCTGCCCTGAATCTGATGGATTTGGATTATGCTAAACGTTGTGGATTTTTCTTGGAGCCTTTGCGGTGTCCTATTCCGTTGAGAGGAATTGATGCTACACCTTTGGCCAAGAATAAGCCTCAGTACTGGGCCCAGCTGACCATGTGCATGGCTCCTGCACATCAGGAAGTTATTCGCTTTCTGGTACTGCATAATTTGCATGATGTGGTCGTGTTGGGGTTGCCATGGCTACAAACCCATAATCCAGTATTGGATTGGAACTCTATGTCGGTAACCAGCTGGGGTTGTCAGGGAGTACATGGTGATGTTCCATTTTTGTCTATTTCGTCATCCATTCCTTCTGACATCCCAGAGTTCTTGTCGGACTTTCAGGATGTATTTGAAGAGTCCAAGTCTGATGCCCTACCTCCGCATAGGAATTGTGATTGTGCTATCGATTTGATTCCTGGTAGTAAATTCCCTAAGGGTCGTTTATTTAATTTGTCCGTACCTGAACACACCGCTATGCGCAGTTATGTGAAGGAGTCCCTGGAGAAGGGACATATTCGCCCATCGTCGTCACCATTGGGAGCAGGGTTCTTTTTTGTAGCCAAGAAGGATGGTTCGCTAAGACCGTGTATTGATTACCGCCTTCTTAATAAGATCACTGTTAAGTTTCAGTATCCCTTGCCATTGATTTCTGACTTGTTTGCTCGGATTAAGGGGGCTAGTTGGTTCACCAAGATAGATCTTCGTGGTGCGTATAATCTGGTGAGAATCAGGCAAGGAGATGAATGGAAAACGGCATTTAATACGCCCGAGGGTCATTTTGAGTATCTGGTGATGCCGTTTGGACTTGCCAATGCTCCATCTGTTTTTCAGTCTTTTATGCATGACATTTTCCGTGAGTATCTGGATAAATTCTTGATTGTTTACTTGGATGACATTTTGATCTTCTCTGATGATTGGGAGTCTCATGTGAAGCAAGTCAGAATGGTTTTCCAGGTACTGCGTGCTAATTCCTTGTTCGTGAAGGGATCAAAGTGTATCTTCGGTGTGCAGAAAGTTTCATTTTTGGGGTTCATCTTTTCCCCTTCTACTATCGAGATGGATCCGGTTAAGGTTCAGGCCATCCAGGATTGGACTCAGCCGACATCTCTAAAAAGTCTGCAGAAATTCCTGGGCTTTGCTAATTTTTATCGTCGCTTCAGCTGTAATTTTTCTAGCATTGCCAGACCATTGACCGATTTGACCAAGAAGGGTGCTGATTTGGTTAATTGGTCTTCTGCTGCCGTGGAAGCTTTTCAGGAGTTGAAGCGTCGTTTCTGCTGTGCCCCTGTGTTGTGTCAACCTGATGTTTCTCTTCCGTTCCAGGTCGAGGTTGATGCTTCTGAGATTGGTGCAGGGGCGGTTTTGTCACAGAGAGGTTCTGGTTGCTCAGTGTTCAAACCATGTGCTTTCTTTTCCAGGAAATTTTCTGCTGCTGAGCGTAATTATGATGTGGGCAACCGAGAGTTGCTGGCCATGAAGTGGGCATTCGAGGAGTGGCGTCATTGGCTTGAGGGTGCTAAACATCGCGTGGTGGTTTTGACTGATCATAAGAACCTTACTTATCTTGAGTCTGCCAAGCGCTTGAATCCTAGACAGGCCCGTTGGTCGTTATTTTTTGCTCGTTTTGATTTTGTGGTTTCATACCTTCCGGGCTCTAAAAATGTGAAGGCGGATGCTCTGTCTAGGAGTTTTGTGCCCGACTCTCCGGGGTTATCTGAGCCGGCGAGTATCCTCAAGGAAGGAGTCATTGTGTCTGCCATCTCCCCTGATTTGCGGAGAGTGTTGCAGAAATTTCAGGCTAATAAACCTGATCGTTGTCCGGCCGACAAACTGTTCGTCCCTGATAGGTGGACTAGTAAAGTTATCTCTGAACTTCATTGTTCGGTGCTGGCCGGTCATCCAGGAATCTTTGGTACCAGGGAGTTGGTTGCTAGATCCTTCTGGTGGCCATCTCTGTCACGGGATGTGCGTGCTTTTGTGCAGTCCTGTGGAATTTGTGCTAGGGCTAAGCCCTGCTGTTCACGTGCCAGTGGGTTGCTTTTGCCCTTGCCGGTCCCGAAGAGGCCTTGGACACATATTTCGATGGATTTCATTTCTGACCTTCCCGTTTCTCAAAAAATGTCGGTCATTTGGGTGGTCTGTGATCGCTTTTCTAAAATGGTCCATCTGGTGCCCTTGGTTAAATTGCCTTCCTCCTCTGATTTGGTGCCTTTGTTCTTCCAGCATGTGGTTCGTTTACATGGCATTCCTGAGAATATTGTTTCTGACAGAGGTTCCCAGTTTGTCTCGAGGTTCTGGCGAGCCTTTTGTGGTAGGATGGGCATTGACCTATCTTTCTCCTCGGCCTTCCATCCTCAGACTAATGGCCAGACCGAACGAACCAATCAGACCTTGGAAACATATCTGAGATGTTTTGTTTCCGCTGACCAGGATGATTGGGTGTCATTTTTGCCGTTGGCTGAGTTCGCCCTTAATAATCGGGCCAGCTCGGCTACCTTGGTCTCTCCATTTTTCTGCAATTCTGGGTTCCATCCTCGTTTCTCTTCAGGACAGGTTGAGTCTTCGGACTGTCCTGGTGTGGATTCTGTGGTGGACAGGTTGCAGCAGATCTGGACTCAGGTGGTGGACAATTTGACCTTGTCCCAGGAGAAGGCTCAGCTTTTCGCTAATCGCAGACGCCGTGTGGGACCCCGACTTCGTGTTGGGGATCTGGTTTGGTTATCTTCTCGTCATATTCCTATGAAGGTTTCCTCTCCTAAATTTAAACCTCGTTTTATTGGTCCGTATAGGATTTCTGAGATTCTCAATCCGGTGTCTTTTCGTCTGACCCTCCCAGACTCCTTTTCCATACATAATGTATTCCATAGGTCGTTGTTGAGGAGATACGTGGCACCTATGGTTCCATCTGTGGAGCCTCCTGCCCCTGTTTTGGTGGAGGGGGAATTGGAGTATATTGTGGAGAAGATTTTGGATTCTCGTGTCTCTAGACGGAAACTCCAGTATCTGGTCAAATGGAAGGGTTATGCTCAGGAAGATAATTCCTGGGTTTTTGCCTCTGATGTCCATGCCCCAGATCTTGTTCGTGCCTTTCATGTGGCTCATCCTGGTCGGCCTGGGGGTTCTGGTGAGGGTTCGGTGACCCCTCCTCAAGGGGGGGGTACTGTTGTGAATTCTGTGGATGAGTTCACTTCTGTGGTCACAAGTGGTATTGCAGTCTCTGGGCTTCCTCCCTCAGGTGTTTTGGTGAGCTCGTTGGCTGCCTTGCTATTTAGCTCCACCTGAGTCTGTCTTCCTTGCTCCTTGTCAATGTTCCAGTGTTGGATCTGAGCTACTGCATCTTTCCTTGGGCCTGCTGCTCTGCTAGATAAGTGCTTCTAGTTTGTTTTCTGTTTTTTCTGTCCAGCTTGCTATTAACTTTTGCTGGAAGCTCTGAGAAGCAAAGGGGTGCACCGCCGTGCTGTTAGTTCGGCACGGTGGGTCTTTTTGCCCCTTTGCGTGGTTTTCGTTTTAGGGTTTTTTGTAGACTGCATAGTTCTCTTTGCTATCCTCGCTCTGTCTAGAATATCGGGCCTCACTTTGCTGAATCTATTTCATTCCTACGTTTGTCTTTTCATCTTGCTAACAGTCATTATATGTGGGGGGCTGCCTATTCCTTTGGGGTATTTCTCTGAGGTAAGTCAGGCTTGTATTTCTATCTTCAGGCTAGTCAGCTCCTCAGGCAGTGCCGAGTTGCATAGGTAGTTGTTAGGCGCAATCCACTGCTGCTTATAGTTGTGTGAGGATAGATTAGGTACTGCAGTCTACAGAGATTCCACGTCTCAGAGCTTGTCCTATTGTTTTTGGTTATTGCCAGATCTCTGTATGTGCGCTGATTACTGCACGCTGTGTTGCCTGATTGCCAGCCATAACATGGCACACAAGCCCAGAGGCCAATATTAATCTCCCACTTTTTATTTTTTTTCAGGGAAAATTTATAAACCCAATAAAAAAAATAATAAATAGGCTTTCTATGGCCCACTATCTGAGAGAGAGAGATGGCATGCTTAGGACTGGCACACAAGCCCAAAGGCCAATATTAATCTCCCTTTTTTTTCAGGGAGAATTTATAAAACCAAAAAAAAATAAATAAATAGGCTTTCTATGGCCCACTATTTGTGAGAGAGATGGCACGCTCAGGACTGGCACACAAGCCCAGAGGCCAATATTAATCTCCCACTTTTTTTTTTTGTTCCAGGGAAAATTTATAAACCCAATAAAAAAAATAATAAATAGGCTTTCTATGGCCCACTATCTGAGAGAGAGAGATGGCACGCTTAGGACTGGCACACAAGCCCAAAGGCCAATACTAATCTCCCACTGATTGATTTATTGATTTTTTCAGGTAGAATTTAGAACCCAAATAAAGCAAAAAAAAAAAAATAGGCTTTCTATGGCCCACTGAGTGAGTGATGATGCACACAGGAGTCAGGAGTGGCACACAAGCCCTGAGGCCAATATTTTTCTCCCACTGATTGATGTAGTGATTTTTTCAGGTAGATTTTATAACCCAAATCAAGCAAAAAAATAAATAGGCTTTCTATGGCCCACTGAGTGAGAGATGGCACACACAGGGATGGCACTCTAGCAGAAATGTCAATCTTAATCTCCCACAAAAAAAAAAAAAAAAAAAAAAAAAACAGGGAGTGTCCAACAATTACTATCTCCCTGCAGTAATCTCAGCCAGGTATGGAAGGCAGCAATAAGGAGTGGACTGATGCACAAATTAAATAAAAAGTGTGGACAAACAAAAAAGATAGCTGTGCAGAAAGGAAGGAACAAGAGGATTTGTGCTTTGAAAAAAGCAGTTGGTTTGCACAGCGGCGTACACACAGCAATGCAGCTATCAGGGAGCCTTCTAGGGCAGCCCAATGAGCTACAGCGCTGAGGGGAAAAAAAAAATGTAGCTTCCACTGTCCCTGCACACCGAAGGTGGTGTTGGGCAGTGGAAATCGCTACAGCACAAGCGGTTTGGTGGTTAATGGACCCTGCCTAACGCTATCCCTGCTTCTGACGAAGCGGCAGCAACCTCTCCCTAAGCTCAGATCAGCAGCAGTAACATGGCGGTCGGCGGGAACGCCCCTTTATAGCCCCTGTGACGCCGCAGACAGCAAGCCAATCACTGCAATGCCCTTCTCTAAGATGGTGGGGACCAGGACCTATGTCATCACGCTGCCCACACTCTGCGTTTACCTTCATTGGCTGAGAAATGGCGCTTTTCGCGTCATTGAAACGCGACTTTGGCGCGAAAGTCGCGTACCGCATGGCCGACCCCGCACAGGGGTCGGATCGGGTTTCATGAAACCCGACTTTGCCAAAAGTCGGCGACTTATGAAAATGAACGACCCGTTTCGCTCAACCCTATTCCTGAGTTATTACCTCATACAGGGACACTGGTCAGAATTGCAAAAAACGGCCAGGTCATTAAAGGGACACTGTCCCCCGAATTTGGAGGGAACAATCTTCAGCCATGGAGGCGGGGTTTTTGGGTGTTTGATTCACCCTTTCCTTACCCGCTGGCTGCATGCTGGCTGCAATATTGGATTGAAGTTCATTCTCTGTGCTCCATAGTACACGCCTGCGCAAGGCAAGATTGCCTTGTGCAGGCATGTACTACGGAGCACAGAGAATGAACTTCAATCCAATATTGCAGCCAGCATGCATCCAGCGGGTAAGGAAAGAGTGAATCAAACACCCCAAAACCCCGCCTCCATTGCTGAAGATTGTTCCCTCCAAATTCAGGTGACAGTGTCCCTTTAAGGTCAAAATAGGCTGGGTCAGGAAGGGGTTAATGATTACTTATAAGGATTACATAAATATACTGATTACGTATATAGGAAGATTAACTTCTACTTAGATCATCACCAAGAGGCATTTAAATATCATCCGTCTGGAATATCTGAGAAGCAACACCAAGACAGAGAACCCCTGGGGTTTGCATGGCTGAAAATACCCAAAAGTGACACCATTCTAAAAACTGCACCCCTCAAGGTACTCAAAAACACAGTCAAGAAGTTTATTAACCTTTCAGGTACTTCACAGCAGCAGAAGCAACATGGAAGGAAAAAATAAACATTTAACTTTTTAGTCACAAAAATGATGTTTTAGCAACAATTTTTTTTATTTTCCCAAGGGTAAAAAGAGAAACTGGACCCCAAACGTTATTGTACAATTTATCCTGAGTTCGCCGATACCTCATATGTGGGGGGGGAGGAACCACTGTCTGGGCGCACGACAGGGATCTGAAGGGAAGGAGCGCCATTTGACTTTTTCAATGAAAAATTGGCTCCAATCTTTAGCGGACACCATGTCGCGTTTGGAGAGCCCCTGTGTGCCTAAACATTGGAGCATACCCAAAAGTGACCCCATTTTGGAAACTAGACCCCCCAAGGAGCTTATCTAGATACATAGTGAGCACTTTGAACCCCTAGGTGCTTCACAAATTGATCTGTAAAAATGAAAAAGTCCTTTTTTTCACAAAAAAATGTATTTTAGCCTCAATTTTTTCATTTTCACATGGGCAACAGGATAAAATGGATCCTAAAATGTGTTGGACAATTTCTCCTGAGTATACCGATACCTCATATGTGGTCACAAACCACTGTTTGTGCACACGGCAAGGCTCGGAAGGGAAGGAGCGCCATTTGACTTTTGAATGAAAAATTAGCTCCAATCTTTAGCGGACACCATGTCGCGTTTGGAGAGCCCCTGTGTGCCCAAACATTGGAGCTCCCCCACATGTAACCCCATTTTGGAAACTAGACCTCCCATGGATCTAATCTAGATGTGCAGTGATTTTTTTGCCTGCAATTTTTTATTTTCACAAGAGTAACATGAGAAATTGGACTCCAAAAGTTGTTGTCCAGTTTGTCCTGAGTACGCTGATGCCCCATATGTGGGGGGGAACCACTGTTTGGGCACACGTCGGGGCTCAGAAGTGAAGTAGTAACTTTTGAAATGCAGACATTGATGAAATGGTCTGCAGGCGCCTTGTTGCGTTTGCAGAGTCCCTGATGTGCCTAAACAGTAGAAACCCCCCACACGTGACCACATTTTGGAAACTAGAGTCCCCAAGGAACTTATCTAGATATGTGGTGAGCACTTTGAACCCCCAAGTGCTTCACAGAAGTTTACAACGCAGAGCCGTGAAAATAAAAAATAATTTTTCTTTCCTCAAAAATGATGTTTTAGCAAGCAATTTTTCATTTTTGCAAGGGTAACAGGAGAAATTGGACCCCAATAGTTGTTGCCCAGTTTGTCCTGAGTACGCTGGTACCCCATATGTGTAGGTAAACCACTGTTTGGGCACACGTCAGGGCTCGGAAGAGAGGGAGCACCATTTGACTTTTTGAACGCAAGATTGGCTGGAATCAATGGTGGCGCCATGTTGCATGTGGAGACCCCTGATGTGCCTAAACAGTGGAAACCCCTCAATTCTAACTTCAACACTAACCCCAACACACCCCTAACCCTTATCCCAACTGTAGCCATAACCCTAATCACAACCCTAACCCCAACACACCCCTAACCACAACCCTAACTGTTATGATCTGGTGATTAAGGAGCGACATGCGTCTAGCTCTGAGCAGGTGGCAACTATACTGACCGCAGTCCCTAAGCTCAACACAACACTAGAAGCAGCCGTGGAATGCTCCTAACTCTACCTAGACATCTCGTCACAGCCTAAGAGCTAACTACCCCTAAAGATAGAAGCAGGAAAACTATCTTGCCTCAGAGAAAATCCCCAAAGGATAGATTAGCCCCCCACAAATAATGACTGTGAGAGGAGAAGGAAATGACATACGTAGTATGAAACAAGATTTAGCACAGGAGGCCACTTCTAGCTAGATAGAAAATAGTACAGGACAGAACGCTGTGCGGTCAGTAATAAAAACTAGAAAAAGTCCACCGCAGAGAAATGCAAAAATCTCCACACCTGACTAAAGGTGTGGAGGGCAAACTCTGCTGCCCAGAGCTTCCAGCTTAGCTGAATAGATCCATACTGAAAAGCTGGACAAATGAACAAAAACAAGAAAGTGCTGAACAACAAGTCCAAAACAAGAGAACCGTAAAAGCACAAGCAAGGACTTAGCTTTGATGAACTGGTCAGAGTGTCAGGAAAGTCCTAAGAGCAATGACTCCAGGCAGGAACAATTGACAACTGGCATTGAATGAGGGATAAGGCCAGACTAATATAGCTGAGCCAGAAAGATGATCAGTGAAAACAGCTGCTGAAGCTAAATCCAAGAAGCAGCCATACCACTAAAAACAACAGGAGGGAGCCAAAGAGCAGAACTCACAAAAATGCCACTAACAACCACCGGAGGGAGCCCAAGAGCGGAATTCACAACAGTACCCCCCCCCTCCCTTAAGGAGGGGTCACCGAACCCTCACCAGAGCCCCCAGGCCGATCAGGATGAGCCAAATGAAAAGCACGAACCAAATCGGCAGCATGAACATCGGAGGCAACAACCCAAGAATTATCCTCCTGGCCATAACCCTTCCACTTGACAAGATACTGAAGCTGCCGCCTCGAAAAACGAGAATCCAAAATTTTCTCAACCACATATTCCAACTCCCCCTAAACCAACACCGGGGCAGGAGGATCAACAGATGGAACAACGGGCACCACATATCTCCGCAACAAAGATCTATGGAAAACATTGTGGATGGCAAAAGAGGCTGGAAGGGCCAAACGAAAAGACACAGGATTGATAATCTCAGAAATCTTATAAGGACCAATAAACCAAGGCTTGAACTTAGGGGAAGAAACCTTCATAGGAACATGACGAGAGGACAACCAAACCAAATCCCCCACACGAAGCCGAGGACCAACACACCGACGGCGGTTAGCAAAACACTGAGCCTTTTCCTGGGACAACGTCAAATTGTCTACCACTTGAGTCCAAATCTGCTGTAACCTGTCCATCACAGAATCAACACCAGGACAATCAGAAGGCTCAACCTGCCCTGAAGAAAAACGAGGATGGAAACCAAAATTACAAAAGAAAGGCGAAACCAAAGTAGCCGAACTGGCCCGATTATTAAGGGCAAACTCGGCCAACGGCAAGAAAGTCACCCAATCATCATGATCAGCAGACACAAAGCATCTCAAATAGGTTTCCAAGGTCTGATTAGTTCGCACAGTTTGGCCATTGGTTTGAGGATGGAACGCCGAAGAAAAAGACAAATCAATACCCATCCTAACACAAAAGGCCCGCCAAAACCTGGAAACAAACTGGGAACCTCTGTCAGACACAATATTCTCCGGAATGCCATGCAAACGAACCTCATGCTGAAAAAACAATGGAACCAAATCAGAGGAGGAAGGCAATTTAGGCAAAGGTACCAAATGGACCATTTTAGAGAACCGGTCACAAACCACCCAGATAACAGACATCCTCTGGGACACAGGAAGATCCGAAATAAAATCCATGGAAATATGCGTCCAAGGCCTCTCCGGGACGGGCAAAGGCAAAAGCAACCCACTAGCACGGGAACAGCAAGGCTTGGCTCGAGCGCAAGTCCCACAGGACTGCACAAAAGCACGGACATCTCGCGACAAGGAAGGCCACCAAAAGGACCTAGCAACCAAATCTCTGGTACCAAAAATCCCAGGATGACCAGCCAACACTGAACAATGGACCTCAGAAATCACCTTACTCGTCCATCTATCAGGAACAAACAGCTTCCCCACAGGACAGCGGTCAGGCCTATCAGCCTGAAATTCCTGAAGCACCCGCCGCAAATAAGGGGAGATGGCAGAAAGAATCACCCCTTCCTTAAGAATGCCAACCGGCTCAAGGACTCCAGGAGAATCTGGCAAAAAACTCCTAGAGAGGGCATCCGCCTTAACATTCTTAGATCCTGGAAGATACGAGACCACAAAATCAAAACGGGAGAAAAACAGGGACCACCGAGCCTGTCTAGGGTTCACCCGCTTGGCCGACTCAAGGTAAATCAAATTCTTATGATCGGTCAAGTCCACACTGCTGTGCTGGGCTCCCTCAAGCCAATGTCGCCACTCCTCAAATGCCCACTTCATAGCCAACAACTCCCGATTGCCGACATCATAATTGAGTTCCGCAGGCGAAAACTTTCGGGAAAAGAAGGCACATGGCTTCATCAAGGAACCATCAGAATTCCTCTGTGACAAAACGGCCCCTGCCGCAATCTCAGAAGCGTCAACCTCAACCTGAAAAGGAAGAGAAACATCCGGTTGACGCAACACAGGGGCAGAAGTAAATCGGCGTTTAAGCTCCTGAAAGGCCTCATCAGCCTCAGAGGACCAATTAGTCACATCAGCGCCTTTCTTCGTCAAATCGGTCAGGGGTTTAACCACACTAGAGAAGTTGGCAATGAAACGGCGATAAAAATTAGCAAAGCCCAAAAATTTCTGAAGGCTCTTCACAGATGTGGGTTGAATCCAGTCATGAATGGCTTGGACCTTAACAGGATCCATTTCTATAGACGAAGGAGAAAAAATAAACCCCAAAAAAGAGACCTTCTGAACTCCAAATAGGCACTTAGACCCCTTCACAAATAGAGCATTATCACGAAGGATCTGGAATACCATCCTGACCTGCTTCACATGAGACTTCCAATCATCGGAAAAAATCAAAATATCATCCAAATACACAATCAAGAATTTGTCAAGATAATTGCGGAAAATATCATGCATGAAAGACTGGAACACAGATGGAGCATTAGAGAGCCAAAATGGCATCACAAGGTATTCAAAATGGCCTTCGGGCGTATTAAATGCAGTCTTCCATTCGTCACCCTGTTTAATACGAACAAGATTATATGCCCCTCGAAGGTCAATCTTGGTAAACCAACTAGCCCCCTTAATCCTAGCAAACAAATCAGAGAGCAAAGGTAAAGGGTATTGGAATTTGACCGTGATCTTATTAAGAAGGCGATAATCAATACAGGATCTTAAGGAGCCATCCTTCTTGGCAACAAAAAAAGAATCCCGCTCCCAATGGTGACGAAGACGGCCGAATATGCCCCTTCTCTAAAGACTCCTTAACATAGCTCCGCATGGCGGCATGCTCTGGCACAGACAGGTTGAAAAGTCGGCCCTTAGGGAACTTACAGCTAGGAATCAATTCAATAGCACAATCACAGTCCCTATGTGGAGGAAGGGAACTGGACTTGGGCTCATCGAATACATCCTGGAAATCTAACAAAAATTCAGGAACATCAGAAGAGGGGGAAGAGGAAATTGACAACAAAGGAACGTCACTATGTACCCCTTGACAACCCAACTAGTCACAGACATTGATTTCCAATCCAGCACTGGATTGTGTACTTGTAACCATGGAAAACCCAGTACAACAACATCATGTAAATTATGCAACACCAGAAAACGGCAATCTTCCTGATGTGCAGGAGCCGTGTACATAGTCATCTGCGTCCAGTACTGAGGTTTATTCTTGGCCAATGGTATAGCATCAATACCCCTCAAGGGTATGGGACTCTGCAAAGGCTGCAAAGAAAAACCACAGCGCCTAGCGAATTCTAAGTCCATTAAGTTCAGAGCAGCGCCTGATTCCACAAATGCCATGACAGAAAAAGATGACAATGAGCAAATCAGGGTCACAGACAGGAGAAACTTAGGCTGCACAGTACTAATGGTAACAGATCTAGCGACCCTCTTAATACGCTTAGGGCAATCAGAAATAGTATGAGCAGAATCACCACAGTAAAAACACAGCCCATTCTGACGTCTGTATCCCCTCTGTTCCGCTCTAGTCAAAATGCTATCACATTGCATGGGCTCAGGACTTTGCTCAGAGGACACTGCCATATGGTGCACCACTTTGCGTTCGCGCAGGCGGCGATCAATCTGAATGGCCAGAGACATAGATTCGCTCAAACCAACAGGCGTGGGAAACCCCACCATAACATCTTTAGAAAGACCCTTTCTGAAAATTGCTGCCAGAGCCTCCTCATTCCATTTAGTGAGCACAGACCATTTTCTAAATTTCTGGCAGTATAATTCTGCCGCTTCCTGACCTTGACACAGGGCCAACAGTGTTTTCTCAGCATGCTCTACAGAGTTAGGTTCGTCATACAATAATCCGAGCGATTGAAAAAATGCATCTACATTATGCAATGCCGGATTCCCTGGCTCAAGTGAGAATGCCCAGTGAGAAATCACTATCTTTACTTGCTGAATGGGGTCACCAGAGGAACGGGGTTTCAGAGCAAAAAACAATTTGCAATTATTTTTAAAGTTCAAAAACTTAGATCTATTCCCGTAAAACAAATCCAGAGTAGGAATTCTAGGCTCTAAGGCCAGAGTCTGAACCACATAATCTTGAATACTCTGTACTCTTGCAGCAAGCTGATCCACACGAGAAAACAAACCCTGAACATCCATGCCTGCATCCAAATCCCGAATCACCCAGAGATCAAGAGGAAGGAAAAAGACAAAACAAACTAAAGAAAAAAAATGGCTCAGAACTCTTTTTCTCTTCCTTCTTTTGAGAGTCATTCAGCTCATTTTTGGGCCAGTTGTACTGTTATGATCTGGTGATTAAGGAGCGACATGCGTCTAGCTCTGAGCAGGTGGCAACTATACTGACCGCAGTCCCTAAGCTCAACACAACACTAGAAGCAGCCGTGGAATGCTCCTAACTCTACCTAGACATCTCGTCACAGCCTAAGAGCTAACTACCCATAAAGATAGAAGCAGGAAAACTATCTTGCCTCAGAGAAAATCCCCAAAGGATAGATTAGCCCCCCACAAATAATGACTGTGAGAGGAGAAGGAAATGACATACGTAGTATGAAACAAGATTTAGCACAGGAGGCCACTTCTAGCTAGGTAGAAAATAGTACAGGACAGAACGCTGTGCGGTCAGTAATAAAAACTAGAAAAAGTCCACCGCAGAGAAATGCAAAAATCTCCACACCTGACTAAAAGTGTGGAGGGCAAACTCTGCTGCCCAGAGCTTCCAGCTTAGCTGAATAGATCCATACTGAAAAGCTGGACAAATGAACAAAAACAAGAAAGTGCTGAACAACAAGTCCAAAACAAGAGAACCGTAAAAGAACAAGCAAGGACTTAGCTTTGATGAACTGGTCAGAGTGTCAGGAAAGTCCTAAGAGCAATAACTCCAGGCAGGAACAATTGACAACTTGCATTGAATGTGGGATAAGGCCAGACTAATATAGCTGAGCCAGAAAGACGATCAGTGAAAACAGCTGCTGAAGCTAAATTCAAGAAGCAGCCATACCACTAAAAACCACAGGAGGGAGCCAAAGAGCAGAACTCACAAAAATGCCACTAACAACCACCGGAGGGAGCCCAAGAGCGGATTTCACAACACCTGACCCCAACACACCCGTAACCCTAATCCCAACCCTAACCCTAATCCTAACCCTAATCCCAACCCTATCCCTAATCCCAACCCTAACCACAACTTTAACCCCAACACACCCCTAACCCTATCCATAACCCTAATCACAAGCCTAATCTTAACCCTATTTCCAACCCTAGCCCTAATTCCAACCCTAACTCTAATTCCAACGCTAACCCTAAGGCTATGTGCCCACGTTGTGGATTCGTGTGAGGTTTTTCTGCACAATTTTTGAAAAATCCGCAGGTAAAACGATTTACAGTGGATTTCCAGTGTTTTTTTGTGCGGATTTCACCTGTGGATTCCTATTGAGGAACAGGTGCAAAACGCTGCGGAATCCGCACAAAATTGACATGCTGTGGAAAATACAATGCAGCATTTCAGCATGGTATTTTCCGCATCATGGGCACAGCGGATTTGGTTTTCCATAGGTTCACTGTAAACCTGATGGAAAACTGCTACGAATTCGCAGCGGTCAATCCGCTGCGGATACACGGCCAATCCGCTGCGGATCCGCAGCCAAATCTGCACCGTGTGCACATACCCTAACCCTATCCCTAACCGTAGCCCTAGCCCTAACCCTAACCCTAACTCTAGCCCTAGCCCTAACCCTAACCCTAGCCCTAACCCTAACCCTAACCCTGGTTCTAACCCTAACCCTAGTGGAAAAAAAATATATATATATTTTCTTTATTTTATTATTGTCCCTACATATGGGGGTGATAAAGGGGGGAAGGTCATTTACTTTTTTTTTTATTTTGATCACTGTGGTGATATCACAGTGATCAAAATATACCTGGAACGAATCTGCCGGAAGATGCGGCGCCCATGGAGAAGATGGACAGACACCGGGAGACCCGGTAAGTATGAGGGGGGGAGATCTGAGCATGGGGGGTGGATCGGAGGACGGGGGGTTGGAATCAGAGCATGGGGTGAGCGGGCAGGAGGATGGGGGAGCAGACAGGATGATGGAGGGGAGCGGAGCACCGGACGGAGGACCGGGGAGGAGATCGGTGGCGGTGGGGGGTACATCAGTGTTTCCAGCCATGGCCGATGATATTGCAGCATCGGCCATGTCTGGAATGTAATATTTCACCAGTTTTTTAGGTAAAATATTACAAATCGCTCTGATTGGCAGTTTCACTTTCAACAGCTAATTAGAGCGATCATAGCCACGGGGGGTGAAGCCACCCCCCTGGGCTGAAGTACCACTCCCCCTGTCCCTGCAGATCGGGTGAAATTGGAGTTAACCCTTTCACCCGATCTGCAGGGACGTGATCTTTCCATGACGCCACAAAGGCGTCTCAGGTCTGATTGGCACCGACTTTCATGACGCCTACGTGGCGTCAAAGGTCGGGAAGGGGTTAACCTTTGTATGTTATCGTTAACATATACAAAAATGTACGCACTAACACTATTCAATCTTAATATTCCTTTAACCCCTTATTGCCATATGACGTACTATCCCGTCAAGGTGACCTGGGACTTAATTCCCAGTGACGGGATAGTACGTCATATGCGATTGGCCACGCTCACGGGGGGAGCACGGCCGATCGCGGATGGGTGTCAGCTGACTATCGCAGCTGACATCCGGCACTATGTGGCAGGAGCGGTCACGGACCGCGTCCAGCACATTAACCCCCTGCACACTGCCATCAAACATGATCGCAGTGTTCCGGCGGTACAGGGAAGCATCGCGCAGGGAGACAGCTCCCTGCATGCTTCCCTGAGACAATCGGTACAATGTGCTCACCTTGTACCGAGCATCTCCTCCCTGCAGGCCCTGGATCCAAAATGGCCACGGGGCTACTTCTGGGTCCTGCAGGGAGGTGGCATTCCAAGTGCCTGCTCAGAGCAGGCGCTGGTAAGCCAGGAGCAGTGCACGTCAGATCGCTGATCTGACACAGTGCTCTGCAAAGTGTCAGATCAGCGATCTGTCACTATACAGTGATGTCCCCCCTGGGACAAAGCAAAAAAGTAAAAAAAAAAAATGTTTAAATGTGTAAAAAAAAAAAAAATTCCTAAATAAAGAGAGAAAATAAAATATTGTTCCCATAAATACATTTCTATATCTAAATAATAATAAAAAACAATAAAAGTACACATATTTAGTATGGCCACATCCGTAACGACCCGACCTATTAAACTGGCCCACTAGTTAACCCCTTCAGTGAACACCATAAAAAATAAAAAAAGAGGCAAAAAACAATGCTTTATTATCATACCGCCAAACAAAAAGTGGAATAAAACGCGATCAAAAAGACGGATATAAATAACCATGGTACCGCTGAAAACGACATCTTGTCCCACAAAAAATGAGCTGCCATACAGCATCATCAGCAAAAATAAAAAAAGTAATACTCCTCAGAATAAAGCGATGCAAAAATAATTATTTTTTCTATTAAATAGTTTTTATTGAATAAAAAGCAACAAAACATAAAAAAAAATCTAAATCCATTTTACCAAACTTGGAACGGTATAAACGCCCCCCCCCCAAAAGAAATTCATGAATAGCTAGTTTTTGGTCATTCTGCCTCACAAAAATCGGAATAAAATGCGATCAAAAAATGACACATGCCCAAAAATGGTACCAATAAAAACGTCAACTCGTCCCGCAAAAAACAAGATCTCACATGACTATATGGACCAAAATATGGAAAAATTATAGGTCTCAAAATGTGGTAACCCAAAAAATATTTTTTGCAATCAAAAGCATCTTTTAGTGTGTGACAGCTGCCATTCATAAAAATCCACACAAAAAAACCCGCTATAAAAGTAAATCAAACCCCCTTTCATAACCCCCTTAGTTAGGGAAACATTAAAAAAATAAAAAAATGTATTTATTTCCATTTTCCCATTAGGGCTAGGGTTAGGGTTAGGGCTACGGTTAGGGCTAGGGTTAGGGTTAGGGCTAGGGTTGGGGCTAGGGTTAGGGTTAGGGCAAGAGTTAGGGTTAGGGTTAGGGCTAGTGTTAGGGTTTGGGTTAGGGTTAGGGCTAGGGTTAGGGCTAGGGTTTGGGCTAAGGCTAGGTTTAGGGCTACGGTTAGGGCTAGGGTTGAGGTTAGGATTGAGGTTAGGGGTGGGGTTAGAGGTTGGGTTAGGGTTGGGGCTAGGGTAAGGACTACATTTAATGTTAGGGCTACAGTTAGGGCTGGGGCTAAAGTTAGGGTTAGGGTTGGGGCTAAAGTTAAGGATAGGTCTACAGTTAGGGTTGGAGCTAAAGTTAGGGTTAGGGTTGGGGCTAAAGTTAGAGTTAGGGATGGGGCTAAAAAATACAAAACGGGGCTAAAAAATAATTTTTGTGGAAAAAAATGATTTTTTATTTTCACGGCTCTGCGTTATAAACTGTAGTGAAACACTTGGGGGTTCAAAGTTCTCACAACACATCTAGATAAGTTCCTTGGGGGGTCTAGTTTCCAAAATGGTGTCAAATGTGGGGGGTTTCTACTGTTTAGGTGCATCAGGGGCTCTGCAAATGCAACGTGACGCCTACAGAACAATCCATCTAAGTCTGCATTCCAAATGGCGCTCCTTCCCTTCCAAGCTTTGCCATGCACCAAACAGTGGTTCCCCCCACATATGGGTTATCAGCGTACTCAGGATAAATTGGACAACAACTTTTGGGGTCGAATTTCTCCTGTTACCTTTGGGAAAATACAAAACTGGGGGCTAAAAAATAATTTTTGTGAAAAAAAAAAAGAATTTTTATTTTCACGGCTCTGCATTATAAACTGTAGTGAAACACTTGGGGTTCAAAGCTGTCAAAACACATCTAAATAAGTTCCTTAGGGGGTCTACTTTCCAAAATGGTGTCAATTGTGGGGGGTTTCAATGTTTAGGCACATCAGGGGCTCTCCAAACGTGACATGGTGTCCCATCTCAATTCCAGCCAATTTTGCATTGAAAAGTCAAATGGCGCTTCTTCCCTTCCGAGCTCTGCCATGCGCCCAAACAGTGGTTTACCCCCACACATGGGGTATCGGCGTACTCAGGATAAAATGCACAATAACTTTTGGGGTCCAATTTCTTCTCTTACCCTTGGGAAAATAAAAAATTGGGGGCGAAAATATCATATTTGTGAAAAAATATGATTTTTTTATTTTGACAGCTCTGCGTTATAAACTTCTGTGAAGCACTTGTTGGGTCAAAGTGCTCACCACACATCTAGATAAGTTCCTTAGGGGGTCTACTTTCCAAAATGGTGTCACTTGTGGAGGATTTCAATGTATAGGCACATCAGGGGCTCTCCAAACGCAACATAGCATCCCATCTCAATTCCAGTCAATTTTGCATTGAAAAGTCAAATGGTGCTTCCCTTTCGAGCTCTGCCATGCGCCCAAACAGTGGTTTACCCTCGCATATGGGGTATTGGCGTTGTGAAGAAACGGGGTCAGTGGGTGCTCTCATCCGCTCGCCCGGCTGTCTTTAGCAAGACTGCATGAACCACGGCTCATACCACTGAATGCCCGCTCTATCTCCCAGCGGGCAATACAATACACAGACAACACAGGGTTAAGGTAAAACAGTGTGGCAATACTTTATTGAACCACAACACACAATAGCAAACAGAAAAATCCCGCCATGGCTGGGATTGCTTGGTTACATGGGCGCATATAATAGATCACTGCATCTCCACGTATTTCCAGTATGAGATGATGTCAGAGCTCCCAGGGTCGCACTTCCACCTGTGATACACACACAGAGCAGAGGTAACGACAAGCATAGGGAGATGACCAAGAACTGTCCATAGAGTCCATACAAGGTCCAAAGCCAGTTGAGACGAGAGTCACCACCTGGCTTATCTGACCACCTCCATTGACCCAGGCGACCAGCGGATCCCAAACCTGGCTTTCTCCAAACATATCAATGGTTCAGAGATGGTCACTGGATCAGATCTGTGTCCTTCCAACTGGAGCCGAAAACCCCTAGGTTGTTTCCTATAGAATCATAGATCAGTGTCCCTCGTGATGGTGCCATGATGAATTGACTACAGTCCTTTCTCTTGTCTGTTGGGTGGTTTGCAGAATGTCCGGCTGGTAGCTCTGTGTTACTGCCATCTACCAGGATGTGATCTCGGAGTCTTTTTATACCCAAGGCATGTAAGCTATTTTTAGAATTACCCAGGGTCCTTCAGTCCAACATCAAGATAAGGTAAACAATGGTGATGGGATTAAGTAGCACTATTAGCATATAAGCACACATCAATAAACAAAGTTTAACACACCCTATGTACAGTCACTATTACAGACTAAGGCTACTTTCACACTGGCGTTTTTTTTAATACGTCACAATGCGTCGCTTAGGGGAAAAAACGCATCCTGCAAAGTTGTTTGCAGGATGCGTTTTTGCCCCATAGAGTTACATTACCGACGCATTGTGACTAGTGTTGAGCATTCCGATACCGCAAGTATCGGGTATCGGCCGATATTTGCGGTATCGGAATTCCGATACTGAATTCCGATACTTCCCGCGTATCGGATACCGGAATCGGAAGTTCCCAGAATTCAAATTGAATGCAGCAGCCAATGAGGAATGAATGAAAGTGTGGGCACATCCTGTTTAGCATGGTGGGCATGTAAGTACTGGCAAGGCTTGGATTGGCTGCTGAAATGATGTCACTCTGCACTATAAAAAAGCGCTGCCGCCATTTTGCGCTCACTCTGCTGTGATTTCAGTTAGGGACAGGACGCTGTGTTCTAACTGAGGGCCAGTTGAGCTAGCTAATTGCTTTATTTTCCTTTCCAAAGGCTAATTTAGCAAAACGCTGTGTGTTCTTCACTGTTCACCTTGCTCTTGCCTTGCAGCGCTGTTTTAACAGCGTTCTGCAAGGTCTCTGTGTGTGTGTGTGTGCAGCTCACTCTGTAGTCTGTGTGCAGCCATATACCCGGTTGTATTCAGCTCAGGGGGGGTTCACACTGCCTCACACAGTTGTTCTTTTTTGCTCTTAGTGCAGCCTGCTGCACATTTTTTCTCAAATTTCCTATTAGTGTTTTTCCACCAGTCTCCAGCTCTATTGTGGAAAAACACTACATAGGATAACCTAGAGGGGGGTTTTTGGGCCTTGCAGCGCCGTTTACGGCTGTCTGCACGGTCTCCGTGTGAGCCCAGCTCGCCCTGTAGTCTGTGTGCAGCCATAGCCGGTTGGATTCAGCTCAGGGTTCGTTACTGGCTCATACCTTGAGAAAAATTTTCCTTTTTTTCAAATAGTGCAGCCTGTTTAAAATTTGAAAAAAAAAATTCCTATTAGTGTCTTTCCACTCGTATCCAGCTAAATAGTGGAAAAACACTATATAGGATAACCTAGAGGAGGGTTTTTTGGCCTTGCAGCGCCGTTTACGGCTGTCTGCACGGTCTCCGTGTGAGCCCAGCTCGCCCTGTAGTCTGTGTGCAGCCATAGCCGGTTGGATTCAGCTCAGGGTTCGTTACTGGCTCATACCTTGAGAAAAATTTTCCTTTTTTTCAAATAGTGCAGCCTGTTTAAAATTTGAAAAAAAAAATTCCTATTAGTGTCTTTCCACTCGTATCCAGCTAAATAGTGGAAAAACACTATATAGGATAACCTAGAGGAGGGTTTTTTGGCCTTGCAGCGCCGTTTACGGCTGTCTGCACGGTCTCCGTGTGAGCCCAGCTCGCCCTGTAGTCTGTGTGCAGCCATAGCCGGTTGGATTCAGCTCAGGGTTCGTTACTGGCTCATACCTTGAGAAAAATTTTCCTTTTTTTCAAATAGTGCAGCCTGTTTAAAATTTGAAAAAAAAAATTCCTATTAGTGTCTTTCCACTCGTATCCAGCTAAATAGTGGAAAAACACTATATATGATATCCTAGAGGAGGGTTTTTTGGCCTTGCAGCGCCGTTTACGGCTGTCTGCACGGTCTCCGTGTGAGCCCAGCTCGCCCTGTAGTCTGTGTGCAGCCATAGCCGGTTGGATTCAGCTCAGGGTTCGTTACTGGCTCATACCTTGAGAAAAATTTTCCTTTTTTTCAAATAGTGCAGCCTGTTTAAAATTTGAAAAAAAAAATTCCTATTAGTGTCTTTCCACTCGTATCCAGCTAAATAGTGGAAAAACACTATATAGGATAACCTAGAGGAGGGTTTTTTGGCCTT
Organism: Ranitomeya imitator; assembly: GCF_032444005.1. Taxonomy (NCBI): domain Eukaryota; kingdom Metazoa; phylum Chordata; class Amphibia; order Anura; family Dendrobatidae; genus Ranitomeya; species Ranitomeya imitator. Next base: position 1,098,890,686 of record NC_091282.1, on the reverse strand, counting down.
GCAGCGCCGTTTACGGCTGTCTGCACGGTCTCCGTGTGAGCCCAGCTCGCCCTGTAGTCTGTGTGCAGCCATAGCCGGTTGGATTCAGCTCAGGGTGCGTTACTGCCTCATACCTTGAAAAACAATTTCCTTTTTTTCAAATAGTGCAGCCAGTTTAAAATTTGAAAAAAAAAATTCCTATTAGTGTCTTTCCACTTGTATCCAGCTAAATAGTGGAAAAACACTATATAGGATAACCTAGAGGAGGGTTTCTTGGCCTTGCAGCGCCGTTTACGGCTGTCTGCACGGTCTCCGTGTGATTTAAACTAGCTCTGTAGCCCGATCTGCACCAAAAAAAAGGTTAAGTTCACCAAACACAACTTACACTTGTGTAGGCCACATTTGAAAAATAATAAAGTTTAGTCCACAATTTACAACATTAGTGTTTCTTACACCTGTTAGGAGGAGCATTACAGGAATAAGCACACTAAGGCCTTAGTACTTTTCTGCTTATCTTTATCTGTCAACCAAGATGAAGAGGGCAGGGAGTAAGGCACGTGGGCGTGGGCGCGGAGCAGGGAGAGGAGCAGGGAGAGGACGTGGTGATTCTGTGCCTGCTGCGGGCGCCGGTGACTCGTCGTCACTCAGTTTCAGCAGGGAACAGTCCTTCATGCGCAGCTTTGTCGGAGAGCGCCGTGCACCGCTGCTGCGTGAAGACCAAATTGAAGCCGTTGTCGGGTGGATGGCAGCTAACGCCTCGGCATCGACTTCAGTTAGTGCCACATCCTCTCAGGCACAGAGCACTGGAGAGCAGCCATCTGTCTCTTCACCACCTGCCAAATTGGCCAGGCAGTCAGAGAGCCCAGGACAGGAGCCGTCTCTACTTCTGTTCTCTGAATCTCTTGGCTTGGAAACAGGGGGCCAGCCAAGCAGCATTGGAGAAATGGAAGAAGAGGCAGTGTGCAGTGATGCCCAAAAGCTTTATCTCTCTGACTCTGAAGAGGCAGGTGGGCCAGTGCCTCCGGTGACCACAGCGCAGTACGCATCTGATGATGAAACTCAGGTGCCGCTTTCTCGTGCGTACTGTGCTGCTGAGACTACCCAGGAGGAGCAGTTGGTGGCAGAGGGTAGTGGAGATGATGAGGTCCTTGACCCATCGTGGCGTGAGGAACAGGAAGGTGGTGGGAGCAGCTCAGAGGAAGAGCTTCCTCTTACGGGCCAAAGAGGGAGAGGGAGGGGGAAGACTGCGGAGCCTGTAGCCTCCACTTTGGCACCCGTTAGGAGCCTGTCTCTTTCCAAAGCCAAAAAGGGCGCTCCCAAGACTTGCAGTGCCTGGTCCTTTTTTGACACAGTTGCAGATGACATTTGTTTTGTCAAATGCAAGCTGTGTCATCATAAAGTAAAAAGAGGGAAAAATGTCAGCAACCTCAATACCACAAATATGTGGAAACATGTGCGGACCAGGCACGCGGTGGAGTTACAGAAACACACTGAAGATGTAGGCCAACCAACAGCGGCAGCTACCACCTCTTCAGCTCGTGTTGCCTCTTCCTCCAGCTCACGCACAGCTGGTTTGGCTTCCTCCCAGAGACCTTGTGTAATTCCACCCACAGCACCACCTTCCCAGTCATCCTCACACTCCCAGTCTACTCTACAGCCATCGGTAGTACAGGCATGGGAGAAAAGGCGGGCATTCTCGGCCAACCACCCCCGAGCACAGGCTCTGAATGCAGGCATTGCCAAACTGTTGTCCCTGGAAATGCTCTCGTTCAGGCTGGTGGAGACTGACAGCTTCCGTGACTTGATGGCATTGGCAGTCCCACAGTACAAGGTGCCCAGCCGCTTTTACTTCAGCAGGCAGGCTGTCCCTGCCCTGCACAGGCATGTTGAGGCAAACATAAAACATGCGCTACTGAACGCCGTCAGTAGCAAGGTCCACCTCACCACCGATGCGTGGACCAGTCAGCATGGACAGGGGCGATATGTTTCCCTCACTGCCCATTGGGTTAATGTTGTTGAGCCAGGTACAGATCGTGCGAGTGGCGCAGGACGTGTCCTGCCCACTCCAAGGATTGCAGGAATCCAGTCTGTACGCATCGACTCCTCCTCTTACACCAGTTCCTCTGATTCCTCTCTGCAGGATCCGTCACAGTCCACCCCCACATGGACCCGTGAACGTTTACCTATGACCGACATGAGCACAGCCGTGGCCAAACGTCAGCAGGCCGTCTTGAAACTAGTTTCATTGGGGCATCGAAGCCACACAGCGCAGGAGCTCTGGAATGCCATAAAGCAGGAGAGCGATGTGTGGTTACTGCCAGCGAATCTCCAGCCAGGCATGGTAGTGTGTGACAATGGCCGAAATCTGGTGGCAGCTTTGGCCCTTGGCAACCTCACTCACATCCCATGTCTGGCACATGTGCTCAATTTGGTTGTGCAGAGTTTTCTGAGGGACTATCCGGATCTTGATGCCCTGCTGCACAAGGTCCGCCTAGAGTGTGCTCACTTGCGGCGTTCCAGCTTGGCCAGATCCCGCATTGCTGCTCTGCAGCGCCGATTCCGCCTTCCGGAACACCGCATCATATGTGACCTACCTACCCGGTGGAATTCCACGTTACATATGTTGGAGCGGTTGTGTGAGCAGCAGCAAGCAGTTATGGAGTACCAGCTGCATCAGGCGCAAAGAAGTCGCAGTCAGCGCCGATCAGACTTCACAACCACAGAGTGGGCCACTATGAAGGACGTCTGCCAGGTTTTGCGTCCTTTTGATTATTCCACGCGGATGGCAAGTGCAGATGATGCACTAGTCAGCATGACTGTCCCCCTTATCTGCCTGCTTCAGCAAACTTTGCAAGGGTTAAGGGATGATGTGGTGGAAGAGGTGGAGGATGAGGAGTCACCTTTTCCATCAGCTTCTGGAGAGTCAGCGCCACGTGGTTCCTCACAAAGGGGTACGCAGGGGCCAATTTGTGAGGAGGATGAGGAGGAGTCAATGGAGGAGGAAGAGCTCCGTCCAGAGGAGGGAGCGACACAATTGTCCAGTGGTCAGTGTGTACAGCGAGGGTGGGGTGATGACGAGCGGGCAGAGATCATGTCTCAAGCAGGGGACAGCGTTTCTGGGCCGGTTGGCACTCTGCAGCACATGGTGGATTTCATGCTGCAGTGCCTGAGAAACGACCGCCGCATCGACCACATTCTCAACATGCCTGATTATTGGGTGTTCACCCTCCTCGATCCTCGCTACCGGGACAACGTCCAAAACCTCATCCCTGCGTTGACCCGGGAGCGTAAATTGCGGGAGTACCACGACACACTGGTGAATTCCATCATCTTCTCCTGTCCAACTGAGAGGAGTGCTGCTAGTGCTTTACAAAGCAGCTCAGTGCGTCGAGGCAGTGGGGGAGGCTCTGCCCAAAGAGGGAGCAGAAGCAGTGCCTCTGCCCAAGGCAAGCCCAGTATGGCACAACTCTGGCACACTTTTGTGTGCCCGCCCCAAATGTCTACACCATCACCGGCGGCTCCAGTCAGCAGGAGGCAACGGTTCCGTCAGATGGTGACAGACTACATGGCTTGCCCTCTTACTGTACTCCCAGACGGCTCTTCCCCGTTCAAGTTTTGGGTCTCTAAGCTGGATACATGGCCAGAGCTAAGCCAGTATGCATTGGAGGTGCTGGCTTGCCCTGCGGCTAGTGTCTTATCGGAACGTGTCTTTAGTGCCGCAGGTGGTGTACTAACAGACCGTCGCATGCGACTATCCTCCGATAACGTTGACCGGCTTACTTTCCTGAAAATGAACCAGGCCTGGATCTCGCAGGAATTTGCCACTCCTCTGCCTGATTAAGTAATTGGGTGTCATCCAGGTCTCCTGCTGTGTTCATCTTTCTACCACCTGAACTGCTATTCCTGGGCTCCAACACCGCCAGTTGCGGCTCAGAAGTGCAGGCTGCACAGTAAAAACATACGACCCAGTGTTATTGGGTTTCAGTAACGTCAGCTGATCCCCAGCTGTGTAGCCGGCAATGTGTCCTGCGACCGCCACGCTGGCACAACAACCTAAATGTAAGGGAACCTGTCCCCCCCCCCCCCGTCGTTTGTTACTGAAAGAGCCATCTTGTGCAGCAGTAATGCTGCACAAGGAAAAGGTAGCTCTTTTTTTTTAGCTCTTTGCACACGCAGAACTTAACACTTATAAAATGTGTTCACTGATACCGTTATACCGTCCCGGAGCTGGGACTTTCCTTCGTAATGTGACGCAGCACAGCCGTCATTCCTACCCCCTTGGTGCCATGCGCTGCCTCCTCAGCGTTGTTTTAAGCTGTCACGGAGCCTGCGCTGTTCTGTTATCCCTTGGGCATGCCCTATTTGCGCTGCCTGTCTTCTGACATAATTTGGTGTCAGGCTGGCTGCGCCTGTGCGGCCGCGCTGCCCGAGATCCCGCCTCGCAGTGTCTTCTGATTGAGTCACACTGCGGGCCTGGGATCCATGGGCATGCGCAGTGCATATCTTCCCCTCGGGCTCTCGCTCATTTCCCTCCGCCTTCTTTAGACTGTGCGCCGTCAGCTGATCCCTAGCATGCCACGGCCGTGACACCGCACAGTCTGAAGAAGAGGGAAGGAGGGGAGTGAGAGTCGAGGTTATGCACTGTGCATGCCCATGGTTCCAAGGCCCGCAGTGGGATTACGTTAGATGAGACTGCGAGGTGGGATCTGGAGCAGCGTGGACGCACAGGCACTGACAGCCTGACACCAAATTATGTCAGAAGACAGGCAGCGCTAATTGGGCATGGCCAAGGGCTAACAGAACAGCGCAGGCTCCGTGGCAGCTTAAAACAACGCTGAGGAGGCAGCGCACGGCATCAAGGGGATAGGAATGACAGCTGTGCTGTGTCCCATTACGAAGGAAATTCGCACCTCCGGAACGGTTTAACGGTATAAAGGGACACATTTTTAGTGTTTACTTCGGTGTTTGCAAGGAGCATAATTAAAAGAGCAACCTTTTCCTTTTGCATCCTTAGTGCTGCACAACATGGCTCTTTCAGCTACAAACGTCTTGGGGGGGGGGGTTAAAGGTTTCCTTTCAACTTGCTCCAATCAGGCTTCGGCCTACACTCTGTTCCTCTGCTCCTCCTGCTGTCCCTGGGCTCTAACACCGCCAGTTGGTGCCTGGAAGTGCTGTGTGCACAGTCAACAGTCGCTCCTCTGTTATTGGGGTTCAGTAACGTCAGCTGATCCCCAGCTGTGTGTGCGGCAATACCTCCAATCTGCTCCTCCTGCTGTCCCTGGGCTCTAACACCGCCAGTTGGTGCCTGGAAGTGCTGTGTGCACAGTCAACAGTCGCTCCTCTGTTATTGGGGTTCAGTAACGTCAGCTGATCCCCAGCTGTGTATCCGGCAACGTGTCATGCGACCGCCACGCTGGCACAACTAAAATGTAAGGGGACCTGTCCCCCCCCCCCCCTAGGCGTTTGTTACTGAAAGAGCCACCATGTGCAGCACTAATACTGCACAAGGGAAAGGTCGCTCTTGAAATTATGCTCCTTGCAAACGCTGAACTACACACTCATGTAATGTGTCCCCTCACACCGTCCAACCGTCCCGGAGGTGGGACTTTCCTTTGTAATGTGACACAGCACAGCCGTCATTGCTACCCCCTTGGCACCGTGCGCTGCCTCCTTAGCGTTGTTTGATTCCGTCATGGACCCTGCGCTGTTATGTTATCCCTTGGCCATGCACAGTTTGCGCTGCCCGTCCTCTGACATCATTTGTTGTCGTCCTGGCTGCGCCTGTGCGTCCACGCTGCCCGAAATCACACCTCGCAGTGTCGTCTAATGTGATCCCACAGTGGGCCTGGTATCCATGGCCATGCGCAGTGCATATACTAGCCTCTCACTCCCCTTCTTCACGCTTCTTCAGACTAGGCGGCGTCAGCTGATCCCTAATAGCATGCCACGGCCGTGACGCCGCACAGTCTGAAGAAGCAGGAAGGAGGTGAGTGAGAGGCGATGATATGCACTGCGCATGCCCATGGATCCCTGGCCCGCAGTGGGACTACATTAGATGACACTGCAAGGTTGGATCTCGGGCAGCTTGGACGCACAGGCACTGCCAGCCTGACACCTACATGATGTCAGAAGACGGGCACCGCTAACTGTGCATGGCCAAGGGATAACATTACAGTGCGGGCTCCGTGACAGAACCAAACAACGTTGAGGAGGTGGTGCCCGGCACCAAGGGGGTTGGAATGACGGCTGTGCTGTGTCACATTACAAAGGAAAGTCCCACTTCCGGGATGGTTTGACGGTGTGAGGGGACACATTATATGAGTGTGTACTTCAGCGTTTGCAAGGAGCATAATTTTCGGAGCCACCATTTTCCATGTGCAGTATTACTGCTGTACAAGATGGCTCTTTCAGCAACAAATGCCTGGGGGGGGGGGGTTAAAGGTTCCCTTTCAACTTGCTCCACTGCAGGCTTCGGCCTACACTCTGCTCCTCTTTGATTCCCTGGGTTTCAACACTGTCAGTTGCCACCTGGAAGTGTTGTCTACACAGAAAAAAACACTAGGTGATGTGTCAGTGGGGTTCAGCACCGCCAGCTGTTCCCCTGCTGTGTAGTCGGCAACGTGTCCAGCACAAGCCACGCTGGCACAACAGAACAAAAGCTGCCACCAGTGCAGGCTTCGGCCTACACTCTGCTCCTCTCCTCCTCCTGCTGACCCTGGGCTCAAACACCGCTAGTTTTTGCCCGGAAGTGCTAGCTGCACAGAGAAAAACACCAGCCAATGTGTTAGTGGGGTTCAGCAACGCCAGCTGTTCCCCTGCTGTGTAGCCGGCAACGTGACCTGCAAACGCCATGCAGGCACAGGAACTGAAATTAAAAGGGAACCTGGCCCCACCCCCCCAGGTGTTTCTATGTATAACAGCCACCTAGTACAGCAGTACTGCTGCATTTGTACAAGGTGGCTGACTTTTTCTCCTTGCCCACGTGGAACTCAACACGTACAAAATGTGTCTCATTGAGACCATTCCACTGTCCCTGAGGTGTGACTTTCCTTTGTAATGATACGCAGCACCCCCCTTGGTAGCGTTTCCCGTCTTTTGTCATCATGGTTAGCTGGCTGCGCCTGTGCATCCGCCCTGCTAGAAACAACGCCCCTCGTTGTCATATTTATTTTGTCAGCGAGGGTGTGGTTTATGGGCACGAGCAGTGCATATGTTCGCCTGTCTTAACTCATCTCCTTCCGCCTTCTTCAGACTGTGCGGCCTCCTGGCCGTGGTAGGCGATAAGGGATCAGCTGAGGCCGCCCAGTCTGGAGCAGGTGTAAGGACATGTGTAAGCGGCCAACCTATTTACTGCACAAGGCCACGAATCCCAGCCACGCAGTGTGATTTTTTGAAAACACACTGTGGGTCTGGGATTCATGTCCATCGCTAACCGCAACGGCCGACATGAAATGAGGTCAGAAGACAGGAAGCGCTCACAGCGCATGGCCAAGGGATCACAATAGCGCAGACTCCTGTACAGCAAATAAGAACGCTCAGGAATCTGCGCCCAGTACCTAGGTGCAAATTTTGACACCTGTGCTGCGTCTCGTTAAAAAGACAAGTCACGCCTCCACAACTGTTTGACAGTATAATGGGCTAAATAGTGTACGTGTTTTAGTCAGCGTGTGCAAGGAGCAAAACAAATAGAGCAACCTTTTACTTGTGCAGCATTAATGCTGCACAAGGTGTGGCTCTTGTACCTTGCAACACCTGAGGGGGGGGTTAAAGGTAACCTTTGAAATTGGTTCAACTAGGCTTCGGCCTACACTCTGCTCCTCTACTCCTCCTGCTGACCCTGGGCTCAAACACCGCTAGTTTTTGCCCGGAAATGCTAGCTGCACAGAGAAAAACACCAGCCAATGTGTTAGTGGGGTTCAGCACCGCCAGCTGTTCCCCTGCTGTGTAGTCGGCAACGTGTCCAGCACAAGCCACGCTGGCACAACCGACCAAAAGCTGCCACCAGTGCAGGCTTCGGCCTACACTTTGCTCCTCTCCTCCTCCTGCTGACCCTGGGCTCAAACAACGCCAGTTTCTGCCCGGACATGCTAGCTGCACAGAGAAAAACACCAGCCAATGTGTTAGTGGGGTTCAGCACCGCCTGCTGTTCCCCCGCTGTGTAGCCGGCATCGTGTCCAGCACAAGCCACGCTGGCACAACCGACCAAAAGCTGCCACCAGTGCAGGCTTCGGCCTACACTTTGCTCCTCTCCTCCTCCTCCTGCTGACCCTGGGCTCTAACACCGCTAGTTTTTGCCCGGACATGCAATCTGCACAGAGAAAAACACCAGTCAATGTGTCAGTGGGGTTCAGCAACGCCAGCTGTTCCCCTGCTGTGTAGCTTGCAACGTGACCTGCAAACGCCACGCAGGCACATGAACTGAAATTGAAGGGAGCCTGCCCCCCACCCACAGGTGTTTCTATGTATATCAGCCACCTTGTACAGCAGTACTGCTGCATTTGTACGAGGTGGCTGACTGTTTCTCCTTGCCCACGTGGAACTCAACACGTACAAAATGTGTCTCATTAGAGACCATTACAATGTCCCTGAGGTGTGACTTTCCTTTGTAATGACACGCAGCACCACCCTTGTTAGCGCTGCCCGTCTTTTGACATCATTGGTTAGCTGGCTGCGCCTGTGCATCTCCCCTGCTCGAAACAACGGCCCTCGGTGTCTTATTTTTTTGGACAGCGAGGGTGTGATTGATGGGCATGTGCAGTGCATATGTTTGCCTGTGTTCACTCATCTCCTTCCGCCTTCTTCAGACTGGGTGTCCTCATGGCCGCGGCAGGCGATAAGGGATCAGATGAGGCCGCCCAGTCTGAAGCAGGTGTAAGGACATGTGTGAGCGGCAAACATATTTAGTGCACCAGGGCACGAATCCCAGCACCGCAGTGTGATTTTTTAAAAACACACTGTGGGTCTGTGATTCATGTCCATCGCTAACCGCAACGGCCGACATGAAATGAGGTCAGAAGACAGGAAGCGCTCACAGCGCATGGCCAAGGGATCACAATAGCGCAGACTCCTGTACAGCAAATAACAACGCTCAGGAATCTGCGCCCAGTACCTAGGTGCAAATTTTGACACCTGTGCTGCGTCTCGTTAAAAAGACAAGTCACGCCTCCACAACTGTTTGACAGTATAATGGGCTAAATAGTGTACGTGTTTAATTCAGCGTGTGCAAGGAGCAAAATTAAATAGAGCAACCTTTGACTTGTGCATCATTAATGCTGTTCAAGGTGTGGCTCTTGTACCTTGCAACACCTGAGGGGGGGGTTAAAGGTAACCTTTGAAATTGGTTCAACTAGGCTTCGGCCTACACTCTGCTCCTCTACTCCTCCTGCTGACCCTGGGCTCAAACAACGCCAGTTTCTGCCCGGAAATGCTAGCTGCACAGAGAAAAACACCAGCCAATGTGTTAGTGGGGTTCAGCACCGCCAGCTGTTCCCCTGCTGTGTAGTCGGCAACGTGTCCAGCACAAGCCACGCTGGCACAACCGACCAAAAGCTGCCACCAGTGCAGGCTTCGGCCTACACTTTGCTCCTCTCCTCCTCCTGCTGACCCTGGGCTCAAACAACGCCAGTTTCTGCCCGGACATGCTAGCTGCACAGAGAAAAACACCAGCCAATGTGTTAGTGGGGTTCAGCACCGCCTGCTGTTCCCCCGCTGTGTAGCCGGCATCGTGTCCAGCACAAGCCACGCTGGCACAACCGACCAAAAGCTGCCACCAGTGCAGGCTTCGGCCTACACTTTGCTCCTCTCCTCCTCCTCCTGCTGACCCTGGGCTCTAACACCGCTAGTTTTTGCCCGGACATGCAATCTGCACAGAGAAAAACACCAGTCAATGTGTCAGTGGGGTTCAGCAACGCCAGCTGTTCCCCTGCTGTGTAGCTTGCAACGTGACCTGCAAACGCCACGCAGGCACATGAACTGAAATTGAAGGGAGCCTGCCCCCCACCCACAGGTGTTTCTATGTATATCAGCCACCTTGTACAGCAGTACTGCTGCATTTGTACGAGGTGGCTGACTGTTTCTCCTTGCCCACGTGGAACTCAACACGTACAAAATGTGTCTCATTAGAGACCATTACAATGTCCCTGAGGTGTGACTTTCCTTTGTAATGACACGCAGCACCACCCTTGTTAGCGCTGCCCGTCTTTTGACATCATTGGTTAGCTGGCTGCGCCTGTGCATCTCCCCTGCTCGAAACAACGGCCCTCGGTGTCTTATTTTTTTGGACAGCGAGGGTGTGATTGATGGGCATGTGCAGTGCATATGTTTGCCTGTGTTCACTCATCTCCTTCCGCCTTCTTCAGACTGGGTGTCCTCATGGCCGCGGCAGGCGATAAGGGATCAGATGAGGCCGCCCAGTCTGAAGCAGGTGTAAGGACATGTGTGAGCGGCAAACATATTTAGTGCACCAGGGCACGAATCCCAGCACCGCAGTGTGATTTTTTAAAAACACACTGTGGGTCTGGGATTCATGTCCATCGCTAACCGCAACGGCCGACATGAAATGAGGTCAGAAGACAGGAAGCGCTCACAGCGCATGGCCAAGGGATCACAATAGCGCAGACTCCTGTACAGCAAATAACAACGCTCAGGAATCTGCGCCCAGTACCTAGGTGCAAATTTTGACACCTGTGCTGCGTCTCGTTAAAAAGACAAGTCACGCCTCCACAACTGTTTGACAGTATAATGGGCTAAATAGTGTACGTGTTTTAGTCAGCGTGTGCAAGGAGCAAAACAAATAGAGCAACCTTTTACTTGTGCAGCATTAATGCTGCACAAGGTGTGGCTCTTGTACCTTGCAACACCTGAGGGGGGGGTTAAAGGTAACCTTTGAAATTGGTTCAACTAGGCTTCGGCCTACACTCTGCTCCTCTACTCCTCCTGCTGACCCTGGGCTCAAACACCGCTAGTTTTTGCCCGGAAATGCTAGCTGCACAGAGAAAAACACCAGCCAATGTGTTAGTGGGGTTCAGCACCGCCAGCTGTTCCCCTGCTGTGTAGTCGGCAACGTGTCCAGCACAAGCCACGCTGGCACAACCGACCAAAAGCTGCCACCAGTGCAGGCTTCGGCCTACACTTTGCTCCTCTCCTCCTCCTGCTGACCCTGGGCTCAAACAACGCCAGTTTCTGCCCGGACATGCTAGCTGCACAGAGAAAAACACCAGCCAATGTGTTAGTGGGGTTCAGCAACGCCAGCTGTTCCCCTGCTGTGTAGCTTGCAACGTGACCTGCAAACGCCACGCAGGCACATGAACTGAAATTGAAGGGAGCCTGCCCCCCACCCACAGGTGTTTCTATGTATATCAGCCACCTTGTACAGCAGTACTGCTGCATTTGTACGAGGTGGCTGACTTTTTCTCCTTGCCCACGTGGAACTCAACACGTACAAAATGTGTCTCATTAGAGACCATTACAATGTCCCTGAGGTGTGACTTTCCTTTGTAATGACACGCAGCACCCCCATTGTTAGCGCTGCCCGTCTCCTGACATCATTGGTTGGCTGGCTGTGCCTGTGCGTCCCCCCTGCCCGACACAACGCCCCCCGTTGTCTCATATATTTTGACTGCGAGGGTGTGATTGATGGGCACGAGCAGTGCATATGTTCCCCTGTTTTCACTCCCCTCCTTCCGCCTTCTTCTGACTGTGCGGCCTCATGGCCGCGGCATGCGATAAGGGATCAGCTGAGGCCGCCCAGTCTGAAGCAGGTGTAAGGACATGTGTGAGCGGCGATCATATTTACTGCACAAGGCCACGAATCCCAGCACCGCAGTGTGACTTTAGGAAAAGCCACTGTGGGTCTGGGATTTATGGCCATCGTTAACCGCACCGGCCAACATGAAATGAGGTCATGAGACGGCCTGCACTAACAGGGTATTGCCAAGGGATAACACAAGAGCGCAGACTCCTGTACAGCAAATAACAACGCTCAGGAATCTGCGCCCAGTACCTAGGTGCAAATTTTGACACCTGTGCTGCGTCTCGTTAAAAAGACAAGTCACGCCTCCACAACTGTTTGACAGTATAATGGGCTAAATAGTGTACGTGTTTAATTCAGCGTGTGCAAGGAGCAAAATTAAATAGAGCAACCTTTGACTTGTGCATCATTAATGCTGTTCAAGGTGTGGCTCTTGTACCTTGCAACACCTGAGGGGGGGGTTAAAGGTAACCTTTGAAATTGGTTCAACTAGGCTTCGGCCTACACTCTGCTCCTCTACTCCTCCTGCTGACCCTGGGCTCAAACAACGCCAGTTTCTGCCCGGAAATGCTAGCTGCACAGAGAAAAACACCAGCCAATGTGTTAGTGGGGTTCAGCACCGCCAGCTGTTCCCCTGCTGTGTAGTCGGCAACGTGTCCAGCACAAGCCACGCTGGCACAACAGAACAAAAGCTGCCACCAGTGCAGGCTGCGGCCTACACTTTGCTCCTCTCCTCCTCCTCCTGCTGACCCTGGGCTCTAACACCGCTAGTTTTTGCCCGGACATGCAATGTGCACAGAGAAAAACACCAGTCAATGTGTCAGTGGGGTTCAGCAACGCCAGCTGTTCCCCTGCTGTGTAGCTTGCAACGTGACCTGCAAACGCCACGCAGGCACATGAACTGAAATTGAAGGGAGCCTGCCCCCCACCCACAGGTGTTTCTATGTATAACAGCCACCTTGTACAGCAGTACTGCTGCATTTGTACAAGGTGGCTGACTTTTTCTCCTTGCACACGTGGAACTCAACAAGTACAAAATGTGTCTCATTACAGACCATTACAATGTCCCTGAGGTGTGACTTTCCTTTTTAATGACACGCAGCACCCCCATTGTTAGCGCTGCCCGTCTCCTGACATCATTGGTTGGCTGGCTGTGCCTGTGCGTCCCCCCTGTCCGACACAACGCCCCCCGTTGTCTCATATATTTTGACTGCGAGGGTGTGATTGATGGGCACGAGCAGTGCATATGTTCCCCTGTTTTCACTCCCCTCCTTCCGCCTTCTTCTGACTGTGCGGCCTCATGGCCGCGGCATGCGATAAGGGATCAGCTGAGGCCGCCCAGTCTGAAGCAGGTGTAAGGACATGTGTGAGCGGCGAACATATTTACTGCACAAGGCCACGAATCCCAGCACCGCAGTGTGACTTTAGGAAAAGCCACTATGGGTCTGGGATTTATGGCCATCGTTAACCGCACCGGCCAACATGAAATGAGGTCATGAGACGGCCTGCACTAACAGGGTATTGCCAAGGGATAACACAATAGCGCAGACTCCTGTACAGCAAATAACAACGCTCAGGAATCTGCGCCCAGTACCTAGGTGCAAATTTTGACACCTGTGCTGCGTCTCGTTAAAAAGACAAGTCACGCCTCCACAACTGTTTGACAGTATAATGGGCTAAATAGTGTACGTGTTTAATTCAGCGTGTGCAAGGAGCAAAATTAAATAGAGCAACCTTTGACTTGTGCATCATTAATGCTGTTCAAGGTGTGGCTCTTGTACCTTGCAACACCTGAGGGGGGGGGGTTAAAGGTAACCTTTGAAATTGGTTCAACTAGGCTTCGGCCTACACTCTGCTCCTCTACTCCTCCTGCTGACCCTGGGCTCAAACACCGCTAGTTTTTGCCCGGAAATGCTAGCTGCACAGAGAAAAACACCAGCCAATGTGTTAGTGGGGTTCAGCACCGCCAGCTGTTCCCCCGCTGTGTAGCCGGCATCGTGTCCAGCACAAGCCACGCTGGCACAACCGACCAAAAGCTGCCACCAGTGCAGGCTTCGGCCTACACTTTGCTCCTCTCCTCCTCCTCCTGCTGACCCTGGGCTCTAACACCGCTAGTTTTTGCCCGGACATGCAATCTGCACAGAGAAAAACACCAGTCAATGTGTCAGTGGGGTTCAGCAACGCCAGCTGTTCCCCTGCTGTGTAGCTTGCAACGTGACCTGCAAACGCCACGCAGGCACATGAACTGAAATTGAAGGGAGCCTGCCCCCCACCCACAGGTGTTTCTATGTATAACAGCCACCTTGTACAGCAGTACTGCTGCATTTGTACGAGGTGGCTGACTTTTTCTCCTTGCCCACGTGGAACTCAACACGTACAAAATGTGTCTCATTAGAGACCATTACAATGTCCCTGAGGTGTGACTTTCCTTTGTAATGACACGCAGCACCACCCTTGTTAGCGCTGCCCGTCTTTTGACATCATTGGTTAGCTGGCTGCGCCTGTGCATCTCCCCTGCTCGAAACAACGGCCCTCGGTGTCTTATTTTTTTGGACAGCGAGGGTGTGATTGATGGGCATGTGCAGTGCATATGTTTGCCTGTGTTCACTCATCTCCTTCCGCCTTCTTCAGACTGGGTGTCCTCATGGCCTCGGCAGGCGATAAGGGATCAGATGAGGCCGTCCAGTCTGAAGCAGGTGTAAGGACATGTGTGAGCGGCAAACATATTTACTGCACCAGGGCACGAATCCCAGCACCGCAGTGTGATTTTTTAAAAACACACTGTGGGTCTGGGATTCATGTCCATCGCTAACCGCAACGGCCAACATGAAATGAGGTCATAAGACAGGAAGCGCTCACAGCGCATGGCCAAAGGATCACAAGAGCGCAGACTCCTGTACAGCAACTAACAACGCTCAGGAAGCTGCGCCCATGCAAAAAGGTGTTGTTTTCGACACCTGTGCTGCTTTTCTTTAAAAAGACAAGTCACGCCTCCACTACTGTTAAACAGTATAATGGGCTAAATAGTCTACGTGTTGCATTCAGCTTGTGCAAGTAGACAAATTAATAGAGCAACCTTTTACTTGTGCAGCATTAATGCTGCAGAAGGAGTGGCTCTTGTTCTTTGTAACACCTGAGGGGGGGTTAAAGGTAACCTTTGAAATTGGTTCAACTAGGCTTCGGCCTACACTCTGCTCCTCTCCTCCTCCTGCTGACCCTGGGCTCTAACAACGCTAGTTTTTGCCCGGAAATGCTAGCTGCACAGAGAAAAACACCAGCCAATGTGTTAGTGGGGTTCAGCAACGCCAGCTGTTCCCCCGCTGTGTAGCCGGCATCGTGTCCAGCACAAGCCACGCTGGCACAACCGACCAAAAGCTGCCACCAGTGCAGGCTTCGGCCTACACTTTGCTCCTCTCCTCCTCCTCCTGCTGACCCTGGGCTCAAACACCGCTAGTTTTTGCCCGGAAATGCTAGCTGCACAGAGAAAAACACCAGCCAATGTGTTAGTGGGGTTCAGCACCGCCAGCTGTTCCCCTGCTGTGCAGCTTGCAACGTGACCTGCAAACGCCACGCAGGCACATGAACTGAAATTGAAGGGAGCCTGGCCCCCACCCCCAGGTGTTTCTATGTATAACAGCCACCTTGTACAGCAGTACTGCTGCATTTGTACAAGGTGGCTGATGTTTTCTCCTTGCCCACGTGGAACTCAACACGTACAAAATGTGTCTCTTTGAGACCATTCCACTGTCCCTGAGGTGTGACTTTCCTTTCTAATGATACGCAGCACCCCCCTTGGTAGCGCTTCCCGTCTTCTGACATCATTGGTTGGCTACTTGCGCCTGTTCGTCCGCCCTGCCTGAATATAATGCTCCTCGTTGTCTTAATTATTTTGACTGCGAGGGTGTGATTGATGGGCACGAGCAGTGCATATCTTCGCCTGTCTTAACTCATCTCCTTCAGCCTTCTTCAGACTGTGCAGCCTCATGGCCGCGGCATGCGAGAAGGGATCAGCAGAGGCCGCCCAGTCTGAAGCAGGTGTAAGGACGTGTGTGAGCGGCCAAAATATTTACTGCTCAAGGCCACGAATCCCAGCACCGCAGTGTGGCTTTATGAAAAGACACTGTGGGTCTGGGATTTATGGCCATCGTTAACCGCACCGGCCAACATGAAATGATGTCATAAGATGGGCAGCGCTAACAGGGCATTGCCAAGGGATAACACAAGAGCGCAGACTCCTGTACAGCAAATAACAACGCTCAGGAAGCTGCTCCAAGCACCAAGGCGTTATTTTGGACACCTGTGCTGCGTCTCATCAAAAAACCAAGTCACGCATCCACTACAGTTTGACTGTAGAATGGGGTAAATTGTGTATGTCTTTCATTCAGCGTGTGCAAGTAGACAAATTAATAGAGCAACCTTTCACTTGTGCAGCATTAATACTGCACAAGGTGTGTCTCTTGTACTTTGTAACACCTGAGGGGGGGGTTAAAGGTTTCCTTTGAAATTGGTTCAACTAAGCTTCGGCCTACACTCTGCTCCTCTCCTCCTCCTCCTGCTTCAACACGGGCTCTAACATCGCTAGTTTTTGCCCGCAAGTGCTAGCTGCACAGAGAAAAACACACGCCATTGTGTTAGTGGGGTTCAGCAACGCCAGCTGTTCCCCCAGTGTGTAGCCGGCAAAGTGTCCTGCAAACGCAACGCAGACACAAAGCTGCCTCCAGTGCAGGCTTCGGCCTACACTCATCTCCCCCTGCTTACCCTTTGCTCCAACACCGCTAGTTGGGGCTCTAGGAAGACAATCTTTAATAGGCAAGGCAACGCATCCGGGTTCCAGCACCGCCAGCTGGTTCTCGGCAGTGTTCTTGTCACAGGTACTCCCTCGTGCCAAGCCTGGTTTCAGCACCGTCAGCTGTTTCCGGGTTGTGTCAAGCTCACTGAGACACCTATGCTTGCCTCGTCGTGGTGCGGTCGGGTTAGCCAACTCCAGGGTGCCTCCAGTTTAGGAGCTTCCTATGTGGGCTGCGTGAACTGGTAGTCAAGGCTGGTTCTGTAGTGCCAGTAGGCCCAGCTCCCCCTGTAGGACTGTTGGGGTTCGGTAACTGCGGCTGCCTCGCGGCCTAGCTGTTCTCTCCTCTCCTGTGGGCCTTGGGGTCCACCACCTGGTTCCAGCACCGTCAGCTGGTTCCGGGCCGAGCCTTTGGCTTAGGTGCCTCCTCCTGGGTATCCGAGTTCCGCCAACGCCAGGCGGTCCTTGGTAGTGCTTTTAAGCGCGGGCACCTACAGCTTAGTAACCGGGTTCCAGCACCGTCAGCTGGTCCTCGGTCGTGCCATTGGCTCTTGCACACTGGGGCAACGCATCCGGGTTCCAGCACCGCCAGCTGGTTCTCGGCAGTGTTTTTGTCACAGGTACTCCCTCGTGCCAAGCCTGGTTTCAGCACCGTCAGCTGTTTCCGGGTTGTGTCAAGCTCACTGAGACACCTATGCTTGCCTCGTCGTGGTGCGGTCGGGTTAGCCAACTCCAGGGTGCCTCCAGTTTAGGAGCTTCCTATGTGGGCTGCGTGAACTGGTAGTCAAGGCTGGTTCTGTAGTGCCAGTAGGCCCAGCTCCCCCTGTAGGACTGTTGGGGTTCGGTAACTGCGGCTGCCTCGCGGCCTAGCTGTTCTCTCCTCTCCTGTGGGCCTTCGGGTCCACCACCTGGTTCCAGCACCGTCAGCTGGTTCCGGGCCGAGCCTTTGGCTTAGGTGCCTCCTCCTGGGTATCCGAGTTCCGCCAACGCCAGGCGGTCCTTGGTAGTGCTTTTAAGCGCGGGCACCTACAGCTTAGTAACCGGGTTCCAGCACCGTCAGCTGGTCCTCGGTCGTGCCATTGGCTCTTGCACACTGGGGCAACGCATCCGGGTTCCAGCACCGCCAGCTGGTTCTCGGCAGTGTTTTTGTCACAGGTACTCCCTCGTGCCAAGCCTGGTTTCAGCACCGTCAGCTGTTTCCGGGTTGTGTCAAGCTCACTGAGACACCTATGCTTGCCTCGTCGTGGTGCGGTCGGGTTAGCCAACTCCAGGGTGCCTCCAGTTTAGGAGCTTCCTATGTGGGCTGCGTGAACTGGTAGTCAAGGCTGGTTCTGTAGTGCCAGTAGGCCCAGCTCCCCCTGTAGGACTGTTGGGGTTCGGTAACTGCGGCTGCCTCGCGGCCTAGCTGTTCTCTCCTCTCCTGTGGACCTTGGGGTCCACCACCTGGTTCCAGCACCGTCAGCTGGTTCCGGGCCGAGCCTTTGGCTTAGGTGCCTCCTCCTGGGTATCCGAGTTCCGCCAACGCCAGGCGGTCCTTGGTAGTGCTTTTAAGCGCGGGCACCTACAGCTTAGTAACCGGGTTCCAGCACCGTCAGCTGGTCCTCGGTCGTGCCATTGGCTCTTGCACACTGGGGCAACGCATCCGGGTTCCAGCACCGCCAGCTGGTTCTCGGCAGTGTTTTTGTCACAGGTACTCCCTCGTGCCAAGCCTGGTTTCAGCACCGTCAGCTGTTTCCGGGTTGTGTCAAGCTCACTGAGACACCTATGCTTGCCTCGTCGTGGTGCGGTCGGGTTAGCCAACTCCAGGGTGCCTCCAGTTTAGGAGCTTCCTATGTGGGCTGCGTGAACTGGTAGTCAAGGCTGGTTCTGTAGTGCCAGTAGGCCCAGCTCCCCCTGTAGGACTGTTGGGGTTCGGTAACTGCGGCTGCCTCGCGGCCTAGCTGTTCTCTCCTCTCCTGTGGGCCTTGGGGTCCACCACCTGGTTCCAGCACCGTCAGCTGGTTCCGGGCCGAGCCTTTGGCTTAGGTGCCTCCTCCTGGGTATCCGAGTTCCGCCAACGCCAGGCGGTCCTTGGTAGTGCTTTTAAGCGCGGGCACCTACAGCTTAGTAACCGGGTTCCAGCACCGTCAGCTGGTCCTCGGTCGTGCCATTGGCTCTTGCACACTGGGGCAACGCATCCGGGTTCCAGCACCGCCAGCTGGTTCTCGGCAGTGTTTTTGTCACAGGTACTCCCTCGTGCCAAGCCTGGTTTCAGCACCGTCAGCTGTTTCCGGGTTGTGTCAAGCTCACTGAGACACCTATGCTTGCCTCGTCGTGGTGCGGTCGGGTTAGCCAACTCCAGGGTGCCTCCAGTTTAGGAGCTTCCTATGTGGGCTGCGTGAACTGGTAGTCAAGGCTGGTTCTGTAGTGCCAGTAGGCCCAGCTCCCCCTGTAGGACTGTTGGGGTTCGGTAACTGCGGCTGCCTCGCGGCCTAGCTGTTCTCTCCTCTCCTGTGGGCCTTGGGGTCCACCACCTGGTTCCAGCACCGTCAGCTGGTTCCGGGCCGAGCCTTTGGCTTAGGTGCCTCCTCCTGGGTATCCGAGTTCCGCCAACGCCAGGCGGTCCTTGGTAGTGCTTTTAAGCGCGGGCACCTACAGCTTAGTAACCGGGTTCCAGCACCGTCAGCTGGTCCTCGGTCGTGCCATTGGCTCTTGCACACTGGGGCAACGCATCCGGGTTCCAGCACCGCCAGCTGGTTCTCGGCAGTGTTTTTGTCACAGGTACTCCCTCGTGCCAAGCCTGGTTTCAGCACCGTCAGCTGTTTCCGGGTTGTGTCAAGCTCACTGAGACACCTATGCTTGCCTCGTCGTGGTGCGGTCGGGTTAGCCAACTCCAGGGTGCCTCCAGTTTAGGAGCTTCCTATGTGGGCTGCGTGAACTGGTAGTCAAGGCTGGTTCTGTAGTGCCAGTAGGCCCAGCTCCCCCTGTAGGACTGTTGGGGTTCGGTAACTGCGGCTGCCTCGCGGCCTAGCTGTTCTCTCCTCTCCTGTGGACCTTCGGGTCCACCACCTGGTTCCAGCACCGTCAGCTGGTTCCGGGCCGAGCCTTTGGCTTAGGTGCCTCCTCCTGGGTATCCGAGTTCCGCCAACGCCAGGCGGTCCTTGGTAGTGCTTTTAAGCGCGGGCACCTACAGCTTAGTAACCGGGTTCCAGCACCGTCAGCTGGTCCTCGGTCGTGCCATTGGCTCTTGCACACTGGGGCAACGCATCCGGGTTCCAGCACCGCCAGCTGGTTCTCGGCAGTGTTTTTGTCACAGGTACTCCCTCGTGCCAAGCCTGGTTTCAGCACCGTCAGCTGTTTCCGGGTTGTGTCAAGCTCACTGAGACACCTATGCTTGCCTCGTCGTGGTGCGGTCGGGTTAGCCAACTCCAGGGTGCCTCCAGTTTAGGAGCTTCCTATGTGGGCTGCGTGAACTGGTAGTCAAGGCTGGTTCTGTAGTGCCAGTAGGCCCAGCTCCCCCTGTAGGACTGTTGGGGTTCGGTAACTGCGGCTGCCTCGCGGCCTAGCTGTTCTCTCCTCTCCTGTGGACCTTCGGGTCCACCACCTGGTTCCAGCACCGTCAGCTGGTTCCGGGCCGAGCCTTTGGCTTAGGTGCCTCCTCCTGGGTATCCGAGTTCCGCCAACGCCAGGCGGTCCTTGGTAGTGCTTTTAAGCGCGGGCACCTACAGCTTAGTAACCGGGTTCCAGCACCGTCAGCTGGTCCTCGGTCGTGCCATTGGCTCTTGCACACTGGGGCAACGCATCCGGGTTCCAGCACCGCCAGCTGGTTCTCGGCAGTGTTTTTGTCACAGGTACTCCCTCGTGCCAAGCCTGGTTTCAGCACCGTCAGCTGTTTCCGGGTTGTGTCAAGCTCACTGAGACACCTATGCTTGCCTCGTCGTGGTGCGGTCGGGTTAGCCAACTCCAGGGTGCCTCCAGTTTAGGAGCTTCCTATGTGGGCTGCGTGAACTGGTAGTCAAGGCTGGTTCTGTAGTGCCAGTAGGCCCAGCTCCCCCTGTAGGACTGTTGGGGTTCGGTAACTGCGGCTGCCTCGCGGCCTAGCTGTTCTCTCCTCTCCTGTGGACCTTCGGGTCCACCACCTGGTTCCAGCACCGTCAGCTGGTTCCGGGCCGAGCCTTTGGCTTAGGTGCCTCCTCCTGGGTATCCGAGTTCCGCCAACGCCAGGCGGTCCTTGGTAGTGCTTTTAAGCGCGGGCACCTACAGCTTAGTAACCGGGTTCCAGCACCGTCAGCTGGTCCTCGGTCGTGCCATTGGCTCTTGCACACTGGGGCAACGCATCCGGGTTCCAGCACCGCCAGCTGGTTCTCGGCAGTGTTTTTGTCACAGGTACTCCCTCGTGCCAAGCCTGGTTTCAGCACCGTCAGCTGTTTCCGGGTTGTGTCAAGCTCACTGAGACACCTATGCTTGCCTCGTCGTGGTGCGGTCGGGTTAGCCAACTCCAGGGTGCCTCCAGTTTAGGAGCTTCCTATGTGGGCTGCGTGAACTGGTAGTCAAGGCTGGTTCTGTAGTGCCAGTAGGCCCAGCTCCCCCTGTAGGACTGTTGGGGTTCGGTAACTGCGGCTGCCTCGCGGCCTAGCTGTTCTCTCCTCTCCTGTGGACCTTCGGGTCCACCACCTGGTTCCAGCACCGTCAGCTGGTTCCGGGCCGAGCCTTTGGCTTAGGTGCCTCCTCCTGGGTATCCGAGTTCCGCCAACGCCAGGCGGTCCTTGGTAGTGCTTTTAAGCGCGGGCACCTACAGCTTAGTAACCGGGTTCCAGCACCGTCAGCTGGTCCTCGGTCATGCCATTGGCTCTTGCACACTGGGGCAACGCATCCGGGTTCCAGCACCGCCAGCTGGTTCTCGGCAGTGTTTTTGTCACAGGTACTCCCTCGTGCCAAGCCTGGTTTCAGCACCGTCAGCTGTTTCCGGGTTGTGTCAAGCTCACTGAGACACCTATGCTTGCCTCGTCGTGGTGCGGTCGGGTTAGCCAACTCCAGGGTGCCTCCAGTTTAGGAGCTTCCTATGTGGGCTGCGTGAACTGGTAGTCAAGGCTGGTTCTGTAGTGCCAGTAGGCCCAGCTCCCCCTGTAGGACTGTTGGGGTTCGGTAACTGCGGCTGCCTCGCGGCCTAGCTGTTCTCTCCTCTCCTGTGGACCTTCGGGTCCACCACCTGGTTCCAGCACCGTCAGCTGGTTCTCGGCAGTGTCTTTTGCTCTTGTACCTTCTGCTCCCCATCCTGGTTCCAGTACCGTCAGCTGGTTCCGGGCAGAGCCTTTGGCTTAGGTGCCTCCTTCTGGGTATCCAAGTTCCACCAACGTCAGGTGGTCCTTGGTAGTGCTTTCAGGCACGGGTACCTCCTGCTTAGTAACCGGGTTCCAGTAACGTCAGCTGGTCCTCGGTAGTTCCATTGGCTCTTGGACCTTCGGCTACCCATCCGGGTTCCAGTACCGTCAGCTGGTTCTCGGCAGTGTCTTTTGCTCTTGTACCTTCTGCTCCCCATCCTGGTTCCAGTAACGTCAGCTGGTTCCGGGCAGAGCCTTTGGCTTAGGTGCCTCCTTCTGGGTATCCGAGTTCCGTCAACGTCAGGCGGTCCTTGGTAGTGCTTTTTAGCACGGGTACCTCCTGCTTAGTAACCGGGTTCCAGTAACGTCAGCTGGTCCTCGGTAGTTCCATAGGCTCTTGAACCTTCGGGTAGCCATCCGAGTTCCAGTTCCATCAGCTGGTTCTTGGCATTTTCTCAGCCTTCTTGTACCTTCTGCTACATTTCCAAGTTGAAGACCCTAACGTCGACGACCCGGAAGACCACCACGATGACGACGACACGGAAGACCACCCCGATGACGACGACGACGACGGCGGAGACGACGACGGCGGAGATGACGACACTGGAGACGACGACCCTGGAGACGACAACATGGAAGACCGAGAAGCAGAAGAACAAGAGGCTGCAGAACAAAGAGCAGAAGAACATTAAGCATAAGACTTAATATCAGAGCAAAAGATATTATCTAAATTATATGCAGAAGAAGACTAAGCAGTGTATGGGGGTGAGTCCGTTCCTCCTCGTGGTGCCCCTGGATAAAGCCTGATGCTGCAGGCCAAACTGAACGCGGACAAATGTAACTTTTGTGACTGGCAGAACGGAAGGTGTAATCTTCAAACTTTTATAGATAACAACTACGGGAATGCCTGTCACAAATGAGAATATGATGAAGAAGTAGAATAGGAAGAATAATAACAGTGGAATAAAAAGAATATGTAGAATAAGAAGAATAATAATAGTTGAATAAAATGAATATGAAGAATGTAATAAAAAAAAAAAAATAGGTAGAAGATGAAGAAGAAGATGAATAAGGTGAAGAAGTTGATGTCAAAGATGCTGATGATGATGAAGATGAAAGTGTGGGAAAAGAAAAAAAAAAAGAAAAAAAAGAAGGGGAAGGGCGTGGAATAGTGAAACATCAATATCTGACAAAATAAAAAAAAAATTTACATAGTCAATATCTTTGTCACTCCGAACGTCTTAAAAAAAAACAAAAAACATGCTATTCTATTTGATTGGGATAAACCTCTATGACTTTAATGTCTCCGCCACCTCCCCAAATACATCCGGCATTATTCTTAGTTGTTTTCCTTCATGTAGAATGAACCTACAAGGAAAGAAAGGGTTTATTTTAATTCCGATATTTTGGTCCCATTGACTTGCATTGGGATCGGGTATCGGTATCGGCGATATCCGATATTTTTTGAATATCGGCCGATCCAAACCGATACCGATACTTTCCGATATCGGAAGGTATCGCTCAACACTAATTGTGACCTATTGACACACATCGCAACCGTCTTGCGACGGTTGCGCCGTGTTGTGGCGGACTGCTGGGAGCAAAAAACGTTAAATGTAACGTTTTTTGCAGCCGGCGGACAGCTTTTTCCAACCGCGCATGCGCGGATGGAACTCCGCCCCCACCTCCCCGCACCTTACAATGGGGCAGCGGATGCACCCGAGAAATGCATCCGCTGTACCCGTTGTGCGCCACAACAAACGCTAGCGTCGGAATCTCGGCCCGACGCAATGTGACGGGCCGAATCCGATGCTAGTGTGAAAGTAGCCTTCCACAGTATATTAGATAGTATATCAGTTGGCAAGTCTGTCTTCTTGACCCACCAGACATAAACACTTAAATTCACAACTTAGTCAATATAGAGATAAAAAGCCAGTTCTTTTGGTTTGCAAATACATGGTTGTCTGGGAAATTAAGATTCAATCTGGTTACTTCACAGGCGTACTCAGAACAAATGGCACAACAACTTTTGGTGTCCAATTTCTTCTCTTACCCTTGGGAAAATAAAAAATTGGGGGTGAAAAAATCATATTTGTGAAAAAATATGATTTTTTATTTTGATGGCTCTGCATTATAAACTTCTGTGAAGCACTTGGTGGGTCAAAGTGCTCACCACACATCTAGATAAGTTCCTTAGGGGGTTTACTTTCCAAAATGGTGTCACTTGTGGGGGGTTTCAATGTTTAGGCACATCAGGGGCTCTCCAAACGCAACATGGCGTCCCATTTCAATTCCAGTCAATTTTGCATTGAAAAGTCAAACGGCGCTCCTTCCCTTCCTAGCTCTGCCATGCTCCTAAACAGTAGTTTACCCCCACATATGGGGTATCAGCGTACTCAGAACAAATTGTACAACAACTTTTTGGGTCCATTTTCTCCTGTTATCCTTGGTAAAATAAAACAAATTGGAGCTGAAGTAAATATTTTGTGAAAAAAAGTTAAATGTTCATATTTTTAAAACATTCCAAAAATTCCTGTAAAACACCTGAACGGTTAATAAACTTCTTGAATGTGGTTTTGAGCACCTTGAGGGGTGCAGTTTATATAATGTTGTCACACTTGGTTATTTTCTATCATATAGATGCCTCAAAATGACTACAAATGTGATGTGGTCCCTAAAAAATATTGGTGTTGTAAAAATGAGAAATTGCTGGTCAACTTTTAACCCTTATAACTCCCTAACAAAAAAAAATTTGGTTCCAAAATTGTGCTGATGTAAAGTAGACATGTGGGAAATGTTACTTGTTAATTATTTTGTGTGACATATCTCTGTGATTTAAGGGCATAAAAATTCAAAGTTGAAAAATTGCAAAATTTTCAAATTTTTCGCCAAATTTCCATTTTTTTCACAAATAATTGCATGTTATATCTAAGAAATTTTACCACTGTCATGAAGTACAATATGTCCCGAGAAAACAATGTCAGAATCGCCAAGATCTGTTGAAGCGTTTCAGAGTTATAACCTCATAAAGGGACAGTGGTCAGAATTGTAAAAATTGGCCCGGTCATTAACGTGCAAACCACCTTCGGGGTTTAAGAGGTTAATTTTGTAGTTTGCAATTAAATTGCTTTGTATCACAAGGATTAGTCTTTTTTAAAGCCGTATCTGAACCTTAGTGTTAAAAACATGGCAAACACAATTGCCAAATTCTCCTGTAAATAATTCTGCAAAGAGGGAACCATCATATCATTAAAAAATACGAGTGGATTTTCATGGGCCCATCCAGCATGTGGGTTCCAAGGCGTAATGGGGTGCATATGACTGACTATGCAGCAGGGCTTGCCTTCCTGACAATGTGTAAAACAAAGGAGTACGGGAGTACAAAATGCATATTGTGAAGTGGATTTTAATAATCCCATCCAGTATGTGGGTTCCAAGGCCTAATGGGGTGCATATGACTTACTGTGCAGCAGGGCTGGCTTTGCTGACAATGTGTAAAACCAAGGAGTATGGGAGTACAAAATGCATATTGTGTAGTGGATTTTCATGGGCACATCCATTATGTGGGTTCCAAGGCCTAATGGGGTGCATATGACTATGCAGCAGGGCTGGCCTTGCCGCCAATGTGTAAAACAAAGGAGTACAGGAGTACAAAATGCATATTGTGAAGTGGATTTTCATGGGCCCATCCACTATGTGGGTTCAAAGGCTTATTGGGGTGCATATGAATTGGTAGCAGGGCAGGCCTTGAATTCAATGCAACACTTTTTCAGGAGTACCCCCTGGACATCTTATGACACGTGTATTGTGGTGCGTCGTAATTCTTGGCAGCCCATCCACTCACAGCATAGGCTACAAAAGCTTAGGAGACCCACTGTTTCATAATGGCCCTTTAAGAAGATTAATGCCGCTTGATGCACCAGTAAAAATAGGCTCTGTGACTTTAAGAGTCCCTTATTCGTAAATGAAACAAGATGGGTCTGCTTATGTGTCACACACCACATGGCCAGCTATGGGTGTTAAATGTTGCAATTACATTTCCAAGTGAATGCATTTGGAGTGGTTGAAGCAGTGTTAAAGTTGAAAAATGCTTCAAAAACACTGCATCTGAACTAAACCTAAGTGGGAGAGGAAATTTTCGGTCTGGGGCTAAATATTTAACCTTACACGCAAGTCATTAACCTGCAAAGGATGTACCTTGACATATTTCCAAGCAAAACCCGTTATGGTTTCTTTTTCATGTGTGTTTTGTGGCACTGGGAAAAATGGCATGAATCTCGGAAAAAAATGATTAAAGCTGTGACCTAGGAGTCAGGAATGCTTCAAGGGGCGATCCCAATGAGGTTCCTGTGTCATTTGAGCAGTGTTTTCATCATTTTCAGATGTTTTTAGACCTTAAAAGGACCCCCGGGGGGGATCGCGGTAAAAATACTCGGGTCTCCCACAGACGTACATTGAGCTCATTGTTCTGGCCGAGTACCCGAGTATTCCAATCTGCTCGAACCGAGCAATGAGCACCTGAGCATTTTAGTGCTGGCCCATCACTATTGCTAAACGTGATACAGCCCGCTATCCCATGTTGTAATTTTGTGGCAGTGAAATTGTTCTGTGTGCAGAGCAGTTCTACAGTAAAACATCTTTTTTTTGGCAGTCGCTAACGTGATTCAGCACACCATATATCACCTTGTCATTTAGTGGCGGTGAAATTGAACTGTCTGCATAGGTCATGCAGAATTGCAGATTAAAAAAGAAAATGTTTCTGTTGCTGGACATGATCCCAAGTTGTCATTTTGTGGGGGTGAAAATGTTGCGTGTGCAGAGCTGTTGCAGATAAAAAAGTTAAAAACATTTTTTTTACAAATGAAATACAACAGGCTAAATCAGAGTTTGAAATTGTTTGGAGCATGTCTTCTAGGTTATACAGGCCCTATCCACACTAAAAACAAATGTTTCAGTTACTAACATTCTACAGTAGGGAAGATCTTGCTTTGAAATTGCTTGTAGCATCTAGTCCATGTTATACAGGCCATCTGCAGGCGAAAAACATATTCTTCAGTTACTAACGTCAGACAGTAGGATAGATCTCAATTTGAAATTGTTTGGAGCATCTAGTCTAGTTCAGACAGTCCTCACCCACCAAAAAAAAAATTTCTTCCATTAATAACGTCTTACAGCAGGGAAGATCTCATTTTGAAATTGTTTGCATCTAACCCATGTTATACAGGCCTCATCCACAGGCCAAAAAAATTTCTTCGGTTACTAACGTCATACAATTGGGTAGATCTCATTTTAATATTAATTGAAACATTTAGTTTATTTAAGATAGTCCTCATCCACTCCAAAAAAAATTCTTCTGAAACTAACTAGGGATGAGCCAAAAGTGAAATATTCGGATTTGAGAGTCAGCACAAATACTTTCTAATATCCATATTATTAGTATTCGTACCGAAAAATGTATCCAATGCAAGTCAATGGGAAAGCTGAATATTTTTCTGCTACACCCAACAAACAGGTCTGGGAGCATAGGAAAAAAGCTGAAATGGATGGGATAGATAGATAGATAGATAGATAGATAGATAGATAGATAGATAGATAGATAGATAGATAGATAGATAGATATGAAAAGCTGGCAATTCATCTGTTGCATACAGTAAAATCACAGCGAGACAGGTTAGATTAGAATAGATAGAATAGATATATACAAATAGAATAGGTAGATGTATAGATATCAGTGACACACACATATCTATCTATCTATCTACAGTATCTATCTAAGAAAAGCTGGCAATCCAGCAGCCAAATACTGTAAAATCACAGCAGGAGCTGACAGGATAGAATAGATGTATAACGAAGTATATACAAATAGATATATAGATATTTATACTGTATGTCAGTGACATACAATTGGTACAATGCATGTGCAGCTTACTGTACATGCATTTAATTGTTAAAAGATTATTTAAAAAAAAATGGTGTGGGCTCCCATGTCATTTTCTTAACCAGCAAAGGGAAAGCCAATGGCTGGGCGCAGATGTTTATAGCCTGGGAAGGGGGTAATACCCATGGAGCTTCCCAGGCTATTAATATCAGCTCACAGCTGTATACTAAGCCTTTTCTGGCTATTAAAAAGGGGGACCCCCAAAAATGATGAGGGGTCCACCTATAATTAATAATCAGCAAAGGCTATGCAGACAGCTGTGGGCTGATATTAATAGCCTAGGAAGGAACCATGGATACTGCTCCCTATGCTAAAAAAACAGCTCTCAGCTGCCCCAGAAAAGGTGTATCTCTAAGATGTGCGCATTCTGGCACTTAGCCTCACTCTTCCCACTTGCCCTGTAGCGATGGCAAGTAGGGTGCTAGTTGGGGGCTTGATGTCACCTTTGTATTGTCAGGTGACATTAAGCCCTGAGGTTAGTAATGGAGAGTCGTCAATAAGATGTCCCCATTGCTAACTCCATAGTCATATTGTACAAAAACACAAAAAGAAAAATGTCCTTTAATTGAAATAATGACACAGACTTTTTATTATGGTAAATCTTAATTAAACTATACTTACGACATCACTCATTCCACCAACACCATTGTATTCTGCAAAAGAGTTAAAATAAAAAACAACAATATTCCTCACCTTTCCACAGAGAAGATGATAATCCATTTGTCCCACGATGGGTCTAACTCTGCTACATGTAGATGGCAGATGGCATACAGCCTACCGTACAGCAGAGACACTGAGCAGTGTCTGTTACCGCTGCCCAAAGTCTCGCGGTAAACTAGTAGGACCTGTCTGACATTGCCTCGTTTGTGAGAAAGTTCTCACTCTCCAGGTGCCATCAAAAAGGTCCTGGGAGTTCACAGCCAATTAACTCACTTCACCTTTTTGACGGTAGCGTGACTGCTGTCAGAAATTTTCCCACAGCGCTTGCACTTATGTCAAATCAGTACCGGAGATGGCAGTGTCCATGTGTATAATACTTGTGGCACACATGTGTCAACCATGTGCTGCACATGTGCCGCATCAGTACCACACGGCGGGCACCATAGAAGCAGCAGTACAGTAAGAGCTGTTCCTCAGCGCCGGGTGCTGAAGACAACTCTCATCATTCTCTTCTGCTCTGCCGATGATCAGCACGAGCAGGAGAGAATGATGAGTTATATTCAAGTGAGAACAATGACAGCAGGTGGTGGCTGATGGGACTATAACTCCCATCAGCCTACAGCTGCTGCTGCTAATAAGAGTGAGAGCAAGAGCTGTTGATGGGAGTATTCATCAGCCGGCTCCTAATCTATAAATAAATAAATAATTGACTAAAAAAGTGTGGGTTTCATTGTATTTTCTATAACAAGTCAGGCAAAACTGACAGCTGGGGGCTGCAATCCTCAGCTGTTAGCACAAGCAAGGCTGGTTATCAAGAATAGAGGGGTCCCCTCGCCGTATTTTTTAATTATGTAATTAACTAATTAAAAAAATGGCGTGGGGTCCTCCCATTTTTGACATCCAGCCTTGCTAAAGCAGACTGCTTGGGGCTGGTATTCTCAGGGTGGAAAGGGGCCATGGATATTGGCACCCCAGCCTAAAATAGCAGACTGCAGCTGCCCAGAAAAGGCACATCTATTAGATTCACCAATTCTGACACTTTGCTCGGCTCTTACCACTTGCCCTGTAGTGGTGGCAAGTTGTGGGGTTGATGTCACTTTTGTATTGTCAGGTGACATCAAGCCCATGGCTTAGTAATGGAGAGGTGTCTGGGAGATAGATAGTTTTCAACCTGATGGTGCCAAGATGCGACCATCCAGACTGAGAACCAGCCTCAGTGACTAGAGGTGACATCATCGAGGTTACCTCTAGTCACTGAGGCTGAGTTCCCAGCCGAGTTGAACTGCAGTGACCACAGCAACATTGGGAAAAAAGCCAGTGATGAGGTCACCGCAGTTCAAGCTCTGTGACTTCACCGCAGATCAAGGTGAGAAATTACTGTCCTGTAGATCTGACTTTGAAATTGCTTGGAGCATGTAGTCTATTTTATACAGGCCTCATCCACACACCAAAAAAGTTTCTTCTCTTACTCATGTCATACAGTAGGGGAGATCTAATTTTGAACTTGTTTGTAGTATATCTTCTTTGTCATACAGGCCTCAACCCCACTCAAACAATTCTTTCTTCTATTACTAATGCCATACAGTAGGATAGATCCCACTTCGAAATTGTTTGAAGCATCCAGTCTATTTTATTCAGGCCTCATCAACATGAAAAAATCATCTGTTACTAACGTCATACAGTAGGGTAGATCTCACTTTGATATTGTTCGAAACATGTAGTCTATTTTACAAAGGCCTCATTCACACAAAAAACATTCTTCTGTTTCTCATGTCATACAGAAGGTGAGATCTAATTTTGAAATTGTTTGGAACATATCATCTTTGTCATACTGGCCTCATCCCCACTCAAACAATTCTTTCTTCTATTACTAACTTCATACAGTAGGGTAGATCTCATTTTGAAACTGTTTGAAGCATCTAGTCTATTTTATACAGGTTTCATCCACAGCCGCCGTAAAAATTCTTCTGTAACTAACTTCATACAGTAGGGGAGATCTTGTTTTGAAATTGATTCAAGCATATCTTTTTTGTCATACAGGGCTCATCTACACTCAAACAATTTTTTGTTCTGTAATTAATGCGATTCAGCACTCCACCTTTCACCTTGTTATTTAATGCCGCTGTAATTCAGCTGTTTGCAGAGCTGGTGCAGAGTAAAATAAATATGATTTTTGGTTGCTAATACTGCTCTCCATACTATCTAAGCAACATGACTGGGAAAAAGCAAGGTCATGGTGGAAGGAAGATTAGGCTTGGTGTTCAAGGTGGACGTGGGGAAAGTGGTAATGTTTGTGAAAGCACTGGTGAACAAACAATGTCAGATCGTATACAAAGACATCTGACAACTTCTGTTAATTGGACCGACTACTCCACTACCTTTCTTTGGCAGTCACATAGCGGTGTGCATTGTTATTGAGGCCCAGAACGAACATGTGCTTGAGCGCATGGCAAGGCCAGCTTCAAGTGGCCTCTTCTCCTCTTCCTCCACCTCAACATGTGCACAGAGGCACACAGCTACAGTAAGTAGGTCATCTGAGGAGGTGGAGGTGGAAGAGGAAGATGAGGAGGTTACCTTGTGATGCAGCCACGATGAGAAATGTATCGTCAACAACAACTGTGGCTGTGGCCAGTAGCGTTCATGGGTCTGCAGCTTGCAGACAAGACAAGGGTTGCCTAGCCTGGGCCTTTTTTGACACAGGAAAGGATGAGCCAACTCATGTTATCTGACAACTTTGCAAAAAAAAAATGAGCAGAGGGAAAAATTGCAATAATTTGACTACTATGTGTATGAACCTTCACATGCTGTTAGGACTGGCGGAACGCACCAAGAAAGGTGATATAGATGCGTTCGCAGTCCGGGGTCCACCGTGCAGGTGAAAACCTGCTGCTAGTAAATACAGACTATATGGCGGTACACTAAAGTATATACACGTGGGTTCAACCTCACCCAGCGTGAAGGGAGCAATCCTGCTGCGTCACAGGATCGCGGCACCGCACCTAAAGCGCGAGCGAGTAGTCAGCGTACTTAACCCCAACTGGGATTGAAGTCCGATTAGACCCTCGCTGGCACTACACCACAACTGGGTGTGTAAGGAAACTAAGAATAAATATATAAATGCACAGGAGTGCGAGCAATGCCGCACTGACGGACGCCACCAACCACACTGGCTTGGGTATGGAAAGCACAAGGCAAGCGCACGGCGCCGTACAGGCGGACACAGCAAGAGGACGCTGCAATGTGTGTTTCGTGCTGTTGGATAAGTCGGGCGCTAGATTAGCAAACATACACCTTCCGCGAACAGACATTCAATAGGGAGGGTTATTTAAAGAGCGACTTTCACTCACAACACACACACATATTTACAAGACAATACTAGCGCATGGCCGTGCGGTCATGCGCAGTTTATATAGTTGCAGCACAGGAAGTGGCTACAGCACTTTTGCCCTTCCAAGACCTGCCAAGAGGACCAATGGAATGTGCTGCAGAGCCTGAGCACATGACCCTCGATCTCCAACGGGAGATCTTACCCTGGGCATGCTCAGTACGTGCAGACAAGGACTTAGTCCCAGAGAAGTCCGCTCGCTGCTGACCAGCACTGACTTTAATGGCAGAGACTGGAGAAGCAGCAGCAACTCTTCGCACAGAGTCAGACTGAGCGAGACGCTGGGATCGACGTCCCTGCTGAGCAGACTCCACTGCGGCTGGAGGAGAATGGGAGACCGCAGCGGACACGGATCGAGATTCCCCCTGTGCAGCAGAGGAAACTCGACTCCTAACATTACCCCCCCTCCTAGGGCCCCCCCCTCCTTGGGCCTCGCTACGTTCGAAGGCAGCAATGAGCTGCGGAGCCCGAATGGGCTCAACAGGCTCCCAGGACCTGTCCTCGGGACCATAAGCCTTCCAGTCTACCAAATAAAATTTTTTACCACGCACCACCTTGCACCCCAAAATAGCGTTCACCTCATAATCGTCCGTAGACGAACCCGATGTCCCAGCAGATGACTCGGAAAACCGGGACATATACACGGGTTTCAAGAGGGACACATGAAAGGTGTCGGTGATACCCAGGCGTGGCGGAAGGGCCAAACGATAGACCACAGGATTAACCTGCTCGAGGACCTTGAATGGGCCCAAGTAGCGAGGAGCAAATTTAGTGGACTCAACTCGCAGCCTGATGTTACGGGCGGAGAGCCACACCAAGTCGCCAGAAGCAAAGGTCGGAGCGGGGCGCCGATGAGCATCGGCGGAGGACCTCATTCTCTCCTTAGAGGCCCAAATGGCATCCTGAGTGCGGTCCCAAATATCCCGTGCCTCCACAGCTCAGTCTGCCACCCTGGAGTCGGCGGAAGACACGGGCATAGGCACAGGTACCCGTGGATGCTGACCATAGTTGAGGAGGAATGGGGTTTGTCCAGTGGAGTCGGCTACGGCGTTGTTCAGTGCAAACTCTGCCCACGATAGCAAGGATGCCCAGTCATCCTGCCTGGCTGAAACAAAATGTCGCAGGTATGTGACCAAGGTCTGGTTGGCCCTCTCTACCAACCCATTCGTCTCGGGATGATAAGCGGAAGAGAGATTCAACTCAATACTGAGAAGACGACAGAGCTCTCTCCAGAACCGAGACGCAAACTGGGGACCCCGGTCACTGACAATTTTGTCTGGCATACCATGCAGGTGGAAGATATGTCTAATGAACAACGCTGCCAAGGCCCGTGCAGAAGGTAACCGCGGCAGCGGCACCAAATGCACCATTTTTGAGAAATGATCGGTGATGACCCAAATGATGGTACAGCCGCGAGACTTGGGCAAACCCACAACAAAGTCCATCCCGACCATCTCCCAGGGCCTATCTGCCACCGGCAAGGGATAGAGCAAACCAGCTGGCCTTTGACGCGGAGATTTATTTTTGGCGCAGGAGACACATGCCAGAACATAATTCCTGACATCCCGGACCATATGCGGCCACCAGTACGTCCTCGCCAGTAGCTTAGATGTCCTCTTTGTCCCAAAGTGTCCACCCACCCTGGACGAATGAGCCCAAGAGAGAACCTCCGGTCGCAAATTAATGGGCACAAAAGTCTTGCCCGGAGGCACAGACTCTAGCGAAACCGGCGCCACGGTTCTCAGGCTCTCGGAAGGGACAATAAGCCGAAGCTCCTCTTCCTCCTCCTCAGTTGACATAAGGGAGCGAGAGAGAGCGTCAGCACGGATATTCTTCTCCCCGGCGAGATAATGAAGGGAAAAGTGGAACTGGGAGAAGAACAGGGACCATCTGGCCTGGCGAGAATTTAGCCGCTGGGCTGTCTGCAAATAGACCAAATTTTTGTGGTTCGTGTAAACTTGGAAGGGAAACCGCGCACCTTCCAGAAGGTGTCTCCACTCCGAAAAGGCCAACTTCATTGCTAGCAACTTAGCAACTCCCTGTCCCCGATGGAGTAGTTCCTCTCCGCTGGCGTGAAGGTCTTGGAGAAGAAGAAGCATGGATGCTTCCGACCTTGAGCATCCTTTTGGTAGAGGACTGCTCCAGCACCAACGGACGAGGCATCCACCTCCAGTAGGAATGGCTTATCCACATCGGGACGATGTAAGATGGGAGCGCTAGCAAAGTGGGACTTAATAGAAGTGAAGGCCTTGGAGACCTCTTCCGACCACAATTTGGGATTCGCTCCCTTCTTGATGAGGGCTACCAAGGGAGCTACCAGAGTTGAGAAGTGGGGAATGAACTGGCGGTAATAGTTTATGAACCCCATAAAGCGCTGCACCGCTTTAAGAGAATGGGGCTCTTGCCAGTCCATCACCGCCTGTAGTTTGGCAGGATCCATAGCCAATCCCTGGGCGGAGATGATATTGCCCAGGAAAGGTAAGGACTCCTGCTCAAACACACACTTCTCCAACTTTGCATAAAGAGAATTTGCCCGTAGGAGGTCGAAGACTCTGCCAACATCTCTCCGGTGGGAGTCAATATCTGGAGAAAAGATGAGAATATCATCCAGATAGACTACAACCGAGGTGGAAAGCATATCCCGGAAGATGTCGTTGACAAAGTCTTGGAAAACGGCAGGTGCATTACAGAGCCCGAAGGGCATCACCAGATACTCATAGTGCCCATCTCTGGTGTTAAATGCCGTTTTCCACTCGTCCCCCTCACGGATGCGAATCAGGTTATAAGCACCCCGCAGATCTAATTTAGTAAACACTCTAGCTCCCCGAAGCCTATCGAAAAGCTCAGATATCAACGGCAAAGGGTACTTGTTCTTAACTGTGATAGCATTAAGACCCCTATAGTCTATGCATGGACGTAGTTCTCCATTCTTCTTCTGCACGAAAAAGAACCCTGCCCCAGCAGGTGACACTGACTTCCTGATGAACCCTCTTGCCAGATTCTCTTGTATGTACTGAGACATTGCCTCCGTTTCCGGGAGAGATAATGGATAGACTCGACCCCGGGGAGGCTCAGCACCAGGCAAGAGATCAATAGGACAGTCATAGGGGCGATGGGGCGGAAGAGTCTCCGCTGCCTTTTTGGAGAATACGACTGCATAAGACCAATATTGCTTGGGGAGAGAGGAGAGATCTGCGGGTACCTCTGTAGTAGTAACCTGAACGCACTCTCGATGACACCTGTTCCCACAAGATTCACCCCATCCCAGAATTCTGCCTGAGGACCACTCGATGTGAGGAGAGTGGTACCGTAACCAAGGTATCCCCAAGATAACCTCATCAATTCCCTCAGGAATGACGAGTAGAGATATAATCTCCTGATGAGATGGTGACATGGACAGAGTAAAAGGGATAGTTTGATGTGTAATCTGTGTGGGCAGTGTCGACCCATTCACCACTCGTACAGTTACTGGTTGAGATAGCATGACCAGAGGAATTGCGTGACGTTGGGCGAAGGCTGAAGACATAAAATTGCCCTCCGCCCCAGAATCCACGCAGAGTTCCACCGAGTGAGAGGATGAGCCCAATGTTATTGTCCCCTTAAAGGACAATTTGGAGGCAAACGTCACCGTGTCTAGTGCACCTCCACCAACTACCACTAGACGCTGATGTTTCCTCGACCGCTGGAGACATCTGGAGGCAAGATGTCCAGACTGTTGGCAAAGATGACAAATCTGGAGTGCACGAGCGGTCCGGGACTTAGATCCTGCTCGAGACTCTACCACAGGCTCATGGGGCTCAGGAGCCTGGTCTGGAGATTCCAAAGGTTTGGCGAAGGTGGGAGCCAGCCAAAACCTCTGCCTACACTGGGCTCGCTCTAACCTCCGCTCGTGAAAACGGAGATCAATACGAGTGGATAGAGTAATTAATCCTCCAGTGTGGCGGGAATCTCCCTAGTGACCAGGGCGTCCTTAACGTGGTCAGCCAGCCCCCTCCAAAATATAGGAATGAGGGCTTTATCCGACCACTCCAGCTCAGATGCTAAGGTGCGGAAGTTGACGGCAAAATGACTGACCAAGGACGAGCCCTGAGTCAATGCCAACAATTGGAGCGCCGTATCATGGGTGACACGAGGTCCTAAAAAGACCTGTTTCAGAGTGTTCAGAAACAACGGAGCACTCTGCACCACATGATCGCTACGCTCCCATAGCGGCGTAGCCCACTGCAACGCTCTGTCCGACAGAAGAGACACTATAAATCCCACCTTAGCCCGCTCTGTAGGGAAACGAGATGCCAGAAGCTCGAGATGGATAGAGCACTGACTCACGAAACCCCTACAAGACTTACTGTCACCAGAGAATTTCTCTGGAAGCGGGAGGCGAGTTAGAATCGGGATAGGAGCGGCAGTGGACAAGGTGGCTGCAGCAACACTAGCAGCCTGAACAGCGACAGCAGTGACATCCACAGCTGAAGTTGAACGCTCAAGAGCCGCCAACCTTCCCTCCAGCTGCTGGATGTACCGCTGTGAACGCTGATCGTCCATCATTTACTAGCCAGACCCTG
The DNA here is from genome assembly GCF_032444005.1 of Ranitomeya imitator. NCBI lineage: Eukaryota > Metazoa > Chordata > Amphibia > Anura > Dendrobatidae > Ranitomeya > Ranitomeya imitator. Next base: position 1,098,854,327 of record NC_091282.1, on the reverse strand, counting down.
GCGCTAGTATTCTGTTAGGACTGGCGGAACGCACCAAGAAAGGTGATATAGATGCGTTCGCAGTCCGGGGTCCACCGTGCAGGTGAAAACCTGCTGCTAGTAAATACAGACTATATGGCGGTACACTAAAGTATATACACGTGGGTTCAACCTCACCCAGCATGAAAGGAGCAATCCTGCTGTGTCACAGGATCGCGGCACCGCACCTAAAGCGCGAGCGAGTAGTCAGCGTACTTAACCCCAACTGGGATTGAAGTCCGATTAGACCCTCGCTGGCACTACACCACAACTGGGTGTGTAAGGAAACTAAGAATAAATATATAAATGCACAGGAGTGCGAGCAATGCCGCACTGACGGACGCCACCAACCACACTGGCTTGGGTATGGAAAGCGCAAGGCAAGCGCACGGCGCCGTACAGGCGGACACAGCAAGAGGACGCTGCAATGTGTGTTTCGTGCTGTTGGATAAGTCGGGCGCTAGATTAGCAAACATACACCTTCTGCGAACAGACATTCAATAGGGAGGGTTATTTAAAGAGCGACTTTCACTCACAACACACACACATATTTACAAGACAATACTAGCGCATGGCCGTGCGGTCATGCGCAGTTTATATAGTTGCAGCACAGGAAGTGGCTACAGCACTTTTGCCCTTCCAAGACCTGCCAAGAGGACCAATGGAATGTGCTGCAGAGCCTGAGCACATGACCCTCGATCTCCAACGGGAGATCTTACCCTGGGCATGCTCAGTATGTGCAGACAAGGACTTAGTCCCAGAGAAGTCCGCTCGCTGCTGACCAGCACTGACTTTAATGGCAGAGACTGGAGAAGCAGCAGCAACTCTTCGCACAGAGTCAGACTGAGCGAGACGCTGGGATCGACGTCCCTGCTGAGCAGACTCCACTGCGGCTGGAGGAGAATGGGAGACTGCAGCGGAGACGGATCGAGATTCCCCCTGTGCAGCAGAGGAAACTCGACTCCTAACACATGCGCAATGAACATGTGTACTCTGGGAATCACACTGCGCTAAAATGTGTACCCTCAAAACTCAACAACCATCAGCTACCCCATCAATCCAACTCTGGTACTGTGCCATGCCAAGTATTGTGACGCATGTCTCTGACCACAGAACCTCGGGTTCTTTACCCGCTCCAGTCAATCTGAGAGAACGAGCACGCCACACCTTTCTCAAACCACCACAACATCTCCTCCTGCACCTCCCTAACGGTCCAGGAGTTTGTTCGGTTCACCATACTCCAGCACTGCAGCCAGCCCACTGTCCCGCAGTTGTGGTCACATAAAAGATTGTTTCCTCCTACACATGACAAAGCTAAGAGGTTGAATTCCACCATCTCCATTCTGGTGGCCACGGAAATGCCGCCTTTCTACCTGCTATATATAGATGGATTCCTAAAGCTGCTGGCTGTCGCAGTCCCCCAGTACCAGTTGCCTACTCACCTACTTACTTTTTTAAGAAAACTGTGTCTGCGCTACATCAGAATGTCACAGACAACATCACTCATTCCTTGACAAAATCTATGTCTGCCAGGATACATTTCACCACAGATACTTGGACGAGTTAGCTTGGCCAAGGGCGTTACATCTCGCTGACTGGATACTGGGTGATTTTGTTGCTGTGAGGGCAGGCGGGGAAAGTGCTGCTCCACAAGTCTTGAAATCCCCAAGGCATGCAGGACAAACCTCTATATTTCACACTTCCTCCACTGCTACTGCCTCCTCCTCTACCTCTTCTAGGGCCTCCACCTTCACCCTCAACCTCTGCTTTAATGAGATACATGTTCCGACAGTGCAGAGTGAATCCCTATCACCTCTGTACTGCGCAGCCATGGCTCACTGTAATCAGGCAGTGATAAAATTGATATGACTTGCATATCGCAGTCATACAGCTGAAGGTTTGTGGACAGCTTTCCATGCCGAGTTTGAGCAATGGCTGTCTCCGCTAAACCTGCATCCAGGGAAGGCCATGTCTGATAATGGTGCAAAGCTGGTGGCGACTCTACACTGAGGCAAGCTCATGCATGTGCCTTGCATGGCTCGCTTCCTCAACCTGGTGGTACAGTATTTTTTACACCACTATCTTGGCTTGTGTGAGCAGTTCGCAACCCTCGTGTCATTGACTTGCATCGATACAGTGGTCATTATCCATGCCAGCTAACAGGTTGATAAGTGATGTGCTACCATGGTGGAATTTCACTCTGCACATGTTGAAGCGACTGTGGCAGCAGCAACAAACCCTCATACAGTATGTCATGTCATATAGCTTAGGCCAACACAGTACAGACATGGCGTATATCACATTTACGGAGTGGGCACAGATTAATGACCTCTGCAACCTTCTGCACAGTTTCGAAATGGCTACAAAGATGGTTAGCGCTGATGATGCTATCATCAGCATCACTATTCCGGTCATCTATATGCTGGAGCAAACTTAGAATAGCCTGTGGGAGGAAGTGGTGTCCCAGAGGAAGAGGAGGAAGCAGAGGAGGATGCGGAAGGGATAACATTGTTATCAAAGTTCCAGACTGTCGTCACACAGGCAGGAGCCTTAAAAGGGTAGATTGAGGGGGGCTGGTGATAACAGGCAAACTGTTAGTGGGAATGGAGGAAACAAGCATTAGTGTTACCCAGCCACCAAAACACAGCATGGACTTGGACATCATGGGAGAGCCCAAGATATAAGTGCCTGCTTTCTGCACTATCTGCAAAATAATCCTCATATAGCTATGATTCGAAATAGAGCTGACTACTGGGTTGGCACTCTTTTACATCCACGTTATAAGACAACAATTTGCCAGATGCTTCCCGCCCTCAAAAGGGACCCGCAAATGCTAGAGTATGGAAACACACTTTTATACAACCTTAAGAGAGCTTTTCCCCAAGACAGCAGTGTGCACCGCAGCTCTAGACTTCCAAATTCTGGCAGGTCAATTTGTCAATGCCAATACATTAGCAGCAGCAGTAGTGTAAGTGGCAGAAGCAATTTGTGTGAGTTACTTGACACTTTTTTTAGACTAGCTCGTGCACCAGCACAACAGAGTCCAAGACTGACACGTGGTGAACGAATTGAGAGAATGGTGCAGGAGTATCTAGAATTGAATATAAATACCATTAGGGAGGGTGTGGACCCTTTCACATTTTGGTCTTCAAAAATGGATGAGTGTCCTGAGCTAGCCCCTCACGCCTTGGAGGTTTTATCATGCCTGGCAGCCAGCCTTCTCTCAGAACGTGTCTCAGTGCTACTGGTGGTGTCCTGATGGATAAGCACAGCCGGCTGTCCCCTGTAAGTGTAGACCACCTAACTACCATCAAGATGAACAAGTCATGGGTCTCCAAAAACTAAACTTTGCACCCCAGTCGCAGACAGTACAGACTAGGCGATGTTGAAAGTTTTAGTGTGCTGCACTGATATCACGTAACTTCCCTCTGTGATACCTTTAATGTTGCTTCTGCTGCCACTGCAGATTTTAACACAAATTCGTGGAAATATGAACAGTCATGGTTGGTCTCCATCTGCTGGGTTAACTGTAGAGGAAGACGTCTTGTTCCCCATTATACTATTTCTACTCTAATGAAATTGATGCCACTTTGGTGGTGTCAGGCCCTCATTTTTATGTCATTTGAAGACTTCTGGTTAAGTGTTCATCTGCTGGGTTGGCTGTAGTGTAAGAGGTGTTGGTCCCTATTATACTATTTCTACTGTGGTGAAATTCATGCCAGTTTGGTGGTGTCTGCCACTAATTGTTTGAAATGTGAACAATCCTGTTTGGGTCTCTCCATCTGCTGGGTTGGCTGTAAGCGGTGTTGGTCCCTATTATACTAATTCTACTGTGGTGAAATTGATGCCACTTTGTTGATGTCTGCCAAAAATGAAAATGTGTAGACTGCTGGTTGGGTCTCCTTTATGTGTGTTGCTTGTAGCACTAGGCCCCTGAGACCATCAAGCCTCCACTTCCTTTGAGTTAACTACATTTGTTACTATCCTTAGATTTTTCTCACAATAGTAGTCTATAAAAGTGATATTTGTGCCACATGAGTGTGGCTGAGTATGAAAGCAGGTTGAACTGTTGCATGTGGTGTCAGGGCTCCCAGCACAGTAAGCCTACACCAATCCTGCACCCACCTTCTCTTAATTTGAAATTCAATTAAAAGCTGTAAATGCTGGCCTAGACCCCGGTACCTCATGCATGGCTGATTGCTGCCGTGCCATGCTAAAATTTGTACTGTGGGTGAATCGAGGCCACTTTCCTGGTGTCTGCCCCTCATTTGATGTGTTTTGGCAACTTTTCACCACATTTGAAGATGTTGTGTTTGCGTTTGTTTTTGCCTCCCATTGACTTGAATAGCATTTGGCTATGTTCTGCGAATATTTGACCAATAAATTGGTGAATATTAAAAATTCGGTGATTGTAATCCGAACCGAAAATTGAAATATTTGCTCATCTCTAGTCACAACCTAGCTTCTCTGAACATCTCCATGGAGCCAGGTGACCAGTAGGGCCCATTCTGTCTTTCCTAAGCATATCCATTTGGCTTAGGTGACCTGTGGGTCCAAATCCTGACTACCCCAAACATATCCATGGGTTCAGATGTCTGGTGGGTCCAAATCCTGATTACCCTTGATGTATCCACAGGTTCAGTGATGTTCAATAAGGCAGATCTGTATTCTTTCAGCTGAGGCCATGGTCCCCTAAGCTGGCATCCTGTTTAAAGTCAAATATGTGTCCCTCGTGATGGAGCCATGATCTGGCAGCTATCCTGTAGAGGGTTTCTGGCTGTGGTTTTGTAAAGAGTCTCTGGATCTCTTGGATGTACAGTATGAATGTCTTGGATGTATTGGATGAATATTGTTACAGAGGCATATCCCCTTTTAATAGTTTACAACTTTTCTTCAAGCCATTAGTCACAGGTCAAGAGGAAGGGGTGATGAGATTAACTCACATTGTTTGATTATTTAGTTTATCTTTAAATGTTTTCAAGTCAACAAACTGCATGGTTTGGTATAATGTCTAATCAATATATCAGTAAACATCATCGTTCAGTGACCGTGCATTCCTTTTTTTGCAAATATGACAGTACAATAAACTGTAAGAAATGATATAAAAGGTAAATAACAACTATTCATCAATTTACAAATATCAATTTAACCTACAAGATATCGTATATACTCGAGTATAAGCCGACCCGAGTATAAGCCGACCCCCCTAATTTTGCCGCAAAAAACTGGGAAAACGTATTGACTCGAGTATAAGCTACATGTCTAAGTATAAGGGTAGGAAATGCAGCAGCTACCGGTGAATTTCAAAAATAAAAATAGATGCTCCATACCGTTCATTATTGCCCCATAAGATGCTCCATATAAAGCTGTGCTACATATAATTCTCCATATCGTTCATTGTTGCCCCATAGATGCTCCATATAAAGCTGTGCCACATATATAATGCTCTGCACTGTTCATGGCCCCATAGATGCTCCATATAAAGCTGTGCCACATTTAATGCTCTGCACCGTTCATTATGGCCCCATAGATGCTCCATAGAAAGCTGTGCCCCATATATAATGCTCTGCACCATTCATTATGACCCCATAGATGCTCCATAGAAAGCTGTGCCATATAGAATGCTCTGCACCGTTCATTATGGCCCTATAGATGCTCCTTATGAAGCTGTGCCACATATAATGCTCTGCACCATTCATTATGGCCCCATAGATGCTCCTTATAAAGCTGTGCCACATATGCTCTGCACCGTTCATTATGGCCCCATAGATGCTCCATATAAAGCTGTGCCACATTTAATGCTCTGCACCGTTCATTATGGCCCCATAGATGCTCCATAGAAAGCTGTGCCATATAGAAGGCTCTGCACCGTTCATTATGGCCCCATAGATGCTCCACATAAAGCTGTGCCATATATAATGCTCTGCACCGTTCATTATGGCCCTATAGATGCTCCTTATGAAGCTGTGCCACATATAATGCTCTGCACCATTCATTATGGCCCCATAGATGCTCCTTATAAAGCTGTGCCATATATGCTCTGCATCATTCATTATGGCCCCATAGATGCTCCATATAAAGCTGTGCCACATTTAATGCTCTGCACCGTTCATTATGGCCCCATAGATGCTCCATAGAAAGCTGTGCCATATATAATGCTCTGCACCGTTCATTATGGCCCCATAGATGCTCCATAGAAAGCTGTGCCATATATAATGCTCTGCACCGTTCATCATGGCCCCATAGATGCTCCATAGAAAGCTGTGCCCCATATAGAATGCTCTGCACCGTTCATTATGGCCCTATAGATGCTCCTTATTAAGCTGTGCCACATATAATGCTCTGCACCATTCATTATGGCCCCATAGATGCTCCTTATAAAGCTGTGCCACATATGCTCTGCACCGTTCATTATGGCCCCATAGATGCTCCATATAAAGCTGTGCCACATTTAATGCTATGCACCGTTCATTATGGCCCCATACATGCTCCATCTTAACCGCCAAGAGCAAGCGACTCTACTCTGTCCTCCTCCTCGACCTGTCGGCTGCCTTTGACACAGTGGACCATTCCCTATTATTACTAACCCTTTCATCCCTTGGCATCGCAGACTTGGCCCTATCCTGGATCTCATCATACCTAACAGACCGGACATTCAGCGTCTCCCACTCACACACCACCTCCTCACCTCGCCTTCTATCTGTCGGAGTCCCACAAGGTTCAGTCCTTGGGCCCTTGCTCTTCTCCATTTACACCTTTGGCCTGGGACAGCTCATAGAATCTCATGGCTTTCAGTATCACCTCTATGCTGCCGACACACAGATCTACATCTCTGGACCAGATATCACCTCCCTTCTAACCAGAATCCCTCAATGTCTGTCCACTATTTCATCCTTCTTCTCCGCTAGATTTCTGAAACTTAACATGGACAAAACAGAATTCATCATCTTTCCCCCATCGCACGCGACCCGCCCAACGAACCTATCCATTACAGTAAATGGCTGCCCACTCTCCCCAGTCCCACAAGCTCGCTGCCTCGGGGTAATCCTTGACGCTGATCTCTCCTTCAAACCACATATCCAAGCCCTTTCCACTTCCTGCCGACTTCAACTCAAAAATATTTCACGAATCCGTTCATTCCTCAACCATGAATCTGCAAAAACCCTAGTCCATGCCCTCATCATCTCTCGCCTTGACTACTGCAACCTCCTGCTCTGTGGCCTCCCCTCTAACACTCTCGCACCCCTCCAATCTATTCTAAACTCTGCTGCCCGACTAATCCACCTGTCCCCCCGCTATTCCCCGGCCTCTCCCCTCTGTCAATCCCTTCACTGGCTCCCCATTGCCCAGAGACTCCACTACAAAGCCCTAACCATGACGTACAAAGCCATCCACAACCTGTCTCCACCATACATCTGTGACCTCGTCTCCCGGTACTTACCTACCCGCAACCTCCGATCCTCACAAGATCTCCTACTCTACTCCCCTCTTATCTCCTCTTCCCACAATCGTATACAAGATTTCTCTCGCGTATCACCCCTACTCTGGAACCCTCTACCACAACACATCAGACTCTCGCCTACCATCGAAACCTTCAAAAAGAACCTGAAGACCCACCTCTTCCGACAAGCCTACAACCTGCAGCTACCACCGGTCGACCAAACCGCTGCATGACCATCTCTACCCTAACCTACTGTATTCTCACCCATCCCTTGTAGATTGTGAGCCTTCGCGGGCAGGGTCCTCATTCCTCCTGTACCAGTTATGACTTGTATTGTTTAAGATTATTGTACTTGTTTTCATTATGTATACCCCTCCTCACATGTAAAGCGCCATGGAATAAATGGCGCTATAACAATAAATAATAATAATAATAATAATAATATAGAATGCTCTGCATCGTTCATTATTGCTCCATAAAAAGCTGTGCCCCACATATAATGCTCTGCACCAATCATTACGGCCCCATAGATGCTCCATAGAAAGCTGTGCCCCATATAGAATGCTCTGCACCGTTCATTATGACCCCATAGATGCTCCATAGAAAGCTGTGCCCCATATAATGCTCTGCACCGTTGATTATGGCCCCATAGATGCTCTATGTAAAGCTGTGCCCCATATAGAATGCTCTGCACCGTTCATTATGGCCCCATAGATGCTCCATAGAAAGCTGTGCCCCATATAGAATGTTCTGCACCGTTCATTATTGCCCCATGGATGCTCCATAAAAAGCTGTGCCATATATAATGCTGCTGCTGCTGCAATAAAAAAAAATCACATACTCGCCTCTCTTCACTCAGGACGCCGGCGCTTTCAATATTTTCCTGCTCCTCGTGCGGCTCTGTCTCCAGCACCGATGCTCAGCAGAGGGCGCGCACGGACTACGTCACAGCGCCCTCTAACCTGAGCATCACAGCTAGAGGACACTGCAGACGGAGCCGCACTGGAGCGAGGAGCAGGTAAATATCGAGCAGCGCTCCCCTCCCCATATACTTACCTGCTCCCGGCTTGGTCCCTGCTTCTCCCGGCGCTGCATCTTCTTCCTGTATTGAGCGGTTACAGTTACCGCTCATTTACAGCAATGAATATGCGGCTCCACCTCTATGGGAGGTGGAGCCGCATATTTATTTCTGTAATGAGCGGTGCCATGTGACCACTCAGTACAGGAAGAATCTGCAGCGCCGGGGAAGCAGGGACTGCAGGGACCGCGTCGGGAGTAGTTAAGTATAATTACACTGCCCCCGCCCCCCACCTCCCCTGCCGACCCCCCGGTATATGACTCGAGTATAAGCCGAGAGGGGGACTTTCAGCCCAAAAAAATGGGCTGAAAATCTCGGCTTATACTCGAGTATATACGGTAAGTCAACATTTCAGACTCTTGACCAATATATAGATAACAGTATTTTTTCTCTCTTACTGAAAATAGCTGTCTGGTTAATTAAGATAAAATGCTGTGTCATCACACATTATTTCTGGGGTGGCTAAGGGCTGATATTCTTAGTTTGAGAGGGGGCAATATCCATGGTCTGCAGCTGTCCGTTTAGCCTTTGCAGATTATTAAATATAGGAGGGTCCCTACCTCATTTTTGGAGGGGTCTCCCCTATAATAATGAGTAAAGGCTAAGCAAATAGCTGTGATTAATGGCGTGGGAACCTTTATGGCTATTGGCCTCTTCTAAAAATAATAACACCAGCTCACAGCGGTCTGCTTTCCTTTGGCTGGTTATTGAAAATAGGGGGAAACCATATATTTTTTTTTGTTTATTTATTTATTGCAGTAATGAATAAATGAAAAAAGTTTTGGGTTCCCCCCTATTTTTAATAACCAGCTAAGGGAAAGTCGACAGCTGAGAGCTGCAGCCCCCGCCGCTGTCTGTTTTCCCTTGTCTGGTTATCAAAAATGGGTTCATCCATCACTGCCTGATCTATCTCTCCCTCATACATCTTTCCCTCATCCATCCATCCCCTCCTCATCCATCCATTTGTTCATATCTCCCTCATTTCTCCCTCCCTCTCTCATCCATCCCTTCCTCATCCATTCATCCCTCATCCATCCATCCTTCCTTCATCCAACCATCACTACATAGACAGAACAGAAGCATCTCTACTGGTCACAGAAGGTGCAAAAAGTGTCAGAGAACCTCCAAAAGCAGATGAGTGGAAGCATGTGACCAAAAGAAGCAAGAAGACCATGGAGAAATCACCAACCACACAACTGAAGAACCGATATCAAATCTTTGTAGAGGATGAAGATGGCACACCTAAGAATGAAGCAATACCAGCAAGCAAAAAAGAAAAGGGCACACAGCAACAAGTGACAGCAAAAAGCAAAAAGTACAGCCAAGAAGCAACGAAGAGTGGTGGTGGTGGGAGACTCACTACTGAGAGGCACAGAAGCAGCCATCTGCAGACCGGACATAACTGCAAGAGAAGTATGCTGCCTTTCAGGTGCGATGACCAAGGATGTGACCGATAGGATACCAAAGCTCTTCAGCTCCAAGGACGTCCACCCATTTCTTCTGATACATGTTGGCACCAATGACACGGCAAGGAAGGACCTACCGACAATCTGCAAGGACTTTGAAGAGTTGGGGAAGAAAGTAAAGGAACTGGATGCACAGGTAGTTTTTTCTTCTATCCTTCCAGTAGATGGGCATGGCACCAGGAGATGGAACAGGATCCTTGATGCAAACAACTGGCTAAGACGATGGTGCAGACAACAAGGATTTGGATTCCTGGACCACGGTGTGAATTACTGGTATGATGGACTCCTCGCCAGAGACGGACTACACCTCAACAAACCTGGGAAACACACATTCGCCAGAAGACTCGCTACACTCATCAGGAGGGCGTTAAACTAGAAGAAGAGGGGACGGGAAGAAAAACATTAGACTCGAACAAAGACGACCCAGGAAAACATACTCAGAAGAGAGGTAAGAACATTTCTAAAACAATCCACAGTGAGGAGATTGGAACAAAACAAAATCCTCTAAACTGCATGCTCGCAAACGCCAGAAGCCTGACAAACAAGATGGAAGAACTAGAAGCAGAAATATCTACAGGTAACTTTGACATAGTGGGAATAACCGAGACATGGTTAGATGAAAGCTATGACTGGGCAGTTAACTTACAGGGTTACAGTCTGTTTAGAAAGGATCGTAAAAATCGGAGAGGAGGAGGGGTTTGTCTCTATGTAAAGTCTTGTCTAAAGTCCACATTAAGGGAGGATATTAGCGAAGGGAATGAGGATGTCGAGTCCATATGGGTTGAAATTCATGGAGGGAAAAATGGTAACAAAATTCTCATTGGGGTCTGTTACAAACCCCCAAATATAACAGAAAGCATGGAAAGTCTACTTCTAAAGCAGATAGATGAAGCTGCAACCCATAATGAGGTCCTGGTTATGGGGGACTTTAACTACCCGGATATTAACTGGGAAACAGAAACCTGTGAAACCCATAAAGGCAACAGGTTTCTGCTAATAACCAAGAAAAATTATCTTTCACAATTGGTGCAGAATCCAACCAGAGGAGCAGCACTTTTAGACCTAATACTATCTAATAGACCTGACAGAATAACAAATCTGCAGGTGGTTGGGCATTTAGGAAATAGCGACCACAATATTGTGCAGTTTCACCTGTCTTTCACTAGGGGGACTTGTCAGGGAGTCACAAAAACATTGAACTTTAGGAAGGCAAAGTTTGAACAGCTTAGAGATGCCCTTAATCTGGTAGACTGGGACAATATCCTCAGAAATGAGAATACAGATAATAAATGGGAAATGTTTAAGAACATCCTAAATAGGCAGTGTAAGCGGTTTATACCTTGTGGGAATAAAAGGACTAGAAATAGGAAAAACCCAATGTGGCTAAACAAAGAAGTAAGACAGGCAATTAACAGTAAAAAGAAAGCATTTGCACTACTAAAGCAGGATGGCACCATTGAAGCTCTAAAAAACTATAGGGAGAAAAATACTTTATCTAAAAAACTAATTAAAGCTGCCAAAAAGGAAACAGAGAAGCACATTGCTAAGGAGAGTAAAACTAATCCCAAACTGTTCTTCAACTATATCAATAGTAAAAGAATAAAAACTGAAAATGTAGGCCCCTTAAAAAATAGTGAGGAAAGAATGGTTGTAGATGACGAGGAAAAAGCTAACATATTAAACACCTTCTTCTCCACGGTATTCACGGTGGAAAATGAAATGCTAGGTGAAATCCCAAGAAACAATGAAAACCCTATATTAAGAGTCACCAATCTAACCCAAGAAGAGGTGCGAAACCGGCTATATAAGATTAAAATAGATAAATCTCCGGGTCCGGATGGCATACACCCACGAGTACTAAGAGAACTAAGTAATGTAATAGATAAACCATTATTTCTTATTTTTAGTGACTCTATAGCGACAGGGTCTGTTCCGCAGGACTGGCGCATAGCAAATGTGGTGCCAATATTCAAAAAGGGCTCTAAAAGTGAACCTGGAAATTATAGGCCAGTAAGTCTAACCTCTATTGTTGGTAAAATATTTGAAGGGTTTCTGAGGGATGTTATTCTGGATTATCTCAATGAGAATAACTGTTTAACTCCATATCAGCATGGGTTTATGAGAAATCGCTCCTGTCAAACCAATCTAATCAGTTTTTATGAAGAGGTAAGCTATAGACTGGACCACGGTGAGTCATTGGACGTGGTATATTTCGATTTTTCCAAAGCGTTTGATACCGTGCCGCACAAGAGGTTGGTACACAAAATGAGAATGCTTGGTCTGGGGGAAAATGTGTGTAAATGGGTTAGTAACTGGCTTAGTGATAGAAAGCAGAGGGTGGTTATAAATGGTATAGTCTCTAACTGGGTCGCTGTGACCAGTGGGGTACCGCAGGGGTCAGTATTGGGACCTGTTCTCTTCAACATATTCATTAATGATCTGGTAGAAGGTTTACACAGTAAAATATCGATATTTGCAGATGATACAAAACTATGTAAAGCAGTTAATACAAGAGAAGATAGTATTCTGCTACAGATGGATCTGGATAAGTTGGAAACTTGGGCTGAAAGGTGGCAGATGAGGTTTAACAATGATAAATGTAAGGTTATACACATGGGAAGAGGGAATCAATATCACCATTACACACTGAACGGGAAACCACTGGGTAAATCTGACAGGGAGAAGGACTTGGGGATCCTAGTTAATGATAAACTTACCTGGAGCAGCCAGTGCCAGGCAGCAGCTGCCAAGGCAAACAGGATCATGGGGTGCATTAAAAGAGGTCTGGATACACATGATGAGAGCATTATACTGCCTCTGTACAAATCCCTAGTTAGACCGCACATGGAGTACTGTGTCCAGTTTTGGGCACCGGTGCTCAGGAAGGATATAATGGAACTAGAGAGAGTACAAAGGAGGGCAACAAAATTAATAAAGGGGATGGGAGAACTACAATACCCAGATAGATTAGCGAAATTAGGATTATTTAGTCTAGAAAAAAGACGACTGAGGGGCGATCTAATAACCATGTATAAGTATATAAGGGGACAATACAAATATCTCGCTGAGCATCTGTTTATACCAAGGAAGGTGACGGGCACAAGGGGGCATTCTTTGCGTCTGGAGGAGAGAAGGTTTTTCCACCAACATAGAAGAGGATTCTTTACTGTTAGGGCAGTGAGAATCTGGAATTGCTTGCCTGAGGAGGTGGTGATGGCGAACTCAGTCGAGGGGTTCAAGAGAGGCCTGGATGTCTTCCTGGAGCAGAACAATATTGTATCATACAATTATTAGGTTCTGTAGAAGGACGTAGATCTGGGGATTTATTATGATGGAATATAGGCTGAACTGGATGGACAAATGTCTTTTTTCGGCCTTACTAACTATGTTACTATGTTACTATGTTACATCCATCCATCCTACATCATCCATCCATCCATCCATCCATCCATCCATTTTTCCCTCATCGATCCATACATACATACATTTCTCCCTCATCCATCCATCCCTCATCCCTCCCATCCCTCTCTCCCTCATCCATCCCTGCCTGATTCATCCATCCAGTCATCGATCATCCATCCATCACTCCATCATCCATACATCCCTCCCTCATCCTTCCCTCCCTTATCATTCATCCATCCCTCCTTCATTCATTCATTCCTTCCTCCCTCATCCATCCCTCCTCCCAATCTCATACATCCATCCATCCCTCATCAATCCATCCTTCCATCATCCATCCATCCATCCATCCATTCATTCATACATCCATCCCTCATTTATGCATCCCTCCCTCATAGTTACATAGTTACATAGTTACATAGTTATTAAGGTTGAAGGAAGACTATATGTCCATCTAGTTCAACCCATAGCCTAACCTAACATGCCCTAACATGTTGATCCAGAGGAAGGCAAAAAAAACCCATGTGGCAAAGAGTAAGCTCCACATTGGGGAAAAAAATTCCTTCCCGACTCCACATACGGCAATCAGACTAGTTCCCTGAATCAACGCCCTATCAAGGAATCTAGTGTATATACCCTGTAACATTATACTTTTCCAGAAAGGTATCCAGTCCCCTCTTAAATTTAAGTAATGAATCACTCATTACAACATCATACGGCAGAGAGTTCCATAGTCTCACTGCTCTTACAGTAAAGAATCCGCGTCTGTTATTATGCTTAAAACTTTTTTCCTCCAACCGCAGAGGATGCCCCCTTGTCCCTGTTTCAGGTCTATGATTATCATCATTCATCCATCCTTCCTTCTTTAATCCATCCCTCTCTCCTCCATCCATCCCTCCCTTATCCATCCCACCATTATCCATTCATCCATCCCGCATCCATCCCTCACCCATCCATCATCATCCCACCTTTTTTTAAGCAAATGACTTAAAATAATAAAGACAAATAAATAAAACCACAAAGAAAAAGTCCAGAGACAAAAAATAAACAAAAATGAAAAAAAAAAAAAAAACACCATGAGAGAGAGTTCTAAGTGGAGGTGGACGTGGTAGTGTACGTGGATGTGGGGAAGGTGGCTAGCAATTTTTTGAAAATAGTACCATGAGGCAGATGTCCAATGGAAGAAGGAGGAAGAGGTGAACGTTTTTCTTTTCTATTTAGACAAATAACTTAAGATAGCAGAGACATAAAAATAAACAATAAAAAAAGTTAAACCATGAGGAGGAGGTCCAAGTTGGAGGAGGGAGTGGTGGTGGATGTGGAAGGGTGTGAGGTGACCAACACATTTTTTCTTTATTTCGGCAAATGACTTAAAATATCAGAGACAAAAAAAATACACGAAAATAAAAAACCTTGAACCATGTAGCAGAGGTCCAAGTGGAAGAAGGTACTGTATGGGAGATGAACGTGGAAGAGGGGGCCAACACTGTTTTATTGTTTTGGGTTTTTTGTCTTAAAATTTGGTGATGCAAAAAAATGAAACAAATGAAAAATTGAGTGTAACAATTGCTGGGTGCGATTTGTATAATTATCTAGTCAGCCAAAGGTATGGAGAAGTCCAATGTGATCCACGCCTGATTCACTTTTATGAATGTTAGCTTCCCCATGTTGCCTGTGGACAGGCGGATGCGCCTGTCTATGATGACACGACCTTCGGTGCTAAAGACAATCTCTGACATGACATTTGCTGCAGGGCAAGCCAGCACCTTCAAGGCATATAGGAAAAGGTCTGGCCATGTGTCCAGTTTAGACACCCAATAGTCAGATAGGGCAGCTCTATCAGTTAGTAAGTGGATATGTGTGGACACATACAGGTCCTTTTCAAAAAATTAGCATATAGTGTTAAATTTCATTATTTACCATAATGTAATGATTACAATTAAACTTTCATATATTATAGATTCATTATCCACCAACTGAAATTTGTCAGGTCTTTTATTGTTTTAATACTGATGATTTTGGCATACAACTCCTGATAAGCCAAAAAACCTGTCTCAATAAATTAGCATATTTCACCCATCCAATCAAATAAAAGTGTTTTTTAATAACAAACAAAAAAACCAACAAATAATAATGTTCAGTTATGCACTCAATACTTGGTCGGGAATCCTTTGGCAGAAATGACTGCTTCAATGCGGCGTGGCATGGAGGCAATCAGCCTGTGACACTGCTGAGATGTTATGGAGGCCCAGGATGCTTCAATAGCGGCCTTAAGCTCATCCAGAGTGTTGGGTCTTGCGTCTCTCAACTTTCTCTTCACAATATCCCACAGATTCTCTATGGGGTTCAGGTCAGGAGAGTTGGCAGGCCAATTGAGCACAGTAATACCATGGTCAGTAAACCATTTACCAGTGGTTTTGGCACTGTGAGCAGGTGCCAGGTCGTGCTGAAAAATGAAATCTTCATCTCCATAAAGCATTTCAGCCGATGGAAGCATGAAGTGCTCCAAAATCTCCTGATAGCTAGCTGCATTGACCCTGCCCTTGATGAAACACAATGGACCAACACCAGCAGCTGACATGGCACCCGACACCATCACTGACTGTGGGTACTTGACACTGGACTTCAGGCATTTTGGCATTTCCTTCTCCCAGTCTTCCTCCAGACTCTGGCACCTTGATTTCCGAATGACATGCAAAATTTGCTTTCATCAGAAAAAAGTACTTGGGACCACTTAGCAACAGTCCAGTGCTGCTTCTCTGTAGCCCAGGTCAGGCGCCTCTGCCGCTGTTTATGGTTCAAAAGTGGCTTTACCTGGGGAATGCGGCACCTGTAGCCCATTTCCTGCACACGCCTGTGCACGGTGGCTCTGGATGTTTCCACACCAGACTCAGTCCACTGCTTCCTCAGGTTCCCCAAGGTCTGGAATCGGTCCTTCTCCACAATCTTCCTCAGGGTCCGGTCTCCTCTTCTCGTTGTACAGCGTTTTCTGCCACATTGTTTCCTTCCAACAGACTTACCATTGAGGTGCCTTGATACAGCACTCTGGGAACAGCCTATTTGTTGAGAAATTTCTTTCTGGGTCTTACCCTCTTGCTTGAGGGTGTCAATGATGGCCTTCTTGACATCTGTCAGGTCGCTAGTCTTACCCATGATGGGGGTTTTGAGTAATGAACCAGGCAGGGAGTTTATAAAAGCCTCAGGTATCTTTTGCATGTGTTTAGAGTTAATTAGTTGATTCAGAAGATTAGGGTAATAGGTCGTTTAGAGAACCTTTTCTTGATATGCTAATTTATTGAGACAGGTTTTTTGGGTTATCAGGAGTTGTATGCCAAAATCATCAGTATTAAAACAATAAAAGACCTGACAAATTTCAGTTGGTGGATAATGAATCTATAATATATGAAAGTTTAATTGTAATCATTACATTATGGTAAATAATGAAATTTAACACTATATGCTAATTTTTTGAGAAGGACCTGTACTCTTGCACCACGTTGAGGGAATGCTGCCTTCTGCTGATACGGTCAGCATCACATGTTGGTGCCAGATGTTGTGGCGTGCTCATAAAGTTTTGCCAAATTTCAGCCATACTAACCCAACTTTCGATATGTGGCAGTGCCACAACTGTGTTGGCGACTTCCTCCTCCGCCTCAGTGTTGCTGTTCCACTGAGTCGCTGCTGTCAGGAGGGAAAGCCATTAACAGTTTCTCTACCAGCATGTTCTTGTATTGATGCATTTTTCGATCCTGCTCCAAAGATACATTGTGCTTGTACCGGTGATCTAGTTAGGTGGCCGCCCAGTAATCTGCACTGGTGACAATACAGGCAACTCAACTGTCATTGCGCAGGCACTGCAGCATTTATTGGCTCATGTGTGCCAGGCTGCCCAGAGGCAACAACAAGCTGTCCTTGGTGGGAGGTGTATTGTCTGAGTTCTTACTATCCCTTTAGCCACGCTCCAGTGATGTCCGTGAGCTGATCTGACAACCACTCTGTGGTGAACACGGCTGTTCCTCTTCCTCCTCCAAAATAACCTCCAACCTTGACACTTGTGTACGTGTACGCTATTGGTACAACAACTCACCCTCCGAGCCATGTGTGAACAACAGGCCTGATGACGTTGAAAACGATTCCTTTCCCTCCTGCTCCTCTTCCTCCTGTACCACGACCTCATGCATCATTGCCTGAATTGTTGCTTCCAGCAGGCAACAACATATTTCTTACATGGCTTTAATGGGTTATTTTCCCCCACTCATTAGTATGGGTGAAATACAGTGCATAAATTGACATTATTCATATTTCAATTTTCTGCAAATCTGTAGGGAAAAAAAATAAGCAACCAGTGCATGAATCTTATTCACCTTGCTTGTGCTGTAAAACGATGCTTATTGTCCACAACAAAAATGCAATGCGTGCACATTGAATTTGAGGATGGTCACAGAGACTGATTAATATATATTTATTAGGCGGCGGAGATTATAATGGGGGACTTTTCACTATATATTTTGATTGGTGTGTGGCTAATAGCATGTTGACGGTGGGATACATTCCTGTATTCAGGGGTGCAGTACCAGAGAGACACATGTATTTATACAATATATGTGACCTTGTTATTTTTAGGGCTGCGATGATCATAATGATAAGATGAGTCATGGCTGGGAGATGTCACCATGAAGCTCTGACCAGATGGAGAAGAAACAGCATAATAACAAGTAGCATAGTTAGAAAGGCCGAAAAAACATTTGTCCATCCAGTTCAGCCTATATTCTGTCAGAATAAATCCCCAGATCTACGTCCTTCTAAAGAGCCTAATAACTGTAAGATACAATTTTGTTATGCTCCAGGAAGACATCCAGGCCTCTATTGAACCCCTCGACTGAGTTTGCCATCACCATCTCCTGAGGAAAGGAATTCAAGATTCTCACTGCCTTATAAGTAAAGAATCCTCTTCTATGTTGGTGGAAAAACCTTGTCTCCTCCAGACTCAGAGAATCCACCTTGTGACGTCACCTTCCTTGATATAAACAGATCCTTGGAGAGATATTATCCTTATATACTTATACATGGTTATTAGACCGCCCCTCAATCGTCTTTTTTCTAGACTAAATAATCCTAATTTTGCTAATCTCTCTGGGTATTGTAGTTCCCCATCCCCTTTATTAATTGTGTTGCCCTCCTTTGTACTCACTCTAGTTCCATTATATCCTTCCTGAGCACCGGTGCCCAAAACTGTACACAGTACTCCATGTGCGGTCTAACCAGGGATTTGTATAGAGGCAGTATAATGCTCTCATCATGTGCATCCAGACCTCTTTAATGCACCCCATGATCCTGTTTGCCTTGGCAGTCACTGCCTGACACTGGCTGCTCCAGGTAAGTTTATCATTAACTAGGATCCCCAAGTTCTTCTCCATGTCAGATTTAGGCTAGGTTCACATTTGCGGTTGAGTCTGCAGCATATCATCCACAACCGCATACACGTGTACAAATGCATGCAAGCGCATGATAACGCAGTGTTTTTTTTCCGACTCAGCTAACGCATGACAGCAAAAAACCCGCAACATCTGCATGCATTTTTACATGCGTTTGCGCTTTTTATGCGCATGCGTTTGATATTTCCAGGAGGGCATGTCTCAATGGGCGTGTCTAAATCAGTTCCTGGACATGTGCAGTCTGAAGTACACAAGTGCATCGAACTCATGCATATGCAAAGACATGCGTACGCATGCGTTCACATAGACAGTAATCCTTTTTAGAACGCACTCATCCGCATGTGCATGCCTGCGCATATTTGACGGAAATTTGCCACCTCAAAAATTGCAACATGGTACATTAGCCACGTCCCAATGCCCACCACAAAAAAATGCTTGCGTAAGCAAACGCGGGCGAACGCATGCAAACGCATGCACCTGCGTCTACTATGTTAAAGATTGGAAATCAAGACACATGCTGATGCACTCGTCAGAAATGCTGCGGACACAAATGCAAATGTGAAACCAGCCTTACCCAGTGGTTTCCTATTCAGTGCATAATGATGATATTGATTCCTTCTTTCCATGTGTATAACCTTACATATCATTGTTAAACTGCATCTGCCACCTCTCGGCCCAAGTTTCCATCTAATCCAGATCCATCTGTAGCAGAATGCTATATTCGCTTGTATTGACTGCTTTACATAGTTTTGTATCATCTGCAAATATCGATATTTTTGTGTAAACCTTCTACCAAATTGTTAATAAATATGTTGAAGAGAATAGGTCCCAACACTGACCCCTGCGGTACGCCAGTGGTCAAAGCGAACCAGTTTGAGAATATACAATTTATAACCACCCACTGCTTTCTATCACTAAGCCAGTTACTTACCCATTTATACACATTTTTCTCCAGACCCATCATTCTCATTTTGTGTACCAGCCTCTTGTGTGGCATGGTATCAAGATATACCACGTCCAATGACTCACCTTGGTCCAGTCTATAGCTTACCTCTTCATAAAAACTGATTAGATTGGATTGACAGGAGCAATTCCTCATAAACCCATGTTGATATGGAATTAAACAGTTATCATTGAGAGAATCCAAGAAAACATCCCTCAGAAACCCTTCAAATATTTTACCAACAATAGAGGTTAGACTTACTGGCAGAAATTGCTAAATTTGTTAAGGATGGCACCACAATAAATCTAGAGGGATACTCCCAGGGTCAATGCAAAAAATTGAAAACTACATACAAAGAGAAAAGCTGCAGACCAAAAATTGGGGATCACCAAACATGAATACAAAAAAATGATAACTTTATTGAATACAAAACCAACAAACTTTTTAAAAACAATTAAAATTGTTTAAGTTTGTTGGTTTTGTATTCAATAAAATTATCATTTTTTGTATTCATGTTTGGTGATCCCCAATTTTTGGTCTGCAGCTTTTCTCTTTGTATGTAGTCCTGGATGTAAATATTATTTTGTATCTGCACTGTATGACTAGGAGTGATAACGTTATATGTAAAATCCCTTAGGCCACATTCTCAAATTTGTGTGAAATGTCTATGTGCTGCCAGATTTTTTTTATCAGATGCACACTAATTCATAGAGTTTTATAGGTCCATGTGATCCATAAGAGTCAGAGAATGTCCTGTTCTGATCCGATAGTATATAGTGCACTTACTTATTATGTATAGCACAATCCCTTAGTCTATAGTGTACTCCCTTATTATGTATAGTACATTGAATTAGTATATAATGTACTCACTTATCATGTATAACACAATCCCTTACTATATAGTGTACTCACTTATTATATATGGCACAGTCAATCTACAATACATATCTTAGATATATAATTTATAAGATATATAAATTGATATATAACAAGAGAGGATGCTATGTAATAAAAAGCAGAGCAGAGTATAATCCGATATGTGAGAGATGGTGCTGTACAAAACAAGGGAGGACACTGTGTAATAGTAGATGTAATATACATAATAATGGAGACTATACAAGATTTATTCAGCTCTGGCAAAAATTAAGAGACCACTGCAAAATGTTCAGTTTGTCTGATTTTTCTCTTTATAGGTATATTTTTGAGTAAAATGTAAATTGTTTATTTACTCTACAAACGTCTGAAAACATGTCTATGAATTTCCAAGCAATAAATTTTGTATTTTTTTCTGATAAAGAAAAATTGTCAAATTAAAAAAAAACAGTGCTTTCAAACCTCAAATAATGCAAAGAAAACAAGTTCATAATAATTTAGTAACAACAATACTAATGTTTTAACCCCTTAGCGACCGCCGATACGCCTTTTAACGGTGGCCGCTAAGGGTACTTAAACCACAGCGCCGTTAATTACCGGCGCTGTGGAAAAAGTCAATAGCGCCCCCCAGAGGCCGATTTTCTCCGGGGTCTCGGCTGCCGGGGGTAGCCGAGACCCCAGAGAACATGATTCGGGGTTTTTTTAACCCACCCCGCATTTGCGATCGCCGGTAATTAACCATTTACCGGCGATCGCAAAAAAAACAAAAAACGCGATCTCTTTTTAATTTTTCTGTCCTCCGATGTGATTGCACATCGGAGGACAGAGAAAAGGGGTCCCAGGTGGCCCCCCAATACTCACCTAGCTCCCCCGATGCTCCTCGTGTCTCCCGGTGGGCGCCGCCATCTTCAAAATGGCGAGCGCATGCGCAGTGCACCCGCCGGCCGGCACCGGGAGAATCTTTGGGGTCTCGGCTGCTGGGGGTAGCCGAGACCCCAAAGAGCATGATCGGGGTCGGTATTACCGACCCCTGTTTTGCGATCGCCGGTAATTAACTGTTTACCGGCGACCGCAAAAAAAAAAAAAATGTAAAGTGTAATTCTCTGTCCTCTGATGTGATCGCACATCAGAGGACAGAGAAATAGGGGGATTCGGGGACCCTAGCATACTCACCTAGGTCCCTGGATCCTCTTGCTGCTCCTCCTGGCCGCCGGCAGAAGAAAATGGCGGGCGCATGCCCAGTGCGCCCGCCATCTGTCTCCATCTGCCGGCCGGCAGGAGAACAGCAGTTGGGGCTAAAATTAGGGTTAGGGTTAGGGGTAGGGTTAGGGTTAGGGGTTGGGTTAGGGGTAGGGTTAGCGGTAGGGTTAGGGTTAGGGGTAGGGTTAGGGGTAGGGTTAGGGGTAGGGGTAGGGTTAGGGTTAGGGGTAGGGTTAGGGGTAGGGTTAGGGATAGGGGTAGGGTTAGGGGTAGGGTTAGGGTTAGGGGTAGGGTTAGGGGTAGGGTTAGGGGTAGGGTTAGGGTTAGGGTTAGGGGTAGGGTTAGGGGTAGGGTTAGGGCTAGGGTTAGGGCTAGGGTTGGGGCTAAATTTAGGGTTAGGGTTGGGGCTAAATTTAGGGTTAGGGTTGGGGCTAAATATAGGGTTAGGCTTCTTTCACACTTACGTCGGTACGGGGCTGTCGCAATGCGTCGGCCCGACATACCGACACACGTTGTGAAAATTGTGCACAACGTGGGCAGCAGCTGTAGTTTTTCAACGCATCCGCTGCCCAATCTATGTCCTGGGGAGGAGGGGGCGGAGTTACGGCCACGCATGCGCGGTCAGAAATGGCGGATGCGACGTACAAAAAAACGTTTCATTGAACATTTTTTTGTGCCGACGCTCCGCCAAAACACAACTGATCCAGTGCACGACGGACGCGACGTGTGGCCATCCGTCACGATCCGTCGGCAATACAAGTCTATGGGCAAAAAACGCATCCTGCGGGCACATTTGCAGGATCCGTTTCTTGTCCAAAACGACGGATTGCGACGGAATGCCAAACGACGCAAGTGTGAAAGTAGCCTTAAGGCTAGGGTTAGGGTTGGGGCTAAAGTTAGGGCTAGGGTTGGGGCTAAAGTTAGGGTTAGAGCTGGGATTAGGGTTAGGGTTTGGATTAGGGTTGGTATTAGGGTTAGGGTTGGCATTAGGGTTACGCTTGGGATTAGGGTTAGGTTTGGGATTAGGGTTAAGGTTAGGGTTGTGATTAGGGGTGTATTGGGATTAGGGTTAGGTTTGAGGTTAGGGTTGAGATTAGGATTAGGGGTGTGTTGGATTTAGGGTTTTGATTAGGGTTATGGTTAGGGTTGACATTAGGGTTGTTTTGGGGTAAGGGTTGTGATTATGGTTAGGGTTAGTGATTAGGATTATGGATCAGGTTGGGATTAGGGTTAGGGGTGTGTTGGGGTTAGGGTTGGAGCTAGAATTGGGGGGTTTCCACTGTTTAGGTACATCGGGGGTCTCCAAACACGACATCCAATTTTGCGCTCAAAAAGTCAAATGGTGCTCCCTCCCTTCTGAGCTCTGCCGTGCGCCCAAACAGTGGGTTACCCCCACATATGGGGCATCAGCGTACTCGGGATAAATTCGACAACAACGTCTGGGGTCCAATTTCTCTTGTTACCCTTGTGAAAATAAAAACTTGGGGGCTACAATATCTTTTTTGTGAAAAAAAAAATATTTTTTATTTTCACGACTCTGCATTCTAAACTTCTGTGAAGCACTTGGGCATTCAAAGTTCTCACCACACATCTAGATAAGTTCCTTGGGGGGTCTAGTTTCCAAAATTGGGTCACTTGTGGGGGGTTACTACAGTTTAGGTATATCAGGGGCTCTGCGATCGCAACATAATGCCCACAGACCATTCTATCAAAGTCTGCATTCCAAAAAGGCGCTCCTTCCCTTCCGAGCTCTGCCGTGCGCCCAAACAGTGGTTTACCCCCACATATGGCGCATCAGCGTACTCGGGATAAATTGGACAACAACTACTGCAGTCCAATTTCTCCTGTTACCCTTGTGAAAATAAAAACTTGGGGGCTACAATATCTTTTTTGTGGAAAAA
Organism: Ranitomeya imitator; assembly: GCF_032444005.1. NCBI lineage: Eukaryota > Metazoa > Chordata > Amphibia > Anura > Dendrobatidae > Ranitomeya > Ranitomeya imitator. Next base: position 1,098,830,573 of record NC_091282.1, on the reverse strand, counting down.
AAAATATTTTTTATTTTCACGACTCTGCATTCTAAACTTCTGTGAAGCACTTGGGCATTCAAAGTTCTCACCACACATCTAGATAAGTTCCTTGGGGGGTCTAGTTTCCAAAATGGGGTCACTTGTGGGGGGTTACTACAGTTTAGGTACATCAGGGGCTCTGCGATCGCAACATAATGCCCACAGACCATTCTATCAAAGTCTGCATTCCAAAAAGGCGCTCCTTCCCTTCCGAGCTCTGCCGTGCGCCCAAACAGTGGTTTACCCCCACATATGGCGCATCAGCGTACTCGGGATAAATTGGACAACAACTATTGCAGTCCAATTTCTCCTGTTACCCTTGTGAAAATAAAAACTTGGGGGCTACAATATCTTTTTTGTGGAAAAAAAAATATTTTTTATTTTCACGACTCTGCATTCTAAACTTCTGTGAAGCACTTGGGCATTCAAAGTTCTCACCACACATCTAGATAAGTTCCTTGGGGGGTCTAGTTTCCAAAATGGGGTCACTTGTGGAGGGTTTCTACTGGTTAGGTACATCAGGGGCTCTGCAAACGCAACATAATACCCGCAGACCATTCTATCAAAGTCTGCAATCCAAAATGGAGCTCCTTCCTTCCGAGCTCTGCCGTGCGCCCAAACAGTGGTTTACCCCCACATATGGGGTACCAGCATACTCAGGACAAATTGGACAACAACTTTTGGGGTCCAATTTCTCTTGTTACCCTTGTGAAAATAAAAACTTGGGGGTTAAAAATCTTTTTTGTGAAAAAAAAAAATATTTTTTATTTTCACGGCTCTGCATTATAAACTTCTGTGAAGCACTTGGGCATTCAAGGTTCTCACCACACATCTAGATAAGTTCCATGGGGGGTCTAGTTTCCAAAATGGGGTCACTTTTGGGGGATTTCTACTGTTTAGGCACATCAGGGGCTCTCCAAACGCGACATGGCGTCCGATCTCAATTCCAGCCAATTCTACATTGAAAAAGTAAAACGGCACTCTTTCTCTTCCAAGCTCTGCGGTGCGCCCAAACAGTGGTTTACCCCCACATATTGGGTATCGACGTACTCAGGAGAAATTGCACAACAACTTTAGTGGTCTAATTTCTCCTGTTACCCTTGTGAAAATAAAAATTTGTGGGCAAAAAGATCATTTTTGTAGAAAAAATGCGATTTTTTTTTTCACGGCTCTACATTATAAACTTCTGTGAAGCACATGGGGGTTCAAAGTGCTCACCACACATCTAGATATGTTCCTTAAGGGGTCTAGTTTCCAAAATGGGGTCACTTGTGGGGGGTTTCCACTGTTTAGGCACATCAGAGGCTCTCCAAACGCGACATGGCGTCCAATCTCAATTCCAGCCAATTCTACATTGAAAAAGTAAAACGGCGCTCCTTCACTTCCAAGCTCTGCTGTGCGCCCAAACAGTGGTTTACCCTCACATATAGGGTATCGACGTATTCAGGAGAAATCGCACAACAACTTTTGTGGTCTAATTTCTCCTGTTACTCTTGTGAAAATAAGAATTTGTGGGCGAAAAGATCATTTTTGTGTAAACAAAAGCGATTTTTTATTTTCACGGCTCTACGTTATAAACTTCTGTGAAGCACTTGGGGGTTCAAAGTGCTCACCACACATCTAGATAAGTTCCTTAAGGGGTCTAGTTTCCAAAATGGTGTCACTTTTGGGGATTTTCCACTGTTTAGGCACATCAGGGGCTCTCTAAACGTGACATGGCGTCCGATCTCAATTCCAGCCAATTCTGCATTGAAAAAGTCAAACGGCGCTCCTTCACTTCTAAGTTCTGCGGTGCGCCCTAACAGTGGTTTACCCCCACATATGGGGTATTGGCGTATTCAGGAGAAATTGCATAACAAAATTTATCGTTACATTTCTGTTTTTACATTTGTGAAAATAAAAAAAATGGTTCTGAATTAAGATGTTTGCAAAAAAAAGTTAAATGTTCATTTTTTCCTTCCACATTGTTTCAGTTCCTGTGAAGCACGAAAAGGGTTAATAAACTTCTTGAATGTGGTTTTGAGAACCTTGAGGGGTGTAGTTTTTAGAATGGTGTCACACTTCATTATTTTCTATCATATAGACCCCTCAAAATGACTTCAAATGTGATGTGGTCCCTAAAAAAAAATGGTGTTGTAAAAATGAGAAATTGCTGGTCAACTTTTAACCCTTATAACTCCCTAACAAAAAAAAAATTTTGTTTCCAAAATTGTGCTGATGTAAAGTAGACATGTGGGAAATGTTATTTATTAACTATTTTTCGTGACATATCTCTCTGATTTAAGGGCATAAAAATACAAAGTTTGAAAATTGCAAAATTTTAAAAAATTTCGCCATATTTCCGTTTTTTTTCATAAATAATCGCAAGTAATATCGAAGAAATGTTACCACTAACATAAAGTACAATATGTCATGAAAAAACAATCTCAGAATCAGCGGGATCCGTTGAAGCGTTCCAGAGTTATAACCTCATAAAGTGACAGTGGTCAGAATTGCAAAAATTGGCCTGGTCATTAAGTACCAAATTGGCTCTGTCACTAAGGGGTTAAATCAGGAAGAGTTCAGAAATCAATATTTTGTGATTTTTAATCACAGCTTTCATGCAACTTGCCATGCTTTCCAACAGTCTTTCACACTGCTTCAGGCACAAAAATTTAAGCACTTCTTCTTTGTTTGATGGCTTGTGACTATCCATCATCCTCTTGATTACATTCCAGAGGTTTGCAACGGGGTTTGGTCTGGAGATTGGACTGCCCATGACAGGGTTTTGATATGATGGTCTCTTAATTTTTGTCAGAGCTGCATGTGTGTGTGGCTATATTATGTATGTATATATATATATATATATATATATATATATATATATATATATATATATATATATATATTAACAAATATATATGCATGTATGAATGGTTGGTGATATCAACTTCCTGTTTGTGGCACATTAGTATATGTGAGGGGAAAACTTTTCAAGATGGGTGGTGACCATGGTGGCCATTTTGAAGTTGGCCATTTTGGATCCAATTTTATTTTTTCCAATGGGAAGAGGGTCATGTGACACTTCAAACTTATTGAGAATTTCTCAAGAAAAACAGTGGTGTGTTGGTTTTAACGTAACTTTATTCTTTCATGAGTTATTTACAAGTTTATGACCACTTATTAAATGTGTTCAAAGTGCTGCCCATTGTGCTGGATTGTTAATGCAACCCTCTTCTCCCACTCTTGACACAGTGATAGTAACACCGCAGAAAAAATATTAGCACAGGCTTCCAGTTTCTATTGTGTCAGATGCTGGGGTCATCTGAAGGCAATTGTCTATGCTGATCGTCTGCATGGTTGGGTCTGGTGTCTCTCATCTTCCTCTTGATACTACCCAATAAATTCTTTATGGGGTTAAGGTCAGGTGAATTTACTGGCCAACCAAGCACAGTGATGCTGTTGTTTTTAAACCAGGTATTGGTACTTTTGTCAGTGCCAAGTCCTTCTGGAGAATGAATTTTCCATCTCCAAAAATCTTGTCGGCAGAGGGAAGCATGAAGTGCTTTAAAATTTCCTGGTAGACGGCTGCGCTGACTTTCGTCTTGATAAAACACAGTGGACCTACACCAGCAGATGACATGGCTCCCCAAACCATCGCTGACTGTGAAAACTTCACACTAGACCTCAAGCAGCTTGGATTGTGTGCCTCTCCACTCTTCCTCCAGACTCTGGGACCATGATTTCCAAATGAAATACAAAATTTACTTTCATCTGAAAGCAACACCTTGGACCACTGAGCAACAGTCCAATTCTTTTTCTCCTTGGCCCAGGTAAGAAACTTCTGGCCTTGTTTATTGGTCATGAGTGGCTTGACACAAGGAATGCGACACTTGAAGCTCATGTTCTGGATGCATCTGTGTGTGGAGGCTCTCAAAGCAATGACTCCAGAAGCAGTCCACTCCTTGTGAATCTCCCCAAAAGGCTACGGTTATCCCAGCTGCTTGTGCACCTTTTTCTACCACACTTTTCCCTTCCATTCATCTTTCCATGAATGTGTTTTGATACAGCGCTATGTGAAGAGCCAGCTTCTTTAGCAGTGACCTTTTGTGGCTTACCCCCCTTGTGGAATGTGTCAATGCCTGCCTTCTGGACATTTGTCAAGCTAGCAGTCTTCTCCATGATTGTGGAGCCTACTGAAACGGACTAAGGGAACTTTCTAAATGCTTAGTAAGGATTTGAAGGTGTTTTTTGTTAATGATTCTAATTTACTGAGATAATGACTTTTGAGTTTTCATTGGCTGTAAGCCATAATCAACATTAACAGAAATAAACACTTGAAATAGATCACTAGGCTTGTAAAGATTCTATATTCTACATAAAATATGAGTTTCATTTTTTGTATTGTAGAACTGAAAGAATTTAACTTTTTGATGACATTTTTATTTTGTGAGAAGCACCTGTGTATATATATATATATATATATATATATATAATCTCAAAGTCACTGGCAAAGTGCGGAAAGGGAGTTATGTTTCACTGTGCTTAATGGCGTCAATGATATAGAACCCAGAGATTTTTCCCCAGAACACTAAAGGTACCGTCACACAAAACAATATCGTTAACGATATCGTTGCTTTTTGTGACGTAGCAACGATATCGTTAACAAAATCGTTATGTGTGACATCGACCAACGATCAGGCCCCTATTGGGAGATCGTTGGTCGCTGGGGAAAGTCCAGCACTTTATTTTGTCACTGGATCTCCCACTGACATCGCTGGATCGATGTGTGTGACACCGATTCAGCGATGTCGTCACTGGTAACCAGGGTAAATATCGGGTTACTAAGCGCAGGGCCGCGCTTAGTAACCCGATGTTTACCCTGGTTACCGTTGTAAATGTAAAAAAAAAAAAAAAACTACATACTTACATTCCCGGTGTCTGGTCGCGCCCCCGCCGTCAGCTTCCCGCACTGACTGGTGAGCGCCGGCCAGCCGTAAAGCACAGCACAGCGGTGACGTCACCGCTGTACTTTACGGCCGGTGCTCAGTCAGTGCGGGAAGCTGAAGGCGAGGGACATGACTCCGGGAATGTAAGTATGTAGTGTTTTTTTTTTTACATTTACAACAGTAACCAGGGTAAACATCGGGTTACTAAGCGCGGCCCTGCGGTTAGTAACCCGATGTTTACCCTGGTTACCAGGGACTTCAGGATCGTTGGTCGCTGGAGAGCTGTCTGTGTGACAGCTCTCCAGCGACCAAACAGCGACGCTGCAGCGATCGACATCGTTGTCGGTATCTCTGCAGCGTCGCTTAGTGTGACGGTACCTTAAGAGTGATGAAGGGTTACAGGTAATGTGTATAATGGGCTGAATTTTATGTGGACATCCATAGAGTGAATGGGAGAATGTCCACCTTATCTCCACCCCAGGGTGTGGTCTGGGGCTTAACACTAGAAGTCCCAGTGAGGGGTCATTTAACATTTCTACCTTTGGAACTCAGAGATGGGTCAAATGACCTGAAGGAATTTAGCTAACATCCTCTAATTACTGTCTTTTGTTCTGTAATTAAGGCCATTATTGTCGCACCACAGGAGGTTGCTGTTTTCCATTGAGTTTAGCCATTTAAGGCCCCTTCACATTAAGCGACGCTGCAGCGATACCGACAACGATCCGGATCGCTGCAGCGTCGCTGTTTGGTCGCTGGAGAGCTGTTACACAGACCGCTCTCCAGCGACCAACGATGCCGGTAACCAGGGTAAACATCGGGTAACTAAGCACAGGGCCGCGCTTAGTAACTTGATGTTTACCCTGGTTACCATCCTAAAAGTAAAAAAACAAACAGTACATACTTACCTAACGCTGTCTGTCCTCCAGCGCTGTGCTCTGCACTCCTCCTGTACTGTCTGTGTGAGCACAGCGGCCGGAAAGCAGAGCGGTGACGTCACCGCTCTGCTTTCCGGCTGACCGACGCTCACAGCCAGTACAGGAGGAGTGCAGAGCACAGCGCCGGGGACAGACAGCGGTAGGTAAGTATGTACTGTTTGTTTTTTTTACTTTTAGGATGGTAACCAGGGTAAATATCGGGTTACTAAGCGCGGCCCTGCGCTTAGTTACCCGATGTTTACCCTGGTTACCAGTGAAGACATCGCTGGATCGGTGTCACACACGCCGATCCAGCGATGTCCACGGGAGATCCAGCGACGAAATAAAGTTCTGGACTTTCTTCAGCGACCAACGATCTCCCAGCAGGGGCCTGATCGTTGGTCGCTGTCACACATAACGATTTTATTAACGATATCGTTGCTACGTCACAAAAAGCAACGATATCGTTAACAATATCATTATGTGTGAAGGTACCTTTAGTTTCTAGTTAGTTCTATTCAGTTTATTGTATTTGATAATATAAAGACTATACATATTGTATTTAGTTTAGCTTTATTTGAGCAAAAAAGCACTGAAACAATGAATAATTTTTATATATTTTAAATAGAGAATTAGAAATTTTAGAGCAAGGTACAGCTGTGAGTAATGACCAGAAGCATTTGTGTCTAAGGCCTCAAGCACACTAGCAAAAAGAAATCACGCAAAAATCGCACAAGAGGACTGAAATTTCAGTGTGAAATATATACAAAGAACAACTGTTATTTGTTTTCATGCTTTTTATTTTTGTTAGAAAAATAATTAAAAAAAATACAAGGAATAAAACAATTCCACACATATTTACAATAGGCTGCAGTGGGGGGCTGCGTGTGTGTGTGTGAGTGGCATGTCCTTCTTGTGTGACTAGCATTTCAGCACTCACTCAGCAGTCTTTCTGCACTGTCGGAGCATACCTGGCACTGCCTGGGTACGTCCCTGGTACATTTGCCACATGTGCATTTGTAGCAGTAAACATATCTTTCAGTTGCACAATTGTTCGTGCATCGATGGTTGACCTGACACTTCGCCCTTTTGCCAGGGCTGCATGTGGAAGGTTGTTGCCGAAGGAATTTCTCCTTGCGTGCCTTCTATTCAGTCACATGAGAGCCACCTAACTCTTTTTCAAGCTCAACCAGGAAGTCCACCCGTCTCTCCTGCACCCCAGTGCATGCCTGATAAAGAACATGAGCATTCAGTGCTGCCATGTCAATCATGTTGTAGAACACGGCGACTGGCCATCTCCTTGTTCCTGCACGCACGCTGTACTCCCGCACCATTTGGTCCATTACATCCACACCGCACTTTGCGTGGTTGTATTTTGTGACCGTGTTTGGCTTCCTTTTGTTGGTATCCTCAGTCTCAACCATGCTGTGCATGCTGCTGAGAATGTAGACGGCCTTCTTTCGTTTGGGTGCATACACTGTCAGAGTGGCAACAGTGGTTGAAAACACCTGAGTGGTGAATTCAGTGCGGTCCATCTGTCTAGCGGATTGAAGAATTTCCCGGCGACTCTTGTTGACTGTGCTGAGGATAGTGGTTTTCCAGCTAAGCAGTCGTTGTGCAAGTGACAATGATGTAAAAAAATTGTCCATGGTTACAGTTCTGCCCTTATCTATGAATGGTTCCATCAGCCTCATCACTACAGTTTTGGACAGTCTCTCCTCGCTGGGACGACTGGGGTCCTTGCCAATATATGGGAGGACATTACAGATGTACTTTGATTTCAAGTCGCAAGCCACCCAAGCCACCCAAAACTTGATGCCAAACTTGTCTGGTTTTGTTGCAATGTATTGCAGAAAACAGCAGCCAGTCTTTGACGGGAAAGTTGTTCATCAATAGTGATGTGTCGACCAGGGTTGTAGGATGCAATGCAGTTGGTGATAAACGATCTCCACACATTGGAGATTGCAGCAAACGTATCGGTCTCCGCTCGCTCACTGCATGTGAATATGCCATCAAAGCGTAGGTGTTGCATGATGTCTTGGAAGCGGTTTCGGGTCATAGTTGCAATGATCCTTGGTTTTGCCAGGTTTGCTGACCAGCTGTCACGTAGTGATGGAACCTTGGTCACCCCCCGCAAGATAATGACTGAAATAAATGCCATTAGTTCCGGGAGACCCATGAACCAATCCACCTGCTCCATGTGACGTGCATGTTGAGTAGTCCATTCTTGAAGCATGTCAAGAGTGATAAAACAAAGGAAGCTCTGAAGGCGACTCTGGACACTTCGTCTGGCCTTAGCACTTGGCATTCCATCTGTAGGGTACAGTTCTATTGGGGTGAAATGGAGATGTTTCCCCACTTGTACTTCACGCCACACTGTGCCATCTTTTGCGGTCTCTGTCAGCTCACTCGCCAACCGAGCTCTCTTTTTTGGTAGAGGAGGAGTCTCCTCATCTGCAAGATAAATAATTTCAAATTAACATTTTGTTTTGGTTCTAAATAAGGCTAGGTTCACATTTGAGAGAATTTCAGTTCCCTGCGAATACAGCAGGGAACTTAGAAACTTTCTCAGCCTCTGCATGTTCCCCGCATGCTGGAGAGCAGGGAACCCGATGTGTTTACTGGTTACCAGCTACACAGTGGCCTGCGGGGAGTGCGATTCGCACCCCCGCATCCCCCTGCACAGAGAACTCCTCAAGATGCATTCCCTGGGAGGGGGGATGCGGGGGTGCGAATCGCACTTCCTGCAGCCCACTGTGTAGCTTGTAACCAGTAAACACAGCGGGTTGCTAGGGACCGCGTTCCCCACTCTCCCGCATGCGGGGAACATGCGGAGGCTGAGAAAATTTCTAAGTTCCCTGCTGGATTCGCAGGGAACTGAAATTCTCTCAAATGTGAACCTAGCAAAAAGATAGTCAGGAAATAAAAATAGGTAATTTGAAAAATTCAACCTGAAGACAGCTCAGAGTCCGAATCTGGTTGAAAGACTATGTCTTCTCCATCTGAGTCAGAAGGGTTGGTGTTGCTCAGGATCAGTTCCAATGCCTGTTGAATGGTGTGCCTTCTCTGCATTTTGTTTCTTGTGAACAAAATAGGTGAAGCAGTCACCTATTTATCCCCCACAGCACAAAAGGCTGCATGCAAATTTGCTAAGGTGGGGGCTGGGGGGTGGGCAGACACACTCAGGAGCAGCTTACATTCTTTAATTTACAGTCTCTAAGGGTACCGTCACACTAAAACAACGCTGCAGCGATACGACAATGATGTCAATCGCTGCAGCGTCGCTGTGTGGTCGCTGGAGAGCTGTCACACAGACAGCTCTCCAGCGACCAACGATCCCGAAGTCCCCTGGTAACCAGGGTAAACATCGGGTTACTAAGCGCAGGGCCGCGCTTAGTAACCCGATGTTTACCCTGTTTACCAGCGTAAACGTAAAAAAAACCAAACACTACATACTTACATTCCTGTCGCGTCCCTCGGCGCTGTGCTTCTCTGCACTGACAGTGAGCGCTGGACAGCCAGAAAGCACAGCGGTGACGTCACCGCTGTACTTTACGGCTGGCCGGCGCTCACCAGTCAGTGCGGGAAGCTGAAGGCGAGGAACATGACCAGACACCGGGAAGGTAAGTATGTAGTGGTTTTTTTTTTTACATTTACACTGGTAACCAGGGTAAATATCGGGTTACTAAGCGCGGCCCTGCGCTTTGTAACCCGATGTTTATCCTGGTTACCAGTGAAGACATCGCTGAATCGGCGTCACACACGCCGATTCAGCGATGTCAGCGGGAGATCCAGCGACGAAATAAAGTTTCAAACGATCTGCTACGACGTACGATTCTCAGCGGGGTCCCTGATCGCAGTAGCGTGTCAGACACAGCGAGATCGTAAGGATATTGCTGGAACGTCACGGATCGTGCCGTCCTAGCGATCAAAGTGCTACTGTGTGACGGTACCCTTACAAACCTTTGTTGAGGTGGATCAACACAATTGCCATCTGCAGATTCCTCAGGCAATAGCCACATTTGCAAATGAAAGGATGCTAATTGGAGCCATCAGAGTTGTCAGTTTGGACTTAAGGTACCGTCACACTCAGCAACTTTACAATGAGAACGACAACGATCCGTGACGTTGCAGCGTCCTGGATAGTGATCTCGTTGTGTTTGACATGCAGCAGCGCTCAGGATCCCCCTGTGCCATCGCTGGTCGGAGTTAGAAGTCCAGAACTTTATTTGGTCATCAGGTCGGCGTGTATCGTAATGTTTGACATCAAAAGCAACTATGCCAATTACTGGCATTACTGTAAAACATTACATTTTACATGGCGCTAACAACCAGCGAGAACGATAAGTGAGTCGCCGTTACGTCACTGGATCATTCCTGCATCGTTCTGGAGTAATTGGGTTTGACGTCTCTACAGCAACCTAAACAGCGACGCTCCAGCGATCGGCTCGTTGTCTATATCACTGCAGCGTCGCTGAGTGTGACGGTACCTTAAGGGTCATTTCACCCTCTTTCGAGACTTCTGGGGGGAGCTCGAAATTTCTGGGACTTCTAGTGTTAAGTTGCTGGCCTCCAAAGGCAGCAGTGTTCAATTTCTCGAGAGGAAACACTCCAGAGGAGTGGTTGTGCTGGAACCAATCTGAACCATGTGTGTTCTGCTAATGGTGAGTGGGAAGAACCCTACTCTCAGAAGGACTGTGCTTTGTGCTACCATTCTGTTTTGTTCTCCTGTTTTGCCCAGAGGGCTGTATTTGTTTTAATACACCTTGGTTTATGCTGCCTATAGTAAACCAAATGAAGTTCTTAAAGATACAGTCTTCTCGTGTCTACCATTGTGTACAGCCAAGTGAGCCGATCTACCACAATATATATATGTAGATATACACTGCTCAAAAAAATAAAGGGAACACTTACACAACAGAATATAACTCCAACTAAATCAAACGTCTGTGAAATCAAACTGTCTGCTAACGAAGCAACACTGTTTGACAATGAATTTCACATGCTGTTGCACAAATGGAATAGACAACAGATGGAAATTATTGGCAATTATCAAGGCACACTCCACAAAGGAGTGGTTCTGCAGGTGGGAACCACATACCAGATCTCAGTAGTAATGTTTTCTGGCTGATCTTTTCGTCACTTTGAATGTTGGTTGTGCTCTCACACTCATGGTAGCATGAGATGGACTCTACAACCCACACAAGTGGCTCAGGTAATGCAGCTCATCCAGGATGGCACATCATTGCGACCTGTGGCAAGAAAGTTTGCTGTGTCTATCAGCGTAGTGTCCAGAGGCTGGAGGCGCTACCAGGGGACAGGCCAGTACACCAGGAGACATGGAGGGGGCCATAGAAGGGCAACAACCCAGCAGCAGGACCGCTACCTCAGTCTTTGTGCAAGGAGGAACAGGAGGAGCACTGCCAGAGCCCTGCAAAATGACCTCCAGCAAGCCACAAATGTGCATGTGTCTGCACAAACCGCTAGAAACCGACTCCATGAAGAAGGTCTGAGTGCCGAAGTCCACAGATGGGGTTGTGCTCACAGCCCAACACCATTCAGGACGATTGTTATTTGCCACAGAACACCACGATTGGCAAATTCGTCACTGGCACCCTGTGCTCTTCATAGATGAAAGCAGGTTCACACTGAGCACATGTGACAGATGTGACAGTGTCTGGAGACACTGTGGAGAGCGATCTGCTGCCTGCAACATCCTTCAGCATGACCGGTTTGGCAGTGGGTCAGTAACGGTGTGGGGTGGCATTTCTTTGGAGGGCCGCACAGCCCTCCATGTGCTTGCCAGAGGTAGCCTGACTGCCTTTAGGTTCCGAGATTAGATCCTCAGATCCCTCGTGAGACCATATGCTGGTGTAGTTGGCCCTGGGTTCCTACTAATGCAGGACAATGCCAGACCTCATGTGGCTGGAGTGTGTCAGCAGTTCCTGTAAGATAAAGGCATTGAAGCTATGGACTGGCCCACCTGTTCCCCAGACCTGAATTGATCTGGGACATCATCCACCAATGTCACGTTGCACCACAGACTGTCCAGGAGTTGGCGGATGCTTTAGTCCAGGTCTGAGAGGAGATCCCTTAGGAGACCATCCGCCACCTCATCAGGAGCATGCCCAGGCATTGTAGGGAGGTCATACAGGCACATGGAGGCAGCACACACACAACTGAACATCATTTGCTTGTCTTGAGGCTTGGATTTTCCACGTTGATTTTGAGTATCATTCCAAATCCAGACCTCCATGGGATATTCATTTTGATTTACATTGATCATTTTTATGTTTTATTGTTCTCAACACATTCTACTATGTAATGAATAAAGATTTGCAACTGAAATATTTCCTTCAGTGATATCTAGGATGTGGTATTTTAGTGTTCCCAATATTATTTTGAGCAGTGTATACAGTATATAACAATAATGGAAATATAGTCCAGCATCAAATATCACACGAGCAGTACCAGTACGCAAACAAATGTGAATTAACACATTGGATAAGTATCAGTCAAGGGGGGAGGATAAAGGTGTTAAATAATAATAACAATTTCCTGTGAGGAAAAAATAAATCCCAATGTGTATCGCTGAAATTTGGCTTCCTCAGGGGTGGTCATGACTGTAACTAGTAATAGTACTAGTAATGTAGTAGTGGACAAAATGTCATCGATATGTTATGACGGTTCTGACACATTGAAGAACCTTAGTACTCACGTAAATGGCATGCTGTTAAATTTAAATGGTATACGAAATACAATGTTTTATAACTGTAATTTTTACTTTAGCTATTTAGGATGATCAGAATTCCCCAGGCTTACAATTTTGTCAAAATGTTAAAATATATTTATTTTAAAACTCATCTCTCATTAGCTTGATTCTTTTCAAGACGCATTACATAATACATTTTTGTGCCAGTGGTCCTTTTCATATAATAAGAAAAAATACATTGTTGCCTTGTCAACAATTACTGTAAATGATTGTAAAGGCCCAACATACAGGTTTCAGTAAGAACAGTGTTTTGAAATGCAAATTTTACTTGTACTTAGGACAATCATTTTGTTTAGCTTGCACTGATTGACAACTCTGCCTGGCTTGCACATACATAAAAATGTTTATGTGGCAATTTACAGGGCTATCTTACAATTTCAAAGGACTAAATGTTGTTTTGATCAATTTCCCTCAAGTCCCTTATTGATTTAATGTATTTAATAATCCACTGAAACATCAATATATATTTCCAAAGGGCAAATTGCCACATCAATAGACCACTATATAAGTCTCTCAGGACACTCCGACTACCATAAATCCTACACAAGACCACAAAAGGAGTATATGTCCCACTCAGGTGAACATTTAAAAGTACTTTATTAATGAATATGCAATATATAAAAATATAACACATATGTACAAAACAGACATGAAAAAAGGTCCAAACAGAAACTCATCTGAAGAAAGAGCAGCACATCTAAAATACCGGACTGAGAAGGTAAGCGTACCTAATAGGCATATAGTCCAAGATAACCAACATCCATTATAACTCGTAACATCCCATAATAGGGCTAAACACTAAGGGCAACACAACCTCTTTGCATGGATATCAGTGACCTATTCCCCACAAGCTGAAATTCTACCAAACATGGTGTAATAGGGAAATATCCATTGACCCCTATCAAAGGACGCTCATCTTACCCTAGGGGCTGCTGTGGAGCGCACACTGGCGGATTATATTATGGGTAAGATGAGCGTCCTTTGATAGGGGTCAATGGATATTTCCCTATTACACCATGTTTGGTAGAATTTCAGCTTGTGGGGAATAGGTCACTGATATCCATGCAAAGAGGTTGTGTTGCCCTTAGTGTTTAGCCCTATTATGGGATGTTACGAGTTATAATGGATGTTGGTTATCTTGGACTATATGCATATTAGGTACGCTTACCTTCTCAGTCCGGTATTTTAGATGTGCTGCTCTTTCTTCACATGAGTTTCTGTTTGGACCTTTTTTCATGTCTGTTTTGTACATATGTGTTATATTTTTATATATTGCATATTCATTAATAAAGTACTTTTAAATGTTCACCTGAGTGGGACATATACTCCTTTTGTGGTCTTGTGTAGGATTAATCATAGAACTTGTAGCACTGTGGAAATGTAATAAACAGAACACATCTGGCATTTTAAAATACTTTTACAGTGTGTTATTATTTTTAGTTTCTCTAGGTAATTAGCTGTGCATTGTATGCATTTTAACCCAGGCGAATGAACCAGCAAACACATCTAAGGTTTGTTTCCAGGCTAAAGCTTGCAAGGTTTCTATAATAAACACTATGCGTTGCATTGTGTTTCTTGGAGTTCAGCAGGAGGTTAAACAAAATCTTTCTTAAATGATTAAAACTTTGAAAAACTGCTACTTGTGACATTTCCATTTCCAAAGAAAATTAGAAAATTGGTGTCGCGCGAACCCTTCTACTTAGCTCGCATTAGGTGGTCTTGAAATTCAAGACACCTACAGTGAATAAAGAGGATCTGTTGTTGATGCAGCTCTGAGGATCATCTTGGAGGACACTCTAGATGCAGCACATGGTTATGAATAACCAGTAAAAAGACAATTTTAAATGCATTTATGAAAATGTTTAAGGGGGAGGAAGGGAAGATCTCATCATGGAAGAGTAAAAGTTGTCTTCTTGATGAGTGTTATCTGTAATTTCTCTTGTCCCTGTACTTGTGCTCCACATTAATGTGATACTTTTCTCTTTGATGTTTGCAAGCTTCTTTCCTCCCTTTTTTGTGATCTTTGTCCAGTGCAAATTGTTGCCAACAAACACTTTCAGGGTCACTGTTGCCAAAGATGAAGTTTCCCGGGTAACAGTAGGGATATGGAGGAATCCGGTGAATGTGTCTGCCCAAACAGGTTCTTACATTGATGAATTGAAAAAATGCTGTAGCATTGAGTTCTGTGCTGCAGCACAGTCTTGAGAAGGCGTGAAAAGGAAGCTATTTTGAATTTCAATAGAAGGGAAAGTGATGTCTACTTTGCAGAAATAGGAACCTGCAGAGAGACTTGGGGATCTGCTGCGAGACATATGGACCTGCTGCAAGTCATGTAACAGTAGTAGGCCCACAAGAGAGGGGATGCAACTCTTGAGCATCATCTTGGAGGACACTCTATATGTAGCATAAATAACCAGTAGAAATTAGATTTAAACATACTGATGAAAAGAGAGTAAGAATGAGCACTGCCAGCTTTGAGAGTCAGGAGTTGTCTTCCTGAAGAGTGGAAGAATGTTGGCTTCAGATGTGTCTATGCAGATTTGTGGAATTGCTGAGAGTGCTCTACTAGTAGTAGGTCCACAAGATGGGCCAAAAATCAAAATGAAGACATCTAAGAAGACATCTGCCTAGGGAGCTGGAGAAAGGCTTCTGGACTTTAATTGTCTGACAAAACTGACATCTGTCTTGGGGGACTAATGATAAAGCTATTCTCAACAGATGAGTGAAATAATTCAATGCAAATCAACTTCAAGCAGAATTTCAATTAGCTGAAATCTTCCAATTAATGCATGGCACCATTTTACACATTGGTGAAGATTGCATTACACAGAGAGGGCTCAAATTATCTCAGACCACATAGGCTTCCCCATAATGCCTTGCATTTATCACAACACATGGTTCTGCACAGCCGAACAGGAGGGACCATTAGAGCCTTTATAAAAGCTAAGGCATGGAAAGCAGCTGCCATTTTAGGGGTTTACAACCTATAAAGAGGACCTCAAACCATACAGCTCAGCATTAGATATATTGAGAGAAAGGCCATAAACAGATTTGACAACTAGTACAGTGCTGTAAAAATTGAAAATGGTTGTAATAGTGTGTGAATAACATATAGATTCAATTTATAGGGGGTATAGAGCAATAGAGCGTTGTCAGCAGCTGCAGCTGCAGGTGTGAATTGGTCATAGTGATACATTGAAGTAGGGCACCATTTCCACGTGCCTTTTAACAGAATTATTTATTCATACTTGAAACATTGGATTCAATTTTATTCTTCAGTAGAATAAATGGAATTGAAGAAAAAACTGAAATCAGAAAGTGCGAATGTTGGCTTGTGGAATAACCAATATAGATAGCGGGGACTGAAAATAAAGATAGCTACAAAAGCTGAACCTCTACCCAAAAGATCTATATTGGTTATTGAGACATCAGGGCAGGTGAGGCTTTAAGACAGCTTACAATTTTGGAGGTAGATTTGTATGTGGGGGGGGGTCCGTTTCCGTGTGGAATTTTTTCTGGGGAATTGATTCTTTGCATGTCTTGCATTTTTAAATGTTTTTAATTGTTTACAGTGTGTGTCTTACTGGACTTGTTATCAATAAAAATTGTTATATTTTGGTGATCCCTGCGTTTAAGCATGTTTCTTTTTCTGTGCTTGTTAGGATTTATATTTGACATGCAGCGGGTTAAGCACTTTAACTTTTATATTTGATGGTGCCCTCTGTCTAGTAGTTTTTTACGAATTGCAATATTTGCAGACATTTACATGTTACTGTCTATCTCACAAAGCTTACAAACTATGTATTACAAAATGCTTTTTATTTTGCTCACTTGCTATTCCTGTAAAATTTTACACCCATACAAATACAGTGCCTTGTTGCAGGTGTTAACTTTTGGTATGTATTTCTAACTGGCATTTCTTGTCTCATAATTTTTTGGGAGCTTATTTTTTTAAATAAAAAGTTCACATTTAACTTAAGAGGACGTCATCATAAGAAGATGGGAGGCGCTGGACCGGACCGCGACACCCATCAAACCGGACCGCAACGGGAGCGCCCCATGGTGAGTATAATCTAACCTCTTTTTCTCATCTTTCAGGTTACATTGGGGGCTTATCTACAGCATTACAGAATGCTGTTGATAAACCCCTGATGCTGGTGGGCTTACCTCACCTTCGATTTTGGGGGTGACAGGTTCACTTTAAGTTTCCATCACCCCTCCTGTTCGCCCATGCATACCATGGATGCCGACCTGAATTTTTTATTTTTCTGTACGACTTATGAAAAAATAACAGACAGCTAACAATTTTTTATAAACTGATTGGACAACTATAATGAATGGTAAAAATAACAAGTTTTACATGTTTATAAATCAATATAATGATACAAATATATTAATAACATTTACTATATACTGTAAAATGCTGATAATTATTAAAATAGTAATATGGTCAAGTACCACCAGCCTCAAAAAAATCTACTTTTTTTCCCAAGGTCATTGGAAAAAGTGCCCAATTTTTAAGGAATTTTAGGCAGTTGGAAACCCTTGATGGAGATCCCATAGTGTAAAGAGAATCACCTTTTGTAATATAGCTATAGTTTGCAACCTGGAGAATGTTCTGCATAAGTAAATGGCTGTATCCTTAAAGAGACTGCACACTCAAATATGTGTACGTCAACTTGGACTGAAACTGGAATGGACTGCTGGGTCTGGAATTGGTCCTCTTATTGCTGCGTTGAAATTTATGGATATGCACAATGTGCAGGGCCGCCATCAGGGCATTACAGCCGTGACTGGCCTATCGGGCCCGGTGAGCAGAGGGGGCCCGCATCGGGCCCCATCTCATCTGCTCACCGGGCCCCCCCCTGCAGGCACTGCGGCAAGCTATTTACGTGCGGGCCCACACCCGCACGTCAATAGTTAACAGCCGCCAGCCAGTCTGAGGCTGGCAGCTGAATAGGGCCGCAGTGCGCACTCGCCGGCATCTGACGTCATTCTCAGCCGCCGGGCCCGGCGAGTGCGTCTGCATGGAGCCTGGAGGGAGCTTCGCCCGGCGCAGGAGCACGGCCAGGTAAAAACTCGTGTTTTTTTTTTCTTTGAGAGTGGCAATCCAGGGGGGCCCGGGGGGCAGAATGCTGGACACGGGGGCAGTATGCTGGTGGACACACTGGGGCAGAATGCTGGACACACACTGGGGCAGAATGCTGGAGACACTGGGGCAGAATGCTGGACACACACTGGGGCAGAATGCTGGAGACACTGGGGCAGAATGCTGGACACACAGTGGGGAAGAATGCTGGACACACACTGTGGCAGAATGCTGGACACACACTGGGGCAGAATGCAGGACACACACTGGGGCAGAATGCTGGACACACACTGGGGCAGAATGCTGGAGACACTGGGGCAGAATGCTGGACACACAGTGGGGAAGAATGCTGGACACACACTAGGGCAGAATGCTGGACACACACTGGGGCAGAATGCAGGACACACACTGGGGCAGAATGCTGGACACACTGGGGCAGAATGCTGGACACACTGGGTCAGAATGCTGGACACACTGGGGCAGAATGCTGGACACACAGTGGGGCAGAATGCTGGACACACACTGGGGCAGAATGCTGGACGCACAGTAGGGCAGAATGCTGGACGCACAGTGGGGCAGAATGCTGGACGCACAGTGGGGCTGAATGCTGGATGCACAGTGGGGCAGAATGCTGGACGCACAGTGGGGCAGAATGCTGGAAGCACAGTGGGGCAGAATGCTGGACGCACAGTGGGGCAGAATGCTGTACGCACAGTAACGGGCAGAATGCTGGACACACAGTGACGGGCAGAATGCTGGACGCACAGTGACGGGCAGAATGCTGGACGCACAGTGACAGGGGCAGAATGATGGACACACAGTGACAGGGGCAGAATGCTGGACGCACAGTGACAGGGGCAGAATGCTGGACGCACAGTGACAGGGGCAGAATGCTGGACGCACAGTGACGGGGCAGAATGCTGGATGCACAGTGACAGGGGCAGAATGCTGGACGCACAGTGACAGGGGCAGAATGCTGGATGCACAGTGACAGGGGCAGAATGCTGGGTGCACAGTGACAGGGGCAGAATGCTGGATGCACAGTGAGGGGCAGAATGCTGGACGCACAGTGACAGGGGTAGAATGCTGGACGCACAGTGACAGGGGTAGAATGCCGGACACACAGTGACAGGGGCAGAATGCTGGACGCACAGTGACAGGGGCAGAATGCTGGATGCACAGTGACAGGGGCAGAATGCTGGATGCACAGTGAGGGGCAGAATGCTGGACGCACAGTGACAGGGGCAGAATGCTGGATGCACAGTGACAGGGGTAGAATGCTGGACGCACAGTGACAGGGGCAGAATGCTGGATGCACAGTGACAGGGGCAGAATGCTGGATGCACAGTGACAGGGGCAGAATGCTGGACGCACAGTGACAGGGGCAGAATGCTGGATGCACAGTGACAGGGGCAGAATGCTGGATGCACAGTGACAGGGGCAGAATGCTGGACGCACAGTGACAGGGGCAGATTGCTGGACGCACAGTGACAGGGGCAGAATGCTGGACGCACAGTGAGGGGCAGAATGCTGGACTCACAGTGACAGGGGCAGAATGCTGGACGCACAGTGTCAATGTGCTCACTTCTGAAAAAGCCAGTCTACGTAAAATGCAGGTGTTAGCCATCATTAGAACCGATGACAGTTATATTCAACAGAGCAAACTCTAGGAAAGTGATGCAACCTCAGTCCACTTCTGCATAATTCTGTGTGAACAAGGCTTTAGCCCCTTTTTGACACATAGAGGTACATACGCTCTGAAATATGCTTGAAAAGACACAGACAGATTGCGTGGAGCACCAGAATTCTTAGTTAGGATTGTTCCGATTTGTGATTTGCGATCTTCCAATAAAATTGTGTTGGAAGAATACAGTCGAAATCCATTTGCACTTTGAAATATGTTTTATAATTTATACAGGATGAACTTACCTGTCCATAGCTTTAGCTTTATTATGACAGTAAAGACACCTGGTTTCTTGAAAGATCAGCAGGATTGACTGAGAACACACATTCAGCTGAAATGCATTGTGGTACAGAGTCATGTCGGATCCCTGCACCGCAAAACACGTTGCCAGTCCAACTAGTTGTCAGCCGTTGATGTCAGCGTGCAAATCACTAGCAATGACATAATGCACTGCCCATAGCTTGTATGCTGAAATCAGCTGTTGGCTTCTACATTGGCTATGAAAGAGGATGACAAGCAGCATAGGAGAGGAGGAAGGTACAGTACAGACCAAATGTTTGGACACACCTTCTCATTTAAAGATTTTTCTGTATTTTCATGACTATGAAAATTATGCATTCACACTGAAGGCATGAAAACTATGAATTAACACAAGTGGAATTATATACTTAACAAAAAAGGGTGAAACAACTGAAATTATGTCTTATATTCTAGGTTCTTCAAAGTAGCCACCTTTTGCTTTGATGACTGCTTTGCACACTCTTGGCATTCTCTTGATGAGCTTCAAAAGGTAGTCACCATGAATGGTCTTCCAACAATCTTGAAGGAGTTCCCAGAGATGCTTGTTGGCCCTTTTGCCTTCACTCTGTGGTCCAGCTCACCCGAAACCATCTTGATTGGGTTCAGGTCTGGTGACTGTAGAGGCCAGGTCATCTGGAATAGCAACCCATCACAATCCTTCTTGGTCAAATAGCCCTTACACAGCCTGGAGGTGTGTTTGAGGTCATTGTCCTGTTGAAAAATAACTGATAGTCCAACTAAACGCAAACTGGATGGAATAGCATGCCGCTGCAAGATGCTGTGGTAGCCATGCTGGTTCAGTATGCCTTCAATTTCGAATAAATCCCCAACAGTGTCACCAGCAAAGCGCCCCCACACCATCACACCTCCTCCTCCATACACGGTGGGAACCAGACATGGAGAGTCTATCCGTTCACCTTTTCTGCGTCGCACAAAGACACAGTGGTTGGAACCAAGGATCTCAAATTTGGACTCATCAGACCAAAGCACAGATTTCCACTGGTCTAATGTCCATTCCTTGTGTTCTTTAGCCCAAACAAGTCTCTTCTGCTTGTTGCCTGTCCTTAGCAGTGGTTTCCTGGCAGCTATTTTACCATGAAGGCCTGCTGCACAAAGTCTCCTCTTAAGGTCGGCGTCACACTAGAGAGTTTTATGGACGTATGAGAGGCGCAAAAACGATGCATTGCACACTGACCAATGATTCTATATGGGGCAGCTCCTATCTGCCGTATATTTCTCTGCCGTATTTTACGGGCATAGAATATCACAGTATGCTGCCTTTGTCAGCGTATTGCACATAAAATCCACGAATTAAAGTCAATGGGGGCGAGAAAAATTTGGATTACACACGGACCAACAGTGTGATTTGCGAGAAATACGCAGCGGTGTTCTATAGAAAAGCCGACAATTCAGTGCGGTGTACAGTAAAATCACACTGACAGGTTTTATTAGAAGAAATAGAATAAATGTCTACACATAGTACAGGGGTATATATATATATATATATATATATATATATATATATACAGTTATATGAAAAAGTTTGGGCACCCCTATTAATCTTAAGCTTAAACTTCTTTATTAAATCATACACTGTGTACAAAGAAACAGGCCATCTGGCAATTCTGGCAAATGCCAGAAGGGCCAGTCTGGTTGTGGGCTGCCTTGTCTAGTACGTTATTAACAGATTTGGTGTTCTCAAGACACCCTAAGGCTGTGTTCACACTTTGCGTTTTTTTCGCGTTTTTTCCCGATAAAAGCACTATAAAACCGCAAAAAAAACCGCATACAATAAGCATCCCATCATTTAGAATGAATTCCGCATGTTTTGTGCACATGGTGCGTTTTTTTCCGCATAAAAAACGCATACCTCACAAAATCCGGACATGCTCTATCTTTTTGCGTTTTTTTTGCGGATTTCCCACTCCAAAATGCATTGGGAAGTGTCCGGAAAAAACCGCGGCAAAAACCGTGGCAAAAACGCATCAAAACCGCGGCAAAATCGCGGCAAAAACGCATGCGGTTTTCTTGCGGATTTCATGCAGAAAATGTCCGGAATTCTCAGGAATTTTCTGCATGAATTCCTGAACGTGTGCACATAGCCTTACTGCTAAACGTTTTGACAGAAGTCGCTGACTCCGTCACTTACCCCAGCAGGCCACGGGTATCATTAGAAATATTGGTCTTGTGGTAAATCTTGCTTTTCACCATTCAGGGTAATATTAGTAATATATCCCATCTAATGCTTTGGGAAAGGGACAGCATGGGCCTGTGTGATTTCAAATGCCAGGGCTGAATTTCAGCCCCAATCGTACCTGGGAGTGACCTTTCTCACCTAGACTCTTTGGCTGTGTGCACACGATGCAGAATTAGTGCAGATCTGCAGCGTTTTTTTTCCGCGCAGAAACGCTGCAGAACTGCACTGTGATTTACAGTACAATGTAAATCAATGTGAAAAAAAAAGCTGTGCACATGGTGCAGAAAACTCCGTGCAGAAACGCTGCGGATTTCAAAGAAGTGCATGTCACTTCTGCAGCGTTTCTGCACCCCTTCATTAATAGAAATCCGCAGTGGTAAAAACTGCAGAAACTCTGCACAAAATCCACATTAATTCCGCACAAAAAGCACACTAAAACCCGCATAAAAACTGCGGCAAATCCGCAGCTGCAGATTCTGCCAGGAGATGCGGATTTTGTGCAGAAAATTCTGCACCTCTTTTCTTACGTGTGCACACAGCCTTTTAGTTGATCCTAAATTCCCAACCCATAATCAGGTCTTAATAAAAAACAAGCTCAGTAACCTACCATTGCTGGAATCTTCAATTCTACACTTACTGAGGCCAGCCACCTGCTATACAGGACTTTTCCTCCTGCTCCATTACATACCCTCGTCTGCTCAAAGCAGGGGGCCTGGGCACCTTCTGCCAACAAACAGTGAACCCTTGACATGGTCTATGCATCACATGAAAACTGAAGCTCTGCAGGGATAGGAAAAAACACCAAGGCATTGTTCCTCTTTTTCTCCCGCATCCACCATAGCGGGGCATGATTTGACCGTAGGTTAAACCCTCGGCCCAACAGATAGTATCTTAAAGCGTCTAATGCTCAATTGCTAGCCAAGCATTCTTTTCCTACAATCTAGTAAGTTTTATTGTATGACAAAAGCGTTCTCCTTAACCCCTTCACGACATCTTTTTGTACTGGTATTAGATCATGTCCCATTAAGGTGAATGTGGGAGAAAAAGGGAAACGATGCCTGGGTGACTCGGTGGTCTTTGCCCCTGCATGAGTTTAATTTTCATCTAGTCATAAACCCAGGAGCTACTGTACATGAGAATGCTGGTGCCCTGTCAAGAGTTCATTGTTTGGTGGAAGAAGGTGCCTAGCCCCCTTGATTTGGGAAGATGGGGGGTATGTGATGGAGAAGGAGGAAAAGTTCCATATGGCAGGTATGTGTCTCCTCGGTTTTGGGAACTTGCAGACCCCCTGGCTCTGATGCTCTGTCAGGAGAGCCATCTGGTGCTGCTGCTGTTGCTGTTTTAACTGCTGGATCAGGAGGCTGTTAGTTTCTTGTTGGGTCTGCTGCTGCAGTACCAGTTGCTTAACCAGCTTCTCCATGCCTTCAGACTGGGTTTGAACTACTGCAGCTGCTTTTACCCAGGACATTCAGTATTTACAGTGCAATCACTTGTACCCTTTGGGAATTAATGCACATATTCACCACCAATAATAGGAATTCAAGCTTTCTGCTAGCAGTTTGGGTACATGTGAGCAGGTGCGTGGGATGCAGTAACGGACAGGAGGCAGAGCAAGGGTTAACAAGTATAACAGTTTTAATGTAACAGGGTTAACTCCTCGCAGAGACGTGCAGTGTTAAACAGGGAATTAAACAGTTCAAATTGCAAAGGGATATGCAGAGTTCAAGGATAAAGAATCAGGTAACTGTGATTCTGGTGAATACTGTTAACAACTCAGTGATCACTCAGATGATGAAGTCCATAGAGCCGACAATGGCAGACATGCGGTCATTTCTACTGTGCTCCTATAGGCAACAATGCCTCATCTTCTGGTGGTAGCGGTCAGTCTCCGGTACCTTCCGCTACCCCTAGTCCATATGCTGCAGTGGCTGACAAGTGTGGGCCACGGTCCTGTAAGAGCCCAACGTGGCTCTGCAAATATACACTGGCAAAGTCAGAGTCTCTCATGGGCGGGAAAGTATAAGCTGGCAAGGTGGTTCGCTCGTTGCGGCACGTGCGCTGTACCCACGGTCATGAAGCACAAGGCACCTCGATCTCTGTTAGCTACTGGGTGCGCTGCACTTTTCTCTCTATGCTGCGCACTGCCTGTTTCTGCCAAGACTGAAGCGTCGATAGCCACTGGTGCGCTCCTTCTCTGGCGGGGTTCTGCACCCGATCTCTCTCTGGCAGCATGCACACAGTACTCACTAGCCCAGAACGTTCCACACCTTGCAATGTGGTGACCAATGGGCACCCTGCACATTTCTCCTCACAGTTTCTGTCAGTGGAGGTGATGCTTGGGTGCAGGCCTGAGCTGTACGGATGCTCCGGAGCCGCAGCACTCACTGATCCCTGTTGCGCACTATCTGTTCCTGTCAAGTCTCTGTCTGAGCTGCTGCTGAGCACAGGGCTCGCCTCAGCGCAGCGGTCCAATGCAGACGGCGAGGGACCCTCTCAATGCAGCCCTTCACGGTGCCGGTGCTCTGTGTCGGGGACAGGGTGCACCGCTCACTTAACTGCACACTGCCCCGGGTTGGCGCCCAACTCCACACTGCTGCGCACGCTGTCCCCTTTATAGAACCCCACATCTCTCTGTCAGCAGGAGGGTCTGGCTCTCTCAAGCCTCCGCTCAGGCAACAGGGGAAGGTCCACCTTGCTAAAGCTTCCCACACAGAACAAGGGATGCAGCCTTTTCAGTTCCGGGTCTGGAACGCCGGTACCCACGGTCTGTTTGTCCCCGTTACATACACGACGGCACTTGGTTCGGGTGTAAAACAGTCTTAGGCTTATTTATCCATATTAAACCAGTAACATAGGTCACATGAAAGAAAAAATAGCCTTTCTTTGACTTTAACAAATAAAAACACATGAAGAAAACATTCCCTTCTCTGGGTAGGCAAAAGATACACCACAGTCTTAACAATGCAGCAAGACAGGCACTGCTTCTCTCTGTTTGGTCCTTTGGGAGTTCTAGAAAAAGGTGAGCACTACACTCATCAGTTTCTGGCAGTCCCACGGACAATGAATGGAAAAGAGGCCCAGCATGCACACCTCTGTACCATTGAAGATGGGCTGCAGAGCCCGATTATTTGGACTCCTGGGAAATTATCCCCTACCTTATGGATAGGGAATTACTTGTAAATAGGGGGATAACCCTTTAAATGACATCATTGGATACAAATAATTTATTTACCAAGTAATATTTTTATTGTATTAGAAGAATGATTTAAAACTGCAGCACTGGATTACTTCCATATAGCATTCACTCTTTTTTAAAATGAGAAACTGTTTAGCTTCATGGGGCACAGAAGTTCTGGCAGTTCTGCAAACAAGTAGTGCCAGATTTTAGCTGAGGTGAAGATTTCCTTTTTAGAGTTAGCGCCAGTGTGTTTGTTTTATTGTTTGTTGCCTTTTTAGAGTTACTTTGCAGAATATGTTAAAGAACACAAACAGAACAGAAAATGTTAAATGTTCCATTACTGTGCACTAAATATGTAACATGTTTCTATGTTGAGATTAGTGTTCCCACCAAGCTGATAAGCCTTGTGATTAAAGCCCCCGTCACACACAGCGAGATCGCTAGCGAGATCGCTGCTGAGTCACAAGTTTTGTGACGCAACACCGATCTCAGTAGCGATCTCGCTATGTGTGACACGTAGCAGCGATCAGGCCCCTGCTGTGAGATCGCTGGTCGTGTCGGAATGGCCTGGGCCATTTTTTGATCGTTGAGGTCCCGCTGGGTAGCACACATCGCTGTGTTTGACACCTTACCAACGACCTCGCTGACAGGACGTCCCATTGAATCATCATGAAATAGCATCGTTCTACAGGTCGCTACAGGCCGCTACAGTTCGCCGCATCGCTGCTGCGTCGTTGGGGAGATCGCACTGTGTGACATCTCACCAGCGACCACATAGCGACGCTTGAGCAATCCCTGACAGGTCGTATCGTTGTCGGAATCGCTCAAGCGTCGCTATGTGTGACGGGGCCTTAACTTTGAAAGAGAACGTTTCACTGGAATGTTTTTAAATTTAAACATACACTCTATTTAACTGATTCTGGTATAATTTTTCTTTTTTTGAGTGTTAGTTATGTTCCGTGATCATAAAGAAGCTAATTTTCCCTTCAACCAACTAGGAGTATACCACAAAGCCTCTGTCATTTATGAAAAAGCAAATGCCCACAGGAAGTTCTGTGGTAGATGACAAGTTGACTGATGGAAAAATTAGAATCTTTAATAAAGATGGCATAACTGTGAAATGTAGGGGGCAAAGAAGAAAAAGAAAAACTGTTCCATAATCGGTGAAACAGCGCTGATTGGAGAAGGTACTGTTTAACCCCTTCATGACCCAGCCTATTTTGACCTTAAAGACCTTGCCGTTTTTTGCAATTCTGACCAGTGTCCCTTTATGAGGTAATAACTCAGGAACGCTTCAACGGATCCTAGCGGTTCTGAGATTGTTTTTTTCGTGACATATTGGGCTTCATGTTAGTGGTAAATTTAGGTCAATAAATTCTGCGTTTATTTGTGATAAAAACGGAAATTTGGCAAAAATTTTGAAAATTTCGCAATTTTCACATTTTGAATTTTTATTCTGTTAAACCAGAGAGATATGTGACACAAAATAGTTAATAAATAACATTTCCCATATGTTTACTTTACATCAGCACAATTTTGGAAACAAAATTTTTTTTTTGTTAGGAAGTTATAAGGGTTAAAATTTGACCAGCGATTTGTCATTTTTACAACGAAATTTACAAAACCATTTTTTTTAGGGACCACCTCACATTTGAAGTCAGTTTGAGGGGTCTATATGGCTGAAAATACCCAAAAGTGACACCATTCTAAAAACTGCACCCCTCAAGGTACTCAAAACCACATTCAAGAAGTTTATTAACCCTTCAGGTGCTTCACAGCAGCAGAAGCAACATGGAAGGAAAAAATGAAAATTTAACTTTTTAGTCACAAAAATTATCTTTTAGCAACAATTTTTTTATTTTCCCAATGGTAAAAGGAGAAACTGAACCACGAAAGTTGTTGTCCAATTTGTCCTGAGTACGCTGATACCTCATATGTGGGGGTAATCCACTGTTTGGGCGCACGGCAGGGCTTGGAAGGGAAGGAGCGCCATTTGACTTTTTGAATCAAAAATTGGCTCCACTCTTTAGCGGACACCATGTCAAGTTTGGAGAGCACCCGTGTGCCTAAAAATTGGAGCTCCCCCACAAGTGACCCCATTTTGGAAACTAGACGCCCCAAGGAACTTATCTAGATGCCTAGTGAGCACTTTGAACCCCCAGGTGCTTCACAAATTGATCCGTAAAAATGAAAAAGTACTTTTTTTTCACAAAAAAATTCTTTTAGCCTCAATTTTTTCATTTTCACATGGGCAACAGGATAAAATGGATCCTAAAATGTGTTGGGCAATTTCTCCTGAGTACACCAATACCTCACATGTGGGGGTAAACCACTGTTTGGGCACATGGTAAGGCTCGGAAGGGAAGGAGCGCCATTTGACTTTTTGAATGAAAAATTATTTCCATCGTTAGCGGACACCATGTCGCGTTTGGATAGCTCCTGTGTGCCTAAACATTGGCGCTCCCCCACAAGTGACCCCATTTTGGAAACTAGACCCCCCAAGGAACTTATTTAGATGCCTAGTGAGCACTTTAATCCCTCAGGTGCTTCACAAATTGATCTGTAAAAATGAAAAAGTACTTTTTTTTCACAAAAAAATTCTTTTCGCCTCAATTTTTTCATTTTCACATGGGCAGTAGGATAAAATGGATCATAAAATTTGTTGGGCAATTTCTCCCGAGTACGCTGATACCTCATATGTGGGGGTAAACCACTGTTTGGGCACTCGGCAGGGCTCGGAAGGGAAGGCGCGCCATTTGACTTTTTGAATGGAAAATTAGCTCCAATTGTTAGCGGACACCATGTCACGTTTGGAGAGCCCCTGTGTGCCTAAACATTGGAGATCCCCCAGAAATGACCCCATTTTGGAAACTAGACCCCCAAAGGAACTAATCTAGATGTGTGGTGAGGACTTTGAACCCCCAAGTGCTTAACAGAAGTTTATAACGCAGAGCCATGAAAATAAAATAAAAAAATTATTTTCTCAAAAATGATATTTTAGCCTGCAATTTTTTATTTTCCCAAGGGTAACAGGAGAAATTTGACCCCAAAAGTTGTTGTACAGTTTCTCCTGAGTACGCTGATACCCCATATGTGGGGGTAAATCACTGTTTGGGCACATGCCGGGGCTCGGAAGTGAAGTAGTGACGTTTTGAAATGCAGACTTTGATGGAATGCTCTGTGGGCGTCACGTTGCGTTTGCAGAGCCCCTGATGTGGCTTAACAGTAGAAACCCCCCACAAGTGACCCCATTTTGGAAACTAGACCCCCAAAGGAACTTATCTAGATGTGTGGTGAGCACTTTGAACCCCCAAGTGCTTCATAGAAGTTTATAATGCAGAGCCGTAATAATAAATACATTTTCTTTCCTCAAAAATAATTATTTAGTCCAGAATTTTTTATTTTCCCAAGGGTAACAGGAGAAATTGGACCCCAATAGTTGTTGTCCAGTTTCTCCTGAGTACGCTGATACCCCATGTGTGGGGGTAAACCACTGTTTGGGCACACGTCGGGGCTCAGAAGGGAAGTAGTGACTTTTGAAATGCAGACTTTGATGGAATGGTCTGCGGACGTCACATTGCGTTTGCAGAGCCCCTGGTGTGCCTAAACAGTAGAAACCCCCCACAAGTGACCACATTTTAGAAACTAGACCCCCCAAGGAACTTACCGTATCTAGATATGTGGTGAGCACTTTGAACCCCTAAGTGCTTCACAGACGTTTACAACGCAGAGCCGTGAAAATAAAAAATCATTTTTCTTTCCTCAAAAATGATGTTTTAGCAAGCATTTTTTTAGATTCACAAGGGTAACAGGAGAAATTGGACCCCAGTAATTGTGGCGCAGTTTATCCTGAGTACACTGATACCCCATATGTGGGGGTAAACCACTGTTTGGGCACACGTCGGGGCTCGGAAGTGAGGGAGCACCATTTGACTTTTTGAATACGAGATTGGCTGGAATCAATGGTGGCGCCATGTTGCGTTTGGAGACCCCTGATGTGCCTAAACAGTGGTAACCCCTCAATTCTACCTCCAACACTAACCCCAACACACCCCTAACCCTAATCCCAACTGTAGCCATAACCCTAATCACAACCCTAACCACAACCCTAATTCCAACCCTAACCCTAAGGCTATGTACCCACGTTGCGGATTCGTGTGAGATATTTCCGCACCATTTTTGAAAAATCCGCAGGTAAAAGGCACTGCGTTTTACCTGCGGATTTTCCGCGGATTTTCAGTGTTTTTTGTGCGGATTTCACCTGCGGATTCCTATTGAGGAACAGGTGTAAAACGCCGCGGAATCCGCACAAAGAATTGAAATGCTGCGGAAAATACAACGCAGCGTTTCCGCGCGGTATTTTCTGCACCATGGGCACAGCGGATTTGGTTTTTCATATGTTTACATGGTACTGTAAACCTGATGGAATACTGCTGCGAATACGCAGCGGCCAATCCGCAGCCAAATCCGCACCGTGTGCACATAGCCTAATTCTAAAGGTATGTGCACACTGCGGAAAACGCTGCAGATCCGCAGCAGTTTCCCATGAGTTTACAGTTCAATGTAGACCTATGGGAAACAAAAATCGCTGTACACATGCTGTGGAAAAACTGCACGGAAACGCAGCGGTTTACATTCCGCAGCATGTCACTTCTTTGTGCGGATTCCGCAGCGGTTTTACAACTGCTCAAATAGAAAATCGCAATTGTAAAACCGCAGTGAAATGCGCAGAAAAAAACGCGGTAAATCCGCCATAAATCCGCAGCGGTTTAGCACTGCGGATTTATCAAACCCGCAGCGGAAAAATCCGCAGAGGACCAGAATACGTGTGCACATACCGAAACCCTAACCCTAGCCCTAACCCTACCCCTACCCCTAACCCTACCCCTAGCCCTACCCCTAGCCCTAACCCTAACCCTAACCCTACCCCTAACCCTAACCCTAGCCCTAACCCTAGCCCTACCCCTAACCCTACCCCTAACCCTACCCCTAACCCTAACCCTACCCCTAACCCTAACCCTAGCCCTAACCCTACCCCTAACCCTAACCCTACCCCTAACCCTACCCCTAACCCTAACCCTATTCTAACATTAGTGGAAAAAAAAAATTTCTTTATTTTTTTATTGTCCCTACCTATGGGGGTGACAAAGGGGGGGGTCATTTATTATTTTTTTTATTTTGATCACTGAGATATAATCTATCTCAGTGACCAAAATGCACTTTGGAACGAATCAGACGGCCGGCAGATTCGGCGGGCGCACTGCGCATGCGCCCGCCATTTTGGAAGATGGCGGCGCCCAGGGAGAAGACGGACGGGACCCTGGCAGGATCGGTAAGTATGATGGGGTGGGGGGAGACCACAGGGGGGATCGGAGCACGGGGGGGGAATCGGAGCGCGGCAGGCGTGGAACGGAGCACGGGGGGCGTGGAACGGAGCACGGGGGGGCTGGAACGGAGCACGGGGGGTGGAACGGAGCACGGGGGGTGGATCGGAATGCAGGGGGGGTGATTGGAGCACGGGGGGGTGATTGGAGCACAGGGGGAGCGGACAAGAGCACGGGGGGGAGCGGAGCACTGGATGGAGGGGAGCCGGAGCAGTGTACCGGCCAGATCGGGGGGCTGGGGGGGGCGATCGGTGGGGTGGGGTGGGGGCACATTAGTATTTCCAGCCATGGCCGATGATATTGCAGCATCGGCCATGGCTGGATTGTAATATTTCACCCGTTATAATAGGTGAAATATTACAAATCGCTCTGATTGGCAGTTTCACTTTCAACAGCCAATCAGAGCGATCGTAGCCACGAGGGGGTGAAGCCACCCCCCCTGGGCTAAACTACCACTCCCCCTGTCCCTGCAGATCGGGTGAAATGGGAGTTAACCCTTTCACCGGATCTGCAGGGACGCGATCTTTCCATGACGCCACATAGGCGTCATGGGTCGGATTGGCACCGACTTTCATGACGCCTACGTGGCGTCAAAGGTCGGGAAGGGGTTAAATTTAAAAAAATTGCAAGGTCTAGTTTAAAATGATACAGCAGCATGTGTAAGGAATGTTTGTGTCAGATGGCAGCCAAATGATCTGATTTCCACTATGAGCCTATTACTCACACATAGGGTTGAGCGAAACGGATCGTTCATTTTCAAAAGTCGCCGACTTTTGGCACAGTTGGGTTTCATGAAACCCGACCCGATCCCTGTGTGGGGTCGGCCATGCGGTACGCGACTTTCGTGCCAAAGTCACGTTTCAATTACGCAAAAAGCGCCATTTCTCAGCCAATGAAGGTGAACGCAGAGTGTGGGCAGCGTGATGACATAGGTCCTGGTCCCCACCATCTTAGAGAAGGGCATTGCAGTAATTGGCTTGCTGTCTGCGGCGTTACAGGGGATATAAAAGGGCGTTCCCGCCGACCGCCATGTTACTGCTGCTGATCCGAGCATAGGGAGAGGTTGCTGCCGCTTCGTCAGAAGCAGGGATAGCGTTAGGCAGGGTCCATTAACCCCCAAACCGCTTGTGCTGTAGCGATTTCCACTGTCCAACACCACCTTTTGTTTGCAGGGACAGTGGAAGCTACATTTTTTTTCCTCAGCGCTGTAGCTCATTGGGCTGCCCTAGAAGGCTCCCTGATAGCTGCATTGCTGTGTGTACGCCGCTGTGCAAACCAACAGCTTTTTTCAAAGCACAAATCCTGTTGGTCCTTCCTTTCTGCACAGCTATCTTGTTTGTTTGTCCACACTTTTGATGTAATTTGTGCAGCAGTCTACTCCTTGTTATTGCTGCCTGCCATACCTGGCTGAGATTACTGCAGGGAGATAGTAATTGTAGGACAGTCCCTGTTTTTTTTTTTTTTAATTCTCCCTGAAAAAAAATAAATAGTGGGAGATTAATCTTGGCATTTGTGCTTGAGTGCCAGTCCTGTGTGTGCCATCTCTCTCCAATTTTGGGGCACAGAAAGCCTAGTGTCTTTAATCCTTTATTTTTTTTTTTTTTTTTTTTATTCTCCCTTATAAAAAAAATAGTGGGAGATTAAGATTGACATTTCTGCTAGAATGCCAGTCCTGTGTGTGCCATCTCTCTCCAATTTTGGGGCACAGAAAACCTAGTGTGTAATACTGGCCCTGATTTCTTGGCAATTCTCCCTAAGCAAAAAAAGTAGTGGGAGATTAAGATTGGCATTTCTGCTAGAGTGCCAGTCCTGTATGTGCCATCTCTCTCCAATTTTGGGGCACAGAAAGCCTAGTGTGTAATACTGGCCCTGATTTCTTGGCAATTCTCCCTAACAAAAAAAACAGTGGGAGATTAAGATTGGCATTTCTGCTAGAGTGCCAGTCCTGTGTGTGCCATCTCTCTCCAATTTTGGGGCACAGAAAGCCTAGTGTGTAATACTGGCCCTGATTTCTTGGCAATTCTCCCTAACCAAAAAAAGTAGTGGGAGATTAAGATTGGCATTTCTGCTATAGTGCCAGTCCTGTGTGTGCCATCTCTCTCCAATTTTGGTTTTGGGGCACAGAAAGCCTAGTGTCTATTTTTTTTATTTTGGTTTTTAAATTCTCCCTGAAACAAAAATAAATAGTGGGCGATTAATATTGGCCTTTGTGCTTCTGTGCCCGTCCTGTCTGTGCCATCTCCCTCAAATTGTGGGCCACAGAAAGCCTAGTGTCTGATTTTTTTTATTTTGGTTTTTAAATTCTCCTTGAAAAGCAAATAAATAGTGGGAGATTAATATTGGCTTTTGTGCTTCTGTACCCGTCCTGTCTGTGCCATCTCTCTCAAATTGTGGGTCACAGAAAGCCTAGTGTCTGTTTCTTTATTTTGGTATTTAAATTCTCCCTGAAAAAAAAAAAAAATAGTGGGAGATTAATATTGGCCTTTGTGCTTCTGTGCCTGTCCTGTCTGTGCCATCTCTCTCAAATTGTGGGCCACAGAAAGCCTAGTGTCTGTTTTTTTATTTTGGTTTTTAAATTCTCCCTGAAAAAAAAATAAATAGTGGTAGATTAATATTGGCCTTTGTGCTTCTGTGCCCGTCCTGTCTGTGCCATCTCTCTCAAATTGTGGGCCACAGAAAGCCTAGTGTCTGTTTCTTTATTTTTGTATTTAAATTCTCCCTGAAAAAAAAAATAAATAGTGGGAGATTAATATTGGCCTTTGTGCTTCTGTGCCCGTCCTGTCTGTGCCATCTCTCTCAAATTGTAGGCCACAGAAAGCCTAGTGTCTGTTTTTTTTTATTTTTTGTTTTTAAATTCTCCCTGAAAAAAAAAATAGTGGGAGATTAATATTGGCCTTTGTGCTTCTGTGCCCGTCCTGTCTGTGCCATCTCTCTCAAATTGTGGGCCACAGAAAGCCTAGTGTCTTTTTTTTTATTTTGGTTTTTAAATTCTTCCTGAAAAAAAAAAAATAGTGGGAGATTAATATTGGCCTTTCTGCTTCTGTGCCCGTCCTGTCTGTGCCATATCTCTCAAATTGTGGGCCACAGAAAGCCTAGTGTCTGTTTCTTTATTTTGGTATTTAAATTCTCCCTGAAAAAAAAAAAAATAGTGGGAGATTAATATTGGCCTTTGTGCTTCTGTGCCAGTCCTGTCTGTGCCATCTCTCTCAAATTGTGGGCCACAGAAAGCCTAGTGTCTGTTTTTTTTATTTTGGTTTTTAAATTCTCCCTGAAAAAAAAAAAAAATAGTGGGAGATTAATTTTGGCCTTTGTGCTTCTGTGCCCGTCCTGTCTGTGCCATCTCTCTCAAATTGTGGGCCACAGAAAGCCTAGTGTCTGTTTCTTTATTTTTGTATTTAAATTCTCCCTGAAAAAAAAAAATAGTGGGAGATTAATATTGGCCTTTGTGATTCTGTGCCCGTCCTGTCTGTGCCATCTCTCTCAAATTGTGGGCCACAGAAAGCCTAGTGTCTGTTTCTTTATTTTGGTATTTAAATTCTCCCTGAAAAAAAAAAAAATAGTGGGAGATTAATATTGGCCTTTGTGCTTCTGTGCCCGACCTGTCTGTGCTATCTCTCTCAAATTGTGGGCCACAGAAAGCCTACTGTCTGTTTTTTGTATTTTGGTTTTTAAATTCTCCCTGAAAAAAAAAAAAAATAGTGGGAGATTAATATTGGCCTTTGTGCTTCTGTGCCTGTCCTGTCTGTGCCATCTCTCTCAAATTGTGGGCCACAGAAATCCTAGTGTCTGTTTTTTTTATTTTGGTTTTTAAATTCTTCCTGAAAAAAAAAAAAGAAATAGTGGGAGATTAATATTGGCATTTGTGCTTGAGTGACAGTCCTGCGTGTGTGGCATCTCTCTGATTTTGTGCCACAGAAAACCGAGTGTGTAACATTGTGCCTGATTTTCCTTGCAGTCTCACCAACCTATAAAGGGATATCTAAATCCTACAGAAGTTTGAGTTCACCTTGTAAGTTGTTTAACAGTAACAAATACCGTTACTTTGGTAACATTTTTAAAACAATGAGGAAGTCTGGTGGAAGAGGTCATGGGCCGCGGCAGTGAGCGTTCATTGCCAGCTGGTAATGATGGTAGTGGTGGTGGAGCATCAGATGGTCGTGGGAAAAACAATATAGTACCTAAGGCTCGAGCTGTGGAGCCAGGTTCGTCGTCTGGCTACACATGGCCTCGAACGCTCCCTTTTCTGGGAGTAGGAAAACCGCTTTTAAAGCCGGAGCAGCAAGAGCAAGTTTTGGCTTTCCTTGCTGACTCAGCCTCTAGCTCTTTTGCCTCCTCTTCTGAAACTGGTAAATGTAAAAGCAGCGCGTAGTTAGTGGATGTTCACGCTCAGGAACAAGTCGATCCATTGTCCTGTTCAGCAAAAACAACAACAGAGAAGGATGCGTCAGGCGACACAACGGGTTACTCCATGGAGCTCTTTACACATACCGTTCCTGGGTTAGAAAGTGAAACAGTTAACAGGCCATGCCCATTACAAGTTGAATCGGACATGGAGTGCACAGATGCACAGCCACAGCCAGATTACTATGCTGTTCCTTTGACTCAGACCACAACATTGCCCTCGCAGTGTACTGATCCAGAATCAGACCCTGATGAGACTATGATGCCCCGTCACGAACGCTATACCACCGGCTTACACGGTGACACAGACGAAGTTGCACACGAGATAGAAGAGGAGGTCATAGTTGTTGACCCCGATTTGCAGCCATTGGGGGGAACAGGGTGCAGGCGGCAGTAGTTCTGAAGCGGAGGAGGAGGGGTCGCAGCAGGCATCAACATCGCAACAGGTTCCATCTGCCGGGCCCGTATCTGGCCCAAAACGCGTGGCAAAGCCAAAACCTGTTGGAGGACAGCGTGGCCATCCGGTTAAAGCTCAGTCTGCAATGCTTGAAAAGGTATCCGATGCTAGAAAGAGTGCAGTCTGGCATTTTTTTAAACAACATCCAATTGATCAGCGCAAAGTCATCTGTCAAAAATGTTCAACTACCTTAAAGGGACACTGTCACCTGAATTTGGAGGGACCAATCTTCAGCCATGGAGGCGGGGTTTTGGAGTTTTTGATTCACCCTTTCCTTACCCGCTGGCTGCATGCTGGCTGCAATATTGGATTGAAGTTCATTCTCTGTCCTCCGTGTTATATGCCTGCACAAGGCAATCTTGCCTTGCGCAGGCGTGCACTATGGAGGACTGAGAATGAACTTCAATCCAATATTGCAGCCAGCATGCAGCCAGCGGGTAAGGAAAGGGTGAATCAAACACCCGAAAACCCCGCCTCCATGGCTGAAGATTGTTCCCTCCAAATCCAGGTGACAGTGTCCCTTTAAGCAGAGGTCAGAATCTGAAAAGTCTAAATACCAGTTGCATGCATAGACATTTAACCACCATGCACTTGCAAGCCTGGACTAACTACCAAACGTCCCTTAAGGTTGTAGCACCCTCGGCCAATGAAGCTAGTCAGCAATGCTACATCCCTTCCGTCACTGTAAGGCCACCATTTTCCGCACCACCTGCAGTATCTGTGCAGGTTTCGTTGCCAGGCCAAAGCAGTCAGGGTCAGGGAATCACCAGTTTCGTAGTAGGAAACACTGCATCTAGGGCACTGGCAAGAACACCGTCTCCAACCGTCTCTCAGTCTGCCATGTCCACCGGCACCCCCACTAGTTCCACGATCTCCAGCTCTCCAGTCCAGCTCACCCTACATGAGACTCTCGTTAGAAAAAGGAAGTACTTAGCCTCGCATCCACGTACACAGGGTTTGAACGCCCACATAGCTAGACTAATCTCGTTAGAGATGATGCCCTACCGGTTAGTTGAAAGCGAAGCTTTCAAAGCCCTGATGGACTACGCTGTACCACGCTACGAGCTACCCAGTCGACACTTCTTTTCGAGAAAAGCCATGCCAGCCCTCCACCAGCATGTTAAACAGCGCATCGTCCATGCACTCAGGCAATCTGTGAGTACAAAGGTGCACCTGACAACAGATGCATGGACCAGTAGGCATGGCCAGGGACGTTGCGTGTCCATCACGGCACACTGGGTGAATGTTGTGGATGCAGGGTCCACAGGGGACAGCAATTTTGGGACAGTTCTGCCTAGTCCACGGTCTAGGAAACAGTTGGCTGTAGCCGTTCGCACCCCCTCCTCCTCCTCCTTGTCCTCCTACAGAAGCGAGAGCTCGTCCACAGAACGCAGTCGCACAACCACTCCATCCGCAGCTGCCACTGTTGCACACCAGGTGTCCCATTATGGGGCAGCTACTGGCAAGCGTCAGCAGGCTGTTATGGCTATGAAGTGTTTGGGCGACAACAGACACCCCGCGGAAGTTCTGTCCGAGTTCTTGCAGAAAGAAACGCAGTCGTGGCTGGGCACTGTAGATCTTGAGGCAGGCAAGGTAGTGAGTGATAACGGAAGGAATTTCATGGCTGCCATCTCCCTTTCCCAACTGAAACACATTCCTTGCCTGGCTCACACCTTAAACCTGGTGGTGCAGTGTTTCCTGAAAAGTTATCCGGGGTTATCCGACCTGCTCCTCAAAGTGCGCAGACTTTGCTCGCATATCCGCCGTTCGCCCGTACACTCCAGCCGTATGCAGACCTATCAGCGGTCTTTGAACCTTCCCCAGCATCGCCTAATCATCGACGTTGCAACAAGGTGGAACTCAACACTGCACATGCTTCAGAGACTGTACGAACAGAGGCGTGCTGTTATGTTTTTGTGGGAGGATACACATACATGGGCAGGCAGTATGATGGCAGACATGGAGTTGTCAGGTGTGCAGTGGTTGAAGGTACAAGACATGTGTCAAGTCCTTCAGTGTTTTGAGGAATGCACACAGCTGGTTAGTGCAGACAACGCCATAATAAGCATGAGCATCCCCCTAATGCGTCTGCTGATGCAAAGTTTGACGCACATAAAGGAGCAGGCGTCTGCAGCAGAGGAAGAGGAAAGCCTTGATGACAGTCAGCCATTGTCTGGTCAGGGCAGTGTACAGGACGAGGTAGCGGGCGAACAGGAGGAGGAAGAGGACGAGGAGGATGATGGAGATGAGTATTTTTTTAATGAGGAACCTTCTCCGGGGCCAATAGCAACTGGTGGCGTTGCAAGGCCGGGTTCAGGTTGTTTTTAGGGAGACAAGTGACATAGATTTGCCTGAAACTGCCCCTCAACCCAGCACGACCGCAGATTTGACAACTGGAACTTTGGCCCACATGGCGGATTATGCCTTACGTATCCTCAAAAGGGACCCACGCATTATTAAAATGATGACTGATGACGATTACTGGTTGGCCTGCCTCCTTGATCCTCGCTATAAAGGCAAATTGCAAAATATTATGCCACATGAGAACCTGGAACAAATATTAGCAACCAAACAATCAACTCTTGTTGACCGTTTGATTCAGGCATTCCCAGCACACAGCGACGGTGAGCGTTATCACACGAGCTGCAGGGGGCAGCAGGCCAGAGTTGTTAGGGTACCATCACACTGAAACGACGCTGCAGCGATACGACAACGATGTCGATCGCTGCAGCGTCGCTGTTTGGTCGCTGGAGAGCTGTCACACAGACAGCTCTCCAGCGACCAACGATCCCAAAGTCTCCTGGTAACCAGGGTAAACATCGGGTTACTAAGCGCAGGGCCGCGCTTAGTAACCCGATGTTTACCCTGGTTACCATCGTAAAAGTAAAAAAAACAAACAGTACATACTTACCTACCGCTGTCTGTCCCCGGCGCTCTGCTTTCCTGCACTGACTGTGAGCACAGCGGCCGGAAAGCAGAGCGGTGACGTCACCGCTCTGCTTTCCGGCTGGCTGGCGCTGACACAGGATGCAGGAGGAGTGCAGAGAAGCACAGCGCCGGGGACAGGCAGTTCAAGGTAAGTATGTAGTGTTTGGTTTTTTTACGTTTACCCTGGTTACCAGTGAAGACATCACACACGAATCGTCACACACGCTGATTCAGCGATGTCAGCAAGAGATCCAGCGACAAAAGAAAGTTTCAAACGATCTGCTACGACGTACGATTCTCAGCGGGGTCCCTGATCGCAGGAGCGTGTCAGACACAGCGAGATCATAAGGATATCGCTGGAACGTCACGAATCGTACCGTCGTAGCGATCAAAATGCCACTGTGTGACGGTACCCTTAGAGGTGCACAAATCAGAAGTGGCGTTGGACAGATGGGTTTTCTGACCAGGTTGTGGAGTGATTTTGCTATGACCGCAGACAGGACAGGTACTGCAGCATCAATTCAAAGTGACAGGAGACAACATTTGTCCAGTATGGTTACTAACTATTTTTCATCCCTTATCGATGTTCTCCCTCAATCGTCATTCCCATTTGATTACTTGGCATCCAAATTAATCACCTGGCCAGAATTGGCAGAATATGCATTGCAGGAGCTTGCTTGCAGCTAGTGTCCTATCAGAAAGAGTATTCAGTGCTGCAGGTTCAATAATAAGTGAGAAAAGAGCTCGTCTGGCTACCCAAAATGTTGATGATCTAACCTTCATTAAAATGAACCACAACTGGATTTCGAATTCTTTTGCCCCACCTTTCCCGGCTGGCACCTAGCTTTCCTATGAAAAGGTCTTGCTTGTGGACTGCTCTGACTGACTTTTCCAATCTCGTAATTTGCAGCAGCTGTTTGTCCAGCATATGACATGTGTACACCTCCCAAAATGGCCAAACTCCCCCCACTGGGCCGTGGTCTCGCCACGTGGCGCAAGCACCCGTGAGAGTGCCGTTTGTCTGAAGAGGTGGGTGTGCACGCTTTTGGTCGATGGCACTGCCACTGGGTCCCTCATAGTACAATAAAGTGTCTCTGGCGGTGGTGGTGCGCACCCAACATCAGACACACCATTGTAACATGAGGGGCCCTGGGCCTGTACCGCCGGCCACAAGAGAGTTCCCCCCCAGCTCTACAGTGCTCTACCACTTGCAAAATTATCTCTCACAGCTCCACCAATGTTTAGTCTATGCGCTGACATCCTTCAATGCCTGGCACTGACAATACCAATGTGTTGACATGTATGATGCTACTTAAAATAGTCAGGGGCAGTGTCCTATATTTACACCAGTAAATACTTTGCGCCAAATTACTAGGTCTGAAACTCAGCAGAGGAGCCCACACCTGAACCAAAGTATGCCACCCTTTTGTCTTTTGGTTTCGTTGTATTGCGAGACATTAACATCTATTTATTTTTGGTGAGAACTAAGTGTCAGACACTCATTACAATCGGCCTCCGCTGACAACACCAATGCTGCCTGTGTACCCCTGCAAGATAATTCCAAGTGTCTATAGCCTACTTTTGTTATGTTAGGCCTACTAAGCCTGTCTGCGGTCCATCCTTCCACTAGTCCTCCCCTGACCAGACCACTGCTGCCCGTGTACCCCTGGAACCTTTTTTAAAGTGCCTACAGCCAACTTTTGTTATGTTAGGCCTACTAAGCCTGTCTGCGGTCCCTCCTTCCACTAGTCCTCCACTGACCACACCACTGCTGCCCGTGTACCCCTGGAACCTATTTTAAAGTGCCTACAGCCTACTTTTGTTATGTTAGGCCTACTAAGCCTGTCTGCGGTCTCTCCTTCCACTAGTCCTCCACTGACCACACCACTGCTGCCCGTGTACCCCCGGAACCTATTTTAAAGTGCCTACAGCCAACTTTTGATATGTTAGGCCTACTAAGCCTGTCTGCGGTCCCTCCTTCCACTAGTCCTCCACTGATCAGACCACTGCTGCCCGTGTACCCCTGGAACCTTTTTTTAAAGTGCCTACAGCCAACTTTTGTTATGTTAGGCCTACTAAGCCTGTCTGCGGTCCCTCCTTCCAATAGTCCTCCACTGACCACACCACTGCTGCCCGTGTACCCCTGGAACCTATTTTAAAGTGCCTACAGCCTACTTTTGTTGTTAGGCCTACTAAGCCTGTCTGCGGTCCCTCCTTCCACTAGTCCTCCACTGACCAGACCACTGCTGCCCGTGTACCCCTGGAACCATTTTTAAAGTGCCTACAATCTACTTTTGTTATGTTAGGCCTACTAAGCCTGTCTGCGGTCCCTCCTTCCACTAGTTCTCCACTGACCACACCACTGCTGCCCGTGTACCCCCGGAACCTATTTTAAAGTGCCTACAGCCAACTTTTGTTATGTTAGGCCTACTAAGCCTGTCTGCGGTCCCTCCTTCCAATAGTCCTCCACTGACCAAACCACTGCTGCCTGTGTACCCCTGGAACCTATTTTAAAGTGCCTACAGCCAACTTTTGTTATGTTAGGCCTACTAAGCCTGTCTGCGGTCCCTCCTTCCAATAGTCCTCCACTGACCACACCACTGCTGTCCGTGTACCCCTGGAACCTATTTTAAATTGCATAGAGCATCCTTTTTTTAATTGTTGGCGTACTAAGTCTGTCTGCGGTCCATAATTGAAATTGTCCTCCACTGACCAGAGCAATGCTGCCTGTGTACCCCTGTAACCTTTTTTAAACTGCATTGAGCCAAATTTTTTGTTTAAGGCCTACTACCTGTGTCTGTCTGCGCCACTCAATACAGCTGGCCTCCTCTGAAAAAAGCTGAGCGTCAATAGTCTGGTTTTCAGCCTATAGGAATTTGAAAACTGCATTGGGGCTACTACTTCGGTAGGGTCTACTAACGGTGTCTGCCGCTCCAAGGTGTTCTCCTGGTTGCCTCTCCATAGCTTCGATCTTCTAGCTCTCGTTCAGTAGTTGTTGAAACAACACTGCATTAGGCCTACAAGTTGGGTCTGGGTTGTAGAGACGGTGTCTTCCGCTCCAATGTGTTCTACAGGTTGCCTCTCCATAGCTTCGATCTTCTAGCTCTCGTTTAGTAGTTGTTGAAAACAACACTGCATTAGGCCTACAAGTTGGGTCTGGGTTGTAGAGACGGTGTCTTCCGCTCCAAGGTGTTCTCCAGGTTGCCTCTCCATAGCTTCGATCTTCTAGCTCTCGTTTAGTAGTTGTTGAAAACAACACTGCATTAGGCCTACAAGTTGGGTCTGGGTTGTAGAGACGGTGTCTTCCGCTCCAAGGTGTTCTCCTGGTTGCCTCTCCATAGCTTCGATCTTCTAGCACTCATTTAGTAGTTGTTGAAAACAACACTGCATTAGGCCTACAAGTTGGGTCTGGGTTGTAGAGACGGTGTCTTCCGCTCCAAGGTGTTCTCCAGGTTGCCTCTCCATAGCTTCGATCTTCTAGCTCTCGTTTAGTAGTTGTTGAACACAACACTGCATTAGGCCTACAAGTTGGGTCTGGGTTGTAGAGACGGTGTCTTCCGCTCCAAGGTGTTCTCCAGGTTGCCTCTCCATAGCTTCGATCTTCTAGCTCTCGTTTAGTAGTTGTTGAACACAACACTGCATTAGGCCTACAAGTTGGGTCTGGGTTGTAGAGACGGTGTCTTCCGCTCCAAGGTGTTCTCCAGGTTGCCTCTCCATAGCTTCGATCTTCTAGCTCTCGTTTAGTAGTTGTTGAAAACAACACTGCATTAGGCCTACAAGTTGGGTCTCGGTTGTAGAGACGGTGTCTTCCGCTCCAAGGTGTTCTCCAGGTTGCCTCTCCATAGCTTCGATCTTCTAGCTCTCATTTAGTAGTTGTTGAAAACAACACTGCATTAGGCCGACAAGTTGGGTCTGGGTTGTAGAGACGGTGTCTTACGCTCCAAGGTGTTCTCCAGGTTGCCTCTCCATAGCTTCGATCTTCTAGCTCTCGTTTAGTAGTTGTTGAACACAACACTGCATTAGGCCTACAAGTTGGGTCTGGGTTGTAGAGACGGTGTCTTCCGCTCCAAGGTGTTCTCCAGGTTGCCTCTCCATAGCTTCGATCTTCTAGCTCTCATTTAGTAGTTGTTGAACACAACACTGCATTAGGCCTACAAGTTGGGTCGGGGTTGTAGAGACGGTGTCTTCCGCTCCAAGGTGTTCTCCAGGTTGCCTCTCCATAGCTTCGATCTTCTAGCTCTCGTTTAGTAGTTGTTGAAAACAACACTGCATTAGGCCTACAAGTTGGGTCTGGGTTGTAGAGACGGTGTCTTCCGCTCCAAGGTGTTCTCCAGGTTGCCTCTCCATAGCTTCGATCTTCTAGCTCTCGTTTAGTAGTTGTTGAACACAACACTGCATTAGGCCTACAAGTTGGGTCTGGGTTGTAGAGACAGTGTCTTCCGCTCCAATGTGTTCTACAGGTTGCCTCTCCATTGCTTCAATCTTCAAGCTCTCGTTTAGTAGTTGTTGAAAACAACACTGCATTAGGCCTACAAGTTGGGACTGGGTTGTAGAGACGGTGTCTTCCGCTCCAAGGTATTCTACAGGTTGCCTCTCCATTGCTTCGATCTTCTAGCTCTCATTTAGTAGTTGTTGAAAACAACACTGCATTAGGCCTACAAGTTGGGTCTGGGTTGTAGAGACGGTGTCTTCCGCTCCAAGGTGTTCTCCAGGTTGCCTCTCCATAGCTTCGATCTTCTAGCTCTCGTTTAGTAGTTGTTGAAAACAACACTGCATTAGGCCTACAAGTTGGGTCTGGGTTGTAGAGACGGTGTCTTCCGCTCCAAGGTGTTCTCCAGGTTGCCTCTCCATAGCTACGATCTTCTAGCACTCATTTAGTAGTTGTTGAAAACAACACTGCATTAGGCCTACAAGTTGTGTCTGGGTTGTAGAGATTGTGTCTTCTGCTCCAAGGTGTTCTCCAGGTTGCCTCTCCATAGCTTCGATCTTCTAGCTCTCGTTTAGTAGTTGTTGAAAACAACACTGCATTAGGCCTACAAGTTGGGTCTGGGTTGTAGAGACGGTGTCTTCCGCTCCAAGGTGTTCTCCAGGTTGCCTCTCCATAGCTTCGATCTTCTAGCTCTCGTTTAGTAGTTGTTGAACACAACACTGCATTAGGCCTACAAGTTGGGTCTGGGTTGTAGAGACAGTGTCTTCCGCTCCAATGTGTTCTACAGGTTGCCTCTCCATTGCTTCAATCTTCAAGCTCTCGTTTAGTAGTTGTTGAAAACAACACTGCATTAGGCCTACAAGTTGGGACTGGGTTGTAGAGACGGTGTCTTCCGCTCCAAGGTATTCTACAGGTTGCCTCTCCATTGCTTCGATCTTCTAGCTCTCATTTAGTAGTTGTTGAAAACAACACTGCATTAGGCCTACAAGTTGGGTCTGGGTTGTAGAGACGGTGTCTTCCGCTCCAAGGTGTTCTCCAGGTTGCCTCTCCATAGCTTCGATCTTCTAGCTCTCGTTTAGTAGTTGTTGAAAACAACACTGCATTAGGCCTACAAGTTGGGTCTGGGTTGTAGAGACGGTGTCTTCCGCTCCAAGGTGTTCTCCAGGTTGCCTCTCCATAACTACGATCTTCTAGCACTCATTTAGTAGTTGTTGAAAACAACACTGCATTAGGCGTACAAGTTGGGTCTGGGTTGTAGAGATGGTGTCTTCCGCTCCAAGGTGTTCTCCAGGTTGCCTCTCCATAGCTTCGATCTTCTAGCTCTCGTTTAGTAGTTGTTGAACACAACACTGCATTAGGCCTACAAGTTGGGTCTGGGTTGTAGAGACGGTGTCTTCCGCTCCAAGGTGTTCTCCAGGTTGCCTCTCCATAGCTTCGATCTTCTAGCTCTCGTTTAGTAGTTGTTGAAAACAACACTGCATTAGGCCTACAAGTTGGGTCTCGGTTGTAGAGACGGTGTCTTCCGCTCCAAGGTGTTCCACAGGTTGCCTCTCCATAGCTTCGATCTTCTAGCTCTCATTTAGTAGTTGTTGAAAACAACACTGCATTAGGCCGACAAGTTGGGTCTGGGTTGTAGAGGCGGTGTCTTCCGCTCCAAGGTGTTCTCCAGGTTGCCTCTCCATAGCTTCGATCTTCTAGCTCTCGTTTAGTAGTTGTTGAACACAACACTGCATTAGGCCTACAAGTTGGGTC
The DNA here is from genome assembly GCF_032444005.1 of Ranitomeya imitator. Classification (NCBI taxonomy): domain Eukaryota; kingdom Metazoa; phylum Chordata; class Amphibia; order Anura; family Dendrobatidae; genus Ranitomeya; species Ranitomeya imitator. Next base: position 1,098,786,139 of record NC_091282.1, on the reverse strand, counting down.
TGGGTTGTAGAGACGGTGTCTTCCGCTCCAAGGTGTTCTCCAGGTTGCCTCTCCATAGCTTCGATCTTCTAGCTCTCGTTTAGTAGTTGTTGAACACAACACTGCATTAGGCCTACAAGTTGGGTCGGGGTTGTAGAGACGGTGTCTTCCGCTCCAAGGTGTTCTCCAGGTTGCCTCTCCATAGCTTCGATCTTCTAGCTCTCGTTTAGTAGTTGTTGAAAACAACACTGCATTAGGCCTACTAGTTGGGTCTGGGTTGTAGAGACGGTGTCTTCCGCTCCAAGGTGTTCTCCAGGTTGCCTCTCCATAGCTTCGATCTTCTAGCTCTCGTTTAGTAGTTGTTGAACACAACACTGTATTAGGCCTACAAGTTGGGTCGGGGTTGTAGAGACGGTGTCTTCTGCTCCAAGGTGTTCTCCAGGTTGCCTCTCCATTGCTTCAATCTTCAAGCTCTCGTTTAGTAGTTGTTGAAAACAACACTGCATTAGGCCTACAAGTTGGGACTGGGTTGTAGAGACGGTGTCTTCCGCTCCAAGGTATTCTACAGGTTGCCTCTCCATTGCTTCGATCTTCTAGCTCTCATTTAGTAGTTGTTGAAAACAACACTGCATTAGGCCTACAAGTTGGGTCTGGGTTGTAGAGACGGTGTCTTCCGCTCCAAGGTGTTCTACAGGTTGCCTCTCCATTGCTTCAATCTTCATGCTCGTCTTAAGTAGTTGTTGAAACAACACTACATTAGGCCTACAAGTTGGGTCTGGGTTGTAGAGATAGTGTCTTCCGCTCCAAGGTGTTCTCCAGGTTGCCTCTCCATAGCTTCGATCTTCTAGCTCTCGTTTAGTATTTGTTGAAAACAACACTGCATTAGGCCTACAAGTTGGGTCTGGGTTGTAGAGACGGTGTCTTCCGCTCCAAGGTGTTCTCCAGGTTGCCTCTCCATAGCTTCGATCTTCTAGCTCTCATTTAGTAGTTGTTGAAAACAACACTGCATTAGGCCTACAAGTTGGGTCTGGGTTGTAGAGACGGTGTCTTCCGCTCCAAGGTGTTCTCCAGGTTGCCTCTCCATAGCTTCGATCTTCTAGCTCTCGTTTAGTAGTTGTTGAACACAACACTGCATTAGGCCTACAAGTTGGGTCTGGGTTGTAGAGACGGTGTCTTCCGCTCCAAGGTGTTCTCCAGGTTGCCTCTCCATAGCTTCGATCTTCTAGCTCTCGTTTAGTAGTTGTTGAACACAACACTGCATTAGGCCTACAAGTTGGGTCTGGGTTGTAGAGACAGTGTCTTCGCTCCAATGTGTTCTACAGGTTGCCTCTCCATTGCTTCAACCTTCAAGCTCTCGTTTAGTAGTTGTTGAAAACAACACTGCATTAGGCCTACAAGTTGGGACTGGGTTGTAGAGACGGTGTCTTCCGCTCCAAGGTATTCTACAGGTTGCCTCTCCTTTGCTTCGATCTTCTAGCTCTCATTTAGAAGTTGTTGAAAACAACACTGCATTAGGCCTACAAGTTGGGTCTGGGTTGTAGAGACGGTGTCTTCCGCTCAAGGTGTTCTACAGGTTGCCTCTCCATTGCTTCAATCTTCATGCTCGTCTTAAGTAGTTGTTGAAACAACACTGCATTAGGCCTGCAAGTTGGGTCTGGGTCGTAGAGATGGTGTCTGCTGCTCCAAGGTGTTCTCCAGGTTGCCTCTCCATTGCTTCAATCTTCATGCTAGTCTTAAGTAGTTGTTGAAACAACACTACATTAGGCCTACAAGTTGGGTCTGGGTCGTAGAGACGGTGTCTGCCGCTCCAAGGTGTTCTCCAGGTTGCCACATAATTGAAGCTGCATAGAGCCTATTTTGTTATTTTACGCCTACTAAGTCTTTCTGCGGTCCCTCCTTCCAATTGTCCTCCACTGAGCACACCAATGCAGACCGTGTACCCATATAACCTTTTTTAAACCTGCGTCGAGCCAACTTTGTGGTGTAAGGCCTACTTGTAGTGTCTGGCTGCGCCACTCAATACAGCTGTCCTCTTTACAAAAAATTACCTACAATTATCTGGTTTTCAGCCTATTGGAATTATAAAACTGCAGTGGGCCTACTAGTTGGGTTGGGGCCTTCTATCGGTGTCTGCCGCTCCTTGCTGTTCTCCTCCACTGAACAAAGCTGTGCCGCCTGTTTACTACTGTTGCCAATTTTGAACTGCATTTAGACTACTTACTGATTTGGGCCTACTCTCTATGTCAGCCTCTCATTCCAGTTGTCCTCCAGTGAACAAAGCAATGCCCCCTGGTTAGTCCTGTTACCAATTTTGAACTGCATTTAGCCCACTTTATTCTTTGGGCCCATATCTGTTTCCCCCTCATCCTGCCCATTGCCCAGCCAGTGATAGATGAGTCTGCTGGTACATTGACCCATAATGCAACATTCCCCGTGCACGCTACACTGCAAGATTGTGACCCTGCTGAAAGTCAGGTTTCCCTTCCCGCATACCATACCACTTTACACGGGGACAAAGAGGAAGGTGCAGATGAAGGTGCAGGTTCCTTCATCAGGTGGGGGGAGGAATACTCGTTGGCGACGTCACTGGCACAGGGCCCCTCATAGTATGCAAAAGTGCCGCTGCCGGTGGGAGGCGCCCCCGCCGTGCAAACACACCGCCGTACTTTGAGGGGCCCTGTGCCAGTGCCAATGCCAATGAGTGGCCCCCCCTGCTTGCTCAGGATCACAGCACTTGCAAAGTTGAAATACTTACCTCTCCCTGCTCCACTGCCGTGACATGGTCCAGATTTCCTGGGCCCACTAATTACTTGAACCAGCCCTACCCACCACAACTTTAGCCAAATGACCCCCAATTTCCAATGCCTTGCTATTATTATAAGGTAAATTTAGATTGACGAGCTTCAGTAACAAGAATGTATGTTTTTTGCCATTAAAATGGGCACTGTAGGTGTTTTCCTGGCCTCCACTTACTGCTGACTATGCTCCCCCATTGACTTGCATTGGGTTTCGTGTTTCGGTCGATCCCCCACCTTTCGCAATAATCGGCCGATTCCACTCGACTCGACTTTTGAGATAGTCGGGTTTCGTGAAACCCGACTCGACTCTAAAAAAGTCAAGGTCGCTCAACCCTACTCACACACAATTGGAAAGATTCAATAAGCAAAATACTAGAGACAAGCAAATCTGCAGTTTTGAATTCAGCGGAATGTTCAAATTTAGCAGTGAAAGTCAAAGCTAATCAAATGTTCTTTATGATGCTCTAGGGTCTCTCCGAACCCTAGGGCATTATAGACATAAGATGGAAAAAAAATAACTACTCGCCTTGCTGCTTAGATATTCCACCACCACTGGAACCCACTGTTTGGTCCTCTGATCCTTCTGACCATTTATTATTTCTTTTCTTCTGAGCTAAATGTCATCTTCAGGAGTCTTCACTTTGGACCTCTGACATAATGGCCAAGTCATGAAGTGATGACTTGCATCGCCAAGACACTGACTAATAACAGAGAAGGGTCAAGATGCTGGAAGAGGATGTCACAAACCATAGAAAAGTTGGAAAGAAGAGGCCAACAGAGGTCGTAAAAGGAATGGACCGAACAGCGGGCTGTGGCAGCAGCGGGTCTGGTTAGCGGCGAGATTAGTATTAATTTTTAGAATCTCTTTCCCAGTCCTCCACAACTGGCAAAATGGCATCTCGCAACACTCTATTTTACTGAATTTGCAAGAAGCAAAATGCAAAAACGTCATATTTTGGGAGTTTAAATTTTTGGTAAAATTGAGGTGAATTCAATTTGCCTGAACTTCTCAAATCAGGTTTGTGTCTGGCCCATAGTCATGAACAGCTCATTTACATATAAGAAAAATTTGGACTTCTCTGAAATAAAGCTTCGGATCGCAGATATGAAGTTATAATTTTATTCAGCTTCCTATGGCCTACATGCACACGTAGATGACTTAGGAGGGTTGATCTAACTGAAAGATTCCCTTTAGAGGGAACCTGTCACGTAAAGTAAATCTAGTATCCTGCAGATATGGGTTAATCAGCAGGTTAATAGCGTTCAGAGAGCGCCGTTGCCAGGAACAGACGCTGCTCTGTGTATAGAGAGCTGTGGCTGTAACTGCGCCTCCAGCACTGACTGACATCAGGAACAGCATTAGGGCCGGCTGACAGTCAGTGTTGGGGTGTGGTAATAGCCACTGATCTCTTTACACTGACCGTTGACTGAATCACTGCAGGCAGAACCACTATGACTGAAAGAGTGAGCCTCCTGGGGGGAAATAAAGTTATTTTCCTCATGCCAGCAGGGATCTGGCATCCACCTCTCGTGTCTCCCCTTTTCCTCATAGTTTGTAAGCTTGCGAGCAGGGCCCTCATTCCTCCTGGTATCTGTTTTGAACTGTATTTCTGTTATGCTGTAATGTCTATTGTCTGTACAAGTCCCCTCTATAATTTGTAAAGCGCTGCGGAATATGTTGGCGCTATATAAATAAAAATTATTATTATTATTATTATTATTATTATTATTATTATTATCTCAGTTCGGGCACTGCATGGTGTTAGAATGTTTTAACCAACAGACTAACCCCATGTCTGTTGGTTAATAGCATTATTTTACCTGACAAGTTTTATTCCCAAAAAAGTTAAAAGTTATCTCCTAATTGTAAGATTGGGGATAAGTTGCTGATCCCCGGGGTTCTGAAAACAGGGACGCCCAGCTACCCCAAGATCAGAGCTGTAGAATCTCAAGAATGGGGCTCCCCATGTAGCACTATCCTAAATAGAGTGACCTCAGCTCCAATCATTGTGTATTTGCCACCAAACATCCTCAGCTACTTCTCACAGTTTTATAGACAACGACTCTTCATTCTGGTGAGTGCTGTAAAGGTTTTACTTGGGTTCTCAATGATCAGCAATATATACCCCATCCTTTTGGATAGGGAATACATTTGATTTTTATGGAATAACTGACAGCAAAAAGTCAGTGTTAGGGTTGGCGGAGCGCACCGAATATATTTATTAAGTGGGATTGGTACGTTCGCTACCCGGGATCCACCGTGCAGGAAAGAACCTGCTGCTAAATAAATGGTGGCACTATATGGCGGTATAAACCAGCTCTGTTAGCTTCACAGAGCAGCCAAGAAGGCAAAGCTCTGTGCCCTGTTAGACTTTCACAGAGGCACAGGCTAACTACCCAGATGTGAGCAGTGAGTGGTCATGCATTAACACAAAACTCCTCGCTGGAGGTGCCAGCATTCTAGGGGCTTATTTCAGCCAGGTCCCTGAACACACTTAAACACAATCTCCTCGCCGGAGGTGCCAGCATTCTAGGGGCTTATTTCAGCCGGGTCCCTGAACACATTCAAATACATGACCACACTGGCGCAAAGCACATAACATAAGAGGATACTAGCGCATGGCCGTGCGGCCATGCAAGCCTTGAATAGCTGCAGCACGTATAGGACCTTTCAAAGAAGGACCAATGGAATTGCTGCAGTACCTGAGCATGTGACCCTAGATCTCCACTGAGAGATCTTGCCCTGGGCATGCTCAGTGTGCAAAGCAGAACTTAGTCCTAGCACCTACAGGACCTTCCGTGAGAAGGACCAATGGAAGTCGCTGCAGTACCTGAGCATGTGACCCTAGATCTCCACTGAGAGATCTTGCCCTGGGCATGCTCAGTGTGTGCAAAGTAGGACTTAGTCCCAGAAAAGCCTGCTCGCCGCAGATCAGTGCAGGGTACAATAGCAGAGCCAGGAGAGGCAGTAGTAACCCTTTGCACAGAATCAGTCTTAGTCAGACGCTGGGAGCGACGTCTCCGCTGAGCAGGCTCCACTGCGGCCAATGCAGAATGGGAGACCGCAGCAGACATGGATCGAGATTCCCTCTGTGCAGCAGAGGAAACTCGGCTCCTAACATTACCCCCCTTCCTAGGCCCCCCCCTTGAGCCTCGCTATGCTCAAAAGCTGCAATAAGCAGCGGAGCCCGAATGCGCTCCACAGGCTCCCAGGTTCTATCCTCTGGGCCGTGATCCTTCCAGTCCACCAGATAAAATTTCTTGCCACGTACCACCTTGCACCCCATGATAGCATTCACCTCAAACTCATCCGTGGATGAACCCGATGCCCCGGTAGATGACTCAGAAAACCGGGACAAATGAACGGGCTTTAAGAGGGAAACGTGAAAAGTATCGGTGATACCAAGGCATAGAGGAATAGCCAAATGGTAGACCACAGGGTTGACCTGTTCCAGAACCTTGAACGGGCCAATGTAGCGAGGAGCAAACTTAGTGGACTCAACTTGCAGCCTGATGTTACGGGCAGAGAGCCACACTAAGTCGCCAGGAGCAAAGATGGGAGCGGGGCGCCGGTGTGTATCAGCCAAAACCCTCATTCTCTCCTTGGAGGCCCAGATGGCATCCTGTGTGCAGTCCCAGATGTCACGTGCCTCTACTGCCCAGTCTGCCACCCTAGAATCGGTGGATGACACGGGCATGGGCACAGGGACACACGGATGCTGGCCGTAATTAAGGAGAAAAGCAGTCTGACCAATGGAATCGGCTACGGCGTTGTTCAAGGCAAATTCCGCCCAAGGTAGCAAAGATGCCCAGTCATCCTGCAGAGACAAAATGTCGCAAATATGTCACCAGAGTCTGGTTGGTTCTCTCCACCAACCCATTCGTCTCGGGATGGTATGCAGAGGAGAGGTTCAACTCTATGCTGAGTAAACGGCAGAGCTCTCTCCAAAACCGAGACGCGAACTGGTGACCCCAATAGCTGACAATTTTATCAGGCATACCATGTAATCGGAAAATGTGCTTAATGAATTACGCCGCCAAGGCCCATGCAGAAGGTAACCGTGGAAGCGGCACCAAATGCACCATCTTAGAGAAATGGTCGGTGACAACCCAGATAACGGTGCAGCTACGCGACTTAGGTAGGCCCACCACGAAGTCCATCCCAACCATTTCCCAGGGCCTGTCTGCCACCGGTAGAGGGTAAAGCAAGCCAGCAGGCCGTTGCCGAGGAGACCGATTCTGGGCGCAGGAAACGCAGGCCTGAATATAGTCCCTGACATCACGGGCCATATGCGGCCACCAGTACGTTCTCGCCAAAAGCTCGGATGTCCTTTTGGTCCCAAAATGCCCACTCACTCTGGAGGAGTGAGCCCAAGAGAGAACCACCGGTCACAAATTCGCTGGCACGAAAGTCTTGCTCGGGGACAAAGACTCTAGCGAAACCGGAGCTACAGTTCTCAGGCTCTCAGAAGGGACAATAAGCCGAGGCTCCTCCTCCTCCTCCTGAGATGACACTATGGAGCGGGAGAGAGCGTCAGCACGAATGTTCTTCTCCCCGGAGAGAAAATGGAGAGTAAAATGGAACCAGGAGAAGAACAGGGACCATGTAGCCTGGAGAGAATTCAGCCGCTGGGCCGTCTGTATATACACCAAGTTCTTGTGGTCAGTGAAGACTTGGAAGGGAAAGCGAGCTCCCTCCAAGAGGTGTCTCCACTCTGAAAAAGCCAACTTCATGGCTAGCAACTCCCTGTCCCCGATGGAATAATTCCTCTCCGCTGGAGTGAAGGTCTTGGAGAAGAAGAAGCAAGGATGCTTCCGACCTTGAGCATCCTTTTGGAAAAGGACTGCTCCAGCACCAACGGATGAGGCATCCACCTCCATGATAAATGGCTTATCTACATCGGGGCGATGTAGAATGGGAGGGCTAGCGAAATGTGACTTAATCAAGAGAAAAGCCTTGGAGACCTCCTCTGACCACAACTTGGGATTTGCTCCCTTCTTGGTAAGGGCAACCAAGGGAGCTACCAAAGTTGAGAAGTGTGGAATGAACTGATGATAGTAGTTAATGAACCCCATAAAGCACTGCACCGCTTTAAGTGAATGAGGCTCCTGCCACTCCATCACAGCCTGTAGCTTGGCAGGATCCATAGCCAAACCCTGGGAAGAGATAATATAACCAAGGAAAGGCAAGGACTCCTGCTCAAACACACACTTCTCCAACTTGGCGTAGATGGAGTTTGCCTGTAAGAGGTCAAAGACTTTGCGAACATCTCTCTGATGGGAGTCAATATCTGGAGAGTAGATGAGAATATCATCCAGATAGACTACGACCGAAGTGGTGAGCATATCCCGGAAAATGTTGTTCACAAAGTCTTGGAAAATGGCTGGGGCATTACAGAGCCCAAAGGGCATCACCAGATATTGATAGTGCCCATCCCGGGTGTTAAAAGCTGTCTTCCATTCGTCCCCCTCACGGATGCGAATCAGATTGTAAGCACCCCGCAGATCTAATTTTGTAAATACCCTTGCTCCCCGTAGCCTATCAAAAAGCTCAGATATCAGGGGTAATGGGTACTTGTTCTTAATGGTGATGGCTTTAAGACCCCTGTAGTCTATGCATGGACGTAAGTCTCCAGTCTTCTTCTGTACGAAGAAGAACCCAGCCCCTACCGGTGACACTGACTTCCTAATGAATCCTCTTGCCAGATTCTCTTGGATGTACTGAGACATTGCCTCTGTCTCCGGGAGAGATAACGGATAGACTCGACCCCGGGGAGGCTCAGCACCAGGCAAGAGATCAATAGGACAGTCATAGGGGCAGTGAGGCGGAAGGGTCTCCGCAGCCCTTTTGGAGAACATGTCTGCATAGGGCCAATAGTGCTTGGGGAGAAAGGAAAGATCTGTGGGTACCTGTGTTTTAGCAACCTGAATGCACTCCCTCTGACATCTACCCTCGCAGGATTTACTCCATCCCAAAATTCTCCCTGCGGCCCACTCTATATGAGGAGAATGGTAGCGTAGCCATGGTATCCCCAACAGGACCTCATCAATTCCCTCAGGAATGACTAATAGGGAGATAATCTCATGATGTGATGGAGACACAGAAAGCGTGATAGGAATGGTTTGGTGGTTAATCTGTGAGGGTAGTGTCGACCCATTTACCACTCGAACGGTTACTGGCTTGGCGAGCATCACCAAGGGTATTGCATGACGCTGGGCGAAAGCGGAAGACATAAAATTACCCTCTGCCCCAGAGTCCACGCATAGCTCTACCATAAGAGTGGATGGGCCTATGGTAATTGTCCCCTTGAAGGACAACTTTGAGGCAAACGTTGCCGTGTCTAGTGTACCTCCTCCAACTGCCACTAGACGCTGACGTTTCCCCGACCGCTGAGGACACTTGGAGGCAAGATGTCCTGACTGCCGGCAAACATGACAGACCCTATGTGCACGAGCGGACTGAGACTTGGATCCCGCTCATGTTACCTCTATAGCCTCATGTGACTCGGATGCCTGGACTGGAGATTCCAAAGGTTTGGCGAAGGTGGGAGCCAGCCGAAACCTCTGCCTACACTGGGCTCGCTCCAACCTTCGCTCGTGAAAACGAAGGTCTATGCGAGTAGATACAGCTATGAGCTCCTCCAGTGTGGTGGGAATCTCCCTAGTAGCCAAAGCGTCCTTCACATGGTCAGCCAGCCCCCTCCAAAGTACGGGAATGAGGGTTTTATCTGGCCATTCCAACTCAGACGCTAATGTCCGGAAGTGAACAGCAAAATCGCTGACCATGGTTGAATCCTGAGTCAAAGCCAGCAGTTGGAGCGCTGTATCATGGGTGACTTGAGGTCCTAAAAAGACCTGTTTCAGAGTGTCCAGAAACTGAGGAACACTCCGCACCACATGATCATTGCGCTCCCACAGCGGCATAGCCCACTCCAACGCTCTGTCCGACAAGAGAGAGATTATGAATCCCACCTTTGCCCACTCAGTGGGGAAACGTGCAGCCAGGAGCTCTAGGTGTATACCACACTGGCTCACGAAACCCCTACAGGACTTACTGTCCCCTGAGTATCTTTCAGGCAAAGGGAGGTGAGATAGGGTCGGAACAGAGGTGGCAGTGGGTAAAGCTGCTGCAGCCACGCTAGCAGCCTGAACAGCTATTGCGGTAACATCCACCGCCGAGGTTTCACGCTCAAGAGACGCCAACCGGCCATCCAGCAGCTGGATGTACCCCTGCAATCGCTGTTCATCCGCCATTACTTAGCCAGATCCTGGCGCTAGTATACTGTTAGGGTTGGCGGAACGCACCGAATATATTTATTACGTTGGGATTGGTGCGTTCGCAACCCGGGATCCACCGTGCAGGAAAGAACCTGCTGCTAATTAAATGGCGGCACTATATGGCGGTATAAACCAGCTCTGTTAGCTTCACAGATCAGCCGAGAAGGCAAAGCTCTGTGCCCTGTTAGACTTTCACAGAGGCACAGGCTAACTACCCAGATGTGAGCAGTGAGTGGTCATGCATGCACACAAAACTCCTCGCTGGAGGTGCCAGCATTCTAGGGGCTTATTTCAGCCGGGTCCCTGAACACATTCAAACACATGACCACACTGGCGCAAAGCACATAACATAAGAGGATACTAGCGCATGGCCGTGCGGCCATGCGAGCCTTAAATAGCTGCAGCACGTATAGGACCTTTCAAAGAAGGACCAATGGAATTGCTGCAGTACCTGAGCATGTGACCCTAGATCTCCACTGAGAGATCTTGCCCTGAGCATGCTCAGTGTGCAAAGCAGAACTTAGTCCTAGCACCTACAGGACCTTCCGTGAGAAGGACCAATGGAAGTCGCTGCAGTACCTGAGCATGTGACCCTAGATCTCCACTGAGAGATCTTGCCCTGGGCATGCAAAGTGTGTGCAAAGTAGGACTTAGTCCCAGAAAAGCTTGCTCGCAGCAGATCAGTGCAGGGTACAATAACAGAGCCAGGAGAGGCAGTAGTAACCCTTTGCACAGAATCAGTCTTAGCGAGACGCTGGGAGTGATGTCTCCGCTGAGCAGGCTCCACTGCAGCCGATGCAGAATGGGAGACCACACAGACACAGATCGAGATTCCCCCTGTGCAGCAGAGGAAACTCGACTCCTAACAGTCAGTCAACTAGATGAGCTATGTGATAGCTCTGATCACATACATGTACTTTCTCACAAAATTAGAATATCATCAAAAAGTTTATTTATTTTAGTTGTTCAATACAAAATGTGAAACTCATGTATTATATAAAGTCACTACAAACAGAGTGATCTATTTCGAGTGTTTATTTCTGTTAATAATGATGATTATGGCTTACACACAATGAAAACCCAAAAGTCATTATCTCAGGAAATTAGAATACTTTTTAACACCAGCTTGAAAAATGATTATAAAATCCGAAATATGAAATATATGTTCAGTAAATGCACTCAATACTTGTTGGGGCTCCTTTTGCATCAATTACTGCATCAGTGCGGCATGGCATCGAGGCAATCAACCTGTGGCACTCTTGAACTTAAGGTCAGGCAAGCTTGCTGGCCAGTCAAGCTCAATGACACTGTTGTTTTTAAACCAGGTATTGGTACTTTTGGCAGTGTGGACAGGGGCCAAGTCCTCTGGAGAATGAAATTTCCATCTCCAAAAAGCTTGTCTGCAGAGGAAAGCATGAAGTGCTCTAAAAATTTTTGGTAGAGCTGCGCAGACTTTGGTTTTGATAACATACAGTGGACCTACACTAGCAGACGACATGGCTCCCCAAACCATCACTAATTGTGAAAACTTCACATTAGACCTCATGCAGCTTGGATTGTGGCCTCTCCACTCTCACTTAAGACTCTGGGACCTTGATTTCCAAATGAAATGCAAAATTTATTTTCATCTGAAAAGAACACCTTGGACCACTGAGCAACAGTCCAGTTTCTTTTCTCCTTGGCCCAGGTAAGACACTTCTGGCATTGTCTATTGATCATGAGTGGCTCAACACAAGGAATGCAACACTTTTATCCCATGTCCTGGATACGTCTGTGTGTGGTGGCTCTCAGAGCAATGACTCCAGCAGCAGTCCACTCCTTGTGAATCTGGCCCAAATTTTTAGTGGCCTTTTCCTAACAATCCTTTCAAGGCTGCTGTTATCCCGGCTGCTTGTGCACCTTTTTCTACCACATTTTTCCTTCCATTCAATTTTCCATTAATATGCTTGGATACAGCAGTCTGTGAGCAACAAGCTTCCTTAGCAATGACCTTTTTGACTTACCCTCCTTGTGGAGTGTGTAAATGACTGCTTTCTGGACATGTATCAAGTCAGCAGTCTTCCCTATGATTGTGGAGCCTATTGAACCAGACTAAGGGACCTTTTTAAATGCTTAGGAAGCCTTTGCAGGTGTTTTTTATTAATTATTCTAATTTACTGAGATAAGGACTTTGGGGTTTTCATTGGCTGTAAGACATAATCCTCAACATTAAGGCTGAAGTCACACTGGTGTATAATACGGACAAGTGCTATGCGAGAAAACATCACATAGCACTCGGACTAATGTTAATCTGTGGGGAAGCTCACATCACCGTTTTTTTTTCTCATGCGCAATCTACGTGTAAGTGAAATTGTAGCATGTTATGATTGTACGCATATATCGGCCTAGTCTCACCAATGCAAGTCTATGGTCCGATTTTTTTCTCGCACATCAAACGGACCATCAGTGTGACTCACTCATTTTCCTCATTTCAGCCTATTGAGCCATTAAATTCATTGGAGAAAAGAAGTGAGAAATGTAAAGCCATACATGTATCATGCAGATTCCACACAGATGTCATCCGGATATACAGTTAGGTCCATATATATTTGGACAGAGACAACATTTTTCTAATTTTGGTTATAGACATTACCACAATGAATTTTAAACAAAACAATTCAGATGCAGTTGAAGTTCAGACTTTCAGCTTTCATTTGAGGGTATCCACATTAAAATTGGATGAAGGGTTTAGGAGTTTCAGCTCCGTAACATGTGCCACCCTGTTTTTAAAGGGACCAAAAGTAATTGGACAATTGACTCCAAGGCTATTTCATGGACAGGTGTGGGCAATTCCTTCGTTATGTAATTCTCAATTAGGCAGATAAAAGGCCTGGAGTTGATTTGAGGTGTGGTGCACGCATTTGGAAGGTTTTGCTGGGAAGCAAAACTCATCTGAGAAATTGCTACAATATTAGGAGTGGCAAAATCTACAGTTTGGTACATCCTGAGAAAGAAAGAAAGCTCTGTTGAACTCATCAATGCAAAAAGACCTGGGTGCCCACAGAAGACAACAGTGGTGGATGATCGCAGAATAATCTCCATGGTGAAGAGAAACCCCTTCACAACAGCCAACCAAGTGAACAACACTCTCCAGGAGGTCGGCGTATCAATATCCAAATCTACCATAAAGAGAAGACTGCATGAAAGTAAATACAGAGGGTTCACTGCACGGTGCAAGCCACTCATAAGCAACAAGAATAAAAAGGCTAGACTGGACTTTGCTAAAAAACATCTAAAAAAGCCAGCACAGTTCTGGAAGAACATTCTTTGGATAGATGAAACCAACATCAACCTCTACCAGAATGATGGAAAGAGAAAAGTATGGTGAAGGCGTGGTACAGCTCTTATCCAAAGCATACCACATCATCTGTAAAACACGGCGGAGGCAGTGTGATGGCTTGGGCATGCATGGCTGCCAGTGGCACTGGGTCACTTGTGTTTATTGATGATGTGACACAGGACAGAAGTAGCCGAATGAATTCTGAGGTATTCAGAGCCATACTGTGTGCTCAGATCCAGCCAAATGCAGCCAAACTGATTGGTCGTCGTTTCATACTACAGATGGACAATGACCCAAAACATAAAGCCAAAGCAACCCAGGAGTTTATTAAAGCAAAGAAGTGGAATATTCTTGAATGGCCAAGTCAGTCACCTGATCTCAACCCAATTGAGCATGCATTCCACTTGTTAAAGACTAAACTTCAGACAGAAAGGCCCACAAACAAACAGCAACTGAAAACCACCGCAGTGAAGGCCTGGCAGAGCTTCAAAAAGGAGGGAACACAGCATCTGGTGATGTCCATGAGTTCAAAACTTCAGGCAGTCATTGCCAACAAAGGGTTTTCAACCCAAGTACTAAAAATGAACATTTAATTTAAAATTATTGACTCTGTCCAATTACTTTTGGTCCCTTTAAACACAGGGTGGCACATGTTAAGGAGCTGAAACTCCTAAACCCTTCATCCAATTTTAATGTGGATACCCTCAAATGAAAGCTGAAAGTCTGAACTTCAACTGCATCTGAATTGTTTTGTTTAAAATTCATTGTGGTAATGTCTGTAACCAAAATTAGAAAAATGTTGTCTCTGTCCAAATATATATGGACCTAACTGTATAGATGAGAGAAAATCGCATTGCCAACGCATTACACACGGATTACCATACGGAGAACACTTGTGCGATTCTCGGCCGAGAAAATCGGACCGATTTTTCATACATTAAGTGTGACGCCGGCCTAACAGAAATAAATACTTGAAATAGATCACTCTGTTTGTAATGACTCTATATTATATCTGAGTTTCACTTTTTGTATTGAAGAACTGAAATAAATTAACTTTTTGATGATATTCTAATTTTGTGAGAAGCAACTGTAGTTGTCATTAGCAGTGCACAAAAGATAATATTAGCCGCCCTGTTTAATTATGCAAACTAATTCTACTGCAATTAAAACCTTATTAGAACAGGTATCTCCAGACATTTAGGATATATCGACATGAAATGTCTGGAACCAGCATCAGTCTGAAATATGGAAGTCCCCTTCCCCTATCCGGCTAAATAAAATTTCTGGATAGCACCACACTCTCCATCTTGTCCACATCTTGTTGCAATAACTGTAAAAATGGTTGCAGAAGGCAAATAGCAAAATGCTGATATATTAGCAAGTAAATAAAAAATAATTGCAAAGTTACTTCTCTAACTTCTGATTTTTTTAATTCATGGCCAATTTTGTTTTGAATTTTGCTATATAAAAAAGAATGAGTGAGACTGAGAAAAAATACACTTGAAATTTTCTGTTTTCTTTTCAGACATTTAATCAGTTTTGTGAAATACAAGTGCTGGTATATGTTAATCAAATCCACCAACTCTTGAATTCCTGCATACAGTATATGATTTTTTTAAACAGATTTTCTAATTTAGTAGTTGTCTGGCAAGGTCAGCATTGCCTTTTATAAAGAAATATCAAATGTAATACTTGGCGATTTGGAAAAGTGCTATTGTTATCTTAATCATAGCGATTGTAAAAACAGCACTATTCCATTGAAGTTTTATGTTACATTCATTTGATACTTAATAATAATAATAATAATAATTTTTATTTATATAGCGCCAACATATTCCGCAGCGCTTTACAAATTATAGAGGGGACTTGTACAGACAATAGACATTACAGCATAACAGAAATACAGTTCAAAACAGATACCAGGAGGAGTGAGGGCCCTGCTCGCAAGCTTACAAACTATGGGGAAAAGGGGAGACACGAGAGGTGGATGGTAACAATTGCTTTAGTTATTCGGACCAGCTATAGTGTAAGGCTCAGGTGTTCATGTAAAGCTGCATGAACCAGTTACCTGCCTAAGTATGTAGCAGTACTGACACAGAGGGCTAATACTGCATAAAGTGTATGAGAACATGATGCGAGGAACCTTTTTTTTTTTTTTTTATTATAAATAGGCCACACAGGGATCGTTAGGTTAATGCATTGAGGCGGTAGGCCAGTCTGAACAAATGAGTTTTTAGGGCACGCTTAAAACTGTGGGGATTGGGGATTAATCGTATTAACCTAGGTAGTGCATACTTAAAAAGTCCTACATAATGTTTGCAGTCAGTGTTTCTTGTGTTGGTGTAAAATAACATGCAGACATTTCAGACTATAGATGTCTTTGTTGTTGGATATAGAGCATTTTATAATCTTTTATACACAATGAAATGGCCTCAAATACACTACTTAACTTAACATAAGCAACTAACAAAATTGCTCAAGAGAAAATTTTCACCTGAGACTAAAAGGAACACTTAATATAAAAAGAAATTCAAAAAGTAAAAAACAAATAGCAATTCCTCTTTTCTAATAGTTTGTGAATGGTGGTGGTCTGACCTTTGGGAGCCATCACTGATCCCAAACACAGGGCTCTGAAAAGGCCTCATAGAATGGAGCCTTTGTCAGCCTGTGAGTCAGAGCACGATTCCTTCTCTATGGGACTGCTGGAAATGGCGAAGAACGGTGCTCCTGTAGTTTGGTGATAACGTTCAATTTTGGGAATATTGTGGTTTTGCAAAACTTTTTAGACCAACTTTAATAGTATCATTAACATGTTTTAATGGTGCATTTCATTAAACTTATATTGCTAAAGTATATGGTACAACACAATATTGACCAAACTCATCGCCAACCGGGGACCACCGTGCAGAGATGTTAAACTGCAGCTAGTGTGAACAATGATGGTACACAGAGCGAGTGATAGCTTGCACATGCAGAGTTAAACGCCACTCAGTGAACAGTACCAGAAATGAACATGCAAGCAAAACAAAACAGAAGCTCTGCTACAGAGCTGTGCCACTCGCACACAGTAACGGAATAGATGCTCTGCAATAGAGCTGTGTCACTTGCACACAGTAACGGAATAGATGCTCTGCAATAGAGCTGTGTCACTCGCATACAGTAATGGAATAGATGCACTGCAATAGAGCTGCATCACTCGCACACAGTAATGGAATAGATACTCTGCAAGACAGCTGGTATGGCGCTAGGCACAACCCCTGTTAACCTTACAGGGGAATGTAACCCACTAACGGGGGTAACAGCAGACAATAGTCGCACAATCAGCAAGTGCACTCAACCAACTCCTCTTCAGAGGTGCCAGAGTTCTAATGGCTTTCCGCCTACCCTGAGCACATGCTGGCAAAGACCACACTGGAGCAAAGTCCCATACACACATGAACAAAGATGATTCTAGCCTGTGTGCCTCTAAGAGCCCTTTATACGTAAAGCTCAAGTCCAGTCGGACAGGACCTTGACTGGGGACCAATCCAGAGCTGCCACTTCACCAGAGCAGCTGACGACCGAGCATCAATGAGATGGCGCCACCTCACAAACATGCTCTGTAACGTGATTTCTGGACTTAGGCTCCGGAGCGCAATGCTGCATGGGTATACTAGTGGTTACCATAGACTTAGCTGGAGAGCCAGCAGCACCACGGATACAGCATGAGCCTGAACAAGACGCTGGGAGCGGAGTCTGTGCTGAGCAGTCATCTCAGCATCCGGGTGCGGATGGAAGCCCACAGGACCAGACAAGGCTTGGGATCTATCCCGGGAAGTGGAAAAATCCTAACATACACTTCATTAATAACTTAGAGCTATTGCAGATTTACACAACTTTTCACATGACTTTGAGACATTTTATTCATTTAATCGGTATTTGTATGGGTGCTAAAACATTCACCAATTGCTATAAAAAAGGGACAGAGGCACTCAGTGTGCTGCTCTTTTCTGAGCTTAAAGCAGGCTCATATAGTGCAATGGAGTGAAATGCTCATCTCCTGCCCTTATAGTTTAATTATCAAAACTTCTGATATGACCTTTATGTGAAAAATGCTCAGTAATTGGAGAAACATTCTAAATTCACTACTTAAGGGGAATTTGTCAACAGGATTTCACACCCCAAACCATTTATATGCACATGTAGCTTTTTCAATCCAGTGATACCTTTTAGATGGCCAGTCCGATTCGGTGTTACTGAGAAATCAGTGTTTGATTTCATAAGCAAGTGAATTTGAAGAGCTATGGTAGATCTAAAGCCTCTGTCACTTCAGCTCTATTCCTCATCCGCCATCGCCTCCTCCTGCTTGACTGACAGCCTCTATGTTGTTTATCTTCAGGCAAAGAAGTCATCAGTCAAGCAGGAGGAGGTGGTGCTGGAAAAGAGCTGGAATGACAGAGGCCTCAGTTCCACTATATCCATATCAATTCAAATGCTGCTTTCTAAGTAATGGCGGAACGGACTGGCTATGTAAAGGTATTACATGACTTGTCTTTGAAAAAGCTGCATGTAAACATAAAAATAGTGTTGGGTGGGAGGTGAAATCCTGCTGACAGAATATATTTAAAATAAAGCAGTTCTTGTATAAATGATACATTTTATAGAAGGGTAATATAATTTTCCATCAAGTCCATTCTAGAAAATGATTTTAGCAATTCATCCCAAGAATATAAACTCAAGTCATTTAATTCTTTGATTGTTGATGAAAGTCATTTTATGTAACTTATAGCTTGAAAAGACATAGCAACTACCAAGAAGAAAGCATGACAAGCTTTAACTACCCCCAGGACTGCCTTCTGTTTTTTTTTTTTTTTAAGGAATTAGTAGTTAGATATTAGAGTTTGTATTACTATTCTCTGGAGCATGAAAGACATGCTAGCATTACTTGCCTTTTCAGCATTAATGTCTTGACTGCCAAAGTGTCAACATAAATATCTCAATATCTTTGGTGACTGGGAAACTTAGTTATTGAGAATTTTCACTATTCTTTTCCCCCAATCCCTGCTCTCCATACAGGCATAAGAGTACATGGATCCTGACATAGCTCAAAGACCCTTCGGCCATGTAACTGAAAACCAATAATATGTAATGGACCATACCTCTTCCTGTTCTAACTCACTCTAAAAGTATGTTGCATTGACTTAGCATCATAGATGGCGGCCTATAGTTGTAATCAAAAATATTTAACCGTCATAGCAAATTATATTGTTTTGCAGAATTATCAAACTTTCTGCTGTTTACCAAATACCAAGCAAACAAGAACAATTTAAGTAACTCAACACAACTACAGCCCCTGGCAAAAATTATGTTATTACCGGCCTTGAATGATGTTCATTCAGTTGTTTAATTTTGTAGAAAAAAAGCAGATCACAGACATGGCACAAAACTAAAGTAATTTCAAATGGCAACGTTACAGCTTCAAGAAATACTAAAAGAAATCAAGAACAAAAAATGTGGTAGTCAGTAATGGTTACTTTTTTAACCAAGCATAGGGAAAAATTATGGAGTCACTCAATTCTGACGAAGTAATTATGAATCACCCTGTACATTTTCATAACCAAAACTAATACCTGCATCAAATTAGATCTGCTCGTTAGTCTGCATCTAAAAAAGAGTGATCACACCTTGGAGAGCTGTAGCACCAAGTGGACTGACATGAATCATGGCTCCAACACGAGAGATATCAATTGAAACAAAGGAGAGGATTATCAAACTCTTAAAAGAGGGTAAATCATCACGCAATGTTGCAAAAGATGTTGGTTGTTCACAGTCTGCTGTGTCTAAAATCTGGACCAAATACAAACAACATGGGAAAGTTGTTAAAGGCAAACATACTGGTAGACCAAGGAAGACATCAAAGCATCAAGACCGGAAACTTAAAGCAATATGTCTCCAAAACAGGAAATGCACAACAAAACAAATGAGGACCGAATGGGTGGAAACTGGAGTCAACGTCTGTGACCGAACTGTAAGAAACCGCCTAAAGGAAGCGGGATTTACATACAGAAAAGCTAAACAAAATCCATCATTAACACCTAAACAGAAAAAAACAAGGTTACAATGGGCTAAGGAAAAGCAATCGTGAACTGTGAATGACTGGATGGAAGTCATATTCAGTGTTGAATCATGATTCTGCATTGGGTAAGGTGATGATGCTTGAACTTTTGTTTGGTGCCATTCCAATGAGATTTATAAAGATGACTTCCTGAAGAGTACATGCAAATTTCCACAGTCATTGATGATATGGGGCTGCATGTCAGGTAAACACACTGGGGAGATGGCTGTCATTACATCTTCAATAAATGCACAAGTTTATGCTGATATTTTGGACACTTTTCTTATCCGATCAATTGAAAGGATGTTTGGAGATGATGAAATCATTTTCCAAAATGATGATGCATCCTGCCATAGAGAAAAAACTGTGAAACACTCCTTGAAAAAAGACACATAAGGTCGATGTCATGGCCTGCAAATAGTCTGGATCTCAAGCCAATTGAAAATCTTTGGTGGAAGTTGAAGAAAATGGTCCATGACAAGACTCCAACCTGCAAAGCTGATCTGGCAACAACAATCAGAGAAAGTTGGAGCCAGATTGATGAAGAGTACTCTTTGACACTCATTAAGTTCATGCCTCAGAGACGGCAAGCTGTTATAAAAGACAGAGGTGGTGCAACAAAATACTAGTGATGTTTTGGAGTGCTTTTTTGATTGTTTATTTTTCACGATTCCATAATTTTTTCCTCAGAATTGAGTGACTCCATAATTTTTACCCTATGCTTGGTTAAAAATAAAGTAACTATTACTGACTACCACATTTTTTGTTCTTGATTTATTTTAGCGTTTCTTAAAGCCAGAAAGTTGCAATTTGAAATGACTAGTTTTGGGCTATGTCTGGGATCTGCTTTTTTTCTACAAAATTAAACAACTGAACAAACATCCTCCAAGGCCAGTGATTCCATAATTTTTGCAAGGGGTTGTTTATAATTATTCAACCTCTTCATGACATGTGTCTTTAGTACTTAGTAGAGTACCTTTGGCTGTTATGACCTGCTGCACGCATGATGAATATTCAGATACCAGCTTCTACCAGCCTTCCTGCGGGATCTTAGACTCTTAACCCATTGTAAATTTTGCTAAACTTAATTTTCAATAGAGGTTGAATAATTTTGACTGCAACTATATTTATATACAGTCTCCTGACTCTTGCCTGAGTAACTGTTGGTATCTTTGGATGCTGCTTCTATTTTGGGACTATATATTTTATCTTACCTATCTTGCATCTTGGATGAGTCAATATGTTTGACCTTCAGCCTGGACTTCTGATATTACCTCCAATATACCCTTTGGATTTGTCTTTCTTCTATTATATCCCAGCTCTGACCCCCAGCTGCCACCTTAACTGTATTCTGTGACTTATCACGAATGTATCTTCCTACCAACCCTAAACGAGCCTGCCCAGCAAATGCGAAGAGTTAAAAAGAAGCATAGGCCAGTTTAAGGGAACTTTCGCTTAAATATGAGCTTACCTGCAGCATCCTAGTAGCTTCTGCTACATATTAAGCCATGCTGTTCAGCTCTCTTCAATGTTGAATGTTCAGCTACCGCCAACATAGCTGATTATTAGGGATTCCAGCTGTTGGATTCCCACAGATCTAAAACTTATGACGAATCTTCGAGATTATTAATCAATATTAAATGCCTGGACAACCCCTTTAAGTCTTGATCTTTTTGTGAGGAGTCCTTGGCGAAGAACGCTAGAATCCCTTAGAAACCACACCTCACTTTAGTCAGTACAAGACTGATTGCAGTGAAAAATGTAAATGTTTTAAAACACCCCAAACTTACAGTGCGGGTCAAGGAGCTTCAAGCTAAATCTCAGAGCAATACTGTTTTACAATAAAAGGATTTTTTTTGACTCTAGATGTTTTCTTAACATCTACAGAGAACATGCAGGTGGAGATATGGGAATTTCAGGTTTCTACAATGTGAGGAAAAAAGCTACTTTTATATAATAATTTATATTGCAAGGCTTTAAAGGATAGTTTTTCTAAAACAGTTTTTCTTTGACATCTTAGTTAAATTTTAAGAAAATATTGTTCTACACACTGATGTCACGTGTGTTGTCTGCAAGTTGACCAGTGAGTTTCATTTTGCAGAACATTATTCTTAGAATATTAACACATTACTTTTTTGCAAATCACTGAGAGTCGATGAAACATTTCTGTTACCTTCTTCCTGTCACTCCCTGAAATATTCAATCATTAGACAATCTACAAATTTACATAAATAACAATAAAAGTTGCTTCTCTAATGCGAGCATCAAGTTACTATGCTTTCTAAGCTGTGGCTCTTTTCATGACTACTCCCATAACTTAAACATAAGGCACTGCTCCGCTTGTAATCAAATAATGTCCTTTAGGATTTGCCCATTCCTCAGCTATTACAGAGAATACATTTATTAAGCGGGAACACTTGGAGCAGTTTCAAATGAATGTTCCAAACCAATGATTACCTATTGCTTTCTGCCAGGAAGGGTCAACAAGCCAATATGTGCACCTGTTCCAAAATACTTTGTGTTTCCAATCTGTGTTTATTACTTTGTAGCTTTACTATTAAAGGCCACTTCATATAATCTACCTTGATTAATCTTATGCCCTTTTTTTAATTTGCTATATATTCTAAAAAAATGCATATTCAATGTATTTTTTTCACTCTTATTATTGTTACAACTGTGGCCCCATCTTGACAGGTATCAGGCTCACCATTAATTTGCCTGACTTGTTACAGAAAGTAATGGATCTTTTGGTAATGCAGCTTGAGTGCTATTTTTTCATCTATTAGAGTCTCATGAGTTTTTTGATGTTCTGCCAAACCTGCTTGTTCTGCTCCGTTTCTCTTCCTTTGTTCGTCTGATATGCTGCTGTTAGCATGCCATTCAGACCTAGCAAGCTCTCATTGACTTCCCTTTTTCTTTTAGAAACATATGCAATTATATACTCTTTCATCATATATTGCTTCTTCCCATACTAATTGCACAGTTTCAAAGTCCTACTAGATAGTCTGGGCCAAGGCTGATATTCAGTGTATTTTCCCAGGTTGTAAGGTGAACCAAAGTGCACATTTGTTGCTTTCCAGGGTGTCTTTCTTAATGAGATTGCAACACACACAGAGCAATGTAGCTTTAAACTTTTTGGATCAACTAAGGTATTAGTTAAAAACACACTATATTTTTTGTTATAACTCTTGGACTGTGGGCAATACCATTGCTCCAATTTAATGAAAACCTCTTCCTGTGAAGAATTTTCAATAATTGAAAAATAAATGCCACCCTCTGTTTTTGATATCAAACTAATCCTTATTTGTTTGACTCCTAGATATTTACCTGAATAGAATTTGCCTTAAAAGTATACCTACTTGCTCCAGAGGATATTGACTTTTCCAATGCAAAACAAAAATAAGAAAACCTGTCAATTCTGCATGATTCTTTCCTCTGAAAAATAGATGCAATTATACCCGCAATAGAGTCAGTTATCAAGTTTAACCCCTTTACCCCCAAGGGTGGTTTGCACGTTATGGACCGGGCCAATTTTTACAATTCTGACCACTGTCCCTTTATGAGGTTATAACTCTGGAACGCTTCAATGGATCCCGGTGATTCTGACAATGTTTCCTCGTGACATATTGTACTTCATGACAGTGGTAAAATTTCTTTGATATTACCTGCGTTTATTTGTGAAAAAAATGGAAACATGGCGAAAATTTTGAAAATTTCGCAATTTTCCAACTTTGAATTTTTATGCAATTAAATCACAGAGATATGTCACACAAAATACTTAATAAGTAACATTTCCCACATGTCTACTTTACATCAGCACAATTTTGGAACCAAATTTTTTTTTTGTTAGGGAGTTATAAGGGTTAAAATTTGACCAGCAATTTCTCATTTTTACAACACCATTTTATTTTAGGGACCACATCTCATTTGAAGTCATTTTGAGGGGTCTATATGATAGAAAATACCCAAGTGTGACACCATTCTAAAAGCGGCACCCCTCAAAGTTCTGAAAACCACATTCAAGAAGTTTATTAACCCTTCAGGTGTTTCACAGGAATTTTTGGAATGTTTAAATAAAAATGAACATTTACCTTTTTTTCACAAAAAATTTACTTCAGCTCCAATTTGTTTTATTTTTCCAAGAGTTACAGGAGAAAATGGACCCCAAACCTTGTTGTACAATTTATCCTGAGTACGCCGATACCCCATAAGTGGAGGTAAACCACTGTTTGGGCGCATGACAGAGCTTGGAAGCGAAGGAGCGCCATTTGACTTTTTAATGCAAAATTGACTGGAATTGAGATGGGACGCCATGTTGCGTTTGGAGAGCCCCTGATGTGCCTAAACATTGTAACCCCCCACAAGTGACACTATTTTGGAAAGTAGACCCCCTAAGGAACTTATCTAGAGGTGTGGTGAGCACTTTGACCCACCAAGTGCTTTACAGAAGTTTATAATGCAGAACCGTAAAAATAAAAAATAATTTTTGTGAAAAAAAATGATTTTTCGCCCCCAATTTTTTATTTTCCCAATGGTAAGAGAAGAAATTGGAACCAAAAAGTTGTTGTACAATTTGTCCTGAGTACGCTGATACCCCATATGTGGGGGTAAACCACTGTTTGGGCGCATGGGAGAGCTTGGAAGGGAAGGAGCGCCGTTTGACTTTTCAATGCAAAATTCACAGGAATTGAGATGAGACGCCATGTTGCGTTTGGAGAGCCACTGATGTGCCTAAATATTGAAACCCCCCACAAGTGACACCATTTTGGAAAGTAGACCCCCTAAGGAACTTATCTAGATGTGTGGAGAGCACTTTGACCCACCAAGAGCTTCACAGAAGTGTATAATGCAGAGCCGTAAAAATAAAACAAAAATTTTTTCCCACAAATATTATTTTATAGCCCCCAGTTTTGTATTTTCCCGAGGGTAACAGGAGAAATTGGACCCCAAAATTTGTTGTGCAATTTGTCCTAAGTGCTCTGATACCCCATATGTGGGGGGAACCACCGTTTGGGCGCATGGGAAGGCTCGGAAGGGAAGGAGCGCCATTTGAAATAGACTTAGATGGAATGGTCTGCAGGCGTCACATTGCGTTTGCAGAGCCCCTAATGTACCTAAACAGTAGAAACCCCCCACAAGTGACCCCATATTGGAAACTAGACCCCCCAAGGAACTTATCTAGATGTGTTGTGAGAACTTTGAGCCCCCAAGTGTTTCACTACAGTTTCTAACGCAGAGCCGTGAAAATAAAAAAAAAAAATCCCCCCAAAATTATTTTTTAGCCCCCAGTTTTGTATTTTCTCGAGGGTAACAGGAGAAATTGGACCCCAAAATTTGTTGTCCAATTTGTCCTGAGTGCGCTGATGCCCCATATGTGGGGGGGAACCACCGTTTGGGCGCATGGGAGGGCTCGGAAGGGAAGGAGCGCCATTTGGAATGCAGACTTAGATGGAATGGTCTGCAGGCGTCACATTGCATTTGCAGAGCCCCTAGTGTACCTAAACAGTAGAAACCCCCCACAAGTGACCCCATATTGGAAACTAGACCCCCCACGAACTTATCTAGATGTGTTGTGAGAACTTTGAGCCCCCAAGTGTTTCACTACTGTTTATAACGCAGAGCCGTGAAAATTAAAAAATCTTTTTTTTCCCACAAAACTTATTTTTTAGCCCCCAGTTTTGTATTTTCCCAAGAGTAACAGGAGAAATTGGACCCCAAAAGTTGTTGTCCAATTTGTCCTGAGTACGCTGATACCCCATATGTTAGAGTAAACTCCTGTTTGGGCACACGGGAGAGCTCGGAAGGGAAGGAGCACTGTTTTACTTTTTCAACGCAGAATTGGCTGGAATTGAGATCGGACGCCATGTCGCGTTTGGAGAGCCCCTGATGTGTCTAAACAGTGGAAACCCCCCAATTATAACTGAAACCCTAATCCAAACACACCCCTAACCCTAATTCCAACGGTAACCCTAACCACACCTCTAACCCAGACACACCCCTAACCCTAATCCCAACCCTATTCCCAACTGCAAATGTAATCCAAACCCTAACACTAACTGTAGCCTTAACCCTAACTGTAGCCTTAACCCTAACTGTAGCCTTAACCCTAACTGTAGCCTTTGCCCTAACTGTAGCCTTAACCCTAGCCCTAACCCTAGCCCTAACCATAACCCTAGCCCTCACCCTAGCCCTAAACCTAGCCCTAACCCTAGCCCTAACCCTAGCCCTAGTCCTAACCCTAACCCTAGCCCTAACCCTAACCCTAGCCCTAACCCTAGCCCTAACCCTAACCCTAACCCTAGCCCTAACCCTAACCCTAACCCTAGCCCTAACCCTAATGGGAAAATGGAAATAAATATATTTTTAAATTTTTTTTTATTTTTTCCTAACTAAGGGGGTAATGAAGGGGGGTTTGATTTACTTTTATAGCGGGTTTTTTAGCGGATTTTTATGATTGGCAGTCGTCACTCACTGAAAGACGCTTTTTATTGCAAAAAATATTTTTTGCGTTACCATATTTTGAGAGCTATAATTTTTCCAAATTTGAGTGCACAGAGTCATGTGAGGTCTTGTTTTTTGCAGGACGAGTTGACGTTTTTATTGGTAACACGTTCGGGCACGTGACATTTTTTGATCGCTTTTTATTCCGATTTTTGTGAGGCAGAATTAGCAAAAACCAGCTATTCATGAATTTCTTTTGGGGGAGGCGTTTATACCGTTCCGCGTTTGGTAAAATTGATAAAGCAGTTTTATTCTTCGGGTCAGTACGATTACAGCGACACCTCATTTATATCATTTTTTTATGTTTTGGCGCTTTTATACGATAAAAACTATTTTTATAGAAAAAATATTTTTTTTTGCATCGCTTTATTCTGAGGACTATAACTTTTTAATTTTTTTGCTGATGTTGCTCTATGGCGGCTCGTTTTTTGCGGGACAAGATGACGCTTTCAGCGGTACCATGATTATTTATATCTGTCTTTTTGATCGCGTGTTATTCCACTTTTTGTTCGGCGGTATGATAATAAAGCGTTGTTTTTTGCCTCGTTTTTTTTTTTCTTACGGTGTTTACTGAAGGGGTTAACTAGTGGGCCAGTTTTATAGGTCGGGTCGTTACGGACGCGGCGATACTAAATATGTGTACTTTTATTGTTTTGTTTTTTTTTATTTAGATAAAGAAATGTATTTATGGGAATAATATTTTTTTTTTTTTTCATTATTTAGGATTTTTTTTTTTTTTACACACTTGTAAAAAATTTTTTTTACTTTTTTACTTTGTCCCAGGGGGGGACAATACAGATCGGTGATCTGCCAGTTTGTACAGCACTCTGACAGATCACTGATCTGTCAAACAGCGCTGCAGCGTTACCAAGTGCCTGCTCTGAGCAGGCACTTGGTAAGCCACCTCCCTCCCTACAGGACCCGGATCCGCGGCCATCTTGGATCCGGGATTTGCTGCAGGGAGGAAGGTAGGAGACCCCCAGAGCAACGCGATCACATCGCGTTGCTGCGGGGTCTCAGGGAAGCACGCAGGGAGCCCCCTCCCTGAGTGATGCTTCCCTGCACCGCCGGCACATCACGATCATGTTTGATCGCGGTGTGCCGGGGGTTAATGTGCTGGGGGCGGTCCGTGACCGCTCCTGGCACATAGTGCCGGATGTCAGCTGCGATGAGCAGCTGACACCCGGCCGCGATCGGCCGCGCTCCCCCCATGAGCGCGGCCGATCGCCTATGATGTACTATTCCATCCTTGGGAAGTAAAGCCCATCCCACATGGGCGGAATAGTACGTCTAATGGCAGAAAAGGGTTAAAAATACTGTATAAACAGTCCTGGCTGAAAATTTTGGTACTAGTGATGATGAACGAACGTGCTTCGTAATACTTGGATATCACTCGAATATCTGGGTGCTCTGATGTCCCAGCACTCATTGAGTATTGGCTGGTGTTTAGACTGAATGTTCAAATCCCTGCCCCGCATGTTTGGCAGCTGTTATACAGTCAATAAACATGCAATTACGGTGGTTTGAAATTAGTAAAAACCACTTGGCCTGCTACAGATGGCCAAACTTAGTTGTTTTTAAAATCGAATATTGTCATCCATACTATTTAATGTGCTTTGTGTGACATTATAGTGGTTCAACATTTTTTAAAAACACTTGGTCTTCTGCAGGTGAATGTCACTTTTTTTTGTTAAAGAAAATGTAGTTTCCATTAATCAAGAAAACTTGGTTTTCAGGGACCCAGCAATTAGAAAATGCATAAGGGATGGGGAAGTGCTGATGATGGTGCATGAAGATGGTGATGAGGTGGGACAGGTGTGACTGACACTGTTGCTGGAGCATAAGCAAAGACTAATCCACGACACATAGCTTCCTTTCCCACTTTGCAGGGAGGCACGGGACACACTCCTGAAGCCACATCAATGCAAACAGCTGGCTGGTTGGATAGCAGATAATGCTTCCAACATGCTTGCCAGCACCACCCAGTTTTGCACACGGTCCAGTCTCACCAGCCAATAGTCTGGATCAGGGGCTGATTATCAGAGGGTCAATATGGGTGGTAGCCCAGGGCCCAGTGGTCTGGGGGGCCCTGGGCTACCGCAGATTAACCCTCTGATAATAATCCTCTGTGACTGCCCGCCGGGCGGCGTTTATGTGCCCCCCGGACCCGGTGGGCAGAGAGAGGGGGCCCGCATTGGGCCCCTTCTCATCTGCTCACCGGGCCCCTTCCGGCGCTGCGACGGTTTCCTATTGATGTGCGGGCGCGCGCCCGCACGTCAATAGTTAACAACAACAGCCGCCAGCCAATTGGAGGCTGGCAGCTGATGTCGGCCGCAGTGCACACGTCGCCGGCGTCTGAAGTCATTGTCAGTCGCCGGCGAGTGTGCGCTGCTGCAGGGAGCTCGCCGCCTGGAGCGCGGACAGGTGAGGAGACTGCTTGTTTTTTTTTTTTGTTTGTTTTTTTTTGGATCAGCTATCGGTGGACACACTGGGGGGCAATGCTGGAGGACACACTGGGGGGCAATGCTGGAGACACTGGGGCAGATTGGAGGACACACTGGGGCAATGCTGGAGACAGTAGGGCAGATTGGAGGACACACTGGGGGGCAATGCTGGAGACACTGGGGCAGATTGGAGGACACACTAAGGGCAATGCTGGAGACACTGGGGCAGATTGGAGGACACACTGGGGGCAATGCTGGAGACAGTGAGGCAGATTGGAGGACACACTGGGGGCAATGCTGGAGACAGTGAGGCAGATTGGAGGACACACTGGGGGCAATGCTGGAGACAGTGGGGCAGATTGGAGGACACGGGGGGCAATGCTGGAGGACACAGTGGGGCAGATTGCTGGAGACAGTGGGCAGATTGCTGGAGACAGTGGGGCAGATTGCTGGAGACAGTGGGGCAGAATGCTGGAGACAGTGAGGCAGATTGGAGGACACACTGGGGGGGCAATGCTGGAGACACTGGGGCAGATTGGAGGACACACTGGGGGCAATGCTGGAGACAGTGGGGCAGATTGGAGGTCACACTGGGGGGCAATGCTGGAGACACTGGGGCAGATTGGAGGACACACTGGGGGCAATGCTGGAGACAGTGGGGCAATGCTGGAGACAGTGGGGCAGATTGCTGGAGGACACACTGGGGGGCAATGCTGGAGGACACACTGGGGGCAATGCTGGAGACAGTGGGGCAGATTGCTGGAGACAGTGGGGCAGATTGCTGGAGACAGTGGGGCAGATTGCTGGAGACAGTGGGGCAGATTGCTGGAGACAGTTGGGAAGATTGCTGGAGACAGTGGGGCAGATTGCTGGAGACAGTGGGGCAGATTGCTGGAGACAGTGGAGCAGATTGCTGGAGACAGTGGGGCAATGCTGGAGACACTGGGGCAGATTGCTGGAGGACACACTGGGGGCAGATTGCTGGAGGACACATTGGGGGCAGATTGCTGGAGACACTGGGGGCAGATTGGAGGACACACAGGGGGCAATGCTGGAGACAGTGAGGCAGATTGGAGGACACACTGGGGGCAATGCTGGAGACAGTGGGGCAGATTGGTGGACACTGGGAGGGCAATACTGGAGGACACAGTGGGGCAGATTGCTGGAGACAGTGGGGCAGATTGCTGGAGACAGTGGGGCAGATTGCTGGAGACAGTGGGGCAGAATGCTGGAGACAGTGAGGCAGATTGGAGGACACACTGGGGGGGGACAATGCTGGAGACACTGGGGCAGATTGGAGGACACACTGGGGGCAATGCTGGAGACAGTGGGCAGATTGGAGGACACACTGGGGGGCAATGCTGGAGACACTGGGGCAGATTGCTGGAGACACTGGGGCAGATTGCTGGAGACACTGGGGCAGATGATTGCTGGACACACTGGGGCAATGCTGGATAAACTGGGGCAGATGATTGCTGGACACACTGGGGCAATGCTGGAGACACTGGGCCAGATTGCTGGACACACTGGTGGTAATATGCTGGACACACTGGGGCAGATTGCTGGACAGACTGTCTGGGGGCAATATGCTGGACATACTGGGGCAGATTGCTGGACACACTGGGGGTAATATGCTGGACACACTGGGGGTAATATGCTGGACACACTGGGGGCAGGACTGGAGGCATGGGCAGAATGTAGACACGGGGCATGATTGGAGACATGGGGCAGGATTGGATCATGGGGCAGGATGGATACGATGGAGACAGATGGGGCAGGATGGGGAGATCATATGGTGTAGAATGGATACTCATGAGTGCAGGATGGGAGAACATATGGCTGGAGCCAGGAATGAGATAAACGGAGCCAGGGTGGGGAATATTATTACCATATGGGCTAATTAAGGGATATTATTTGTTGTGAATTCTGTGGCAGAGCTCCCTCCTTTGGTCACAAGTGGTACTTCGGCTGGTTCTCTCTGTGAGCTTCCGTTGGTGGAGGAAAGTGGTACTGCGGCTTCTCAGTTTCCTTCCTCAGGTGATGTGGTGAAGTCGTTAGGTGCTGCTCTATTTAACTCCACCTAGTGCTTTGATCCTGGCCTCCAGTCAATGTTCTAGTATTGGACCTGTTTCCTCCTGGATCGTTCCTGTGGCCTGCTGCTCTGCATAGCTAAGTTCCTCTTTGCTATTTGTTTGCTGTTTTTTTCTGTCCAGCTTGTCAATTTGTTTTTTACTGCTTGCTGGAAGCTCTGGGACGCAGAGGGTGTACCTCCGTGCCGTTAGTTCGGTACGGAGGGTCTTTTTGCCCCCTTTGCGTGGTTTTTGTAGGGTTTTGTGTTGACCGCAAAGTTACCTTTCCTATCCTCGCTCTGTTCAGAAAGTTGGGCCTCACTTTGCTAAATCTATTTCATCTCTACGTTTGTCTTTTCATCTTAACTCACAGTCATTATATGTGGGGGCTGCCTTTTCCTTTGGGGTATTTCTCTGAGGCAAGGTAGGCTTATTTTCTATCTTCAGGCTAGCTAGTTTCTCAGGCCGTGCCAAGTTGCATAGGGAGCGTTAGGCGCAATCCACGGCTGCCTTTAGTGTGGTTGGAGAGGATTAGGGATTGCGGTCAACAGAGTTCCCACGTCTCAGAGCTCATTCTTGTTTCTTGGGTTATTGCCAGGTCACTGTATGTGCGCTGACCTCTATGTCCATTGTGGTACTGAATTACCTTTCATAACAGTACTGGAGGCCACAAGTACTAATGATTCCCAATAGAGGGAAAAAAGAAGTTCTGAGACCATTTTTTTTTCTTTGCACTGTGGTTTGCCTTTTTTTTCCCCTAGACATTTGGGTGGTTCAGGACACAGGTGTAGCAATGGACATTAAAGATCTGTCTTCATGTGTGGATCAGCTCACGGCAAGAGTACAAAGTATTCAAGACTTTGTGGTTCAGAATTCTATGTTAGAACCGAGAATTCCTATTCCTGATTTGTTTTTTGGAGATAGAACTAAATTTCTGAGTTTCAAAAATAATTGTAAACTATTTCTGGCTTTGAAACCTCGCTCCTCTGGTGACCCAGTTCAACAAGTTAGGATCGTTATTTCTTTTTTGCGTGGCGACCCTCAGGACTGGGCATTTTCTCTTGCGTCAGGAGATCCTGCATTAAGTAATATCGATGCATTTTTCCTGGCACTCGGATTGCTGTACGATGAGCCTAATTCTGTGGATCAGGCAGAGAAGAATTTGCTGGCTCTGTGTCAGGGTCAGGATGAAATATAGGTATATTGTCAGAAATTTAGAAAGTGGTCCGTACTCACTCAGTGGAATGAAGGTGCGCTCGCAGCTATTTTCAGACAAGGTCTCTCTGAAGCCCTTAAGGATGTCATGGTGGGTTTTCCTATGCCTGCTGGTCTGAATGAGTCTATGTCTTTGGCCATTCAGATCGGTCGGCGCTTGCGCGAGCGTAAATCTGTGCACCATTTGGCGGTATTACCTGAGCTTAAACCTGAGCCTATGCAGTGCGATAGGACTTTGACCAGAGTTGAACGGCAAGAACACAGACGTCTGAATGGGCTGTGTTTCTACTGTGGTGATTCCACTCATGCTATCTCTGATTGTCCTAAGCGCACTAAGCGGTTCGCTAGGTCTGCCACCATTGGTACGGTACAGTCAAAATTTCTTCTGTCTGTTACCTTGATCTGCTCTTTGTCATCGTATTCTGTCATGGCATTTGTGGACTCAGGCGCTGCTCTGAATTTGATGGACTTGGAGTATGCTAGGCGTTGTGGGTTTTTCTTGGAGCCCTTGCAGTGTCCTATTCCATTGAGAGGAATTGATGCTACGCCTTTGGCCAAGATTAAGCCTCAGTACTGGACCCAGCTGACCATGTGCATGGCTCCTGCACATCAGGAGGTTATTCGCTTTCTGGTGTTGCATAATCTGCATGATGTGGTCGTGTTGGGGTTGCCATGGCTACAAGTCCATAATCCAGTATTAGATTGGAAATCCATGTCTGTGTCCAGCTGGGGTTGTCAGGGGGTCCCATTTCTGACTATTTCGTCATCCACCCCTTCTGAGGTTCCTGAGTTCTTGTCTGATTACCGGGATTTATTTGATGAGCCCAAGTCCGATACCCTACCTCCGCATAGGGATTGTGATTGTGCTATCGATTTGATTCCTGGTAGTAAATTCCCAAAAGGTCGACTGTTTAATTTATCTGTGCCTGAGCACGCCGCTATGCGGAGTTATGTGAAGGAGTCTTTGGAGAAGGGGCATATTCGCCCGTCATCGTCGCCATTAGGAGCAGGGTTCTTTTTTGTAGCCAAGAAGGATGGTTCACTGAGACCTTGTATAGATTACCGCCTTCTAAATAAGATCACGGTTAAATTTCAGTACCCCTTGCCATTGTTATCTGATTTGTTTGCTCGGATTAAGGGGGCTAGTTGGTTCACCAAGATAGATCTTCGTGGTGCGTATAATCTTGTGCGTATTAAGCGAGGCGATGAGTGGAAAACTGCATTTAATACGCCCGAGGGCCATTTTGACTATCTAGTAATGCCATTCGGACTTGCCAATGCTCCATCAGTGTTTCAGTCCTTTATGCATGACATCTTCCGAGAGTACCTGGATAAATTCCTGATTGTGTACTTAGATGACATTTTGATCTTCTCGGATGATTGGGAGTCTCATGTGAAGCAGGTCAGAACGGTGTTTCAGGTCCTGCGTGCTAATTCTTTGTTTGTGAAGGGATCAAAGTGTCTCTTTGGTGTTCAGAATGTTTCATTTTTGGGGTTCATCTTTTCCCCTTCTACTATCGAGATGGACCCTGTTAAGGTCCAAGCCATCCATAATTGGACTCAGCCGACATCTCTGAAAAGTCTGCAAAAGTTCCTGGGCTTTGCTAATTTTTATCGTCGCTTCATCTGCAATTTTTCTAGTATTGCTAAACTATTGACCGATTTGACCAAGAAAGGTGCTGATTTGGTCAATTGGTCTTCTGCTGCGGTGGAAGCTTTTCAAGAGTTGAAGCGTCGTTTTTCTTCTGCCCCTGTGTTGTGTCAACCAGATGTTTCGCTTCCGTTCCAGGTCGAGGTTGATGCTTCTGAGATTGGAGCAGGGGCTGTTTTGTCGCAGAGAAGTTCTGATTGCTCGGTGATGAAACCATGCGCCTTCTTTTCCAGGAAGTTTTCGCCTGCTGAGCGAAATTATGATGTGGGCAATCGAGAGTTGCTGGCCATGAAGTGGGCATTCGAGGAGTGGCGTCATTGGCTTGAAGGAGCTAAGCATCGCGTGGTGGTCTTGACTGATCATAAGAACTTGACTTATCTCGAGTCTGCCGGTTGAATCCTAGACAAGCTCGTTGGTCGTTGTTTTTTGCCCGTTTTGACTTTGTGATTTCATACCTTCCGGGCTCTAAAAATGTGAAGGCGGATGCTCTGTCTAGGAGTTTTGTGCCCGACTCTCCGGGTGTATCTGAGCCGGCGGGTATCCTCAAAGAGGGAGTAATTGTGTCTGCCATCTCCCCTGATTTGCGGTGGGTGCTGCAAAAATTTCAGGCTAATAAACCTGATCGTTGCCCAGCGGAGAAACTGTTTGTTCCTGATAGGTGGACGAATAAAGTTATCTCTGAGGTTCATTGTTCGGTGTTGGCTGGTCATCCTGGAATCTTTGGTACCAGAGAGTTAGTGGCTAGATCCTTTTGGTGGCCATCTCTGTCGCGGGATGTGCGTACTTTTGTGCAGTCCTGTGGGATTTGTGCTCGGGCTAAGCCCTGCTGTTCTCGTGCCAGTGGGTTGCTTTTGCCCATGCCGGTCCCGAAGAGGCCTTGGACACATATCTCTATGGATTTTTTTCAGATCTTCCCGTCTCTCAAAAGATGTCAGTCATTTGGGTGGTCTGTGATCGCTTCTCTAAGATGGTCCATTTGGTACACTTGTCTAAATTGCCTTCCTCCTCTGATTTGGTGCCATTGTTTTTCCAGCATGTGGTTCGTTTACATGGCATTCCAGAGAATATCGTTTCTGACAGAGGTTCCCAGTTTGTTTCGAGGTTTTGGCGAGCCTTTTGTGGTAGGATGGGCATTGACTTGTCTTTTTCCTCGGCTTTCCATCCTCAGACTAATGGCCAGACCGAACGAACCAATCAGACCTTGGAAACATATCTGAGATGCTTTGTTTCTGCTGATCAGGATGACTGGGTGTCCTTTTTGCTTTTGGCTGAGTTCGCCCTTAATAATCGGGCCAGCTCGGCTACCTTGGTTTCACCGTTTTTCTGCAACTCTGGGTTCCATCCTCGTTTCTCTTCAGGGCAGGTTGAGTCTTCGGACTGTCCTGGTGTGGATACTGTGGTGGAAAGGTTGCAGCAGATTTGGACTCATGTAGTGGACAATTTGACTTTGTCCCAGGAGAAGGCTCAACGTTTCGCTAATCGCAGACGCTGTGTGGGTCCCCGACTTCAGGTTGGGGACTTGGTTTGGTTATCTTCTCGTCATATTCCTATGAAGGTTTCCTCTCCTAAGTTTAAACCTCGTTTTATTGGTCCGTATAGGATTTCTGAGGTTCTTAATCCTGTGTCTTTTCGTCTGACCCTTCCAGATTCTTTTTCCATACATAACGTATTCCATAGGTCATTGTTGCGGAGATACGTGGCACCTATGGTTCCATCTGTTGATCCTCCTGCCCCGGTTTTGGTGGAGGGGGAGTTGGAGTATATTGTGGAGAAGATTTGGATTCTCGTGTTTCAAGGCGGAAACTCCAGTATCTGGTTAAGTGGAAGGGTTATGCTCAGGAAGATAATTCCTGGGTCTTTGCCTCTGATGTCCATGCTCCCGATCTTGTTCGTGCCTTTCATATGGCTCATCCTGGTCGTCCTAGGAGCTCTGGTGAGGGTTCGGTGACCCCTTCTCAAGGGGGGGGTACTGTTGTGAATTCTGTGGCAGAGCTCCCTCCTGTGGTCACAAGTGGTACTTCGGCTGGTTCTCTCTGTGAGCTTCCGTTGGTGGAGGAAAGTGGTACTGCGGCTTCTCAGTTTCCTTCCTCAGGTGATGTGGTGAAGTCGTTAGGTGCTGCTCTATTTAACTCCACCTAGTGCTTTGATCCTGGCCTCCAGTCAATGTTCTAGTATTGGACCTGTTTCCTCCTGGATCGTTCCTGTGGCCTGCTGCTCTGCATAGCTAAGTTCCTCTTTGCTATTTGTTTGCTGTTTTTTTCTGTCCAGCTTGTCAATTTGTTTTTTACTGCTTGCTGGAAGCTCTGGGACGCAGAGGGTGTACCTCTGTGCCGTTAGTTCGGTACGGAGGGTCTTTTTGCCCCCTTTGCATGGTTTTTGTAGGGTTTTGTGTTGACCGCGCAAAGTTACCTTTCCTATCCTCGCTCTGTTCAGAAAGTTGGGCCTCACTTTGCTAAATCTATTTCATCTCTACGTTTGTCTTTTCATCTTAACTCACAGTCATTATATGTGGGGGCTGCCTTTTCCTTTGGGGTATTTCTCTGAGGCAAGGTAGGCTTATTTTCTATCTTCAGGCTAGCTAGTTTCTCAGGCCGTGCCGAGTTGCATAGGGAGCGTTAGGCGCAATCCACGGCTGCCTTTAGTGTGGTTGGAGAGGATTAGGGATTGCGGTCAACAGAGTTCCCACGTCTCAGAGCTCGTTCTTGTTTTTTGGGTTATTGCCAGGTCACTGTATGTGCGCTGACCTCTATGTCCATTGTGGTACTGAATTACCTTTCATAACAATTATTACTGCAGTGATGTATTTATTATTTTTTTTGAGTATACTGTTTTAAATGGGGGGCGGTCCTGTTATTGTGCAGAGTGACACTATATCGCCTTTTTATCTTCATGTGGTGTAATGTAGAAGTTGTGAAAAATTAAGTAATGTGTTCTGCAAGTGGAGCTCGAGATAACTGTGTTATTTCCTGCAGAAACGAGTCCTGGCTGGAAGAAATGATGGCAGTCTGTGCTGGATGAAAGATGAAGGAGTTCACCTAGAGACATCACTGGTGAGTCAGTGTTGCCTATACACTGGCACTATACACTGTATACTATATACAGCGGTCCTGTGTACAATGTCACCAGTGATCACTGTATTACCTCTACACAGACACTGCATACTAAGTACAGATCTCCTGTGAATACTGGCACTTATGGTGATAGTATTGTGTTTTTTGTTTTTTTATTACTGATCAGTATTGTGGTACTCAGTCACTATGTGGTGGTAATATGTGGTCTGGAAATGGTGTTGTGGTATTTGTCCCTTGTATGTGCTATTTGGTCACCAAGTGTTAATATGTGGTCTTGACATGGTGCAGTGGTATTTGTTCCTTGTATGTGATATTATTCAATCACTGTGGTTGTAATTTGTGGTCTGGTCATGGTGCGGTGGTATTTGTTCCTTGTATGTGATATTATTCGATCGCTGTGGTTGTAATTTGTGGTCTGGTCACGGTGCGGTTGTATTTGTTCCTTGTATGTGATATTATTGGTCAAGATATACCTAAATTGTATTGCAGATTTTAACAAATATTTAATAGGTTACAGTAGAGTAGGGCCCGGCCATTTTTCTGGAATAATCTGGTTCGGGTATATCATGACCCCCGTCTCATGACCCCCGTCTCATGACCCCCGTCTCATGACCCCCGTCACATGACCCCCGTCATATGACCCCCGTCACATGACCCCCGTCACATGACCGGGGGGGCCCACAGTGTGTGAACAGCCCGGGGCCCTGGCTACCCTTAATCCACCCCTGGTCTGGATCACTTAATCGTCACACTGATCCTCCTTCTTCCCACCATGTCGAGTTCCAGGAGACCAGTGATCCCATGCTAAGACACTCCGAAGGGCTCTTTACATCATAATTTCTTGTTTGTGGCTTCTCACTCTGCATGTTTTAAGAGGGACAGGAGGACATACTGTTTAGTTGCACACAAAACATAGAGCAGCCAAGGTCACAAGAAGATGATGGTGGGGAATAGCAAATTTTGTCTAAGGAGGTAGATGATGACACAGAGTTGCAGATAAGTCAGGTTGTTATTAAGTCACCAAGTCTGAAGGACCAGGGTGAGGCAGTGGAAAAAGTGGTGGATGACAAAGTCAGTGACCCATCCTGGGTTGCTGGCATGCAGAGAGGCCAGCAACACTGAGGGGGTGGTATCAGCAGCACTGTAGCAGGCAGGAAGAGGCAGTGAGGTAACCAGAAGAAGAAGGCGGGCAACAGTTCCGCAGAGCACCAACACTGGTGAATTTCTCCATCAAAGAATTAGGTGTTCCCCAGTCTGGGACTTTTTTAAAGAGAGTTCTGAGATGAAAAAAAATGTAATTTGCAATCTGTGCCATGCCAATATAAGTGGGTCGAACATTTGGGTGATACCATTGCCCCTTTCACTGTGGTAGGTGCTTGCCAATCCTCTATACATGACACTGGCACAGATGCCTCCAGTCATGCCACTGTCCTTGCACATTCTGAGGCACCATCATCAGACACTTCCAAATCCTTGTCCCAACACAGCGTTCAGCTGTTCTTACCCCAGGTCTTGGAACGAAAAAGAAAGTTCCCAGCCACCCACAGGCCCAAACGCTAAATGGGCACATTTCCCGACTTCTTCCCATGG
Organism: Ranitomeya imitator; assembly: GCF_032444005.1. NCBI lineage: Eukaryota > Metazoa > Chordata > Amphibia > Anura > Dendrobatidae > Ranitomeya > Ranitomeya imitator. Next base: position 1,098,748,130 of record NC_091282.1, on the reverse strand, counting down.
AAATGTAGCTGTTTAGGCTTGTAGACATGAAGGATTTCCACCAACTCATGGTGGCAGCCATCCCTCGATACTAGATCCTCAGCCACCACTATTTCTCCCTGTGTGCTGTCCCTGCATTACTCAAGCATGTGCCCCATGACATCAGCCATACCCTGACCAATGCTGTGACTAGGAAGGTCCACTTAACCATGGACACTTGGACAAGTGCTTGTGGCCAGGGACATTTTATTTCCCTGATGGCACACTAGGTGAATATTGTGGAAGCTGGGGCCAAGTCCCACACTGGCACAGCACATGCGCTACTGATGCCAAGGTTGCTGGCACTACTTCTGTCAGGGTTTCCTCCATGTCCTACACTAGTTCCTGCACCCCCTCCTGCTCCTCCTCATCCTCCATCTTTTATTTGATATCTCAGAGCATGTCGTCCACATCAATCGGAAGCTGGAAGCTCTGCAGCAATGCCTCAGGAAAGTGGCCACAGGCTTTGCTGAAGCTAATTTGTCAATTTGTCTAGGAGATAAGCCGCACACCTTGTCAGAGTTATTGAAAAGGAAATCAGACATGAAAGATCTGTGTCTCTTGCCACTGAACCTAAAACCAGGCATGGTCATGTGTGATAATGTCCATAACCTGGTGGTGGCTGTGAAGCTTGGCAAGCTCACCCATGTACCACGCTTGGCCCATGTGCTCAACTTGGTAGTTCTGCGGTTTCTGAAAACCTATCCAGATTTGTCAGAACTTCTGGTCAAGGTACGCCAGGTCAGTGCCCATTTTCGCAAGTCAGCTACAGCTGCTGATGCTTTGGTAGTGCTGCAGCAGTGCATGTAAGTGCCAGCTCAGCAACTGGTGTGCGACGTCACCACTCTCTGGAACTCCACACTGCTCATGATGCCAATACTATGTGAGCTGCAGAGGTCAGTTGTTGAATACCAGCTCCAAAATGCCCATTAGTATTCTGGTCAGCCTCCACACATAGCAACTGAAGAATGGGCATAGATGTCAGCCATTTGTGTGGTTCTCCAAGACTTGGACGTCTCCATAAAAATGGTGAGCAGTGATGATGACATAATCAGCGTAAGAATCCCTCTTCTGTGCCTACTTAAACTGTCAATATTCATAATTAAACATGAAGCTTTGCAAGAAGACTAGGTGTAGATGGAGGAAAACATAAGACAGGGAAATACTATGCAGTCCAGCCTCATCTCATCAGCTCAGCGCAGAAAGGGTAACAATGAGAAGGTGGAGGCTGAGGACATGGCTGATAGCGCAAAAGAGGCACACAAGCTTTGTTCTATCATTCGTATGTGGATGGTTGAGGAGAGGAGTGAAGAGGAAGAGAAGGAGGAGGAGGAGTCGAAGAGTAGTCATCATGGTGGAGATAGGGAATTGTTGGCTGTAGGGACCTTGACACATATGGCAGACTTTAGGTACAGTTGCTTTTCCCGTGACTCTTGCCTTGCATTCACCTCGGACAAAAAAAGTACTGGTTATTCACACTGCTAAGCCCACACTACAAGGAGAACCTTGCATCTCTCCCTCCTGAGGCAGAGAGGTTTACTAACTTAGTGCTATACCAGAAGGCCATTGTGAAAAATATGTTGAAAAAATTCATAAGATAATGCTAGCGGCAGGGGGCAAGCTTCCTTGCCCAACGAAGGAGGAGAGGAGAGGGAGAAACACTCCAGGTATGGCAGAGGCAGGGGTACATGTCATAGACCTGGACCAATTTCATGAAACCCTCACAGCCTCCAGGCCCTGATATCTGGATATTTTTGACAAGGAGGAAAAAGTTTTAAAGATGGTCAAGCAATACTTGGCTGACAAAAACAGTGTATTCCCTAATTCCTATGCGACCTTCAAGTATTGGATCTCAAAGCTGGCATGCGATGTTCCTCTATGACTTGGAACTGTTGTGCTGCCCTGCCACTAACATATTGTCTGAGTGGATTTTTCATGCCGCTCTGGGGTCATTACAGACAGGCGCTTTCGCCAGTCAACAGAAAATGCTCACAGGCTCACTCTGATAAAAATGAACAAAGCCCTGACTTTTTCACACCAGCAGATGACAACAGCACATAGTGTTTTTAAACTTCAATATTTGAATGAGGCACTCCAGTTGGTGTCTTCAAGAGAATATGGATGACCTTGCTTGTAATTTTTTTTGGCTTTGCACTGTGTGCAGAGCCTTTACTGTATGAGTGTAGAAGTACCACAACTACACTTTCTTAATATTTGAATGAGGCACCCCAGTTGGTGCCTTCAAGGGTGTATGGGCAGCCCTGCTTGTAATTTTTGGCAGGTGTCACACTGTGTGCAGAGTTTTTATGAGTGTAGAATTAACACAACTAAACTTTGTTTAAAATATTTGAATGAGGTACTACAGTTGATGCCTTGAGGGCGTATAGATGGCGATGATTGTATATTTTGGAAGGCTGTGCACTGTGTGCAGAGCTTTTTTGAGCGCAGAAGTACCACAGCAACACTTTGTTCACAATATTTGAACAAGGCACACTATTTGGAGCCTTCAAGGTTGTATGGATGACCCTGCTTATAATTTTTGGCAGGCTTTGCACTTAGTACATAGCCTTTATGAGTCTCGGAGTACCACTATGTGATAATTTGAACAGTATGTGTATGAGGCCCTCCTTTATTTCTAATACAGGGTGTATCTGAGTCTGAGTCTAATTTTTGGCAATTCTTGCTTACTTCATAAATTACTCTGAAATTTCCAATTTTTTTTAATAAAAATTTTAATTTTGGTTTACTTATTTTTTTTAAATCCATTTAAAATTTTGCCTTATATACAAGTCAGTATACAGGAAATAATGTTTAACATGTTTTTTCCTGTAAACCCCAATTTCTCTTCTTTTTTTAATGCTTTATTGTCAGTATTTAAAATAGAGTAAAAGTGTCACACCATTGTTTTCAGCAGCAGTCTGGAAGTCAGAGATCCTTCTAGAGCTCTTCCCCATGCTGCTCTTCTTTAATTCAGCACTTTTTCATCCATTTCAACATTTTCACTGCCCCCCAGATCTCCTTTTCTGTCAGAAAAATGCTTGGATTTCCCCTTGACTCCCATATCACTCTATACTCGAAACAAGCATTTTCCAGGATGGAGAACCAAGATGGGGCAACATATACCAGGAAGGGGGAGCATATATCCGGATGGGAGGAGCATATAATAGGATGGGAGACCAGGATGAGGGAGCATATACCAGGATGGGGAAGCATATACCAGGATGGGAGAGCATATTCCAGGATGAAGGAGCATATACCAGGAAGGGGGACCAGGTTGGTGGAGCATATTCCAGGATGGGGGAGCATATTTCAGGATGGGGCACCAGGATGAAGAAGCATCTACCATGAAAGGGGACCATTCAGTTCCTGTCTTGGGGTCGGGGCGGCGCTGGTCAGTCATCACTCTGAGAATAAAGAGCAGCCCCTGTGAGCATGCCCCCAGTCCTGACTGAAGGCCGGCCTCAATGTAAAGCCAGTCTCAGTCATGGCTGGGAGGCATAGTTTCAGTGGCCGCTCTGTATACTCAGAGCACCGCCCCCGTCTCCATGACTGAAATTGAATGCTGGTGGGGAGAATTCATTTCTCTGCAGTTGGCTGTGTGCAGGCATAATAATGCTATTAACCTGCAGATTAACCGCATATCTGTAGGTTAATACTGTTATTTCTGATGACATTTTGTAGTAACATACTTCAATGAAGTATTGCAATTGTATATTGCATATACAGTGTCTTCAATAAAATGTCGCTGGATAATGCGGTATGAGCATGCGCTGACTTCGGCGCCAATTTAAGTAATGTGCTACAATGGCAACATAGCAGTGCACATGCACCGCCCATCACCATTATCCCTATGGCTGGTGCATGCACACTGCTATGTTTACGTTGTAGTACAATACTTCAATAAAATTGTATCAGAGTCAGCGCACGCGCATACTGCGCTATCCGACGCCATTTCATTGATGACACTGTATAAGCAAATTCGCAGACACAGTGTCTTAAAAAAATGGCTCCGGAAATGCACCAATAAAAAGGCTCGCCTGCCGGGCATAGAATGGGTTCAATAACCAGTACAGTATAAAACCACTCTAAAGTAGCTTCTCTGTATTAGAAGAGAACCCGTACAGTATAGTATGTGGAAGGTATCTGTGTGTGTGTATATATATCTTTGCTGATATTTTTATTGAGCTTTTTTTTAATTTTCATATAAGCTATATAAGCATTGATCATTGGATTACATACATTGTTACTGTTTTTTTAAACTGTGATAGAAAACACTTTTTATATGCAGGTATAGTATTACAAAATATTACTTTTAAATGCTATATCTACCCTGTGAATATTTTTATTGCTGTAATGCATCTTTAATGAAGACCAATCCTTTAGTCATCAGATATGGTATTCCTTTTCTGCGACCTCATCTCATACTGGCTTCAAGTTAGAACAGGGAACAGAGGCAGTGGAGTAACAAGACTGCTGGTTGGAGCCCCTAATCAAGGCTATTAATTTGAGTAAGGACATAGAGGGAGTGAACATACAAGGAATATCTCATAAAACCATGGCCTTCGCTGATGATTTATTAATTGCTTTGACTTGCCCCCACAGAGGCATACCGACCCTTATGCGGATCCTGGAAAGATGTGGCTCTATTTCTAATTTCAAAATAAACTTTACCAAATCTGAAGCGTTAGGAATAAATATACCTGCTAGCACTTTAAAATCACAATGTCCCTTTCACTGGCCTGGCAACTATATTAAGTATCTTGGTCAGTAGCGTAGCTACCGGAGGAGGCAGAGGGTGCGGGACCCTGGGCCCGGTGCTCTGAGGGGGCCCACCCGGAGCTACGCTACTCTAACTGTATTGGCGCGCAGCGCACTGATACAGTTACATTCTGCAGCAGAGCAGGGAGATCGATTCACAATATTTGAAAAAGGCACTCTATTTGGAGCCTTCAAGGTTGTATGGATGACCCTGCTTATAATTTTTGGCAGGCTTTGCACTTAGTACATAGCCTTTATGAGCCTCGGAGTACCACTATGTGATAATTTGAACAGTATGTGTATGAGGCCCTCCTTTATTTCTAATACAGGGTGTATCTGAGTCTAATTTTTGGCAATTCTTGCTTACTTCATAAATTACTCTGAAATTTCCAATTTTTTTTAATAAAAATTTTAATTTTGGTTTACTTATTTTTTTTTAAATCCATTTAAAATTTTGCCTTATATACAAGTCAGTATACAGGAAAGAATGTTTTAACATGTTTTTTCCTGTAAACCCCAATTTCTCTTCTTTTTTTAATGCTTTATTGTCAGTATTTAAAATAGAGTAAAAGTGTCACACCATTGTTTTCAGCAGCAGTCTGGAAGTCAGAGATCCTTCTAGAGCTCTTCCCCATGCTGCTCTTCTTTAATTCAGCACCTTTTCATCCATTTCAACATTTTCACTACCCCCCAGATCTCCTTTTCTGTCAGAAAAATGCTTGGATTTCCCCTTGACTCCCATATCACTCTATACTCGAAACAAGCATTTTCCAGGATGGAGAACCAAGATGGGGCAACATATACCAGGATGGGGGAGCATATATCCGGATGGGAGGAGCATATAACAGGATGGGAGACCAGGATGAGGGAGCATATACCAGGATGGGGAAGCATATACCAGGATGGGAGAGCATATTCCACGATGAAGGAGCATATGCCAGGAAGGGGGACCAGGATGGTGGAGCATATTCCAGGATGGGGGAGCATATTTCAGGATGGGGCACCAGGATGAAGAAGCATCTACCATGAAAGGGGATCATTCAGTTCCTGTCATGGGGTCGGGGCGGCGCTGGTCAGATGTTTTTTTCTGGAGAGAAGTGGCTTCTTTGCTGCCCTCCTTGAAACCAGGCCTTGCTCAAAGAGTCTCCGCCTCACAGTGCATGCAGAAGCACTCACACCAGCCTGCTGCCATTCCTGAGCAAGCTCGGCAATGCTGGTAGTCCGATCCCGCAGCTGAAACAGTTTTAAGATATGGTCCTGGCGCTTGCTGGTCTTTCTTGGGCGCCCTGGAGCCTTCTTGACAACAATGGAAGCTCTCTCCTTGAAGTTCTTGATGATGCGTTAGATTGTTGACTGAGGTGCAATCTTTGTAGCTGCGATACTCTTTCCTGTTAGGCCATTTTTGTGCAGTGCAATGATGGCTGCACGTGTTTCTTTAGAGATAACCATGGTTAACTGAAGAGAAACAATGATACCAAGCACCAGCCTCCCTTTAAAGTGTCCAGTGATGTCATTCTTACTTAATCATGACTGATTGATCGCCAGCCCTGTCCTCATCAACACCCACACCTGTGTTAATGGATCAATCACTAAAACAATGTTAGCTGCTCCTTTTAAGGCAGGACTGCAATGATGTTGAAATGTGTTTTGGGGGTTAAAGTTCATTTTCTGGGCAAATATTGACTTTGCAAGTACAGTAATTGCTATTAAGCTGATCACTCTGACATTCAGGAGCATATGCAAATTGCCATTGGAAAAAATGAAGCAGTAGACTTTGGAAAAATTTATATTTGTCTCATTCTCAAAATTTTTGTCCATGACTGTAAGTAATCGTCCTTTTAATTTTTATTTTTTATTTTTTTGGAAGCCCAAGATCGTGCTCTCCACACGAGTGCGCTAAAAATAAAAGTGACTAAAGGTGCCAGGGGCGGACACAGACAGCTTGAGGCCCCTGTGCAAGAAATGTATCTGGGCCCCCTCCTTTCATGGTGACCAAGCTACAGATATGCATATTTTTTTAGTCTCCTCTCTTAATGTATATTGCTGCTCTTTATTACACAGTTCCCTCTCTTTAAGTATAGCACTGTCTCTTATCACATCGTTCCCTCTTGTTACGTACAGCACCGTCCCTTACATAACAGATTCTCGTTATTTCTTTTTTTTATTTATACATCCCTGTTCGTTATTACATATCGTCCACTCTTATTAGATTTAAACTGAAATGATGGATGATGGAGCCTTGGAAAGCTTCTTTTGCGATGGATGGGGCTGATGAACTGGTCTTCTGGTCACATGCTGCTCCATCAGCTGTCATTTTACATTTTACAGGAGAGGACACTATGCCATAAAGAGAAGGTGCAGTGAATAACAAAAATAATGAGAATACTCAATGCAAGGGATGTGCTGTAGATGGCAAGAGATGATACTGTGCAATAATGGATGGCGCTCTACCTAACAGGACACTATATAATAAAGGATGGCACCATGCATAAATTGAGTGGTTGTTACATAATAAGGGATGGGAGGGTACTGTTACCGTAGATGTGATTTCAGGATATGGACACCGCCGAAGCAGTCACAGGAAGCGAGCACTAATAACAGTACACAGGGTATGAGATATGGGATACTATATCAGACTAAGGATGGGGGACCTGGCAACATACAGTTGCACATACACCAACCACCTAATATACAGTGAGGAAATAAGTATTTGATCCCTTGCTGATTTTGTAAGTTTGCCCACTTACAAAGACATGAACAGTCTATAATTTTAAGGGTAGGTTAATTTTAACATTGAGAGATAGAATGTCAAAGATAAAATCCAGAAAATCAAATAGTATACATTATATAAATGTATTCGCATTTTGCATTGAGAAATAAGCATTTGATCCCTCTGGCAAACAAAACTTAATACTTGGTGGCAAAACCCTTGTTAGCAAGCACAGCAGTCAGACGTTTTTTGTAGTTGATGATGAGGTTTGTGCACGTCAGGAGGAATTTTGGTACATTCCTCTTTGCAGATCATCTCTAAATCATTAAGATTTTGAGGCTGTCGTTTTGCAACTCACAGCTTCAACTCCCTCCATAGTTTTTTTTTTGAGCCACTCCTTTGTTGCCTTGGCTGTATGTTTTTGGTCATTGTCTTGCTTGAAGACCCAGCCATAACCCATTTTTAATGTCCTGGCATAGGGAAGGAGGTTGTCACTCAGGATTTTATGATACATGGCTCCATCCATTCTCCCATTGATGCGGTGAAGTAGTCCTGTGCCCTTAGCAGGGAAACCCCCCGAAAACATAATGTTTCCACCTCCCTGCTTAACAGTGGGGATGGTGTTCTTTGGGTCACTGGCAGCATATCTCTCCCTCCAAACAAAGTGAGTTGAGTTAATGCCAAAGACCTCAATTTTTGTCTCATCTTACCACAGCACCTTCTCCCAATTACTCACAGAATCATCCAGGTGTTCATTGGCAGACTTCAGACGGACCTGCGCATGTGCCTTCTTGAGCAGGGGAACCTTGCGTGTACTACAGGATTTTACACCTTTACGGCAAAATGTGTTACCAATGGTTTTCTTGGTGACTGTGGTCCCAGCTGCCTTGAGATCATGAACAAGTTCCCCAAGTGTAGTTTTAGGCTGATTTCTCACCTTCCTCATGATCAAGGATATGAGTTGATTAGGAGCGTCTAATTTGTCTGTAGGAGCCAGAACTCTAAATGGTGGGTAGGGGATCAAATACTTATTTCTCACTGTAAAATGAAAATACATTTATATAATTTATACAATGTGATTTTCTTGATTTTATTTTTGATATTCTATCTCTCAATGTTAAAATTAACCTACCCTTAAAATTATAGACTGTTCATGTCATTGTCAGTGGGCAAACTTACAAAATCATCAAGGGATAAAATACTTATTTCCCCCACTGTAACTATAGGGATTGCTCATAGCTCCCCTATTGGGGAGGGTGCTTTTTATACAAGATGTCTCCAAGCTATTGGATGGGAGACATGTTGCAAATTAACACACATTTAACTAAATGCCTACTAGCTGTTGTTGGGAGCATTTACCATCTGCACCTCCTGCCCGCTTTATAACAGGGGAGTGCGCGCACACTCACCCTAGGCACACCGTCGGGACACAGTGCAGAGTGCACATAGTGGAGGGAGAAGGCAGGAGCAGGTGTAGAAATTGCAGGAACACTGGATGTCATCACTGACAGGAGGCAGATCAAGAGTTAAAAGTTTTATTTAACAATAAGTGTACTCCATGCAGGGAGTAATAGGTAGCACAGTAGTGATAGGGAATGGGACAGAACTGTGAGAGTGGCAGGTTAGGACAGGGATGAAAGATAGTTCCGTAATTAAAGAGGTGAAACTTATCAGACTGTAGTCTTCTTGTGTGCGGCATCTCAGGGCTCCAATGGTGGCACAGACAACAGCGGCATGTGATGTCTCGATGAAGTCTGTGATGGACGAGGATTCAACGGTGGCACCGACAACAGTGGCGCATGACGTCTTGACCTAGTCTTTGAGGAGAGAGTAACTTTCCCGTGCCCACGTGTGTCTGGCACGGTACTGTGTCCAATGTGTGAAGCCACCGTTATAAGACTTTGCTCCGTGGTGTGCACAAATCCAGGGTAGCAGAGCACTGGCCTAACCCCCTGTCTCTCACAGTGTCGCACACCTAATGCAGTTTGCGGCATCAAGTGTGAGTCACCTCCAGGCTCTGAGGATAGCGGGGGATGGCCGGTTAGTCGTCCACCAGCGGAGGACCTGTATGCAGGGGTACTGTCATGATTCCAATGGCAGGGAATCACAAAAGGACAAGCACCAACGAGCTCTAGGGTGATGGAACCTGAGCTGACCGCGACCCTAAACATGAACACACAAATAACAATAGCCGGGGAACGTGCCTACGTTGATCCTAGACGTCTCGCACCAGCCGAAGATCTAACTTCCCCTATTAGAAGAAACACAGACCTCTCTTGCCTCCAGAGAAACACCCCACAGAAATAGCAGCCCCCCACATATAATGACGGTGAAATGAGAGGAAGGCACATACACAGTATGAAAACAGATTCAGCAAAATGAGGCCCGCTAAAACTAGATAGCAGAGGATACAAAAGTAAACTGCGCGGTCAGCAAAAAACCCTTCAAAAAACCATCCTGTAATTACTTGAACTCATGTTCCAACTCATGGAACATGAGGAGCAATTACAGCCCACTAAAGCAACCAGCAGCAAAGAGACAATTATATGCAAGCTGGACAAGACAAAAATAAAGCAAAACGTGGAACAAGAAAATCAAAACTTAGCTTGTCCTGAAGATTACTGAAGCCAGAAGCTGAGGTAACAAAACACTCTGATAACCTTGGTAGCCGGCAGGGAAATGACAAGAAAGCCCGGTTAAATAGGAAACTCCCAAATCCTAATAGAACAGGTGGACACCAGAGACAGCAGAACACAAATCACCCAGTACCATCTGTAACCACCAGAGGGAGCCCAAAAACAGAACTCACAACAGTACCCCCCCCTTGAGGAGGGGTCACCGAACCCTCACGAGAACCAACAGGGCGACCAGGATGAGCCCTATGAAAAGCGCGGACCAAATCATCAGCATGAACATCAGAGGCAACCACCCAAGAATTATCCTCCTGACCATAACCCTTCCACTTGACCAAATATTGGAGTTTCCGTCTGGAAACACGAGAATCCAAGATCTTCTCCACAACATACTCCAATTCTCCCTCCACCAGCACGGGAGCAGGAGGCTCAAGCGAAGGAACAACAGGTACCTCATACCTCCGCAACAACGACCGATGGAACACATTATGAATAGCAAACGATGCCGGGAGATCCAAACGAAACGACACAGGGTTAAGAATTTCCAAGATCCTATAAGGACCGATGAACCGAGGCTTGAACTTAGGAGAAGAGACCTTCATAGGAACAAAACGAGAAGACAACCACACCAAGTCCCCAACACGAAGTCGAGGACCCACGCGGCGACGGCGATTAGCAAACTGCTGAGCCTTCTCCTAGGACAACTTCAAATTGTCCACCACATGACTCCAAATCCGATGCAACCCATCCACCACCATGTCCACTCCAGGATAATCAGAAGGCTCCACCTGACCAGAGGAAAAACGAGGATGAAACCCCGAATTACAAAAGAAAGGAGAAACCAAGGTAGCAGAACTAGCCCGATTATTAAGGGCAAACTCGGCCAGCGGCAAAAAGGTAACCCAGTCATCCTGATCAGCAGAAACAAAACACCTCAAATAAGTTTCCAAGGTCTGATTAGTTCGCTCCATCTGGCCATTCGTCTGAGGATGGAATGCAGACGAAAAGGACAAATCAATGCCCATCTTAGCACAGAACGTCCGCCAAAATCTAGACACAAACTGGGATCCCCTGTCAGAAACGATGTTCTCCGAAATCCCATGCAAATGAACCACGTTCTGGAAAAACAGAGGGACCAACTCAGAGGAGGAAGGCAACTTAGGCAAGGGTACAAGATGAACCATTTTAGAAAAGCGGTCACACACAACCCAGATGACAGACATTTTTTGAGAGACAGGGAGATCCGAAATAAAGTCCATGGAAATGTGCGTCCAAGGCCTCTTCGGGATAGGCAAAGGTGACTACAATCCACTGGCTCGAGAACAGCAAGGCTTAGCCCGAGCACAAACCTCACAAGACTGCACAAAAGAACGCACATCCCTCGACAAGGAAGGCCACCAAAAAGACCTGGCCACCAAGTCTCTAGTACCAAATATTCCAGGATGACCTGCCAAAGCAGAAGAATGGACCTCGGAGATGACTCTACTGGTCCAACTATCCGGAACAAACAGTCTCTCAGGCGGACAACGATCAGGTTTACCCACCTGAAACTCCTGCAAAGCACGTCGCAAGTCTGGGAAGACGGCCGACAAAATCACCCCATCCCTAAGGATACCAGTGGGCTCAGAATTTCCAGGGGAGTCAGGCACAAAACTCCTAGAAAGAGCATCCGCCTTCACATTCTTTGAACCTGGCAGGTATGAAACCACAAAATTGAAACGAGAGAAAAACAGTGACCAACGAGCCTGTCTAGGATTCAGACGCCTGGCAGACTCAAGGTAAATCAGATTTTTGTGATCAGTCAAGACCACCACACGATGTCTAGCACCCTCCAGCCAATGACGCCACTCCTCAAATGCCCACTTCATGGCCAAAAGTTCCCGATTACCCACATCATAATTCCGCTCAGCGGGCGAAAATTTTCTAGAAAAGAACGCACATGGCTTCATCACCGAGCAATCGGAGCTTCTCTGTGACAAAACCGCCCCCGCTCCAATCTCGGAAGCATCAACCTCAACTTGGAAAGGAAGCGAAACATCAGGCTGACGCAACACAGGAGCAGAAGAAAACCGGCGTTTAAGTTCCCGAAAGGCCTCCACAGCCACAGGAGACCAATCAGCAACATCAGCACCCTTCTTAGTCAAATCCGTCAAAGGGTTAACAACACTAGAAAAATTAGTTATAAAACGACGATAGAAATTAGCAAAGCCTATGAACTTCTGCAGACTCTTAAGAGATGCAGGCTGCGTCCAGTCACAAATAGCCCGAACCTTGACGGGATCCATCTCAATAGTAGAAGGGGAAAAAATATACCCCAAGAAAGAAATCTTCTGGACTCCAAAGAGACACTTTGAGCCCTTTACAAACAAGGAATTAGCCCGCAGGACCTGAAACACCTTCCTGACCTGCTGAACATGAGACTCCCAGTCATCAGAAAAAACCAAAATATCATCCAAATACACAATCATAAATTTATCCAGATATTCACGGAAAATATCGTGCATAAAGGACTGGAAGACTGAAGGAGCATTAGAAAGTCCGAAAGGCATTACCAAATACTCAAAATGGCCCTCAGGCGTATTAAATGCGGTTTTCCACTCATCACCTTGCTTTATTCGTATAAGATTATACGCACCCCGAAGATCAATCTTAGTGAACCATTTAGCCCCCTTAATGCGAGCAAACAAATCAGTCAACAAAGGCAAAGGATACTGATATTTTACGGTAATCTTATTCAAAAGACGATAATCTATACAAGGCCTCAAGGACCCATCTTTTTTGGCCACGAAAAAAAAACCTGCTCCCAAAGGGGACGAAGATGGACGGATATGTCCCTTTTCCAAGGACTCCTTAACATAATCCCGCATAGCAGTATGCTCTGGCACTGACAGATTGAACAAACGACCTTTAGGAAATTTACTACCAGGAATTAAATCTATAGCACAATCGCAATCCCTGTGAGGAGGAAGCGAACTGAGCTTAGGCTCCTCAAAAACATCCCGATAATCAGACAAAAATACAGGAACCTCAGAAGGAGTAGATGAAGCGATAGAAATCGGAGGTGCATCATCATGAACCCCCTGACATCCCCAGCTTAACACAGACATTGTTTTCCAGTCAAGGACTGGATTATGAGTTTGTAACCATGGCAGACCAAGTACTAGAACATCATGTAAATTATACAATACCAGGAAGCGAATCACCTCCTGATGAACGGGAGTCATACGCATGGTCACTTGTGTCCAGTACTGAGGTTTATTCATAGCTAAAGGTGTAGAGTCAATTCCCTTCAAAGGAATAGGGACTTCCAGAGGCTCAAGACTAAACCCACATCGCTTGGCAAATGACCAATCCATAAGACTCAGGGCAGCGCCTGAATCTACATAGGCATCGACGGAAATGGATGATAATGAGCAAATCAGAGTCACAGACAGAATGAACTTAGACTGTAACATACTAATGGCAACAGACTTATCAACCTTTTTTGTGCGTTTAGAGCATGCTGATATAATATGAGCTGAATCACCACAATAAAAGCACAACCCATTTTTCCGCCTATAGTTTTGCAGTTCACTTCTAGACTGAACTCTATCACATTGCATTGTCTCAAGTGCCTGTTCAGAAGACACCGCCAAATGGTGCACAGGTTTGCGCTCCCGTAAACGCCGATCAATCTGAATAGCCATAGTCATAGACTCATTCAGACCCGTAGGCGCAGGGAACCCCACCATAACATCTTTAATGGCCTCAGAAAGGCCATCTCTGAACTTTGCAGCCAGGGCACACTCATTCCACTGAGTAAGCACTGACCATTTCCGAAATTTTTGACAATATATTTCTGCTTCATCTTGCCCTTGAGCGAGAGCTAATAAAGCTTTTTCAGCCTGAATCTCCTGGTTAGGTTCCTCATAAAGCAAACCCAATGCCAGAAAAAATGCATCCACATTAAGCAACGCAGGATCCCCTGGTGCCAATGCAAATGCCCAATTTTGAGGGTCACCCCGCAGGAAAGATATAATAATCTTAACCTGCTGAGCAGGGTCTCCAGAAGAGCGAGATTTCAAAGAAAGGAACAGCTTGCAATTGTTCCTAAAATTCAGAAAACTAGATCTATCTCCAGCAAAGAACTCTGGAATAGAAATTCTAGGTTCAGACATAGGAGCATGTACAACAAAATCTTGTATATTTTGAACCTTAGCAGCAAGATTATTCAGGCTGGAAGCCAAACTCTGAAGTCAGAGCCATTCAAGGATTAAGAGGAGGAAAAAAAAAAAAATCAGCCTGGCTGCAATTAAGGCTAGGCAGCAACCTCAGAGGAGAGAAAAAAAAAAAAAAAAACTTCCTCAGACTACTTTTCCTCCTACTTCAGCCCAAACATTTTGGCCGGCTATACTGTCATGATTCCAATGGCAGGGAATCACAAAAGGACAAGCACCAACGAGCTCTAGGGTGATGGAACCTGAGCTGACCGCGACCCTAAACCTGAACACACAAATAACAATAGCCGGGGAACGTGCCTACGTTGATCCTAGACGTCTCGCACCAGCCGAAGATCTAACTTCCCCTATTAGAAGAAACACAGACCTCTCTTGCCTCCAGAGAAACACCCCACAGAAATAGCAGCCCCCCACATATAATGACGGTGAAATGAGAGGAAGGCACATACACAGTATGAAAACAGATTCAGCAAAATGAGGCCCGCTAAAACTAGATAGCAGAGGATACAAAAGTAAACTGCGCGGTCAGCAAAAAACCCTTCAAAAAACCATCCTGTAATTACTTGAACTCATGTTCCAACTCATGGAACATGAGGAGCAATTATAGCCCACTAAAGCAACCAGCAGCAAAGAGACAATTATATGCAAGCTGGACAAGACAAAAATAAAGCAAAACGTGGAACAAGAAAATCAAAACTTAGCTTGTCCTGAAGATTACTGAAGCCAGAAGCTGAGGTAACAAAACACTCTGATAACCTTGATAGCCGGCAGGGAAATGACAAGAAAGCCCGGTTAAATAGGAAACTCCCAAATCCTAATAGAACAGGTGGACACCAGAGACAGCAGAACACAAATCACCCAGTACCATCAGTAACCACCAGACGGAGCCCAAAAACAGAACTCACAACAGGGTACTGTTGAGCCTGCACAAACAGATTGATCTGCCCTCACAGCAGACACAGCACCCAACTCACCACTCAGCTTTCCCACCCCTCCTCTGGCTCTCTTCCCGCTTCCAGTGCTATTTATCTTGGCCCCGCCTACTACAGTCACATGCAAGGGTTCATCCTGGAATGAAAGTCTTCCCCACAGCAACATGGGTGACAGCCCTGGCAGTTCCAGAGCCGGCGTGAGAAAGGTACCCCTGTTCTGGTTCTTCCTCTTACACAGGAGCATGCTGAGGACAACGCCATAGGCCGGTGATTAAGCTGGCATCCCTGCATGGTGGGAGGTGGGGACACCATGTCGGACATAGCGCTACATGCCCCTTTCACAGATAATTTGTCTTGTTCTTCTGCAACACATGAAAAAACCCATTTCTACTCATCTTTCTCTGCTCCCACACCACACAGCGTCCTCTTCTGCACCCAGCGCAAGAGCCGCCAGCTGATTTTGGCATTCCCATCATCGCTCATGTCTTCACTGCCATATGCCCCCCAGTTATGGACATACCTAGGTCAGATCCTGGATGCAAATTCGTCAGTGGCATGTTCTGCAGTGGAAGTGGCAGATCATCTGCGCTGCATTATACTGTATTTCAGCTGAATGTGTGTCCGAGGATGCAGATCAAGCTGAAATATTCGCTGGTGTCAGTGGCCTCACTCCACTTCTGGGACCAATGCAGCTACATTGGCAATTTGTCTGGCTCAGGAATTCCCTGTTAAAGTGAACCTGTCACCAGGTTTGGCTGATATACGATACAGTCACTGCCTTTCAGGGCTTATCTACAGTATTCTATAATGTTTTACATAAGCCCCCGATCCAACCTGAAAGATAAGAAAAATAAGTTTTATTATACTCACCTGCAGGGTGGTCCAGTCCAATGGGTGATGCAGGTTCGGGTCCGGCGCCTCCCATCTTCCCACCTGTTGCTTCAAGGCTCCCTGGCATTGCGCTCCTGCGCAAGCATACTTATCTGCCCTCTTGAGGGCAGAGGAAAGTACTGCAGTGCACAGGTGCCGGGAAAGGTCAGAGAGGCCCAGCACCTGCTCACTGCCGTACGTTACTCTGCCCTCAAAAGGCGGAGGATGCATTAGGAGGAACCCAGGGCCAACCGCACCAGCATATGGTCTCACAAGGGGTCTGAGGATCTCATCTCGGTACCTAATGGCAGTCATGCTACATCTGGCGAGCTCATAGAGGGCTACGCAGCTTTCCAAATAAATGCCACCCCGCACCATTACTGATCCACTGCCAAACCGGTCATTCTGAAGGATGTTGCAGGCAGCAGATCGCTCTCCACGGAGTCTCCAGACTCTGTCATGTCTGTCACATGTGCTCAGTGTGAACCTGCTTTCATCTGTGGAGAGCACAGGGCGCCAGTGGCGAATTTGCCAATCCTGGTGTTGTGTGGCAAATAACAATCGTCCTGCATGGTGTTGGGCTGTGAGCACAACCCGCATCTGTGGATGTCGGGCACTCAGACCTTCTTCATGGAGTTGGTTGCTAACGGTTTGTGCAGACATATGCACATTTGTGGCCTGCTGGAGGTCACTTTGAAGGGCTCTGGCAGTGCTCCTCCTTTTCCTTCTTGCACAAAGGCTGAGGTAGCGGTCCTGCTGCTGGGTTGTTGCCCTCCTACGGCCCCCTCCATGTCACCTGGTGTACTGGCCTGTCCCCTGGTAGCTCCTCCAGCCTCTGGACCCTATGCTGACAGACACAGCAAACCTTGCCACAGCTCGCATTAATGTGCCATCCTGGATGAGCCACTTGTGTGGGTTGCAGAGTCTGTCTCATGCTACCACGAGTGTGAAAGCACAACCAAGATTCATAAGTGATCAAAACATCAGCCAGAAAGCATTGGTACTGAGATGTGGTCTGCGGTCTCCATCTCCTTAGTGTGTCTTGATAATTGCCAATAATTTCCATCTGTTGTCAAGTCCATTTGCACAACAGCATGTGAAATTGATTGTCAGTGTTGCTTCCAAAGTGGACAGTTTGATTTCACAGAGGTTTGATTTACTTGGAGTTATATTCTGTTGTTTAAGTGTTTCCCTTATTTTTTGAGCAGTATATATATATATATATATATATATACATATATATATATATGTACAGTTAGGTCCATATATATTTGGACAGAGACAACATTTTTCTAATTTTGGTTATAGACATTACCACAATGAATTTTAAACAAAACAATTCAGATGCAGTTGAAGTTCAGACTTTCAGCTTTCATTTGAGGGTATCCACATTAAAATTGGATGAAGGGTTTAGGAATTTCAGCTCCTTAACATGTGCCACCCTGTTTTTACAGGGACCAAAAGTAATTGGACAATTGACTCCAAGGCTATTTCATGGACAGGTGTGGGAAATCCCTTCGCTATGTCATTCTCAATTAAGCAGATAAAAGGCCTGAAGTTGATTTGAGGTGTGGTGCTTGCATTTGGAAGGTTTTGCTGTGAAGTAAACATGCGGTCAAAGGAGCTCTCCATGCAGGTGAAACAAGCCATCCTTACGCTGCGAAAACAGAAAAAACCCTTCTGAGAAATTGCTACAATATTAGGAGTGGCAAAATCTACAGTTTGGTACATCCTGAGAAAGAAAGAAAGCACTGGTGAACTCATCAATGCAAAAAGACCTGGACGCCCACGGGAGACAACAGTGATGGATGATCGCAGAATAATCTCCATGATGAAGAGAAACCCCTTCACAACAGCCAACCAAGTGAACAACACTCTCCAGGAGGTAGGCGTATCAATATCCAAATCTACCATAAAGAGAAGACTGCATGAAAGTAAATACAGATGGTTCACTGCTCGGTGCAAGCCACTCATAAGCATCAAGAATAAAAAGGCTAGACTGGACTTTGCTAAAAAGCATCTAAAAAAGCCAGCACAGTTCTGGAAGAACATTCTTTGGACAGATGAAACCAAGATCAACTTCTACCAGAATGATGGAAAGAGAAAAGTATGGCGAAGGCATGGTACAGCTCATGATCCAACGCATACCACATCATCTGTAAGACACGGCGGAGGCAGTGTGATGGTTTGGGCATGCATGACTGCCAGTGGCACTGGGTCACTAGTGTTTATTGATGATGTGACACAGGACAGAAACAGCCGAATGAATTCTGAGGAATTCAGAGCCATACTGTGTGCTCAGATCCAGCCAAATGCAGCCAAACTGATTGGTCGTCGTTTCATACTACAGATGGACAATGACCCAAAACATAATGCCAAAGCAACCCAGGAGTTTATTAAAGCAAAGAAGTGGAATATTTTTGAATGGCCAAGTCAGTCACCTGATCTCAACCCAATTGAGCATGCATTTCACTTGTTAAAGACTAAACTTCAGACAGAAAGGCCCACAAACAAACAGCAACTGAAAACCACCGCAGTGAAGGCCTGGTACAGCATCAAAAAGGAGGAAACACAGCATCTGGTGATGTCCATGAGTTCAAGACTTCAGGCAGTCATTGCCAACAAAGGGTTTTCATCCAAGTACTAAAAATGAACATTTTATTTAAAAATTATTGAATCTGTCCAATTACTTTTGGTCCTGTTAAAAACAGGGTGGCACATGTTAAGGAGCTGAAACTCCTAAACCCTTCATCCAATTTTAATGTGGATGCCCTCAAATGAAAGCTGAAAGTCTGAACTTCAACTGCACCGGAATTGTTTTGTTTAAAATTCATTGTGGTAATGTCTATAACCAAAATTAGAAAAATGTTGTCTCTGTCCAAATATATATGGACCTAACTGTATATATATATATATATATATATATATATATAGTGCACTGTGATTATCTTTGTGTGTCCCACAGATAACCACAGTACACATAGATACATATAAACACTTTGCACAGGTATATATATAGACTTTTACAAACAGGTGCATAGAAATATGGAATTACACATAGATGATAGTAAGTCTGTACACATTTTATTACTTACATATGATGTCGCTCTGGCAGGTGCATTCTTCCATCTCCAGCAGCTCCATTCTGGTCTTCAGTCATCAATCAGCACTTACTGACCTGATTTCCAGCTGTCGCCAGCCCTTCTACCTCATCATATCACTAACTCAGATAGCTGCAGAGTATAGCCTCCATACATCAGTACATCTGACACTCCTGCTTCCTCCTGAGAAGTTCTGGCAGGTGTCTGACCCATGTAAACATCAGCCTTCACATCAACCTCCCCTCCCCCTGTAGCAATTTACCACCCCTGTAGTGAGGGGTCTTTATTAAGGAATGAAAAAAAGAAAAGAAAAAAAGAGCATGAACCGCACATCCCAAAATCATACGTTGATCTAAAGCCGCTAGGCAAAAATTTATATACTGAACATGAGGTTTTAAGTTTAACATTCTGATCAGACTGTATGAAGCCCACTGCCACTTCACGGCAAACCTCGTAGTGGGTACTACCGCCGTAATGGAGCGGAGCCGTGCGGCGACCACCGACATAGCGGCCATGCACCAGCAGGGTGGACGGCCTGTTGCCCCACAGCGCCCATGCTGCGAGACTGAGCCCCCATGACTCCAAACAGCGCCGCCCCACCAGCACAAAGCAACAGCAACAATGGCCGCCACACAGCACCAGCTGATATGAACTGGTGGTCTAGGAGCAACATGGGACGAGCTCTGAAGGAGGTGGTACCTGTACTGACCACAGTCCCTAAGCTCAACACAACACTAGAAGTAGCCGTGGGATGCTCCTGTCACTCCCTAGGCACCTCGTCACAGCCTGAGAACTAACTACCCCTAAAGATAGAAACAGGAAAACTATCTTGCCTCAGAGAAAATCCCCAAAGGATAGATAGCCCCCCACAAGTAATGACTGTGAGTGGAGAGGGAAAAGACATACACAGAATGAAACCAGGATGTAGCACAGGAGGCCAGTCTAGCTAGATAGATAAGACAGGATAGAATACTGTGCGGTCAGTATTAAAAACTACAAAAACCCACACAGAGTTTACAAAAATCTCCACACCTCACTAAAGGTGTGGAGGGTAAATCTGCTTCCCAGAGCTTCCAGCTTAACTGAATTAATCCATACTAACAAGCTGGACAAAACATAGAATGCACAGAATGAATAAGTCCACAACATGTGGACAGAAAAGAGCAAAGCAAGGACTTAACTTTGCTGAACTGGTCAGGATATCAGGGAAATCCAAGAGAGATGTGAATCCAACCAGGAACCATTGACAAGTGGCACTGGCTGAAGGGAAGAGCCAGGCATAAATAGCCGAGCAGAAAGACAATAAGTGGAAGCAGCTGCAGACTGCTAAATCCAAGGAGCAGCCATACCACTTAAAACCACCGGAGGGAGCCCAAGAGCAGAACTCACAAAAGTGCCACTAACAACCACCGGAGGGAGCTCAAGAGCGGAATTCACAACAACCAGCACCAAAATGAAAGGAGCATTGAAACTCACCTTCCTCCAGCTCTTCAGTGAGAGCCAAATGGGCTAGACCCCTTACTTTGCAGTCTCCTGCTAATTAAAATCACCTGTGCCAAATGGGAGGAGTGCTGGTCCAAGAAAGAGACAAGAACATGCTTTGTACAAAAAGAAAAAAAAGAGCATGAACCGCACATCCCAAAATCATACGTTGATCTAAAGTCGCTAGGCAAACATTTATATACTGAACATGAGGTTTTCAGTTTAACATTCTGATCAGACTGTATGAAGCCCACTGCCACTTCACGGCAAACCTCGTAGTGGGTCCTACCGACCTAACAATGTGGCAGCCATTGTTGCTGTGGCTTTGTGCTCGTGGGGCGGTGTGGTCTGGAGTCATGGGGGCTCAGTCTTGCAGCATGGGTGCTGTGGGGCAACAGGCCATCCGCCCTGCTGGTGCATGGCCACTGTGGCGGTGGTCGCCGTATGGCTCCGCTCCGTTAGGGCGGTAGGACCCACTGTGAGGTTTGCCGTGAAGTGGCAGTGGGCTTCATACAATTTAAAAATTCCTCTATCCTTGCCAGAAGGCCCGGATTAATGGTGCGTGCTTAAAAAAGTAAGAAAAGTTGAAATGCAGTGCAAAACATGACAGAACTCGTTAGTTTCCGAAGTCCAGTGAGTTAAGGCACCCCAGGGTTGCCACTCCTGGTGCATTTCGGGCTTTAAAACGAAAAAGTGAACACAAAACAGTGAAAAAAAAGTTAAAGTGAAGGTTTCCACAACATAATGTTGGCCGGACCTTCCACCTGGAATTTAAAAATTCCTCTATCCTTGCCAGAAGGCTCGGATGAATGGTGTGTGCTTAAAAAAGTAAGAAAAGTTGAAATGCAGTGCAAAACATGACAGAACTCGTTAGTTTCCCAAGTCCAGTGAGTTAAGGCACCCCAGGGTTGCCACTCCTGGTGCACTTCGGGCTTTAAAACGTACTCAGCCTAATGGCGTTGATCCTGGGGGGCATCCACCAGATGACTATATGAGCCACCTGGTGTAAAAACAAGCGCCCAACCCCAGTGTGCATTGTATCAATCTACTAGGGCTGCCCAGGCCAAAGCTGCCTTTTTGAATGATACTACACTTGATCTTAGCCAAAATAGATCAATCAATAGGACCCTTGAAAATAAGCAAATAAGCAACTTTGAAGATATTGGGATCCAAGGGGTAACGTTTCTCCTTGTGAAGAGTGACATATCAAGCCAGCCATGCCAAGGTGAGGAGACTTTTAAGCCTTGCAATGCTCCTTTGGGAAATTAAATATGGAATTTGTCCTCTTCCTCTCTGAAGAGACAATTTGCAAATTTGAAGTTATAGTTGCAGAAATTTGCTCATGTCACCTCTTGTATTGATATTTCAAACTTAATTCATGGCTAAATCCTGTGCCATATGTTTTCGGTGAAGACAGATTTTACCATTACTAAATTAGAATTTTAAAACCACAAGTAGCCATGTCCTACTTCAGTAATGGGTAAACCTGTGCACAGATTTTTTGTAGTAATGAGAATATTGAGAGTGAAAGTTCAATCAGTAGGCAAAAAAATATAGATTTCTCTAATAAAATATATTACAAAGTTTCTTATGTTCATGTGTACTATTGATTTATGAAAAAAAATAAAACAACAGTTACTCTTTAATGATACTCCTGACAACATGAAGCACCTGGCTGTTTTCAAAAGTCTGTAAGACTCTCCAACCCCCAAGGCTCTTTATGTTTTACAAGCACCCATCTCTTTATAATTCTTTCTGCCTCTCCGAGTAGCCAGACAGATTTTAACTGCTCCTCAGGCCCCTCTTTTGCAGCCCAATAGGGGCTCTTCAGTGGCTATCTAGGTCCATTCTTTTGCCCATAGTCTTACTATCTGTTAGGTTCTTGCCGTGCACACACCAAAGGTATCAAAAAAACTATCTTTTATGGACGTACCTCCAACACTACCTTCAGGCATTGCAGTTCAGTGTGCTTCTTGCACCACAGCATCCATCATCATGTCAAAGTTAACCAATAATGATTTTCTCTAACATCTCTTCCTTCCTGGAGTCATTAGCTAACACAGGAAGGGTGACTTGTTGAAACAGTGGTTTATCAGATTCTACTGTAAACACAATGAGTTTGCCCAAACTCTGTGAGTACATTGGTATATGTAATGCAGGTTCAAAAATGATAACTTATCACAATTGACAAGAGGTATTTGCAATTCATCCCCTCATACACACTTTGACACCCATACACATACAGTGGGTATGGAAAGTATTCATACCCCTTTAACCCTTTTCTGACATTAGATGCACTATCCAGTATGACCACCGACGGGATAGTACGTCATATGCGATCAGCCACGCTCACACCTGGATTTGGGGATCCTCTGCTATTCTTTCTTGCAGATCCTCTCCAGTTCCGTCAGGTTGGATGGTGAACGTTAGTGGACAGCCATTTTCAGGTCTCTCCAGAGATGCTCAATTGGGTTTAGGTGAGGGCTCTGGGCCAGTCAAAAATCATCACAGAGTTGTTCTGAAGCCACTCCTTTGTTATTTTAGCTGTGTGCCTAGGGTCATTGTCTTGTTTAAAGGTAAACCTTCGGCCAAGTCTGAGGTCCAGAGTACTATGGAAAAGGTTTTCATCCAGGATATCTCTGTACTTGTCCGCATTCATGTTTCCTTCAATGACAACTCGTCATCCTGTCCCTGCAGCTGAAAAACACCCCATAGCATGATGCTGCCACCACCATGTTTAACTGTTGGGATTGTATAGGGCAGGTAATGAACAGTGCCTAGTTTTCTCCACACATACCACTTAGAATTATCACCAAAAAGTCCTATCTTCGTCTCATCAGACCAGAGAATATTATTTCTCATAGTCTGGTAGTTCTTCTTTTATAGCAAACTCTTTGTGGGTTTTCACATGTCTTGCAATGAGGAGAGGCTTCTGTCAGGCCACTCTGCTATGAAGGTCTGACTGGTGGAGGGCTACAGTGATAGCTGACTTTGTGGAACTTTCTTCCTTCTCCCTACTGCATCTCTGGAGCTCAGCCACAGTGATTTTGGGGTTCTTCTTTATCTGTCTCACCAAGGGTCTTCTCCCATGATTGCTCAGTTTGGCTGGACAGCCAGGACTAGGAAGACTTCTGGTGGTCCAAAATATCTTCCATTTAAGGATTATGGAAGCCACTATGCTCTTAGGAACCTTGAGTACTGCAGAAATTATTTTGTAACCTTGGCCAGATCTGTGCCTTGCCACAATTCTGTCTCTGAGCTTCTTGACCAGTTCCTTTGACCTCATGATTCTCATTTGGTCTGACATGTACTGTGAGCTGTGAGGTCTTATATGAACAGGTGTGTGCCTTTCCAAATCAAGTCCTATCAGTTTAATTAAACACAGCTGGACTTCAATGTAGGAGTAGAACCATCTCAAGGAGGATCATAAGGAAATGGACAGTATGTGACTTAAATGAGTGTCTGAGCAAAGGGTCTGAATACTTATGACCATGTGATATTTCAGTTTTTCTTTTTTAATACATTTGTAAAAATTCTACATTTCTGTTTTTCTCAGTCAAGATGGGTTGTAGAGTGTACATTAATGGGAAAGAAATGAACTTTTTTTAATTTACCAAATGGCTGCAATGAAACAGTGAAAAATTTAAAGGGGTCTGAATACTTTCGGTACCCACTGAATACATGCTGACCCATATACTTACCATCTTTGTTAGTAAAACGGGGTATCAGCTCATAGGATATACTTGCTCCCCTTTAAAATGGTATTTATGTTATAAAAACAGTAAAGGAGTGGGAACACTTCCACAAACTTTATGTGCATGAGTTTTTATATGTCAATGTACATGACTTGTGTAATATGGCATTATGCCTGATTAAAAAGTGGTTTATACTTATGCCTTTACTCACTTTTATTCATTTTACAGTTCCATAGGGCACCATAAAATGTAAAAAATGGGGTTGTCTAGTTTAACAAACAAATATAAAAAAAGGGAAAAGATGAGTCTAGAACAATAGACGACTCTTAAGAACAGCAAATACATCTTACTTGACCTGACTTACTATTTATCTTTTGCCTTGGAAGAAATGATTACACTACCGTTTGCTTAGCATTTCCTAAGGTCTTATTTTATTTCCCAATTCTGGACTTTTAGAGCTCATAAAGTCTGAAGGTAGAGATATAAATCAGAAAAAAAGAAGATATAAACTCCTTAATACAAACTTGAAGACCAAGATTGTTTACTAACACCCTAAAGTAATTTCACCATTATGCCAATGAGCAAAATAATAAGGTTGTAATTCAATCGCTTTCCCCGGAACCAGTCAAAATGACTGTATCCTAAACCTCCTATCTAAAGTTCAATATCTGCCAAGGATTTCAAAGCTGTGTGCCTGCTTGCCTATCTGCTTTCTCAAGTGGTTGTTTCCCTAGAGATTAAAGGGGAAAAAAGGCTGAATGCTTTTAAGTAGGAAGCCATTTCAAAGTGCAGAAGTAGTTTAGGCTTTGTTAAAAGGTTTATGTTCTCAGAGTTTGTGATGTTAAGGATCCCATAACCAATAAAAAATCATTGCTACAAATAAATCATTCTGTAACAGCTGTCAGGTGCATAACAGCAAATGTAACTCATGCTTTTCCCAATTGCATTCCCTCCTCATTACATTTCCACCATAAGTAAGAGATGATTTATCCTTGTAATATACATAAAGGTCTTCTCTTGGAAACTGGATGTTTTCACAGACTCAAAATTGTATTCTCGATGAACTTAGGCAGTAATTACTGTGAAGTGCTGAATTAACACTGGAGATTCACCCGGAATTATCTGGACTTCAGAAATTACAACATTTGTCTTTTACGACCTTTTTCATTGCACTTAGTGTATGAGTACAATGTTATATCCAGGATTAGTAGCTATTTACAGTATACACATATCTTGTCTAAAAACTAGAAAATGATAGTGATGACATAGTGTGAGGCCTAATGTACTCATGGACCTTGTACCAAGTTTTGACAAGAGTTGAGCGGACCTGTGGCAGTTTGGGTTCTTGTACCTGAACAGAACTTTACCCCAAAGTTTAGTTCAGGAACCAGAATCATACCTGAACTTGAATCTGAACATGAACTCCATTGAAAACTTTGGAGCTGGAAAATTCTCTCTCTCTATCTTTCATTCCTCCTGGACTTCCGGGAGAATTCCGTCTTCAGAGTTTAGCACTGGACGCTAACTGTCTAGTACGAACCATGAACTTTTAAGTTCAGGAACTCTCATCTGTAGCCTTGACAATAAAGGCTTATTCACAAGTCAGTATTTTTCAGCAGTGTTTATATGCCAATTTTTATTTTGCCCATTCTGCAAATTCAGCTCGCCGATCTGGCATCAGTGGAACATCCCTTTGGCGGATATTGGCTACTCACAAATGGCACCCTTACAAAATCCAGCTGCTGCAGCATCTCAATGAGGATGACCCAGATCGGGGCGCTGAATTTGCAGAACGGCAAAACAAAAATTGGAACAGGACCCTCAGTTTACACAGACCATTATGTTCAGTGATGAGTAGTGTTGAGCGATACCGTCCGATACTTGAAAGTATCGGTATCGGATAGTATCGGCCGATACCTGAAAAATATCGGATATCGCCGATACCGATATCCGATACCAATACAAGTCAATGGGACATCAAGTATCGGAATGTATCCTGATGGTTCCCAGGGTCTGAAGGAGAGGAAACTCTCCTTCAGGCCCTGGGATCCATAGTGAGGTGTAAAATAAAGAATTAAAATAAAAAATATTGATATGCTCACCTCTCCGGCGGCCCCTGGACATCACGCTGGTAACCGGCCGGCTTCTTTGTTTAAATTGAGCGCGTTTAGGACCTGCGAATGACGTCGCGGCTTCTGATTGGTCGCGTGCCGCTCATGTGACCGCCACGCGACCAATCAGAAGCCGTGACGTCATTCGCAGGTCCTTAATTCCTAGAATTAGGAATTTAGTGAATGAGAATGACGTCGCGGCTTCTGATTGGTCGCGTGGCGGTCACATGAGCGGCACGCGACCAATCAGAAGCCGCGACGTCATTCGCAGGTCCTAAACGCGCTCATTTTAACCCCTTAGTGACAGAGCCAATTTGGTACTTAATGACCAGGCCAATTTTTGCAATTCTGACCACTGTCACTTTATGAGGTTGTAACTCTGGAACGCTTCAACGGATTCTGAGATTGTTTTTTCGTGACATATTGTACTTCATGTTAGTGGTAACATTTCTTCGATATTACTTGTGATTATTTATGAAAAAAACGGAAATATGGCGAAAATTTTTAAAATTTAGCAATTTTCAAACTTTGTATTTTTATGCCCTTAAATCAGAGAGATATGTCACAAAAAATAGTTAATAAATAACATTTCCCACATATCTACTTTACATCAGCACAATTTTGGAAACAAAATTTTTTTTTGTTAGGGAGTTATAAGGGTTAAAAGTTGACCAGCAATTTCTCATTTTTACAACACCATCTTTTTTTAGGGACCACATCACATTTGAAGTCATTTTGAGGGGTCTATATGATAGAAAATAATGAAGTGTGACACCATTCTAAAAACTACACCCCTCAAGGTTCTCAAAACCACATTCAAGAAGTTTATTAACCCTTTATGTGCTTCACAGGAACTGAAACAATGTGGAAGGAAAAAATGAACATTTAACTTTTTTTTGCAAACATCTTAATTCAGAACCATTTTTTTTATTTTCACAAGTGTAAAAACAGAAATGTAATCATAAATTTTGTTATGCATTTTCTCCTGAATATGCCAATACCCCATATGTGGGGGTAAACCACTTTTTGGGCGCACCGCAGAACTTAGAAGTGAAGGAGCGCCGTTTGACTTTTTCAATGCAGAATTGGCTGGAATTGAGATCGGACGCCATGTCACGTTTAGAGAGCCCCTGATGTGCCTAAACAGTGGAAACCCCCCACAAGTGACACCATTTTGGAAACTAGACCCCTTAAGGAACTTATCTAGATGTGTGGTGAGCACTTTGAACCCCCATGTGCTTCACAGAAGTTTATAACATAGAGCCGTGAAAATAAAAAATCGCTTTTGTTTACACAAAAATGATCTTTTCGCCCACAAATTCTTATTTTCACAAGGGTAACAGGAGAAATTAGACCACAAAATTTGTTGTGCGATTTCTCCTGAATACGTCGATACCCCATATGTGAGGGTAAACCACTGTTTGGGCGCACCGCAGAGCTTGGAAGTGAAGGAGCGCCGTTTTACTTTTTCAATGTAGAATTGGCTGGAATTGAGATTGGACGCCATGTCGCGTTTGTAGAGCCTCTGATGTGCCTAAACAGTGGAAACCCCCCACAAGTGACCTCATTTTGGAAACTAGACCCCTTAAGGAACATATCTAGATGTGTGGTGAGCACTTTGAACCCCCATGTGCTTCACAGAAGTTTATAATGTAGAGCCGTGAAAAAAAAAATCGAATTTTTTCTACAAAAATGATCTTTTGGCCCACAAATTTTTATTTTCTCAAGGGTAACAGGAGAAATTAGACCACAAAAGTTGTTGTGCAATTTCTCCTGAGTACGCTGATACCCAATATGTGGGGGTAAACCACTGTTAGGGCGCACCGCAGAGCTTGGAAGAGAAGGAGTGCCGTTTTACTTTTTCAATGTAGAATTGGCTGGAATTGAGATTGGACGCCATGTCGCGTTTGGAGAGCCTCTGATGTGCCTAAACAGTGTAAACCCCCCACAAGTGACACCATTTTGGAAACTAGACCCCTTAAGGAACTTATCTAGATGTGTGGTGAGCACTTTGAAACCCCATGTGCTTCACAGAAGTTTATAACATAGAGCCGTGAAAATAAAAAATCGCTTTTGTTTACACAAAAATGATCTTTTCGCCCACAAATTCTTATTTTCACAAGGGTAACAGGAGAAATTAGACCACTAATGTTGTTGTGCAATTTCTCCTGAATACGTCGATACCCCATATGTGAGGGTAAACCACTGTTTGGGCGCACCGCAGAGCTTGGAAGTGAAGGAGCGCCGTTTTACTTTTTCAATGTAGAATTGGCTGGAATTGAGATTGGACGCCATGTCGCGTTTGTAGAGCCTCTGATGTGCCTAAACAGTGGAAACCCCCCACAAGTGACCCCATTTTGGAAACTAGACCCCTTAAGGAACATATCTAGATGTGTGGTGAGCACTTTGAACCCCCATGTGCTTCACAGAAGTTTATAATGTAGAGCCGTGAAAAAAAAATCGCATTTTTTCTACAAAAATGATTTTTGCCCACAAATTTTTATTTTCACAAGGGTAACAGGAGAAATTAGACCACAAAAGTTGTTGTGCAATTTCTCCTGAGTACGCTGATACCCAATATGTGGGGGTAAACCACTGTTAGGGCGCACCGCAGAGCTTGGAAGAGAAGGAGTGCCGTTTTACTTTTTCAATGTAGAATTGGCTGGAATTGAGATTGGACGCCATGTCGCGTTTGGAGAGCCTCTGATGTGCCTAAACAGTGGAAACCCCCCACAAGTGACACCATTTTGGAAACTAGACCCCTTAAGGAACTTATCTAGATGTGTGGCGAGCACTTTGAACCCCATGTGCTTCACAGAAGTTTATAACGTAGAGCCGTGAAAAAAAAAAATTGCATTTTTTCTACAAAAATGATCTTTTTGCCCACAAATTTTTATTTTCACAAGGGTAACAGGAGAATTTAGACCACAAAAGTTGTTGTGCAATTTCTCCTGAGTACGTCGATACCCAATATGTGGGGGTAAACCACTGTTTGGGCGCACCGCAGAGCTTGGAAGAGAAAGAGTGCCGTTTTACTTTTTCAATGTAGAATTGGCTGGAATTGAGATCGGACGCCATGTCGCGTTTGGAGAGCCCCTGATGTGCCTAAACAGTAGAAATCCCCCACAAGTGACCCCATTTTGGAAACTAGACCCCCCATGGAACTTATCTAGATGTGTGGTGAGAACCTTGAATGCCCAAGTGCTTCACAGAAGTTTATAATGCAGAGCCGTGAAAATAAAAAATATTTTTTTTTCCACAAAAAAGATTTTTTAGCCCCCAAGTTTTATTTTCACAAGGGTAACAAGAGAAATTGGACCCCAAAAGTTGTTGTCCAATTTGTCCTGAGTATGCTGGTACCCCATATGTGAAGGGAAAACCACTGTTTGGGCGCACGGCAGAGCTCGGAAGGAAGGAGCGCCGTTTTGGAATGCAGACTTTGATAGAATGGTCTGCGGGTATTATGTTGCGTTTGCAGAGCCCCTGATGTACCTAACCAGTAGAAACCCTCCACAAGTGACCCCATTTTGGAAACTAGACCCCCCAAGGAACTTATCTAGATGTGTGGTGAGAACTTTGAATGCCCAAGTGCTTCACAGAAGTTTAGAATGCAGAGTCGTGAAAATAAAAAATATTTTTTTTTCCACAAAAAAGATATTGTAGCCCCCAAGTTTTTATTTTCACAAGGGTAACAGGAGAAATTGGACTGCAATAGTTGTTGTCCAATTTATCCCGAGTACACTGATGTGCCATATGTGGGGGTAAACCACTGTTTAGGCGCACGGCAGAGCTCGGAAGGGAAGGAGCGCCTTTTTGGAATGCAGACTTTGATAGAATGGTCTGCGGGCATTATGTTGCGTTTGCAGAGCCCCTGATGTACCTAAACTGTAGTAACCCCCCACAAGTGACCCCATTTTGGAAACTAGACCTCCCAAGGAACTTATCTAGATGTGTGGTGAGAACTTTGAATGCCCAAGTGCTTCACAGAAGTTTAGAATGCAGAGTCGAGAAAATAAAAAAATATTTTTTTTTTCACAAAAAAGATATTGTAGCCCCCAAGTTTTTATTTTCACAAGGGTAACAAGAGAAATTGGACCCCACAAGTTGTTGTCGAATTTATCCCGAGTACGCTGATGCCCCATATGTGGGGGTAACCCACTGTTTGGGCGCACGGCAGAGCTCAGAAGGGAGGGAGCACCATTTGACTTTTTGAGCGCAAAATTGGCTGTCGTGTTTGGAGACCCCCTGATGTACCTAAACAGTGGAAACCGCCAATTCTAGCTCCAACCCTAACCCCAACACACCCCTAACCCTAATCCCAACCTGATCCATAATCCTAATCACTAACCCTAACCATAATCACAACCCTTACCCCAAAACAACCCTAATGTCAACCCTAACCATAACCCTAATCAAAACCCTAAATCCAACACACCCCTAATCCTAATCTCAACCCTAACCTCAAACCTAACCCTAATCCCAATACACCCCTAATCACAACCCTAACCTTAACCCTAATCCTAAACCTAACCCTAATCCCAAGCGTAACCCTAATGCCAACCCTAACCCTAATACCAACCCTAATCCAAACCCTAACACTAATCCCAGCTCTAACCCTAACTTTAGCCCCAACCCTAGCCCTAACTTTAGCCCCAACCCTAACCCTAGCCCTAAGGCTACTTTCACACTTGCGTCGTTTGGCATCCGTCGCAATCCGTCGTTTTGGACAAGAAACGGATCCTGCAAATGTGCCCGCAGGAGGCGTTTTTTGCCCATAGACTTGTATTGCCGACGGATCGTGACGGATGGCCACACGTCGCGTCCGTCGTGCACTGGATCAGTTGTGTTTTGGCGGACCGTCGGCACAAAAAAAGTTCAATGAAACGTTTTTTTGTACGTCGCATCCGCCATTTCTGACCGCGCATGCGTGGCCGTAACTCCGCCCCCTCCTCCCCAGGACATAGATTGGGCAGCGGATGCGTTGAAAAACTACAGCTGCTGCCCACGTTGTGCACAATTTTCACAACATCCGTCGGTATGTCGGGCCGACGCATTGCGACGGCCCCATACCGACGTAAGTGTGAAAGAAGCCTAACCCTAACCCTAGCCCTAACCCTAGCCCTAGCCCTAACCCTACCCCTAACCCTACCCCTAACCCTAACCCTACCCCTAACCCTACGCCTAACCCTACCCCTAACCCTAACCCTACCCCTAACCCTACCCCTAACCCTACCCTAACCCTACCCCTAACCCTAACCCTACCCCTAACCCTACCCCTACCCCTAACCCTAACCCTACCCCTAACCCTACCCTAACCCTACCCCTAACCCTACCCCTAACCCTACCCCTAACCCTACCCCTAACCCTACCCTAACCCTACCGCTAACCCTAACCCTACCCCTAACCCTAACCCTACCCCTAACCCTAATTTTAGCCCCAACTGCTGTTCTCCTGCCGGCCGGCAGATGGAGACAGATGGCGGGCGCACTGCGCATGCGCCCGCCATGTTCTTCTGCCGGCGGCCAGGAGGAGCAGCAAGAGGATCCAGGGACACAGGTGAGTATTGTAGGGTCCCCGAATCCCCCTATTTCTCCTCCCCAGGACATAGATTGGGCAGCGGATGCATTGAAAAACTACAGCTGCTGCCCACGTTGTGCACAATTTTCACAACATCCGTCGGTATGTCGGGCCGACGCATTGCGACGGCCCCATAGCGACGTAAGTGTGAAAGAAGCCTAACCCTAACCCTAGCCCTAACCCTAGCCCTAACCCTAGCCCTAACCCTAACCCTACCCCTAACCCTACCCCTAACCCTAACCCTACCCCTAACCCTACCCCTAACCCTACCCCTAACCCTAACCCTAACCCTAACCCTACCCCTAACCCTACCCCTAACCCTACCCTAACCCTACCCCTAACCCTACCCCTACCCCTAACCCTACCCCTACCCCTAACCCTAACCCTACCCCTAACCCTACCCTAACCCTACCCCTAACCCTACCCCTAACCCTACCCCTAACCCTACCCCTAACCCTACCCTAACCCTACCCCTAACCCTACCCCTAACCCTACCCCTAACCCTACCCTAACCCTACCCCTAACCCTAACCCTACCCCTAACCCTAACCCTACCCCTAACCCTAATTTTAGCCCCAACTGCTGTTCTCCTGCCGGCCGGCAGATGGAGACAGATGGCGGGCGCACTGCGCATGCGCCCGCCATGTTCTTCTGCCAGCGGCCAGGAGGAGCAGCAAGAGGATCCAGGGACACAGGTGAGTATTGTAGGGTCCCCGAATCCCCCTATTTTTCTGTCCTCTGATGTGCGATCACATCAGAGGACAGAGAATTACACTTTACTTTTTTTTTTTTTTTTTTGCGGTCGCCGGTAAACAGTTAATTACCGGCGATCGCAAAACAGGGGTCGGTAAAACCGACCCCGATCATGCTCTTGGGGGTCTCGGCTACCCCCGGCAGCCGAGACCCCAAAGATTTTCGCGGGGCCGGCCGGCGGGCGCACTGCGCATGCGCCCGCCATTTTGAAGATGGCGGCACCCACCGGGAGACACGAGGAGCATCGGGGGAGCTAGGTGAGTATTGGGGGGCCACCTGGGACCCCTTTTCTCTGTCCTCCGATGTGCGACCACATCGGAGGACAGAGAAATTAAAAAGAGATCGCGTTTTTTTTTTTTTTTTTGCGATCGCCGGTAAACGGTTAATTACCGGCGATCGCAAATGCGGGGTGGGTTAAAAACCCCCCGAATCATGTTCTCTGGGGTCTCGGCTATCCCCGGCAGCCGAGACCCCGGAGAAAATTGGCCTCTGGGGGGCGCTATTTACTTTTTCCACAGCGCCGTTAATTAACGGCGCTGTGGTTTAAGTACCCTTAGCGGCCGCCGTTAAAAGGCGTATCGGCGGTCGCTAAGGGGTTAAACAAAGAAGCCGGCCGGTTACCAGCGTGATGTCCAGGGGCCGCCGGAGAGGTGAGCATATCAATATTTTTTATTTTAATTCTTTATTTTACACATCCCTATTGATCCGATACCGATACCCGATTCCACAAAAGTATCGGATCTCGGTATCGGAATTCCGATACCGCAGGTATCGGCCGATACCCGATACTTGCGGCATCGGAATGCTCAACACTAGTGATGAGACAAACTTTTTTGGGTGGGCCATTTATATGGATACACCTAAATAACATTGGAATGGTGACAGTTTTCTTGCGTAGGGTGTCTTGCATTGAAATCTGCTGCAATGACCCGGGTACTGCATTCACCAGACATCAACAGAATTTCTATCCAAGCAATCATTTGTGTATTTTTTTCTGACAAAGAAAAATGGTCAAAGTAAAAAAAAAAGCACAGTGCTTTCAGACCTCAAATAATGCAAAGAAAACAAGTTCATAATCATTTAGAAACAACAATACTAATGTTTTAACTCAGGAAGAGTTCAGAAATCAATATTTTGTGGAATAACCATGATTTTTAATCACAGCTTTCATGCGTCTTGGCATGCTTTCTACCAATCTTTCACACTGCTTCTGGCGCAAAAATTTAAGCAGTTCTTCTTTGTTTGATTGCTTGTGTCTATGCATCATCCTCTTGATTACAGAGATTTTCAATGGGGTTCAGGTCTGAAGATTGGGCTGCCCATGATAGGGTTTTGATGTGGTGATCTCTTTTTTCCAGAGCTGTCTATCTATCTATCTATCTATCTATCTATCTATCTATCTATCTATCTATCTATCTATCTATCTATCTATCTTGTGAGGTAGTGAGGGGATCATATGATAGATATATATCCTCCAGGTTGCGCATAGAAGCGTATTGGAGTGCATTGCAGTCAAAGACATAGCTGTGGTTGCAGTGCAAAATAAAGGTAAGCGTGGACTCGGTTAAGTTATTGGCCAAGGCAATGTTTAGGAAAACCCATTAACCCCTTAATCCCATATGATGTACTATCCCGTCGAGGTGGGGTGGGCCTTAATTCCCACCGACGGGATAGTACGTCATAGCGATCGGCCGCGCTCACGGGGGGAGTGCGGCCGATCGCGGCCGGATTTCAGCTGACTATCACAGCTGACATCCGGCACTATGTGCCACTATGTGCCAGGAGCGGTCCCTCCGCTCCCGACACATTAACCCCCGGCACACCGCGATCAAACATGATCGCGGTGTGCCGGCGGTACAGGGAAGCATCGTGCAGGGAGGGGGCTCCCTGCGTGCTTCCCTGAGACGATCGGTACATGGTGATGTGCTCACCTTGTACCGAGCGTCTTCTCCCTGCAGGCCCCGGATACAAAATGGCCACGGGGCTTGCACGGAGTACTTCCGGGTCGACTGCAGGTGCTGGTAAGCCTGCAGCGATGTGAGTGAGATCGCCGATCTTACAGAGTGCTGTGCAAACTGTAAGATCGGCGATCTGTGATGTCCCCCCCTGGGACAAAGTAAAAAAGTTAAAAAAAAATTTTCCACATGTGTAAAATAAAAATAAAAAATTACTAAATAAATAAATTTAAAAAAAATATTATTTCCATAAATACATTTCTTTATCTAAAAAAACAAAAAAAAAACAATAAAAGTAAACATATTTAGTATCGCCGTGTCCGTAACGACCCAACCTATAAAACTGTCCCACTAGTTAATCCCTTCAGTGAACACCGTAAGAAAAAAAAAAAACGAGCCAAAAAACAACGCTTTATTATCATACCGCCGAACAAAAAGTGGAATAACACGCGATCAAAAAGACAGATGTAAATAACCATGGTACCGCTGAAAATGTCATCTTGTCCCGCAAAAAACGAGCTGCCACAAAGCATAATAAGCAAAAAAATAAAAAAAAGTTGTAGTCCTGAGAATAAAGCGATGCAAAAATAATTATTTTTTCTATAAAATAGCTTTTATCGTATAAAAGCGCCAAAACATAAAAAAATTATATAAATGATATATCGCTGTAATTGTACTGACCCAAAGAATAAAACTATTTTATCAATTTTACCAAACGCGGAACGGTATAAACGCCTCCCCCAAAAGAAATTCATGAATAGCTGGTCTTTGGTCATTCTGCCTCACAAAAATTGGAATAAAAAGTGATCAAAAACTGACACGTCTCCAAACATGTAACCAATAAAAACGTCATCTCGTCCCGCAAAAAACAAGACCTCAGATGACTCTGTGGTCCAAAATATGGAAAAATTATAGGTCTCAAAATGTGGAGACGCAAAAACTTTTTTGCTATAAAAAAGCGTCTTTTAGTGTGTGACAGCTGCCAATCATAAAAATCCGATATAAAAAATGCCATAAAAGTAAATCAAACCCCTCCTTCATCACCCCCTTAGTTAGGGAAAAATAATAAAATTAAAAAAATGTATTTATTTCCATTTTCCCTTCAGGGCTAGGGTTAGGGCTAGGGTTAGGGCTAGGGTTAGGGCTAGGGTTAGGGTTAGGGCTAGGGCTAGGGTTAGGGCTAGGGTTAGGGTTAGGGCTAGGGTTAGGGCTAGGGTTGGGGCTGGGGTTAGGGCTAGGGTTAGGGCTAGGGTTAGGGTTGGGGCTAGGGTTGGGGTTAGGGTTGGGGCTAGGGTTAGGGTTGGGGTTAGGGTTAGAGCTAAAGTTAGGGTTAGGGTTGGGGCTAAAGTTAGGGTTAGGGTTGAGGCTAAAGTTAGGGATAGCGTTTGAATTATATTTACGGTTGGGATTAGGGTTGGGATTAGAATTAGGGGTGTGTCAGGGTTAGGGGTGTGGTTAGGGTTACCGTTAGGATTAGGGTTAGGGGTGTTGTTGGATTAGGGTTTCAGGTAGAATTGGGGAGTTTCCACTGTTCAGGCACATCAGGGGCTCTCCAAACGCGACATGGCGTCCGATCTCAATTCCAGCCAATTCTGCGTTGAATAAGTTAAACAGTGCTCCTTCCCTTCCGAGCTCTCTGGTGCGCCCAAACAGGGGTTTACCCCAACATATGGGGTATCAGCATACTCAGGACAAATTGGACAACAACTTTTGGGGTCCAAGTTCTCTTGTTATCCTTGGGAAAATAAAAATGTGGGGGGCTAAATATCATTTTTGTGGGAAAAATAAGATTTTTTTATTTTCGCTGCTCTGCGTTGTAAACTGCAGTGAAACACTTGGGGGTTCAAAGTTCTCACAACACATCTAGATAAGTTCCTTGGGAGGTCTAGTTTCCAATATGGGGTCACTTGTGGGGGGTTTGTACTGTTTGGGTACATCAGGGACTCTGCAAATGCAACGTGATGCCTGCAGACCAATCCATCTAAGTCTGTATTCCAAATGGCGCTCCTTCCCTTCTGAGCTCTGCCATGCGCCCAAACAGTGGTTCCCCCCCACACATGGGGTATCAGCTTACTCAGGACAATCAGGACAATAACTTTTTGGGGTCCAATTTATCCTGTTACCCTTGTGAAAATACAAAACTGGGGCTAAAATATCATTTTTGTGAAAAAAAAGAATTTTTATTTTCACGGCTCTGCGTTATAAACTGTAGTGAAACACTTAGGGGTTCAAAGCTCTCACAACACATCTAGATAAGTTCCTTGGGGGGTCTAGTTTCCAATATGGGGTCACTTGTGGGGGTTTCTACTGTTTGTGTACATCAGGGGCTCTGCAAATGCAACGTGACGCCTGCAGACCAATACATCTAAGTCTGTATTCCAAATGGCGCTCCTTCCCTTCCGAGCTCTGCCATGCGCCCAAACAGTGGTTCCCCCCACATGTGGGGTATCGGCGTAATCAGAACAAATTGGACAACAACTTGAGGGGTCCAATTTATCCTGTTACCCTTGTGAAAATACAAAACTGGGGGCTAAAAAATCATTTTTGTGAAGAAAAAAAAAAGAATTTTTATTTTCACGGCTCTGCGTTATAAACTAGTGAAACACTTGGGGGTTCAAAGTTCTCATAACACATCTAGATAAGTTCCTTGGGGGGTCTAGTTTCCAATATGGGGTCACTTGTGGGGGGTTTCTACTGTTTGGGTACATCAGAGGCTCTGCAAATGCAACGTGATGCCTGCAGACCAATCCATCTAAGTGTTGTGAATTCTGTTGTCGAACTCCCTCCTGTGGTCGTGAATGGTACTTCGGCGAGTTCTGTCTATGGTCTCCCTCTGGTGGCTGTGAGTGAAGCTGCTGCTTCTGAGGTTCCTTACACAGGTGACGTGGTTTTTCCTTTGGTTGACTGCTCTATTTAACTCCACTCAGATCGTTACTCCATGCCAGCTGTCAATGTTTTTGCATTGGTTCAGTTCGCTCCTGGATCTCTCTGGTGACCTGCCTTCTCCTGCAGAAGCTAAGTTCCTGATAGTCATTATTTGTTCATTGTTTTCTTGTCCAGCTGGTTTTCATGATTTTGTCTTGCTAGCTGGAAGCTCTGGGATGCAGAGTGGCCCCTCCGCACCGTGAGTCAGTGCGGAGGTCTTTTTTGCACACTCTGCGTGGTCTTTTGTAGGTTTTTGTGCTGATCGCAAAGTTACCTTTCCTATCTGTTAGGGCTAGCGGAACGCAGCAAATAATAAGACAGATAGAGTATGGTGCGTTCGCAGCCCGGGGTCCACCGTGCAGAGATGGAACCTGCTGCCAAGTAATGACGGACTATATGGCGGTACTCATAAGTATACACACGTGGGTTAAACTTCACCCAGCGTGAAGGAAGCGATCCTGTTGCGTCACAGGACCGCGGTACCGCACATAGAGTGCGAGCAAGTAGTCAGCGAACTCAACCCCAACTAGGATTGAAGTCCGATTAGACCCTTGCTGGCACAACACCGCAACTGGGTGTGTAAAGAAACTAAATAACAATTTTTAAGGCACAAGAGTGCATGTGGTGCTGCACTGACGAACGCCACTAACCACCCAGGCTTGGGTAAGGAAAGCACAGAGGAAGTGCACGGCGCCGTACTGGCGGTCACAGCAACTGACGCTGTAATGTGTGATTAGTGCTGTAGGCTAAGTCGGGCGCTAGATAGCAACCATACTCCTTCCGCGAACAGGCATTCAATAGGGTAGGGGTATCCAAGGACGGCTTGCACTCACAACATACACACATTAACAATTGTACACTAGCGCATGGCCGTGCGGTCATGTGCAGTTTATATAGCTGCAGCACAGGAAGTGGCCACAGAAACTTTGCCCTTCCAAGACCTGCCAAGAGGATTAATGGAATGTGCTGCAGAGCCTGAGCACATGACCCTCGATCTCCAACGGGAGATCTTGCCCTGGGCATGCTCAGTGTGTGCAGACAAGGACTTAGTCCCAGAGAAGTCCGCTCGCTGCTGACCAGCACTGGCTTTAATGGCAGAAGCTGAAGAAGCAGCAGTAACTCTCTGTACAGAGTGAGACCGAGCAAGACGCTGGGACCGACGTCCTTGCTGAGCAGACTCCACTGCGGCTGGATGAGAATGGGAGACCGCAGCGGAGATGGCTCGAGATTCCCCCTGTGCAGAAGCGGGAACTCGAGACCTAACATTACCCCCCCTCCTAG
Organism: Ranitomeya imitator; assembly: GCF_032444005.1. Lineage (NCBI taxonomy): Eukaryota > Metazoa > Chordata > Amphibia > Anura > Dendrobatidae > Ranitomeya > Ranitomeya imitator. Next base: position 1,098,709,113 of record NC_091282.1, on the reverse strand, counting down.
GGACCCCCCTCCTTGGGCCTCGCTATGCTCGAAGGCAGCAATGAGCTGTGGAGCCCGAATGTTTTCAGCAGGCTCCCATGACCTGTCCTCCGGGCCATAACCCTTCCAATCCACCAGATAGAACTTTTTGCCGCGTACCACCTTGCACCCCAAAATAGCGTTCACCTCGTAATCGTCCGTAGACGAACCCGATGTCCCGGCAGATGACTCGGAAAACCGGGACATGTATACGGGTTTCAAGAGGGACACATGAAAGGTGTCGGTGATTCCCAAGCGTGGAGGAAGAGCCAAACGGTAGACCACAGGATTAACCCGTTCGAGAACCTTGAAGGGACTCAAGTAGCGAGGAGCAAACTTAGTGGACTCAACTCGCAGCCTGATGTTACGGGCGGAGAGCCACACCAAGTCGCCAGGAGCAAAGGTCGGAGCGGGGCGCCGATGAACATCGGCGGAGGACCTCATTCTCTCCTTGGAGGCCCGAATGGCATCCTACGTGCGGTCCCAAATGTCCCGTGCCTCCACAGCCCAGTCTGCCACCCTGGAGTCAGCAGAAGACACAGGCATGGGCACAGGAACACGCGGATGCTGGCCGTAATTTAGGAGGAAAAGAGTCTGACCGGTGAAGTCGGCTATGGCATTGTTAAGTGCAAACTCTGCCCACGGTAGCAAGGATGCCCAGTCATCCTGCCTGGCAGAAACAAAATGTCGTAAATATGTGACCAAGGTCTGGTTGGCCCTCTCTACCAACCCATTCGTCTCAGGATGATATGCCGAAGAGAGATTTAACTCAATACTGAGTAGACGACAAAGCTCTCTCCAGAATCGAGACGCAAACTGGGGACCCCGGTCACTAACAATTTTGTCTGGCATACCGTGTAGGCGAAAGATATGCTTGACGAACAAAACAGCCAACGCCCGTGCAGAAGGTAGCCGTGGAAGAGGCACCAAGTGCACCATTTTGGAAAAATGGTTGGTGATCACCCAGATAATGGTGCAGTTACGAGACTTGGGTAAGCCCACCACAAAGTCCATCCCGATCATCTCCCAGGGCCTGTCCGCCACCGGCAGAGGATAAAGCAAACCAGCTGGCCGTTGCCGAGGAGTCTTGTTCTTGGCGCAAGAGACACACGCCCGAACATACTCTGCGACATCACGAGCCATATGCGGCCACCAGTATGTCCTCGCCAGTAACTCAGATGTCCTTTTGGTACCAAAATGTCCACCCACCCTGGACGAGTGTGCCCAAGAGAGAACCTCCGGTCGCAAACTGGATGGAACAAAAGTCTTGCCCGGGGGCACAGACTCTAGCGAAACCGGGGCTACAGTTCTCAAGCTCTCAGTGGGGACAATAAGCCGAGGCTCCTCCTCCTCCTCCGCAGATGACACAACGGAGCGAGAGAGAGCGTCGGCCCGAATGTTCTTCTCCCCAGAAAGAAAATGGAGGGTGAAATGAAACCGGGAGAAGAATAAGGACCATCTGGCCTGGCGAGAATTCAACCGCTGGGCTGTCTGCAGGTACACCAAATTTTTATGGTCTGTGAAGACTTGGAAGGGAAAACGTGCTCCCTCCAAGAGATGTCTCCACTCCGAGAAAGCCAACTTCATGGCTAGCAACTCCCTGTCCCCGATGGAATAATTCCTCTCTGCTGGTGAGAAGGTCTTGGAGAAAAAGAAGCAAGGATGCTTCCGACCTTGAGCATCCTTTTGGAAGAGGACTGCTCCAGCACCAACAGAAGAGGCATCCACCTCCATGATAAATGGCTTATCAACATCGGGGCGATGTAGGATGGGAGCGCTAGCGAAGTGTGACTTTATAGAGTTAAAGGCCTTGGAGACCTCCTCAGACCACAATTTGGGATTCACCCCCTTCTTGGTGAGGGCAACCAAGGGAGCTACCAAAGTTGAGAAGTGAGGAATGAACTGGCGATAATAATTAATGAACCCCATAAAGCGCTGCACCGCTTTAAGAGAATGGGGCTCCTGCCAGTCCATCACAGCCTGTAGTTTAGCAGGATCCATAGCCAATCCCTGGGCAGAGATGATGTAGCCTAGGAAAGGTAAGGACTCCTGCTCAAACATACACTTCTCCAACTTGGCATAGAGGGAGTTTGCCCGTAGGAGGTCGAAGACTTTGCAAACATCTCTCCGGTGGGAGTCAATATCTGGAGAGTAGATGAGAATATCATCCAGATACACTACGACCGAGGTGGAAAGCATATCCCGGAAGATATCGTTCACAAACTCTTGGAAAACGGCCGGGGCATTACAGAGCCCGAAGGGCATCACCAGATATTCATAGTGCCCATCCCTGGTGTTAAAAGCCGTCTTCCATTCGTCCCCCTCACGGATGCGAATCAGGTTGTAAGCACCCCGCAGATCTAGTTTAGTAAATACCCTTGCTCCCCGAAGCCTATCGAAGAGCTCAGATATCAAGGGCAAAGGATACTTATTTTTAACGGTGATGGCGTTAAGACCCCTGTAGTCTATGCATGGACGTAGTTCCCCATTCTTCTTCTGCACGAAGAAGAACCCTGCCCCAGCAGGTGACATTGACTTCCTAATGAATCCTCTTGCCAGATTTTCCTGGATGTACTGTGACATTGCCTCCGTCTCCGGGAGAGATAGCGGATAGACTCGACCCCGGGGAGGATCAGCACCAGGCAAGAGATCAATAGGACAGTCATAGGGGCGATGGGGCGGAAGGATCTCCGCCGCCTTTTTGGAGAACACGTCTGCATAAGACCAATACTGCTTGGGGAGAGAGGAAAGATCTGCGGGTACCTCAGTAGTAGCAACCTGAACGCACTCCCTCTGACACCTACCCCCACAAGATTCGCCCCATCCCAGGATTCTGCCAGAGGACCACTCGATATGAGGAGAGTGGTACCGTAGCCAAGGTATTCCCAACAGGACCTCATCAATTCCCTCAGGAATGACGAGCAGAGATATAATCTCCTGATGAGATGGCGACATGGACAGAGTAAAAGGGATGGTCTGGTGTGTTATCTGTGAGGGCAGTGTCGACCCATTCACCACTCGTACCGTTACTGGTTGAGCTAGCATAACCAGGGGTATTGCGTGACGTTGGGCGAAGGCAGAAGACATGAAATTGCCCTCCGCCCCAGAATCCACGCAGAGCTCTACCGAGTGGGAGAATGAGCCTATAGTAATTGTCCCCTTAAAGGACAATTTAGAGGCAAACGTCGCCGTGTCTAGTGCACCTCCACCTACTACCACTATACGCTGACGTTTCCTCGACCGCTGAGAACATCTGGTGGCTAGATGTCCCGACTGCTGGCATACATGACAGACCTTGAGTGCACAAACGGTCCGGGACTTAGATCCCGCTTGTGACACTTCCCTGGCCTCATGTGACTCAGGAACCAGAACCGGAGATTCCAGAGGTTTGGCGAAGGTAGGAGCCAGCCGAAACCTCTGCCTACACTGGGATCGCTCTAACCTCCGCTCGTTAAAACGGAGGTCAATTCAAGTGGAGACAGTTATTAACTCCTCTAGTGAGGCAGGAATCTCCCTAGTGGCCAGAGCGTCCTTAACGTGGTCAGCCAGGCCCCTCCAAAATATGGGGATAAGAGCTTTATCCGACCAATCCAGCTCAGAAGCTAATGTGTGGAATTGGATGGCAAAATGACTGACCAAGGACTCACCCTGAGTTAATGCCAGCAGTTGGAGCGCAGTATCATGGGTGACTTGAGGTCCTAAAAAGACCTGTTTCAGAGTGCTCAGAAACAGCGGAGCACTCTGCACCACATGATCGCCACGCTCCCACAGCGGCGTAGCCCATTCCAACGCCCTGTCCGACAAGAGAGACACTATAAATCCCACCTTAGCCCGCTCTGTGGGAAAACGTGCAGCCTGGAGCTCGAGGTGAATAGAGCACTGACTCACAAATCCCCTACAAAATTTGCTATCACCAGAAAATTTTTCTGGCAGCGGGAGGTGAGAAAATGTCGGAGCAGGGGTGGCAATGGACAGGGTTGCTGCAGCCACGCTAGCAGCCTGTACAGCAACTGGAGTAACATCCACAGCTGAGGTTGCGCTCTCAAGAGCTGCCAACCTACCCTCCAGCTGCTGGATATACCGCAAGGATTGCTGTTTGTCCGTCATTACTAGCCAGACCCTGGCGCTAGTGTAATGTTAGAGCTAGCGGAACGCACCAAATAATAAGACAGATAGAGTATGGTGCGTTCGCAGCCCGGGGTCCACCGTGCAGAGATGGAACCTGCTGCCAAGTAATGATGGACTATATGGCGGTACTCATAAGTATACACACGTGGGTTAAACTTCACCCAACGTGAAGGAAGCGATCCTGTTGCGTCACAGGACCGCGGTACCGCACATAGAGCGCGAGCAAGTAGTCAGCGAACTCAACCCCAACTAGGATTGAAGTCCGATTAGACCCTTGCTGGCACAACACCGCAACTGGGTGTGTAAAGAAACTAAATAACAATTTTTAAGGCACAAGAGTGCATGCGGTGCCGCACTGACGAACGCCACTAACCACCCAAGCTTGGGTAAGGAAAGCACAGAGGAAGTGCACGGCGCCGTACTGGCGGTCACAGCAACTGACGCTGTAATGTGTGATTAGTGCTGTAGGCTAAGTCGGGCGCTAGATAGCAACCATACTCCTTCCGCGAACAGGCATTCAATAGGGTAGGGGTATCCAAGGACGACTTGCACTCACAACATACACACATTAACAATTGTACACTAGCGCATGGCCGTGCGGTCATGCGCAGTTTATATTGCTGCAGCACAGGAAGTGGCCACAGAAACTTTGCCCTTCCAAGACCTGCCAAGAGGACCAATGGAATGTGCTGCAGAGCCTGAGCACATGACCCTCGATCTCCAACGGGAGATCTTGCCCTGGGCATGCTCAGTGTGTGCAGACAAGGACTTAGTCCCAGAGAAGTCCGCTCGCTGCTGAATAGCACTGGCTTTAATGGCAGAAGCTGAAGAAGCAGCAGTAACTCTCTGTACAGAGTGAGACCGAGCAAGACACTGGGACCGACGTCCTTGCTGAGCAGACTCCACTGTGGCTGGATGAGAATGGGAGACCGCAACGGAGATGGCTCGAGATTCCCCCTGTGCAGAAGCAGGAACTCGAGACCTAACACTATCCTCTGTCTATTTAGTAAGTCTGGCCTCCCTTTGCTGAAACCTGTTTCATTTCTGCGTTTGTGACTTTCATCTTTACTCACAGTCAATATATGTGGGGGGCTTCCTTTACCTTTGGGGAATTTCTCTGAGGCAAGGTAGGCTTTATTTTCTATCTCTAGGGCTAGATAGTTCTTAGGCTGTGACGAGGCGCCTAGGTCTGGTCAGGAGCGCTCCACGGCTATTTCTAGTGTGTGTGATAGGATTAGGGCTTGCGGTCAGCAGAGCTCCCACATCCCAGAGCTCGTCCTGTATGTGGTTTAGCTATCAGGTCAATCCGGGTGCTCCTAACCACCAGGTCATAACAGTACAGCTGGCCCAAAGTATTAATGCATCTCAATAGAGGGATAAGAGAACTTCTGAGACCATTTTTTTTCTTTGCACTGTGTTTTGTCTTTCTTTTCCCCTAGACCTTTGGGTGCTTCAGGACACAGGTGTAGATATGGACATTCAAGGTCTGTCCTCTTGTATGGATCATCTCTCTGCAAGGGTACAAAACATTCAAGATTTTGTGGTTCAGAATCCTATGTTAGAGCCTAAAATTCCTATTCCTGACTTATTTTCTGGGATAGATCTAGGTTCTTGAATTTCAAAAATAATTGTAAACTGTTTCTAGCTTTGAAACCCCGCTCCTCTGGTGACCCCGTTCAACAGGTAAAAATCATTATTTCTTTGTTCGTGGTGACCCTCAAGACTGGGCATTTTCCCTTGCGCCAGGAGATCCGGCATTGCGTGATGTTGATGCGTTTTTTCTGGCGCTTGGATTGCTTTATGATGAACCAAATTCAGTGGATCAGGCAGAGAAAATCTTGCTGGCTTTGTGTCAGGGTCAGGATGAAACGGAGGTGTACTGTCAGAAGTTTAGAAAGTGGTCTGTGCTTACTCAGTGGAATGAATGTGCCCTGGCGGCAATTTTCAGAAAGGGTCTTTCTGAAGCCCTTAAGGATGCCATGGTGGGATTTCCCACGCCTGCTGGTCTGAATGAGTCTATGTCTTTGGCCATTCAGATCGATCGGCGCATGCGTGAGCGCAAAGCTGTGCACCATCTGGCGGTATTCTCTGAGCATAGGCCTGAGCCTATGCAGTGTGATAGGACTTTGACCAGAGCTGAACGGCAAGAACACAGACGTCGGAATGGGCTGTGTTTTTACTGTGGTGAATCCACTCATGCTATCTCCGATTGTCCTAAGCGCACTAAGCGGTTCGCTAGGTCTGCCACCATTGGAATGGTACAGTCTAAATTTCTTTTGTCCGTTACTCTGATTTGCTCTCTGTCGTCCTATTCTGTAATGGCATTTGTGGATTCAGGCGCTGCCCTGAATTTGATGGACTTGGAGTTTGCCAGGCGCTGTGGTTTTTTCTTGGAGCCCTTGCAGTATCCTATTACATTGAGAGGAATTGATGCTACGCCTTTGGCCAAGAATAAGACTCATTACTGGACTCAATTGACCATGTGCATGGCTCCTGCACATCAGGAGGATATTCGCTTTTTGGTGTTGCATAATCTGCATGATGTGGTCGTTTTGGGGTTGCCATGGCTACAAGTCCATAATCCAGTGTTAGATTGGAAATCTATGTCTGTGTCCAGCTGGGGTTGTCAGGGGGTACATGGTGATGTTCCATTGCTCTCAATTTCACCTTCCACTCCTTCTGAAGTCCCTGAGTTTTTATCAGATTACCGGGATGTATTTGAAGAGCCCAAATCTGGTGCCCTACCTCCTCATAGGGATTGCGACTGTGCTATTGATTTGATTCCTGGTAGTAAGTTTCCTAAGGGCCGTCTGTTTAATTTATCTGTGCCAGAGCACGCCGCTATGCGGAGTTATATAAAGGAATCCTTGGAGAAGGGTCATATTCGTCCGTTGTCGTCACCATTGGGAGCAGGGTTCTTTTTTGTGGCCAAGAAGGATGGTTCTTTGAGACCTTGTATTGATTACCGCCTTCTTAATAAGATCACAGTCAAATTTCAGTATCCTTTGCCGCTGCTGTCTGATTTATTTGCTCGGATTAAGGTGGCTAGTTGGTTCACCAAGACAGATCTTCGTGGTGCGTATAATCTTGTGCGAATTAAACAGGGTGATGAATGGAAGACGGCATTTAATACGCCCGAGGGCCATTTTGAGTACCTGGTTATGCCATTCGGGCTTTCTAATGCTCCATCTGTGTTTCAGTCCTTTATGCATGACATCTTCCGAGAGTACCTGGATAGATTCATGATTGTATATTTGGATGACATTTTGGTCTTTTCGGATGATTGGGAATCTCATGTGAAGCAGGTCAGAATGGTGTTCCAGGTCCTTCGTGCGAATTCCTTGTTTGTGAAGGGGTCAAAGTGTCTCTTTGGAGTTCAGAAGGTTTCATTTTTGGGTTTCATTTTTTCCCCTTCTACTATCGAGATGGACCCTGTTAAAGTTCAGGCCATTTACGATTGGACTCAGCCGACATCTGTGAAGAGCTTGCAGAAGTTCCTGGGCTTTGCTAATTTTTATCGTCGCTTCATCGCTAACTTTTCCAGTGTTGCTAAGCCGTTGACTGATTTGACCAAGAAAGGTGCTGATGTGGTCAATTGGTCCTCTGCGGCTGTAGAGGCTTTTCAGGAGTTGAAGCGTCGTTTTGCTTCTGCCCCTGTGTTGTGCCAGCCAGATGTTTCGCTCCCTTTTCAGGTTGAGGTTGATGCTTCTGAAATTGGAGCAGGGGCTGTTTTGTCGCAAAGAAGTTCTGATGGCTCGGTGATGAAACCCTGTGCCTTCTTTTCTAGAAAATTCTCGCCTGCTGAGCGCAATTATGATGTGGGCAATCGGGAGTTGTTGGCCATGAAGTGGGCATTCGAGGAGTGGCGACATTGGCTTGAAGGAGCTAAACATCGCGTGGTGGTCTTGACGGATCACAAGAATTTGACTTATCTCGAGTCTGCCAAACGGTTGAATCCTAGACAGGCTCGATGGTCGCTCTTTTTCTCCCGTTTTGATTTTGTGGTTTCATACCTTCCGGGATCTAAGAATGTGAAGGCTGACGCCCTGTCAAGGAGTTTTGTGCCTGACTCTCCGGGTGTTCCGGAGCCGGCGGGTATTCTTAAAGAAGGGGTAATTTTGTCTGCCATTTCCCCTGATTTGCGGCGTGTGCTGCAAAAGTTTCAGGCTGATAGACCTGACCGTTGTCCTACGGAGAAACTGTTTGTCCCTGATAGATGGACTAGTAGAGTTATCTCGGAGATTCATTGTTCAGTATTGGCTGGTCATCCTGGAATCTTTGGTACCAGAGATTTGGTGGCTAGATCCTTTTGGTGGCCTTCTTTGTCACGGGATGTGCGTTCTTTTGTGCAGTCCTGTGGGATTTGTGCTCGGGCTAAGCCCTGCTGTTCTCGTGCCAGTGGGTTGCTTTTGCCCTTGCCGATCCCGAAGAGGCCTTGGACGCATATTTCCATGGATTTTATTTCTGATCTCCCTGTTTCTCAAAAGATGTCGGTCATTTGGGTGGTTTGTGATCGCTTCTCTAAGATGGTCCATTTGGTACCCTTATCTAAACTGCCTTCCTCCTCTGATTTGGTGCCATTGTTTTTCCAGCATGTGGTTCGTTTGCATGGCATTCCAGAGAACATCGTCTCGGACAGAGGTTCCCAGTTTGTTTTGAGGTTTTGGCGGTCCTTTTGCGCTAAGATGGGCATTGATTTGTCTTTTTCTTCGGCTTTCCATCCTCAGACTAATGGCCAAACCGAACGAACTAATCAGACTTTGGAGACATATCTGAGATGCTTTGTTTCTGCTGATCAGGATGATTGGGTGTCTTTCTTGCCTTTGGCTGAGTTCGCCCTTAATAATCGGGCCAGCTCGGCTACTTTAGTTTCTCCTTTTTTCTGTAATTCTGGTTTCCATCCTCGTTTCTCTTCAGGGCAGGTTGAGCCTTCGGACTGTCCTGGTGTGGATGCGGTGATGGACAGGTTGCAGCAGATTTGGACTCATGTGGTGGACAATTTGACATTGTCTCAGGAGAAGGTTCAACGTTTCGCTAACCGCAGGCGTTGTGTTGGTCCCCGACTTCGTGTTGGGGATTTGGTTTGGTTGTCATCTCGTCACGTTCCTATGAAGGTTTCCTCTCCTAAGTTAAAGCCTTGTTTCATTGGACCATATAAGATTTCTGAAGTTCTTAATCCTGTGTCATTTCGTTTGGATCTTCCAGCTTCTTTTGCCATCCATAATGTGTTCCATAGGTCGTTGTTGCGGAGATACGTGGCGTCTATGGATCCCTCCGTTGATCCTCCTGCCCCGGTGATGGTCGAGGGGTGTTGGAGTATGTGGTGGAGAAGATTTGGGATTCTCGTGTTTCGAGACGGAAACTCCAGTACCTGGTCAAGTGGAAGGCTTACGGTCAGGAACATAATTCGTGGGTTTTTGCCTCTGATGTTCATGCTGCCGATCTTGTTCGTGCCTTTCATTTGGCTCATCCTGATCGGCCTGGGGGCTCTGGTAAGGGTTCGGTGACCCCTCCTCAAGGGGGGGGTACTGTTGTGAATTCTGTTGTCGAACTCCCTCCTGTGGTCGTGAATGGTACTTCAGCGAGTTCTGTCTATGGGCTCCCTCTGGTGGCTGTGAGTGAAGCTGCTGCTTCTGAGGTTCCTTACACAGGTGACGTGGTTTATCCTTTGGTTGACTGCTCTATTTAACTCCACTCAGATCGTTACTCCATGCCAGATGTCAATGTTTTTGCATTGGTTCAGTTCGCTCCTGGATCTCTCTGGTGACCTGCCTTCTCTTGCAGAAGCTAAGTTCCTGATAGTCATTATTTGTTCATTGTTTTCTTGTCCAGCTGGTTTTCATGATTTTGTCTTGCTAGCTGGAAGCTATGGGATGCAGAGTGGCCCCTCCGCACCGTGAGTCTGTGCGGAGGTCTTTTTTGCACACTCTGCGTGGTCTTTTGTAGGTTTTTGTGCTGATCGCAAAGTTACCTTTCCTATCCTCTGTCTATTTAGTAAGTCTAGCCTCCCTTTGCTGAAACCTGTTTCATTTCTGTGTTTGTGACTTTCATCTTTACTCACAGTCAATATATGTGGGGGGCTTCCTTTACCTTTGGGGAATTTCTCTGAGGCAAGGTAAGCTTTATTTTCTATCTCTAGGGCTAGATAGTTCTTAGGCTGTGACGAGGCGCCTAGGTCTGGTCAGGAGCGCTCCACGGCTATTTCTAGTGTGTGTGATAGGATTAGGGCTTGCGGTCAGCAGAGCTCCCACATCCCAGAGCTCGTCCTGTATGAGGTTTAACTATCAGGTCATTCCGGGTGCTCCTAACCACCAGGTCATAACATCTAAGTCTGTATTCCAAATGGCGCTCCTTCCCTTCCGAGCTCTGCCATGCGCCCAAACAGTGCTTCCCCCCACATATGGGGTATCAGCATACTCAGGACAAATTGGACAACAACTTTTGGGGTCCAATTTATCCTGTTACCCTTGTGAAAATACAAAACTGGGGACTAAAAAATCATTTTTGTGAAAAAAAAAAATAATTTTTATTTTCACGGCTCTGCGTTATAAACTGTAGTGAAACACTTGGGGGCTCAAAGCTCTCAAAACACATCTAGATAAGTTCCTTTGGGGGTCTACTTTCCAAAATCGTGTCACTTGTGGGTGGTTTCAATGTTTAGGCACATCAGGGGCTCTCCAAACGCAACATGGCGTCCCATCTCAATTCCAATCAATTTTGCATTGAAAAGTCAAATGGCGCTCGTTCCCTTCCGAGCTCTAATGTGGTCTAATTTATTCTCTTACCCTTGGGAAAATAAAAAATTGGGGGCAAAAAGATAATTTTTGTGAAAAAATATGATTTTTTATTTTTATGGCTCTGCATCATAAACTTCTATGAAGCACTTGTAGGGTCAAAGTGCTCACCACACATCTAGATAAGTTCCTCAAGGGGTCTACTTTCCAAAATGGTGTCACTTGTGGGGGTTTCAATGTTTAGGCACATCAGGGGCTCTCCAAACGCAACATGGCGTCCCATCTCAATTCCAGTCAATTTTGCATTGAAAAGTCAAATGGCGCTCCTTCCATTCCGAGTTCTGCCATGTGCCCAAACAATGGTTTACACCCACATATGCGGTATTAACGTACTCAGGACAAATTGCACAACAACTTTTGTGGTCTAATTTCTTCTCTTACCCTTGGGAAAATAAAAAATTGGGGGCAAAAAGATCATTTTTGTGAAAAAAAAATGATTTTTTATTTTTATGGCTCTGCATTATAAACTTCTATGAAGCACTTAGTGGGTCAAAGTGCTCACCACACATCTAGATAAGTTCCTTAAGGGGTCTACTTTCCAAAATGATGTCACTTGTGGGGGGTTTCAATGTTTAGGCACATCAGGGGCTCTCCAAACGCAACATGGCCTCCCATCTCAATTCCAGTCAATTTTGCATTGAAAAGTCAAATGGCGCTCCTTCCCTTCCGAGCTCTGCCATGCGCCCAAAGAATGGTTTACACCCACATATGGGGTATCAGCGTACTCAGGACAAATTGCACAACAACTTTTGTGGTCTAATTTCTTCTCTTACCCTTGGGAAAATAAAAAATTGGGGGCAAAAAGATCATTTTTGTGAAAAAAATATGATTTTTTATTTTTACGGCTCTGCGTTAAAAATTTCTATGAAGCATTTGGTGGGTCAAAGTGCTCACCACACATCTAGATAAGTTCCTTAAGGGGTCTACTTTCCAAAATAGTGTCACTTGTGGGGGGTTTCAATGTTTAGGCACATCAGTGGCTCTCCAAACATAACATGGCGTCCCATCTCGATTCCTGTCAATTTTGCATTGAAAAGTCAAATTGCCCTCCTTTCCTTCCGAGCTCTGCCATGTGCCCAAACAGTGGTTTATCCCCACATATGGGGTATCAACGTACTCAAGACAAATTGTACAACAACTTTTGGGGTCCATTTTCTCCTGTTACCCTTGGTAAAATAAAACAAATTGGAGCTGAAATAAATTTTGTGTGAAAAAAAGTTAAATGTTCATTTTTATTTTAAACATTCCAAAAATTCCTGTAAAACACCTGAAGGGTTAATAAACTTCTTGAATGTGGTTTTGAGCACCTTGAGGGGTGCAGTTTTTAGAATGGTGTCACACTTGGGTATTTTCTATCATATAGACCCCTCAAAATGACTTCAAATGAGATGTGGTCCCTAAAAACAAAATGGTGTTGTAAAAATGAGAAATTGCTGATCAACTTTTAACCCTTATAACTCCCTAACAAAAAAAAATTTTGGTTCCAAAATTGTGCTGATGTAAAGTAGACATGTGGGAAATGTTACTTATTAAGTATGTTGCATGACATATCTCTGTGATTTAAGGGTATAAAAATTCAAAGTTGGAAAATTGCGAAATTTTAAAAATTTTCGCCAAATTTCCGTTTTTTTCTCAAATAAACGCAAGTTATATCAAATAAATTTTACCACTATCATGAAGTACAATATGTCACGAGAAAAAAGTGTCAGAATCGCCAAGATCCATTGAAGCGTTCCAGAGTTATAACCTCATAAAGGGACAGTGGTCAGAATTGTAAAAATTGGCCCGGTCATTAACGTGCAAACCACCTTCGGGGCTTAAGGGGTTAAGGGCTTTTATTTTTGGAGCAAACTACAGGATGGTAGTGGGGCGGTTTGCTCCCTCCAGCCGGGACTTTCAAGTGGCCCATAGCCACAGATTCCATTTAAAAACTCTGCAGCAAAGGGTTGTGGGTGTCAGTGTTGGCTTGACAGCTGCAGGTGGCTCTGCAACATCCGGCTTGTGTGAAGTCCTTCATTTTGTCAGCACGAGAAAAGGTGATAGAAATAAATGGGGTGGCTCAGCAACTAGGTATAGAGTCAGTTTTCCCCCACATAGCTGTCCACCATGATTTGTTATGCGGGGTGGATAAAATCTGGGATGAAGTGGTGGAACAGCTGGTAGACGTACCGTCAAGCAGTGCTAGAGATAGTGCAGGCACACATGCTGGGGGGGCACTTAGGGGTAAACAAAACCCAAGAGCGTATTCTGCAGCGGTTCTTTTGGCCCTGGATCTATGCAGAGGAGCCGAGGTATTGTGAGTCATGTCCCGAGTGTCAACTGACAACACCCACTACCCATTTCTTGAGTCCATTGGTACCTCTGCCTTTTATAGAGGTACTATTTAAGCAGATAGCAATGGATTTGGTGGAACTTATAATGAAATCTGCCCCTGGCCATCAACATAATAGTGGATTATGCCACGCAGCACCCAGAGGTGATACCACTTTGCTACACCTCAGCAAAACTAATAGCCTGTTTACAATGTTTTCTTCCAAGAAAAAAGAGAAAATGTTCCAGCTTCTTGATAAAATGTAAAACTTTAATCCATCATCTAAAAATTAGAAAGGACACACTCCTGGGACAATGCCATAGCACGTGGTCGAAACGCGTAGCTCTCTTCACACGTGCTACGGCATTGTCCCAGGAGTGTGTTCTTTCTAATTTTAATATTATGGATTAAAGTTTTACATTTTATCAAGAAGCTGGAACATTTTCTATTTTTTCTTGGAATTCTCATACGTCGCGTCAGGACGAAGTTCCGTGCCTCTTGCATCTATCGGTGAGCTGGCTTTTTTTCCTTTTTCTTGTTTGAAATACAATGTTTTGTGCCTTAGGCTACCAAAAGAGATCCTTATATATATACTAGATTGTGGCCCGATTCTAACGCATTGGGTATTCTAGAATATGCATGTCCCCGTAGTATATGGACAATGATGATTCCAGAATTTGCGGCAGACTGTGCCCGTCACTGATTGGTCGAGGCAACCTTTATGACATCATCGTCGCCATGGCAACCATTATGACATCTACGTCGATACTGTGCTCGTTGCTGATTGGTCGAGGCCTGGCGGCCTCGACCAATCAGAGACGCGGGATGTCTACGTCCTTTATGACATCATCGTCGCTGTGCCCGTCGCTGATTGGTCGAGGCCTGGTGGCCTCGACCAATCAGAGACGTGGGATTTCTATGTCGATACTGTGCCCGTCGCTGATTGGTCGAGGCCTGGCGGCCTCGACCAATCGGAGACGCGGGATTTCCAGGACAGACAGACAGACAGACAGACAGACGGAAAAACCCTTAGGCAATTATATATATAGATACTAGCTGAAGAGCCTGGCGTTGCCTGGGCATAGTAAATATCTGTGGTTAGTTTTAGCACCTCACTTCTCTTATTTTCCAATCACGCCTCTAATTTTCCCCCTCACATCTCTCATTTTCTCCCTTACACCTCTCATTTTCCCCCTCACTCCTCTTATTTTCTCCCTCACTCCTCTCATTCCCCCCTAACACTTGTCATTTCGACCTCACATCTGTCATTTTCCGATCACTCCACTATTTTCCCTCACTCCTCTCATTTTGCACTCACACCTTTTCCTTTTCACCTCACACCCCTCATTTTCACCTCACACCTATCATTTTTCCCTCAGTATATACATGTTTGTCATCTCCCTTATATATAGTATACACCTGTATGTCATCTCCTGTATATAGTATATACCTGTATGTCATCTCCCCTGTAAATAGTATATACCTGCTGTATGTCATCTCCTCCTGTGTATTGTATACTAGATGGTGGCCCGATTCTAATGCATCGGGTATTCTAGAATATGCATGTCCCCGTAGTATATGGACAATGATGATTCCAGAATTCGCGGCAGACTGTGCCCGTCGCTGAATGGTCGAGGCAACCTTTATTTCATCATCGTCGCCATGGCAACCATTATGACATCTACGTCGATACTGTGCCCATCGCTGATTGGTCGAGGCGAATTCGCGTCAGACTGTGCCCATCGCTGATTGGTCGAGGCAACCTTTATGACATCATCGTCGCCATGCTGTGCCCGTCGCTGATTGTTCGAGGCCTGGCGGCCTCGACCAATCAGAGACGCGGGATTTCCAGGACAGACAGACAGACGGAAAAACCCTTAGACAATTATATATATAGATACCTATGTGTCATCTCCTCCTGTATCTATAATATAACGCTGGGAGCGTCACTCTGTCCGAAGCCTCTATAGACTGCGCAAGCGCAAGCGCCGGCGCAGTCTGGGCCTCACAGAGCGACGCTCCCGGGAGATCGCGGTGTGCGTTCACACTGAACACACACCGCGATCTCCACCGGAGAGTCAGGGACCGCCAGGAGGGAGGGTAAGTATACTCACCTTTCCCAGTTCCAGCGCTGCTTTGGGCTCCGTCTCCCGGCTCCTCTGCTCCCGGCTCCGGAGGGCGTGGACTGCGCAGGCGCCGATTCCTGCTGCCGGAATCGGCGCCTGCGCAGTCCACGCTTTCCGGCGCCATTTTCTTGAAGACACACTCCGGCTCCACTGCAGGTGTGTCTTCAAGAAAATGGCGCCGGAAAGCGCGGACTGCGCAGGCACCGATTCCTGCTGCCGGAATCGGCGCCTGCGCAGTCCCCGCTTTCCGGCGCCATTTTCTTGAAGACATACCTGCAGTGGAGCCGGACGATAGGTGAGTATGGTATTTTTTTTTTTTTTATATGGCAGCAGCATTCGGGGGCATACACACTGGAGCGGGGGGCATATAATACAATGGTAACATAGTAACATAGTAACATAGTTAGTAAGGCCGAAAAAAGACATTTGTCCATCCAGTTCAGCCTATATTCCATCATAATAAATACCCAGATCTACGTCCTTCTACAGAACCTAATAATTGTATGATACAATATTGTTCTGCTCCAGGAAGACATCCAGGCCTCTCTTGAACACCTCGACTGAGTTCGCCATCACCACCTCCTCAGGCAAGCAATTCCAGATTCTCACTGCCCTAACAGTAAAGAATCCTCTTCTATGTTGGTGGAAAAACCTTCTCTCCTCCAGACGCAAAGAATGCCCCCTTGTGCCCGTCACCTTCCTTGGTATAAACAGATCCTCAGCGAGATATTTGTATTGTCCCCTTATATACTTATACATGGTTATTAGATCGCCCCTCAGTCGTCTTTTTTCTAGACTAAATAATCCTAATTTCGCTAATCTATCTGGGTATTGTAGTTCTCCCATCCCCTTTATTAATTTTGTTGCCCTCCTTTGTACTCTCTCTAGTTCCATTATATCCTTCCTGAGCACCGGTGCCCAAAACTGGACACAGTACTCCATGTGCGGTCTAACTAGGGATTTGTACAGAGGCAGTATAATGCTCTCATCATGTGTATCCAGACCTCTTTTAATGCACCCCATGATCCTGTTTGCCTTGGCAGCTGCTGCCTGGCACTGGCTGCTCCAGGTAAGTTTATCATTAACTAGGATCCCCAAGTCCTTCTCCCTGTCAGATTTACCCAGTGGTTTCCCGTTCAGTGTGTAATGGTGATATTGATTCCCTCTTCCCATGTGTATAACCTTACATTTATCATTGTTAAACCTCATCTGCCACCTTTCAGCCCAAGTTTCCAACTTATCCAGATCCATCTGTAGCAGAATACTATCTTCTCTTGTATTAACTGCTTTACATAGTTTTGTATCATCTGCAAATATCGATATTTTACTGTGTAAACCTTCTACCAGATCATTAATGAATATGTTGAAGAGAACAGGTCCCAATACTGACCCCTGCGGTACCCCACTGGTCACAGCGACCCAGTTAGAGACTATACCATTTATAACCACCCTCTGCTTTCTATCACTAAGCCAGTTACTAACCCATTTACACACATTTTCCCCCAGACCAAGCATTCTCATTTTGTGTACCAACCTCTTGTGCGGCACGGTATCAAACGCTTTGGAAAAATCGAGATATACCACGTCCAATGACTCACCGTGGTCCAGTCTATAGCTTACCTCTTCATAAAAACTGATTAGATTGGTTTGACAGGAGCGATTTCTCATAAACCCATGCTGATATGGAGTTAAACAGTTATTCTCATTGAGATAATCCAGAATAACATCCCTCAGAAACCCTTCAAATATTTTACCAACAATAGAGGTTAGACTTACTGGCCTATAATTTCCAGGTTCACTTTTAGAGCCCTTTTTGAATATTGGCACCACATTTGCTATGCGCCAGTCCTGCGGAACAGACCCTGTCGCTATAGAGTCACTAAAAATAAGAAATAATGGTTTATCTATTACATTACTTAGTTCTCTTAGTACTCGTGGGTGTATGCCATCCGGACCCGGAGATTTATCTATTTTAATCTTATTTAGCCGGTTTCGCACCTCTTCTTGGGTTAGATTGGTGACCCTTAATATAGGGTTTTCATTGTTTCTTGGGATTTCACCTAGCATTTCATTTTCCACCGTGAATACCGTGGAGAAGAAGGTGTTTAATATGTTAGCTTTTTCCTCGTCATCTACAACCATTCTTTCCTCACTATTTTTTAAGGGGCCTACATTTTCAGTTTTTATTCTTTTACTATTGATATAGTTGAAGAACAGTTTGGGATTAGTTTTACTCTCCTTAGCAATGTGCTTCTCTGTATCCTTTTTGGCAGCTTTAATTAGTTTTTTAGATAAAGTATTTTTCTCCCTATAGTTTTTTAGAGCTTCAATGGTGCCATCCTGCTTTAGTAGTGCAAATGCTTTCTTTTTACTGTTAATTGCCTGTCTTACTTCTTTGTTTAGCCACATTGGGTTTTTCCTATTTCTAGTCCTTTTATTCCCACAAGGTATAAACCGCTTACACTGCCTATTTAGGATGTTCTTAAACATTTCCCATTTATTATCTGTATTCTCATTTCTGAGGATATTGTCCCAGTCTACCAGATTAAGGGCATCTCTAAGCTGTTCAAACTTTGCCTTCCTAAAGTTCAATGTTTTTGTGACTCCCTGACAAGTCCCCCTAGTGAAAGACAGGTGAAACTGCACAATATTGTGGTCGCTATTTCCTAAATGCCCAACCACCTGCAGATTTGTTATTCTGTCAGGTCTATTAGATAGTATTAGGTCTAAAAGTGCTGCTCCTCTGGTTGGATTCTGCACCAATTGTGAAAGATAATTTTTCTTGGTTATTAGCAGAAACCTGTTGCCTTTATGGGTTTCACAGGTTTCTGTTTCCCAGTTAATATCCGGGTAGTTAAAGTCCCCCATAACCAGGACCTCATTATGGGTTGCAGCTTCATCTATCTGCTTTAGAAGTAGACTTTCCATGCTTTCTGTTATATTTGGGGGTTTGTAACAGACCCCAATGAGAATTTTGTTACCATTTTTCCCTCCATGAATTTCAACCCATATGGACTCGACATCCTCATTCCCTTCGCTAATATCCTCCCTTAAAGTGGACTTTAGACAAGACTTTACATAGAGACAAACCCCTCCTCCTCTCCGATTTTTACGATCCTTTCTAAACAGACTGTAACCCTGTAAGTTAACTGCCCAGTCATAGCTTTCATCTAACCATGTCTCGGTTATTCCCACTATGTCAAAGTTACCTGTAGATATTTCTGCTTCTAGTTCTTCCATCTTGTTTGTCAGGCTTCTGGCGTTTGCGAGCATGCAGTTTAGAGGATTTTGTTTTGTTCCAATCTCCTCACTGTGGATTGTTTTAGAAATGTTCTTACCTCCCTTCTGAGTATGTTTTCCTGGGTCGTCTTTGTTCGAGTCTAATGTTTTTCTTCCCGTCCCCTCTTCTTCTAGTTTAACGCCCTCCTGATGAGTGTAGCGAGTCTTCTGGCGAATGTGTGTTTCCCAGGTTTGTTGAGGTGTAGTCCGTCTCTGGCGAGGAGTCCATCATACCAGTAATTCACACCGTGGTCCAGGAATCCAAATCCTTGTTGTCTGCACCATCGTCTTAGCCAGTTGTTTGCATCAAGGATCCTGTTCCATCTCCTGGTGCCATGCCCGTCTACTGGAAGGATAGAAGAAAAAACTACCTGTGCATCCAGTTCCTTTACTTTCTTCCCCAACTCTTCAAAGTCCTTGCAGATTGTCGGTAGGTCCTTCCTTGCCGTGTCATTGGTGCCAACATGTATCAGAAGAAATGGGTGGACGTCCTTGGTGGCGCAGGATGGGAGCAGCACATGACAGAACGGGCGCAGGATGGCCGCAGCACATGACAGAACGGGCGCAGGATGGCCGCAGCACATGACAGAACGGGCGCAGGATGGCCGCAGCACATGACAGAACGGGCGCAGGATGGCCGCAGCACATGACAGAACGGGCGCAGGAAGGCCGCAGCACATGACAGAACGGGCGCAGGATGGCCGCAGCACATGACAGAACGGGCGCAGGATGGCAGCAGCACATGACAGAACGGGCGCAGGATGGCAGCAGCACATGACAGAACGGGCGCAGGATGGCAGCAGCACATGACAGAACGGGCGCAGGATGGCAGCAGCACATGACAGAACGGGCGCAGGATGGCAGCAGCACATGACAGAACGGGCGCAGGATGGCAGCAGCACATGACAGAACGGGCGCAGGATGGCAGCAGCACATGACAGAACGGGCGCAGGATGGCAGCAGCACATGACAGAACGGGCGCAGGATGGCAGCAGCACATGACAGAACGGGCGCAGGATGGCAGCAGCACATGACAGAACGGGCGCAGGATGGCAGCAGCACATGACAGAACGGGCGCAGGATGGCAGCAGCACATGACAGAACGGGCGCAGGATGGCAGCAGCACATGACAGAACGGGCGCAGGATGGCAGCAGCACATGACAGAACGGGCGCAGGATGGCAGCAGCACATGACAGAACGGGCGCAGGATGGCAGCAGCACATGACAGAACGGGCGCAGGATGGCAGCAGCAAATGACAGAACGGGGACGCAGGATGGGAGCAGCAAATGACAGAACGGGCGAAGGATGGGAGCAGCAAATGACAGGATGGGAGCAGCAAATGACAGAATGGAGGCGCAGGATGGGAGCAGCACATGACAGAACGGGGGCACAGGATGGGAGCAGCACATGACAGGATGGGGGCGCAGGATGGAGCAGCACATACCAGGATGGAGACCATATACCAATATAAATGCTCGCCACCCGGGCGTAGAACGGGTTCAATAGCTAGTATAGTATATACCTGTATGTCATCTCCTCCTCTATATACCTATGCGTCATCTCCTCTTTTATACAGTATATACCTGTATGTCATCTCCTCCTGTATATAGTATATACGTGTGTCATCTCCTCCTGTATATAGTATGTGCCTGTATGTAAATTCTCAATAAGTTTGACTTGTCACATGACCCTCTTTCCATTGGAAAAAATAAAGTTGGATCCAAATGGCCGACTTCAAAATGGCCACCCTGATCACCACCCATCTTGAAACGTTTTCCCCCTCCCTTATACTAATGTGCCACAAGCAGAAAGTTAATATCACTAACTATTCCCATTTTATTTAGGTGTATCCATATACATGGCCCACCCTGTAGTATATACCTGTGTGTCATCTCCACCTGTATACAGTATATACCTGTGTGTCATCGCCTTCTGTATTATACCTCATTCACATGTTATTTGGCCAGTATTTTTACCTCAGTATTTGTAAGCTAAAACTTGGAGTAAAACAATCAGAGGAAAAGTTTATTAGAAACATGTCACCACTTCTGTATTTTTTTCCCACTCGTGGTTTTGTCTTATAAATACTGAGGTAAAATACTGACCTCACTCTTGTCTATACACAGCCTCATACTGCAGCAGCACCTCACTTCTCTCATTTTCCCCCTGACATCTCTCATTTTGCCCCTCACATCTCTATCCATGAGGCTCCTTCTTTTCCATTGACATCATGCCTCACAGGAGCAACTCCATTGTAGACACGACAGAGCTAGATGTAGCCTATGCCTGCTATGTAGAGAGAGTTGGTGTGGCTCGATACATACACACACATACATACACTCAACTTTATATATTTGATATGTGTGCTTTGACAAAAATGATGTGTAAATGACAGAGAATTGCTGTATGTAAAAGCTCATGTGAAAATTGCAGTCGGATAGTAATCACACTGCACTGTAAATCGGATGCTAGATGTGAAAAATCGGATTGTACTCACATGACTCTCGTGCGACTCTCGGCAGGGAGACTTGCACCGATTTTTCATACGTTAAGTGTGACCCCAGACTTATCGTGTTATCTGAGCATGCTCTGGTGTTATCTGAGTATGTTTGGTGTGCATGGATAATATGTTCCTGTCCCTGCGGATGCATGATTCAGGGCTGTTAGACAGTTGCAACACATGTAGGGATTTCCTGATTGTTAGTCAATCCCCCCATGTGTTACGGCTGTCTAACAGCCGCAAATCATGCAGCTGCAGGGACTCGAACCTATTATCCGAACACGGCCAAGAGGCTCGGATAACACCTTATCCGAACATGTTCGCTCATCACTAATTATGACTATTAATTTTCATAACCAAATATTTACATGATTTTATTATGCCAGCTGCAAACAGGCTTGGATGAACTGTTCCTTTAAACGCATTCAGATGCACATATTGACATGCACAGACATCCGACTAACTAGCGTACTTTATATATGTTCCCGGCCATCTAAGAGAACAGAGTTATATGCTTGTCACCATCCTAATATGTAATTCAAGAAACTGCTAAAAGGATTCACAGCAGTCTGGTAAATATTGCCCATGTCCACCTAGTAAATTTCAGACATGCTTTAGTCATTTTCAAGTAGCGTAATAAAATTCAGCAAAGTACTAAGTGCTTGGGTGGTATTTTTGGAAGAGGCATAGTGTTACTACAAGTGAACTTCATTATCAGGTTAAGTATGAGGCCCGTCTTGGCTACAGTCCACATCTGCAGGCTCCACCATCTGCCGCAGAGCTGTACAGGTGTGTTTTCTAAAGAAGAGTGCAGTATTCATTGTGGCGATGCTTAAACAGAGGGTCCAACTGCTACAACGCTTCATTTGTGAGCACCAGGAACACTGCGCAAGACGTATTTTCAGCTGTTTCATGGTGGTGGGTCAATATGTTTTATAATAGCACTTCCATGGATTCAGGAAGAAAACAGGATCTACTCATTCATCAATCATAATACTGAGACGTCCCCTCCTGAGATAATTAAAGAATATTTTTTTGCAATTTTGTTGATAAATAATGCTTTCCTATTTTTCCTGCCTTGATGGTAATTAAGACATGTCGAACATATATCCATTAACCGATTAATGACGGGACCTACGGTATTTGGGCATGAGGCTACGTTCACACGTTGCAGTTTTTTTACCCCGTTTTCTAAAATGAAGGCAAAATGAAAAAAGAATAAAAGAAAAAAGGAGGGAGACAAGCGCATATAGGGTGATATTGAAAAGTATAGATTAAAAGGGGGTTGTGGAGTTGCTCACCTGAAGAATTGCCCATGAATATTACAACTGCTTCAGTCCCGAGGGTAAATGAAGGTGAACCCACTCTTGCATAGCGATTAGTAGAAAAAGAAGACTGACGTTTCAGAGTGGACCGCACTGCTGTATGAAGGACGCGGTTCCGCAATGGAACAGCAATTCGGTGGTTTTCATTTTTACACATTTCATGCTCACACCGAACTCTTTTTTCAAAAACAAACTACGCTGTATATAGCACCTTTCTAATATAAATTACATAGTACCTATGTAACAATTAGTGGTATGAAAATAGGAGGAAGACCGAGTGTACTGGGTTAAAAATACAATACTACAGACGCCTGCAAGATCCTACCCGGTCCCACCAGCCACCCGGCTCTGTGTACTCATCACTTATTTTTCTGGTAAGCGCTGCGTTGGCATACTGTGCTCATATTTAACCACTTGGTTGTTGGATTGGTATGTTATATGGGGAGTTGGCGCTTTACCATTGAGTCACCTTCTACAGCTATGGTGGGCTGATGGGTCTCGGGGATTATCCATACATCCTTTTCTGGTTTTAGATATTTTTGTACTGTTTGTTATATTAGAGATGTTATAATAAAGTATTGTATTTTTAACCCAGTACACTCGGTCTTCCTCCTATTTTCATGCATTTATGGAGTGGGTTAACATGTGGCTCTCGTTGGAGAGATATTTTCCTGTTTAATTTATACGGGATTTAGTCAGTATGTGGTTTTCTGGCATTCTGATGTTAACAATTAGTGCTATGTAGTTTGTTTCTGAAATAGAGCTCGGGGCGAGCACGAAATACGTAAAAATAAAAACCACCAAATTGCTGTTCCACTGCGGAACTGCTTCCTTCATATAGCAGCGCGGTCTACTCTGAAACGTCAATCTGCTTTTTCTATGAAGCAAAATGAAAAGGCGTATTTATTATTTTGTTCAGAATGGGCCACCTAACAGGCTAAGGCCAAGTTTTACCATCAATAACCAATTCTAGGATGCACAATCCCACTTCTAAACATCATAACAACATAATCAACCTAATAACTAAATAATAATAATAACATAATCAGTGGCGTAACTCGAAGCTTGGGGCCCAAATACAAAATCTCCAACTAACTCAGGTCTTTAGGGTATATGCACACATTGCGGAATTTGCTGCGGATCCGCAGCGGATTGGCTGTTGCAGATTCGCAGCAGTTTTCCATGCGTTTACAGTACCATGTAAACCTGTGGAAAACAAAATCCGCAGGGCACATGCTACGGAAAAAAACGTGCGGAAAAGTAACTTTGTTTATTCCGCAGCATGTCAATTCTATGTGCGGATTCCGCAGCGGTTTACACCTGCTCCATAATAGGAATCCGCAGGTGTAAAACCACAGGTGGAATCCACACAAAATCCGCAAAACAATCACGGTGAATCCGCGGTAATTCCGCAGGAAATCCGCATTTACCAAAATCAGTCTGGAAAAATCGGCACCACTTTCCGCAATGTGTGCACGTGTCCTTAATAGTAATAGTCTATTCATATAAGGCAAAGGTACCTTTCATCCCTTTGCACCTATTATAGTAAAATAGCTAAAGGCTGGTTCAGACGCGTGCATTAAATGTCAGTGTTCTGTCTGTGAGCAAAACAAATAGAATACAGACATCACACTGACCAATACCAGTCAATGTAGTGGTTCACATGAACATTTTTACATATGGATCGATTTGTGTAAAAAAAAAATCACAGCATGCACTACTATAATCCATATGTTGGATCCGGCTCGCTCATTATAACTCAATGGCTGCTTAAAGAACACATCACATACGGGCTACTATCAATATATCATGCATTTTTTATGGATCCATTCCAATTGTAATCAAAGGAAACTGTACTTTGTCTTTTAATATTAAAATTGCTGAAGTAAAAACTGGATGACAAATGCATGTGAAAAACGGACACATTGATGATAATATGGATGAAAAATCATCAGTTTTTTCTTGATGAAAAACTGATGATTTTGCATACACTTATTTGAACCTTGCCTTAAGAACATGTATTGATGCACAAAATCCTACAACGTCTCTTTAGAAAACAGATATTGTAATGAATATATAAACATCATTAATTTAAGTAGTACAAACTTTATTAAACACAAAAAGATTATCATAGAATCATTCAATGTTAGAGCTGCATGTGACCTCCAGGGTCATCGAGCCAAATCCCCTGCTCAATGCAGGATTCACTAAACCATCTCAGGCAGATGTCTGTTCAGTCTCTGTTTGAAGACTTCCATTAAAGGAGAACTCACCACCTCCCGTGGCAGCCTGTTCCACTCATTGATCACCTTCATTGTGAAAAGGTTTTTTCTAATATCTAAGTGTGACAGCCCTTCAGATATTTGTGGACAGCTATTAAATCTCATTTTAGCCTTCCTTTTTCCAAGCTAAACATTCCCAGATCCATTAACAATTCCTCCTAGGACATACTTTTCAGTCCAGTCACCAACTTCGTAGCTCTTCTCTGAACTTGCTCCAATTTTTATTGTCTTTTTTAAAAAGTGGTGTCCAGAAAAGGACACAGTATTCCAGATGGGGCCTGACCAAGGAGGAGTAGAGGGGGATAATTACTTCATGTGATCTAAACTCTATGCTACTAGTTATATATCCCAGAACTGTGTTTGCCTTTTTTGCTCCTGCATCACATTGTTGATTCATGTGCAGTTTGTGATCTATTAGTATAGACAAGTGTTTTTCACAAGAGCTGTTGCTTAGTTCTATACCTCACATTCTGTAGATATAGTTTTTGTTTTTCTTGCCTAGATGTAGAATCTTGCATTTCTCCCTGTTAAATACCATTCTATTAGTCACTTCCCATTGTTCAAGCTTATATATATATCCTTCTGAATCCTTTCTCTGTCTTCTCTAGTGTTAGCTATCCCTCCTAGCTTTGCATTGTCTGCAAATTTGATTATTTTACCTTCAATTCTCTTATATAGATCATATATAAAAATGTTGAACAGCACTGGGGCCTGGACAGAGCATGGTGGTACCCCACTTGTAGCACTCTTTCATTCGTATGTGCATCCATTTATTACAACTCTTTGAGTATGATCACAGAGCCACTTATGAATCCACCTAACCATAGCTTTATTAATCCCATAAATCTACAAAACAATTGATAAGAATATTCTTAAAAACATCCTATTTATTATTTATTATTCTTTGTTTATATTCCACAGTTCATTACATACATTATCATTGTTGTCCCCAATGGGGCTCACAATCTAAATTCCCTATCAATATGTCTTTGGAATGTGGGAGGAAACTGGAGTACCCGGAGGAAACCCATGCAAACACAGAGAGAATATATAAAATCCTTGCAGGTGAAAAATTGGGAGTGGGTGGGTAGGGAGAGCAAATGATGAATTGGGAGTGGGGGGGGGGGGTGGAAGAGCAAATGATGAACTGGGAGTGGGGAGAGCAAATGATGAATTGGGAGTGATGGCAGAGCAAATTATGAACTGGGAGCGATGGGGAGAGAAAATGACAAATTAGGATTGGGGAGAGCAACTTATGAATTAGGAGTGGGGGTGGGAAGAGCAAATCACGAAATGGAAGTGGGGTGTGGGGAGAACAAATGATGAATTGGGAATTGGGAGAGCAAACGATGAATTGGGAATGGGGTGTTGAGAGAGCAAATGATGAATTTGGAAGTGGGGGGAGATCCAATGGTGAATTGGGAGTGGGGGGTGAGAGCAAATGACTAATTGGGAGTGGGAGGAGAGCACAGCAAATGTCAAATTGCCAGAGGGGGAGAGGGAATGATGAATTAGGAGTGGGGATGGAGACAGCAAATGACGAATTTGGGAGTGAAGTTGGAAAGAGTAGATGAATGTGGAAGTGAGGGAGAGCAAATGAAGAACTGGAAGTGGGGAGAGAGAAAATGATGAATTGGGATTGGGGGAGAGAAAATGATGAATTGGGAGTGAAGGGAGAGCAAATGATGAATTGAGAGTGGTTGATGGAGAGAGAAAACTATGAATTGGGAGTGGGGGTGGGGAGAGCCAATGACAAATTGGGAGTGGGGAAGAGCAAATGACGAATGGGAGTGGGTGGAGAGCAAATGATGAATTGGGAGTGAGGGAGAGAAAATGATGAATCGGGTGTGGGGGGAAGCAAATGACGAATTGTGAGTGGGGGGGCAAATGACAAATTGGGAATTGGGGGGCAAAATTGGGTGAGTGGGTGGGTGAAGAGAGCGAAAGATGAATTGAGGGTGGGTGATAGGGAGAGCAAATGATGAATTGAGGGTTGGGGATGGGGACAGCAAATTATGAATTGATGATGTGAGGACAGCAAATGATGACTTGAGAGTGAAGGGAGAGAGCAAATGAAAATAAATTGAGGGTGGAGGGAGCGCACATGATAAATTGAGGGTGGAGGACAGCAAATGATAATGAGTTGGGAGTGGTGGAGAGTAAATGATGATGAATAGAGGGTGGAGGTTGACGAGAGAAAGGTCATTATATAATGAATAGGAGCTGAGAAGTGCATGTAAATATAAGGAATTGGGGGAGTACAAAATGGGGCATGGCATTGAGGATGACAGAGTGTGACTGGTAATGAATTGGAGGGAAGCATACAAGTGCTAATTAATTTATATATTTATCGGTTGGGGAAAGTAGCTATGTATAGTTAGTGGGGGCACAGTGGTGGACTACAATTTACAATTGTAATGTTGGGTTTCATAATAACTAATTATATATTAATGGTGGGTGCACATCTGTTCTTTATTGTCTGTCTGTCTGTCCTGGAAATCCCGCGTCTCTGATTGGTCGAGGCCGCCAGGCCTCGACCAATCAGAGACGCGGGATTTCTACGTCGATGCTGTGCAGGTCTCTGATTGGTCGAAGCCTGGCGGCCTCGACCAATCAGAGACGCGGGATTTCCAGGACAGACAGACAGACAGAAAGACAGACAGACAGACAGAAAGACAGACAGACGGAAAAACCCTTAGACAATTATATATATAGATGGTGGGTGCACATCTGTTCTTTATTCAGCTGCATAGTGTAGAAGATTGGGAATGTGCTCTGGAAGCAGTGCTGTAGAAAACAGTGTTTTTTTATGTATCGATGAGTTCTGGCTTGAAGTGATGGCGGTCTGCGCTGAATGAAGGACTAAAGCGAAGATGAATGACTTCAACTAAAGACTGCACAGTTGAGTCGGTGTGTTATCTGTACACTGACACTATACACTATATACTGCATACAGAGCTCCTGTGTATAGTGTCACTGGTGATCCCTGAATTACCTGTACGATGACACTATATACAGAGCTCCTGGGTATAATGTCACTGGTGATCACTGTATTATCTGAACATTGACACTATATACAGAGCTCTTGTGTATAAAGTCACTGGTGGTCACTGTATTACATGTACACTTACACTATATACAGAGCTCCTGTATATAAGGTGTATACCTCCTGTATGTAAGGTGATCACTGTATTACCTGTATACTATACACACTCGTATATACAAAGCTCTGGTTTAGAATGTAACTGGTGATCGCTGCATTACCTGTACATTGACACTATATACAGAGCTCCAGTGTATTATATCACTGGTGATTATTGTGGTATCTGTACACTGACACTATATACAGAGATTCTGTGCATAATGTCACTGGTGATCACTGTATTGCATGTACATTTTCACTATAAACTCTATACTATGTAAAGAGCTCCTGTGTATAATGACAATTATTGTAATATCAATATTTTGCTTTTCTTTATTAATGATCACTATTGTAATGTTCGAACACTATGTGGTGTTATTATGTGGTCTGGTCACGGTGTGGCAGTATTTGTTACTTGGCTGTGGTATTAATTGATATCTATGCGATGGTAATATGTGGTCCGGTCATGGTGTGGCGATATTCATCCCTTGGCTGTAATATTATTTGGTCACTATGTGATGATAATATGTGATCTGGCCATGGTGTGACTGTATTTGTTCCTTTTATGTGGTATCATTCAGTCACTATTTGGTGATAATATGTGGTCTGGCCATGGTGTGACGGTATTTTTCCCTTGTATGTGGTAATTTTGAAAAATGTACAGTATGTGACACATTCCCTTAAAGAAAAATAAATAAAAAATATACCTAAAAGAGTATTGGATATTTTAAGAAATGTTTAATAGGTTAGAGTAGAGTAGGGCCCGGCCAAAAGAGTCTGCTTGTCATTGTGGTGGCTTAAAAAATCTTTTGTCCACAACAAAAGCTGATAGCTATTTGTGTGATCTGGTGATCAATGGGAACTGTTAATGCATGGTTGGTGAGGATGGGGTGCAGAAGTGGAGTATTTCCAAGAGAAGGCGGTGTATTTGTGGAACGTTCAAGGGATGGAGGTGGAGCCAGGGTGGAGTCTTAAGGGGGCCCAAAAATTTTGCCAGTATGGGGCCCTAAAATTCCTAGTGGCAGCCCTGTGCACATGTTGCAATTTTGTCACATTTTTCTATGCAGATTTGTCACTACACCTACAGAAATTCCTGATGCCAGCAAGAGGACTGAGAATCCTGAAGTCTCATGCATATGTTGCTAATTTTTGATCTTCAGATTTGGTGCAGATTTAAATCTACAAGACAAAAATAAGCATGTGTGCATGAGACTTCAGGATTCTCAGTCCTCTTGCTGGCATCAGGAAACCTGATTTTGGTTTTGTAATAAATCTGCGCAGAAAAAAGAGACAAATCTGCATCATGTTTGGGCAGTTTGGTCACATTAAACAGCAGGCCGATGTTAACATGAAGTACCAAAGCACTACTCAAATGTTCTTTTCAGCTAAATGGCCTGTTCAGATTATACACATCAATTCTCTGGTTCTGGAAATTGTTCAGTAAGAGCCCTTTAGCTTTATGGGCCACCAGACAAATTTCATTGAAAATACTTTTGATTCACGACAGTAATGCTTCAAGAGTATTAACCCAGTAAATGAAAAACAGTCAGTAGTAAATAATGGTCTATCAGCTGTCATTTTCTGTGATTGGGGAGTAGGAAGATTAAAACTGCATAACTAATCAGACAACTTAATGAGTTATATTTACAGGCAATTGTTATGATCTTATGGGAAAAGCTCTTCTATCGTTGAGTGCAAAACCACAACTTGTAATTAATCCAACTTGATTTTCTGTCAATGAATTCATTTTATTGGAATTTTCTTGGATTGGAGAAGTGCTTGAATGTTTACTTACTAATTACTTTTCAAGCCACTTGTTACAATTAAATACAAGTAATTACTTATACAGTAGTGGCACAAAAACATCTGTGGTAAACACTGATCTGTTTTGAGCAGATATTTATATATTGTAGAAATGTATATTAGTAAAGCATTTTATCTTCATGTTATCTTCCCATTTCATCCATCTTCCAGCTCAGCCAAATGTTTAGACACCTTTTGTTTCTAATTGGTGACCGATTAGATCTTTGATGCATTCTGCGTACGGTGTCCTAGTGATAGCAGAGGTAGAGGCTCCGCTCCAGAGTGTTGCAAGAGGACAGACGCATCAACGTATTGATGTCATAAATGAGACACTCTTTAGTTTGTCTGTATCTCCTGCTTCTCTCTGCAGGGTTGGGACATGTAGGGCACAGTCAGACGACCGCATAAATCAGACTGAGATCGGACTGCAATGATTGGACCATATGACAAGTCTCCCAAGCCGAGTGTGTCAGCTAAATAGAAATATATAAAGCTGTCTTGCATGGCTCGGAACACTCGCTAATCAGTCCATGCACTGCAGACCAATATCAATCTGATTTATACGGTTATCTGCACCCCCAGACAAAATCCTAAAGAGATGGACTAAAATATAAATTGCCAAACTCTGCTTCTCATCGGCGGTAAAATCATTACTGCCAGTCAGACAGCTGCGATTCCCATGCTGTCAAATGACAACGTGAGCCCGCAGCTGTAATCGGAGGTAAAAAGTTTACCTCCGGTCATGGGGGTAGGCTGATGGGACTACTTTTATTTGAAATAAAAACAAAATACAATTTTACTTTTTTATTTAAAAATAACAAACACTGTTATACTCACCTAACATGCATTCCATTGAATCCCTTGTCTCCTGTAATAAAACAAACAAACAAAAAAACAATATCCCTTACCTGCCCGACGTTCTGTCCCACACCGTAATTAATGTCTGGGGATAAATAGTTTTCAACCTGGACCTTGCCAAGATGTGTCCGTCTAGGGTGAGAACCACTGATGAATGAGCTGCTGCAAGCCCAGCATCAGTGAGCAGCGGTGACCTCATTGGGTCTCATGGTGTAGCGGAGAGTTCACCACAGTTCACCTGAAGAATTTCAGTGTGGTGAATTTGAACTGCGGTGAACTCGCCTCTGCACCATGAGACTTTTTCTCACTGTGCTGGTGGTGATCTAACTGGAGGGATGTCACCGCAGTTCATTGGCTCGGCTCAGTGCCATGTGGTAACCTCAATGATGTGACCGCTGCTCAGTGATGCTACGCTCGCAGTAGCTCATTCATCAGTGGTTCTCAGCCTGGACGGACACATCTTGGCACCATCCAGATTGCAAACTATTTATCCCCAGACATAAATTACATTGTTGCATTACCATGAAGACTCATTGCTGCACTAGCTCAAAAGGCTGCTTCTACTCAATACTGAGCAAAGGGTCTGAATACTTATGACCATGTGATATTTCAGTTTTTCTTTTTCAATACATTTGCAAAAATGTCTACATTTATGGTTTTTCAGTCACGATGGGGTGCAGAGTATACATTAATGTGAAAAAATGAACTTTTTTAGAATTTACCAAATAGCTGCAATGAAACAAAGAGTGAAAAATTTAAAGGGGTCTGAATACTTTCCGTACCCACTGTAGACAGCTCATTCAAAATAAGGCTCCAAATAGGTGCAAGTTTTTGGTCCAAATTACCAGTATGGTCGGCATCGCAGAAGAAAACCCCAAAACTCCTTTTTCCAATCTATTGGCTTTTATTTGACAGTCCGCTGCAGCTGATTTTACAAAATATATATTTTAACTCAAGCTGTATAATCAAACCACCGTACCATATAAGCAATCCTCTTTTTTATTTCCCTTGTGTCATTGGATAAGACCCTATTTGCGCTAATATTTTTCCAGCATTTTCTACTTCAATAGACTCTCTAAATCTATGCACACATGATGAGTTTTTGGTGAATTTTTGATGCTGCATATTTTCACTGAATTAAAGTGGGTGGGACTTAGAGAAATCTCATGCTCACTGTGCTTTTTTTTATTACTCGGGGTAAAGTGACCTGTGATGCGTGTTTCAAATTCACAACATGTCAATTTCTCTTGTGTGTTGAGTTTTACGTGCATTTAGTGGATTTTCAAATCAGAAACAAATCAAGAATGCATGTGATCTGCACCTGACTCCATCAATAAAGTTTTGTCAAAGCCAAATACCAGGCAGTATCAAAACCAAATCGGCATTGCTTAAACCATGACAAAACCAAAGAGGAAAAAAACGCAGAATCAAAAATTTGATCAAATTGCATGTAAAATGCATACCGTATATACTTGAGTATAAGCCAAGAATTTCAGCCCATTTTTTTGGGCTGAAAGTCCCCCTCTCGGCTTATACTCGAGTCATACCCGGGGGTCGGCAGGGGAGGGGGAGCGGGGGCTGTCTAGTTATACATACCTGCTCCGGCACGGTCCCTGCAGTCCCTGCTTCTTCCAGCGCTGCATCTTCTTCCTGTATTGAGCGGTCACATGGCACCGCTCATTACAGTCATGAATATGCGGCTCCACCTCCCATAGAGGTGGAGCCGCATATTCATGACTGAAAATGAGCGGTAACTGTGACCGCTCAATACAGGAAGAAGATGCAGCGCCGGGAGAAGCAGGGACCGTGCCAGAGCAGGTAAGTATACGGGGAGGGGAGAGCTGCGTTATATTTACCTGCTCCTCGTTCTGGTGCGGCTCCGTCTCCAGCGTCCTCTGGCAGTGATGCTCAGGTTAGAGTGCGCGGTGATGTAGTCAGTGCATGCCCTCTGCTGAGCGTCAGTGCTGGAGACGGAGCCGCACGAGGAGCAGGTAAATATTGAAAGCGCCGGTGTCCTGAGCGAAGAGAGGTGAGTATGTGATTTTTTTTTTTATTGCAGCAGCAGCATTATATATGGGGAAGCTTTATGTGGAGCATCTATGGGGCCATAATGAACGGTGCAGAGCATTATATATGGGGCGCAGCTTTCTAAGGAGCATCTATGGGGCCATAATGAACGGTGCAGAGCATTCCATATGGCACAGCTTTATGTGGAGCATCTATGGGGCCATAATGAACAGTGCAGAGCATTATATATGGGGCGCAGCTTTCTAAGGAGCATCTATGGGGCCATAATGAACGGTGCAGAGCATTATATATGGGGCACAGCTTTATAAGAAGCATCTATGGGGCCATAATGAACGGTGCAGAGCATTCCATATGGCACAGCTTTATGTGGAGCATCTATGGGGCCATAATGAACAGTGCAGAGCATTATATATGGGGCACAGCTTTATAAGAAGCATCTATGGGGCCATAATGAACGGTGCAGAGCATTCCATATGGCACAGCTTTATGTGGAGCATCTATGGGGCCATAATGAACGGTGCAGAGCATTATATATGGGGCGCAGCTTTATAAGTAGCATCTATGGGGCCATAATGAACGGTGCAGAGCAATATATATGGGGCACAGCTTTATGTGGAGCATCTATGGGGCCATAATGAACGGTGCAGAGCATTCCATATGGCACAGCTTTATGTGGAGCATCTATGGGGCAATAATCAACGGTGCAGAGCATTCTATATGGCACAGCTTTATGTGGAGCATCTATGGGGCCATAATGAACGGTGCAGAGCATTCCATATGGCACAGCTTTATGTGGAGCATCTATGGGGCAATAATCAACGGTGCAGAGCATTCCATATGGCACAGCTTTATGTGGAGCATCTATGGGGCAATAATCAACAGTGCAGAGCATTCCATATGGCACAGCTTTATGTGGAGCATCTATGGGGCCATAATGAACGGTGCAGAGCATTATATATGGGGCACAGCTTTATAAGAACATAGTAACATAGTAACATAGTTAGTAAGGCCGAAAAAAGACATTTGTCCATCCAGTTCAGCCTATATTCCATCATAATAAATCCCCAGATCTACGTCCTTCTACAGAACCTAATTGTATGATACAATATTGTTCTGCTCCAGGAAGACATCCAGGCCTCTCTTGAACCCCTCGACTGAGTTCGCCATCACCACCTCCTCAGGCAAGCAATTCCAGATTCTCACTGCCCTAACAGTAAAGAATCCTCTTCTATGTTGGTGGAAAAACCTTCTCTCCTCCAGACGCAAAGAATGCCCCCTTGTGCCCGTCATCTTCCTTGGTATAAACAGATCCTCAGCGAGATATTTGTATTGTCCCCTTATATACTTATACATGGTTATTAGATCGCCCCTCAGTCGTCTTTTTTCTAGACTAAATAATCCTAATTTCGCTAATCTATCTGGGTATTGTAGTTCTCCCATCCCCTTTATTAATTTTGTTGCCCTCCTTTGTACTCTCTCTAGTTTCATTATATCCTTCCTGAGCACCGGTGCCCAAAACTGGACACAGTACTCCATGTGCGGTCTAACTAGGGATTTGTACAGAGGCAGTATAATGCTCTCATCATGTGTATCCAGACCTCTTTTAATGCACCCCATGATCCTGTTTGCCTTGGCAGCTGCTGCCTGGCACTGGCTGCTCCAGGTAAGTTTATCATTAACTAGGATCCCCAAGTCCTTCTCCCTGTCAGATTTACCCAGTGGTTTCCCATTCAGTGTGTAATGGTGACATTGATTCCTTCTTCCCATGTGTATAACCTTACATTTATCATTGTTAAACCTCATCTGCCACCTTTCAGCCCAAGTTTCCAACTTATCCAGATCCATCTGTAGCAGAATACTATCTTCTCTTGTATTAACTGCTTTACATAGTTTTGTATCATCTGCAAATATCGATATTTTACTGTGTAAACCTTCTACCAGATCATTAATGAATATGTTGAAGACAACAGGTCCCAATACTGACCCCTGCGGTACCCCACTGGTCACAGCGACCCAGTTAGAGACTATACCATTTATAACCACCCTCTGCTTTCTATCACTAAGCCAGTTACTAACCCATTTACACACATTTTCCCCCAGACCAAGCATTCTCATTTTGTGTACCAACCTCTTGTGCGGCACGGTATCAAACGCTTTGGAAAAATCGAGATATACCACGTCCAATGACTCACCGTGGTCCAGCCTATAGCTTACCTCTTCATAAAAACTGATTAGATTGGTTTGACAGGAGCGATTTCTCATAAACCCATGCTGATATGGAGTTAAACAGTTATTCTCATTGAGATAATCCAGAATAACATCCCTCAGAAACCCTTCAAATATTTTACCAACAATAGAGGTTAGACTTACTGGCCTATAATTTCCAGGGTCACTTTTAGAGCCCTTTTTGAATATTGGCACCACATTTGCTATGCGCCAATCCTGCGGAACAGACCCTGTCGCTATAGAGTCCCTAAAAATAAGAAATAATGGTTTATCTATTACATTACTTAGTTCTCTTAGTACTCGTGGGTGTATGCCATCCGGACCCGGAGATTTATCTATTTTAATCTTATTTAGCCGGTTTCGCACCTCTTCTTGGGTTAGATTGGTGACCCTTAATATAGGGTTTTCATTGTTTCTTGGGATTTAACCTAGCATTTCATTTTCCACCGTGAATACCGTGGAGAAGAAGGTGTTTAATATGTTAGCTTTTTCCTCGTCATCTACAACCATTCTTTCCTCACTATTTTTTAAGGGGCCTACATTTTCAGTTTTTATTCTTTTACTATTGATATAGTTGAAGAACAGTTTGGGATTAGTTTTACTCTCCTTAGCAATGTGCTTCTCTGTTTCCTTTTTGGCAGCTTTAATTAGTTTTTTAGATAAAGTATTTTTCTCCCTATAGTTTTTTAGAGCTTCAATGGTGCCATGGTGCCAAGAAGCATCTATGGGGCCATAATGAACGGTGCAGAGCATTCTATATGGGGCACAGCTTTATGTGGAGCATCTATGGGGCCATAATGAACAGTACAGAGCATTCCATATGGCACAGCTTTATGTGGAGCATCTATGGGGCCATAATGAACGGTGCAGAGCAATATATATGGGGCACAGCTTTATGTGGAGCATCTATGGGGCCATAATGAACGGTGCAGAGCATTCCATATGGCACAGCTTTATGTGGAGCATCTATGGGGCAATAATCAACGGTGCAGAGCATTCTATATGGCACAGCTTTCTATGGAGCATCTATGGGGCCATAATGAACGGTGCAGAGCAATATATATGGGGCACAGCTTTATGTGGAGCATCTATGGGGCCATAATGAACGGTGCAGAGCATTCCATATGGCACAGCTTTATGTGGAGCATCTATGGGGCAATAATCAACGGTGCAGAGCATTCTATATGGCACAGCTTTATGTGGAGCATCTATGGGGCCATAATGAACGGTGCAGTGCATTCCATATGGCACAGCTTTATGTGGAGCATCTATGGGGCAATAATCAACGGTGCAGAGCATTCCATATGGCACAGCTTTATGTGGAGCATCTATGGGGCAATAATCAACAGTGCAGAGCATTCCATATGGCACAGCTTTATGTGGAGCATCTATGGGGCAATAATCAACGGTGCAGAGCATTCTATATGGCACAGCTTTATAAGGAGCATCTATGGGGCCATAATGAATGGTGCAGAGCATTCTATATGGCACAGCTTTATGTGGAGCATCTATGGGGCCATAATGAACGGTGCAGAGCATTATATATGGGGCACAGCTTTATAAGAACATAGTAACATAGTAACATAGTTAGTAAGGCCGAAAAAAGACATTTGTCCATCCAGTTCAGCCTATATTCCATCATAATAAATCCCCAGATCTACGTCCTTCTACAGAACCTAATTGTATGATACAATATTGTTCTGCTCCAGGAAGACATCCAGGCCTCTCTTGAACCCCTCGACTGAGTTCGCCATCACCACCTCCTCAGGCAAGCAATTCCAGATTCTCACTGCCCTAACAGTAAAGAATCCTCTTCTATGTTGGTGGAAAAACCTTCTCTCCTCCAGACGCAAAGAATGCCCCCTTGTGCCCGTCATCTTCCTTGGTATAAACAGATCCTCAGCGAGATATTTGTATTGTCCCCTTATATACTTATACATGGTTATTAGATCGCCCCTCAGTCGTCTTTTTTCTAGACTAAATAATCCTAATTTCGCTAATCTATCTGGGTATTGTAGTTCTCCCATCCCCTTTATTAATTTTGTTGCCCTCCTTTGTACTCTCTCTAGTTTCATTATATCCTTCCTGAGCACCGGTGCCCAAAACTGGACACAGTACTCCATGTGCGGTCTAACTAGGGATTTGTACAGAGGCAGTATAATGCTCTCATCATGTGTATCCAGACCTCTTTTAATGCACCCCATGATCCTGTTTGCCTTGGCAGCTGCTGCCTGGCACTGGCTGCTCCAGGTAAGTTTATCATTAACTAGGATCCCCAAGTCCTTCTCCCTGTCAGATTTACCCAGTGGTTTCCCATTCAGTGTGTAATGGTGACATTGATTCCTTCTTCCCATGTGTATAACCTTACATTTATCATTGTTAAACCTCATCTGCCACCTTTCAGCCCAAGTTTCCAACTTATCCAGATCCATCTGTAGCAGAATACTATCTTCTCTTGTATTAACTGCTTTACATAGTTTTGTATCATCTGCAAATATCGATATTTTACTGTGTAAACCTTCTACCAGATCATTAATGAATATGTTGAAGACAACAGGTCCCAATACTGACCCCTGCGGTACCCCACTGGTCACAGCGACCCAGTTAGAGACTATACCATTTATAACCACCCTCTGCTTTCTATCACTAAGCCAGTTACTAACCCATTTACACACATTTTCCCCCAGACCAAGCATTCTCATTTTGTGTACCAACCTCTTGTGCGGCACGGTATCAAACGCTTTGGAAAAATCGAGATATACCACGTCCAATGACTCACCGTGGTCCAGCCTATAGCTTACCTCTTCATAAAAACTGATTAGATTGGTTTGACAGGAGCGATTTCTCATAAACCCATGCTGATATGGAGTTAAACAGTTATTCTCATTGAGATAATCCAGAATAACATCCCTCAGAAACCCTTCAAATATTTTACCAACAATAGAGGTTAGACTTACTGGCCTATAATTTCCAGGGTCACTTTTAGAGCCCTTTTTGAATATTGGCACCACATTTGCTATGCGCCAATCCTGCGGAACAGACCCTGTCGCTATAGAGTCCCTAAAAATAAGAAATAATGGTTTATCTATTACATTACTTAGTTCTCTTAGTACTCGTGGGTGTATGCCATCCGGACCCGGAGATTTATCTATTTTAATCTTATTTAGCCGGTTTCGCACCTCTTCTTGGGTTAGATTGGTGACCCTTAATATAGGGTTTTCATTGTTTCTTGGGATTTAACCTAGCATTTCATTTTCCACCGTGAATACCGTGGAGAAGAAGGTGTTTAATATGTTAGCTTTTTCCTCGTCATCTACAACCATTCTTTCCTCGCTATTTTTTAAGGGGCCTACATTTTCAGTTTTTATTCTTTTACTATTGATATAGTTGAAGAACAGTTTGGGATTAGTTTTACTCTCCTTAGCAATGTGCTTCTCTGTTTCCTTTTTGGCAGCTTTAATTAGTTTTTTAGATAAAGTATTTTTCTCCCTATAGTTTTTTAGAGCTTCAATGGTGCCATGGTGCCAAGAAGCATCTATGGGGCCATAATGAACGGTGCAGAGCATTCTATATGGGGCACAGCTTTATGTGGAGCATCTATGGGGCCATAATGAACGGTGCAGAGCATTATATATGGGGCACAGCTTTATAAGGAGCATCTATGGGGCCATAATGAACAGTACAGAGCATTCCATATGGCACAGCTTTATGTGGAGCATCTATGGGGCCATAATGAACGGTGCAGAGCAATATATATGGGGCACAGCTTTATGTGGAGCATCTATGGGGCCATAATGAACGGTGCAGAGCATTCCATATGGCACAGCTTTCTATGGAGCATCTATGGGGCCATAATGAACGGTGCAGAGCAATATATATGGGGCACAGCTTTATGTGGAGCATCTATGGGGCCATAATGAACGGTGCAGAGCATTCCATATGGCACAGCTTTATGTGGAGCATCTATGGGGCAATAATCAACGGTGCAGAGCATTCTATATGGCACAGCTTTATGTGGAGCATCTATGGGGCCATAATGAACGGTGCAGTGCATTCCATATGGCACAGCTTTATGTGGAGCATCTATGGGGCAATAATCAACGGTGCAGAGCATTCCATATGGCACAGCTTTATGTGGAGCATCTATGGGGCAATAATCAACAGTGCAGAGCATTCCATATGGCACAGCTTTATGTGGAGCATCTATGGGGCAATAATCAACGGTGCAGAGCATTCTATATGGCACAGCTTTATAAGGAGCATCTATGGGGCCATAATGAATGGTGCAGAGCATTCTATATGGCACAGCTTTATGTGGAGCATCTATGGGGCCATAATGAACGGTGCAGAGCATTATATATGGGGCACAGCTTTATAAGAACATAGTAACATAGTAACATAGTTAGTAAGGCCGAAAAAAGACATTTGTCCATCCAGTTCAGCCTATATTCCATCATAATAAATCCCCAGATCTACGTCCTTCTACAGAACCTAATTGTATGATACAATATTGTTCTGCTCCAGGAAGACATCCAGGCCTCTCTTGAACCCCTCGACTGAGTTCGCCATCACCACCTCCTCAGGCAAGCAATTCCAGATTCTCACTGCCCTAACAGTAAAGAATCCTCTTCTATGTTGGTGGAAAAACCTTCTCTCCTCCAGACGCAAAGAATGCCCCCTTGTGCCCGTCATCTTCCTTGGTATAAACAGATCCTCAGCGAGATATTTGTATTGTCCCCTTATATACTTATACATGGTTATTAGATCGCCCCTCAGTCGTCTTTTTTCTAGACTAAATAATCCTAATTTCGCTAATCTATCTGGGTATTGTAGTTCTCCCATCCCCTTTATTAATTTTGTTGCCCTCCTTTGTACTCTCTCTAGTTTCATTATATCCTTCCTGAGCACCGGTGCCCAAAACTGGACACAGTACTCCATGTGCGGTCTAACTAGGGATT
Organism: Ranitomeya imitator; assembly: GCF_032444005.1. NCBI lineage: Eukaryota > Metazoa > Chordata > Amphibia > Anura > Dendrobatidae > Ranitomeya > Ranitomeya imitator. The sequence continues at coordinate 1,098,669,333 of NC_091282.1, read as the reverse complement.
TGTACAGAGGCAGTATAATGCTCTCATCATGTGTATCCAGACCTCTTTTAATGCACCCCATGATCCTGTTTGCCTTGGCAGCTGCTGCCTGGCACTGGCTGCTCCAGGTAAGTTTATCATTAACTAGGATCCCCAAGTCCTTCTCCCTGTCAGATTTACCCAGTGGTTTCCCATTCAGTGTGTAATGGTGACATTGATTCCTTCTTCCCATGTGTATAACCTTACATTTATCATTGTTAAACCTCATCTGCCACCTTTCAGCCCAAGTTTCCAACTTATCCAGATCCATCTGTAGCAGAATACTATCTTCTCTTGTATTAACTGCTTTACATAGTTTTGTATCATCTGCAAATATCGATATTTTACTGTGTAAACCTTCTACCAGATCATTAATGAATATGTTGAAGACAACAGGTCCCAATACTGACCCCTGCGGTACCCCACTGGTCACAGCGACCCAGTTAGAGACTATACCATTTATAACCACCCTCTGCTTTCTATCACTAAGCCAGTTACTAACCCATTTACACACATTTTCCCCCAGACCAAGCATTCTCATTTTGTGTACCAACCTCTTGTGCGGCACGGTATCAAACGCTTTGGAAAAATCGAGATATACCACGTCCAATGACTCACCGTGGTCCAGCCTATAGCTTACCTCTTCATAAAAACTGATTAGATTGGTTTGACAGGAGCGATTTCTCATAAACCCATGCTGATATGGAGTTAAACAGTTATTCTCATTGAGATAATCCAGAATAACATCCCTCAGAAACCCTTCAAATATTTTACCAACAATAGAGGTTAGACTTACTGGCCTATAATTTCCAGGGTCACTTTTAGAGCCCTTTTTGAATATTGGCACCACATTTGCTATGCGCCAATCCTGCGGAACAGACCCTGTCGCTATAGAGTCCCTAAAAATAAGAAATAATGGTTTATCTATTACATTACTTAGTTCTCTTAGTACTCGTGGGTGTATGCCATCCGGACCCGGAGATTTATCTATTTTAATCTTATTTAGCCGGTTTTGCACCTCTTCTTGGGTTAGATTGGTGACCCTTAATATAGGGTTTTCATTGTTTCTTGGGATTTAACCTAGCATTTCATTTTCCACCGTGAATACCGTGGAGAAGAAGGTGTTTAATATGTTAGCTTTTTCCTCGTCATCTACAACCATTCTTTCCTCGCTATTTTTTAAGGGGCCTACATTTTCAGTTTTTATTCTTTTACTATTGATATAGTTGAAGAACAGTTTGGGATTAGTTTTACTCTCCTTAGCAATGTGCTTCTCTGTTTCCTTTTTGGCAGCTTTAATTAGTTTTTTAGATAAAGTATTTTTCTCCCTATAGTTTTTTAGAGCTTCAATGGTGCCATGGTGCCAAGAAGCATCTATGGGGCCATAATGAACGGTGCAGAGCATTCTATATGGGGCACAGCTTTATGTGGAGCATCTATGGGGCCATAATGAACGGTGCAGAGCATTATATATGGGGCACAGCTTTATAAGGAGCATCTATGGGGCCATAATGAACAGTACAGAGCATTCCATATGGCACAGCTTTATGTGGAGCATCTATGGGGCCATAATGAACGGTGCAGAGCAATATATATGGGGCACAGCTTTATGTGGAGCATCTATGGGGCCATAATGAACGGTGCAGAGCATTCCATATGGCACAGCTTTATGTGGAGCATCTATGGGGCAATAATCAACGGTGCAGAGCATTCTATATGGCACAGCTTTCTATGGAGCATCTATGGGGCCATAATGAACGGTGCAGAGCAATATATATGGGGCACAGCTTTATGTGGAGCATCTATGGGGCCATAATGAACGGTGCAGAGCATTCCATATGGCACAGCTTTATGTGGAGCATCTATGGGGCAATAATCAACGGTGCAGAGCATTCTATATGGCACAGCTTTATGTGGAGCATCTATGGGGCCATAATGAACGGTGCAGTGCATTCCATATGGCACAGCTTTATGTGGAGCATCTATGGGGCAATAATCAACGGTGCAGAGCATTCCATATGGCACAGCTTTATGTGGAGCATCTATGGGGCAATAATCAACAGTGCAGAGCATTCCATATGGCACAGCTTTATGTGGAGCATCTATGGGGCAATAATCAACGGTGCAGAGCATTCTATATGGCACAGCTTTATAAGGAGCATCTATGGGGCCATAATGAATGGTGCAGAGCATTCTATATGGCACAGCTTTATGTGGAGCATCTATGGGGCCATAATGAACGGTGCAGAGCATTATATATGGGGCACAGCTTTATAAGAACATAGTAACATAGTAACATAGTTAGTAAGGCCGAAAAAAGACATTTGTCCATCCAGTTCAGCCTATATTCCATCATAATAAATCCCCAGATCTACGTCCTTCTACAGAACCTAATTGTATGATACAATATTGTTCTGCTCCAGGAAGACATCCAGGCCTCTCTTGAACCCCTCGACTGAGTTCGCCATCACCACCTCCTCAGGCAAGCAATTCCAGATTCTCACTGCCCTAACAGTAAAGAATCCTCTTCTATGTTGGTGGAAAAACCTTCTCTCCTCCAGACGCAAAGAATGCCCCCTTGTGCCCGTCATCTTCCTTGGTATAAACAGATCCTCAGCGAGATATTTGTATTGTCCCCTTATATACTTATACATGGTTATTAGATCGCCCCTCAGTCGTCTTTTTTCTAGACTAAATAATCCTAATTTCGCTAATCTATCTGGGTATTGTAGTTCTCCCATCCCCTTTATTAATTTTGTTGCCCTCCTTTGTACTCTCTCTAGTTTCATTATATCCTTCCTGAGCACCGGTGCCCAAAACTGGACACAGTACTCCATGTGCGGTCTAACTAGGGATTTGTACAGAGGCAGTATAATGCTCTCATCATGTGTATCCAGACCTCTTTTAATGCACCCCATGATCCTGTTTGCCTTGGCAGCTGCTGCCTGGCACTGGCTGCTCCAGGTAAGTTTATCATTAACTAGGATCCCCAAGTCCTTCTCCCTGTCAGATTTACCCAGTGGTTTCCCATTCAGTGTGTAATGGTGACATTGATTCCTTCTTCCCATGTGTATAACCTTACATTTATCATTGTTAAACCTCATCTGCCACCTTTCAGCCCAAGTTTCCAACTTATCCAGATCCATCTGTAGCAGAATACTATCTTCTCTTGTATTAACTGCTTTACATAGTTTTGTATCATCTGCAAATATCGATATTTTACTGTGTAAACCTTCTACCAGATCATTAATGAATATGTTGAAGACAACAGGTCCCAATACTGACCCCTGCGGTACCCCACTGGTCACAGCGACCCAGTTAGAGACTATACCATTTATAACCACCCTCTGCTTTCTATCACTAAGCCAGTTACTAACCCATTTACACACATTTTCCCCCAGACCAAGCATTCTCATTTTGTGTACCAACCTCTTGTGCGGCACGGTATCAAACGCTTTGGAAAAATCGAGATATACCACGTCCAATGACTCACCGTGGTCCAGCCTATAGCTTACCTCTTCATAAAAACTGATTAGATTGGTTTGACAGGAGCGATTTCTCATAAACCCATGCTGATATGGAGTTAAACAGTTATTCTCATTGAGATAATCCAGAATAACATCCCTCAGAAACCCTTCAAATATTTTACCAACAATAGAGGTTAGACTTACTGGCCTATAATTTCCAGGGTCACTTTTAGAGCCCTTTTTGAATATTGGCACCACATTTGCTATGCGCCAATCCTGCGGAACAGACCCTGTCGCTATAGAGTCCCTAAAAATAAGAAATAATGGTTTATCTATTACATTACTTAGTTCTCTTAGTACTCGTGGGTGTATGCCATCCGGACCCGGAGATATATCTATTTTAATCTTATTTAGCCGGTTTCGCACCTCTTCTTGGGTTAGATTGGTGACCCTTAATATAGGGTTTTCATTGTTTCTTGGGATTTAACCTAGCATTTCATTTTCCACCGTGAATACCGTGGAGAAGAAGGTGTTTAATATGTTAGCTTTTTCCTCGTCATCTACAACCATTCTTTCCTCACTATTTTTTAAGGGGCCTACATTTTCAGTTTTTATTCTTTTACTATTGATATAGTTGAAGAACAGTTTGGGATTAGTTTTACTCTCCTTAGCAATGTGCTTCTCTGTTTCCTTTTTGGCAGCTTTAATTAGTTTTTTAGATAAAGTATTTTTCTCCCTATAGTTTTTTAGAGCTTCAATGGTGCCATGGTGCCAAGAAGCATCTATGGGGCCATAATGAACGGTGCAGAGCATTCTATATGGGGCACAGCTTTATGTGGAGCATCTATGGGGCCATAATGAACGGTGCAGAGCATTATATATGGGGCACAGCTTTATGTGGAGCATCTATAGGGCCATAATGAACGGTGCAGAGCATTATATATGGGGCACAGCTTTATAAGGAGCATCTATGGGGCCATAATGAACAGTACAGAGCATTCCATATGGCACAGCTTTATGTGGAGCATCTATGGGGCCATAATGAATGTTGCAGAGCATTATATGTGGCACAGCTTTATATGGAGCATCTATGGGGCCATAATGAACGGTGCAGAGCATTATATATGGCACAGCTTTATGTGGAGCATCTATGCGGCAATAATGAACGGTATGGAGCATCTATTTTTATTTTTGAAATTCACCGGTAGCTGCTGCATGTCCTACCCTAGACTTATACTCGAGTCAATAAGTTTTCCCAGTTTTATGTGGCAAAATTAGGGGGGTCGGCTTATACTCGTGTCGGCTTATACTCAAGTATATACTTAAAAAAGCAATAAAAAAGCAATAAACCTAATTTACTTAATAGATTCAGAAATTCAGAAAAGCTCATTGTGGGAATGTAGTCTTAAAGGGCTTGTTTCAAGATGCTTCTTCAGGAGCTCACTGTTCCTGGCCCCGGGCTTCCAGCTTTGCTGGTCAGAACTGTGCTCTCTCTGAGACTGATAGCATGCCACTGAAGTATGGAAGAATCATAACATAGAAGATTCTGGTCAGGTGCAGTGATCCGGCCAGCTCAGAGCAACATGAGCAGGCCGCCAAGCAGAGTCTTCTCTTACCATGCACTCCTTGCCTCAGTTAACGGTCAGAATTCTCACTTCTAAAGGACAATTCTTCACCTTCATGTTCATATTGTGTGCCTTCACTGCTGTCATATTAGTTCTCAGCTACATCCTCCTATAAATCCTAGTGCAGGAACTAAGCATGCTCTACCAAAAAAGTGACGTGAAACTACAGGTTGTAACCCTAGAAAGCAGAGGCGTAGCTAGGGTTTTGGTCCAGGGGGGGGCAAAGCTTCTGAGTGGGCCCCTAACCAGGTAACCTTGATTACAACTCGATGACCCCCCTAATAGTGGAGGAGAACCTCAGCAGATGACCGTGCTATTACTGAAGATAATCTCAATATAACGACCAACATGGATATTACCGCCATATGGTCAGTGATAGATACCAGCCCTACAGAGCATATAAGAGATCACAGCACAGTTACAGATAATGACTTACCATTGACGTTCTTTATGATGGAATCGTCACTTTTCCCGTCTTTTCCATCTGGCCCAGACCGACATGACAACTTCTTCCAGCGACAACTCGTCTGCAGAGAAAACAACAAAGACACATTTCACTTCTCATATTCCAGTCATCCCCATCTATTCCCAACCTGCACAAACCCCTCATCCTGCTGATACCCCAATACTGAACCACTGCTGCCGTATGTGTCCCTATTACTGCACCTGATACCCCAATACTGAGCTGCTGCTGCCATATGTGTCCCTATTACTGCACCTGATACCCCAATACTGAGCTCCTGCTGCCGTATGTGTCCCTATTACTGCACCTGATACCCCAATACTGAGCCCTTGCTGTCGTATGTGTCCCTATTACTGCACCTGATACTCCAATACTGAGCCGCTGCTGCCGTATGTGTCCCTATTACTGCACCTGATACCCCAATACTGAGCCCCTGCTGCCGTATGTGTCCCTATTACTGCACCTGATAGCCCAATACTGAGCCCCTGCTGCCGTATGTGTCCCTATTACTGCACCTGATACTCCAATACTGAGCCGCTGCTGCCATATGTGTCCCTATTACTGCACCTGATACTCCAATACTGAGCCGCTGCTGCTGTATGTGTCCCTATTACTGCACCTGATACCCCAATGCTGAGCCCCTGCTGCCGTATGTGTCCCTATTACTGCACCTGATACCCCAATACTGAGCCGCTGCTGCCGTATGTTTCCCTATTACTGCACCTGATACCCCAAAACTGAGCCGCTGCTGCCGTATGTGTCCCTAATACTGCACCTGATACCCCAATACTGAGCCCTTGCTGCCGTATGTTTCCCTATTACTGCACCTGATACCCCAAAACTGAGCCGTTGCTGCCGTATGTGTCCCTATTACTGCACCTGATACTCCAATACTGAGCCGCTACTGCCGTATGTGTCCCTATTACGGCACCTGATATCCCAATATTGAGCCGCTGCTGCCGTATGTGTCCCTATTACTGCACCTGATACCCCAATACTGATCTGCTGCTGGCGTATGTGTCCCTATTACTACACCTGATACCCCAATACTAAGCCACTGCTGCCGTATGTGTCCCTATTACTGCACCTGATATCCCAATACTGAGCCACTGCTGCCATATGTGTCCCTATTACTGCACCTGATACCCCAATACTGAGCCACATTTTGCCCCATAGAAAGTAATAATGCCCTCTATGTGCCCCTTTGATAGTCACAGTAACCTGAGTTCCCCTATTACAATAAGTGCCCACTTTACATTTAATAATGTCCCGAGTCGCCCCCCGTACAGCTCCTCTATACACAGTATAATGCCCCCTAAATGTATAGTACCACCCTCACAGTATACTGACCCCCTAGTAGCCTTCAAACTGTTTGATGGCTCCTACACTGTAAACCCCACACTGTATGATGGCCCCATAGATAACCGTTATATAGTATAATGTGCCAGATAGTCCTCAATATAGCACAAGGCAGCACCCCTATAGGCAGACCCTGTAGTTTAAAGCACCCCCCATAGGCAGATCCTGTAGTATGAGCAGCACCCCCCCATAAGCAGATCCTGTAGAATAAGGCAGCACCCCCCATAGGCAGATCCTGCAGAATAAGGCAGCACTCCCCCTCTCTAGGCAGATCCTGTGTATAAGGCAGCACTCCCCCCCATAGGCAGATCCTGTAGAATAAGGCAGCACTCCCCCCATAGGCAGATCCTGTAGAATAAGGCAGCACTCCCCCTATAGGCAGATCCTGTAGAATAAGGCAGCACTCCCCCATAGGCTGATCCTGTATATAAGGCAGCACTCCCCCCTATAGGCAGATCCTGTATATAAGGCAGCACTCCCTCCCCTATAGGCAGATACTGTACAATAAGGCAGCCCCCATAAAAACACCGTAAATAAATACTCACCTCTCTACCTCTTTGTTCCAGCGGTGCTTCCTGCTCCCGCTCATCTGACAGCGGGCGCTGGAAGGTGACATCATCGCGCCCGCTGTCAGACGGTGTGAGGGATGATGGGGAAGGAGCGCAGCACTCCTTCCCTCATCACTGCGGTGAGCTGTATCAGCTAGATGCCGATACAGCTCACAATGCGATGATGGGTGGGGGGCCCACTGCTGGCACTGGGCCCCCCGCCTGCCCAGGGGCCCCATAGCGGCAGAGCAGGGAGGTCGATTCTTCCTGCTCTGCGCAGAGTGTAACTGCAGTTACAGTAGCGTAGCTCCCGGTGTGCCCCCTCAGAGCGCGGGGCCCGGGTCGACCGCCCTCTCTGCCCCCCCCCGGTAGCTACACTACTGCTAGAAAGTGAATTATAGACATCACATTTTGGGCCACTAAGTGGTGAGTGATTTAGATGGGAATTACTGAAAGATTTGATTAATTTATATTGAGAATTTTTACTTTATACCTCATGTTTTTAATACGGGTCAAGTATCATGTATCAGAATAACCCTTTGATGACAATTTGTCTGTCAATAGTTTAAAGTGGTTCCTGCCTGTCTATTTCAACATTAATAGACAGATTAAAAAAAAAATATTGAAAGCTTGATGACATCCCCGATACCCATTTGGAACACTAATGGCATATATTTTTGGGACTAGAAATAGCTATAACTATTATTTTGTATATTTTGTAAGTTGACATGTCACTGATTTATATTAAATAGGGATTTTTTTCTATTATGCGGGAAATCCTCTATAAGTCGTGGTTTACATTTCATTTTATATTCCTTATAACGGTTTTATTTTTGCCCATTAAAAGTTTACAACTTATAATGAATGTAGATAATGCAGCAAATAAATGTCACTTGATGTAAAGTAGTATTCTCTGAGTGATCTGTGCTGGTTATAATTAGAACACAGTGATATATGTAGGACACTAGGATAAAAAATAGAGAATTGGAAACGCATTTATCTTTTTGAGCTCCACATTATTTTTAATAGGAATCATTTCACTAAAGAAAAGACCAAACATATATTATAAACATGTCTTAAAGATATTGAAGGTATTTGTTAAAGTTTTCTTCCTGTTTTAAGGTACTTTATATAAGATTTTAGAGTACTACATGTCTCTAGTCATCAGGAATTAAAGGAATTGCTTTGTAATCACTGAATAAGTGTCAAGTAAACATGACTTCCTCTGCGAAAAATAGCACATGGGAAATGGACTGCCATTCAATTTATGAGTGCCTCGGGTCATTTTTGAAGAGAGACAATACTTGCAGCAACTCTCTGCTCAATTGGGTAACAAAATAGTATTTCTGATCTAGGATTCCTTTTTTGAATATGGTATATGACTGGTATAGGCTGAAGCCCAGCTCAAGCCCTGCCAAGAGCCAGCACTGTCACATCCTCTGTACAGACAACTCAACTCTTCTCTACATTTCATGAGATTGACATGTGAAAAAAATAAATCTGTGACCACTTGCCAGATCATGAGGTCTCCTGAATCTTCATCATGAGGGATGCCTCCCATTATTTACAAATAACACAAAGACTGTGATGAGTGATGAGGCAAAGTAGGGCATTATTGGGGATTAGAGAGTCACAATTTATGTATTTAAAAAAACTTGCATTAGATTTTCTAATTTACCAATAAAATGCTGTGCCCAAGTGACTGTGGTTGGCCTGCGTTTATAGAGTGCTGACTTTGAGCCAAAGACGATCACCCTTTTGGAACAGCACCGGACACACAGTAGTAGACCTCTTAATTAATTAGAAGTACAGAGAGATTTTCAGTGAAAACTTTTTAAGATGACCACCCAAATGAGAGGCCTAAGATTAAGGTTGTAACAACTCTGCTGGCATCACGGCATGGCCTCGCATCTCTCACACTATCTTACCCAATGCTTCAGGTCATGATGTGGTTTCTGTTTCATGCCAGCTCCATATTCTGTTCCTCTGATCTCTGCATGCTTCCTGGCTGTGTGTATAGGGGGACGGCGCCTGAACTCTCTGGTTCTTATAGGAATCAGGTGCATCTGTCTAATCAGTTCCTGACCAATTACCAAGAGGCCTCCAGTATATAGTGCAGCTCCACCCAGTGGTCTGGGCCTGTGCAATGTGTTAGTTCAGTTAGTGTTTAGCTTCTGAGTTTGCCAGGTCTTGCTCTGAGTTACTCCCTCTCTGGAGGCTTTTCTCTATGCTATTTCCTTGATCTTGTTGTCCGCCCTCCAGGAGGCAGAATATCCTGATCCCTGTGTCTTTGTCCTTGTGTCTTGTTCCAGTGCCTTGTCTATACTTTGTCCTATCTCGGTCTCCTTGTCTGTGGCTTCCTTCCCTGCTGTGTCTTTCCTTGTGTTCTCAGTCTGCTTACACTCTGCACTCTTGCGGCTCTGCCTGCTCTGTACCTTTGTGGCTTGATCTCTACTCTGCACTAGTGTTGAGCATTCCGATACCGCAAGTATCGGGTATCGGCCGATATTTGCGGTATCGGAATTCCGATACCGAATTCCGATACTTCCCGCGTATCGGATACTAGAATCGGAAGTTCCCAGAATTCAAACAGAACGCAGCAGCCAATGAGGAATGATTGGAAGTGTGGGCACATCCTGTTTAGCATGGTGGGCATGTAAGTACTGGCAAGGCTGTGATTGGCTGCTGAAATGATGTCACTCTGCACTATAAAAAACGCTGCCGCCATTTTGCGCTCACTCTGCTGTGATTTCAGTTAGGGACAGGACGCTGTGTTCTAACTGAGGGCAAGTTGAGCTAGCTAATTGCTTTATTTTCCTTTCCAAAGGCTAATTTAGCAAAACGCTGTGTGTTCTTCACTGTTCACCTTGCTCTTGCCTTGCAGCGCTGTTTTAACAGCGTTCTGCAAGGTCTCTGTGTGTGTGTGTGTGCAGCTCACTCTGTAGTCTGTGTGCAGCCATATACCCGGTTGTATTCAGCTCAGGGGGGGTTCACACTGCCTCACACAGTTGTCCTTTTTTGCTCATAGTGCAGCCTGCTGCACATTTTTTCTCAAATTTCCTATTAGTGTTTTTCCACCCGTCTCCAGCTAAATTGTGGAAAAACACTACATAGGATAACCTAGAGGGGGGTTTTTGGGCCTTGCAGCGCCGTTTACGGCTGTCTGCACGGTCTCCGTGTGAGCCCAGCTCGCCCTGTAGTCTGTGTGCAGCCATAGCCGGTTGGATTCAGCTCAGGGTTCGTTACTGGCTCATACCTTGAGAAAAATTTTCCTTTCTTTCAAATAGTGCAGCCTGTTTAAAAATTTAAAAAAAAATTCCCTATTAGTGTTTTTCCACCCGTCTCCAGCTAAATTGTGGAAAAACACTACATAGGATAACCTAGAGGGGGTTTATTGGGCCTTGCAGCGCCGTTTACGGCTGTCTGCACGGTCTCTGTGTGAGCGCAGCTCGCCCTGTAGTCTGTGTGCAGCTATAGCCGGTTGGATTCAGCTCAGGGTGCGTTACTGCCTCATACCTTGAAAAACAATTTCCTTTTTTTCAAATAGTGCAGCCTGTTTAAAATTTAAAAAAAAAAATTCCTATTAGTGTCTTTCCACCCGTCTCCAGCTAAATAGTGGAAAAACACTACATAGGATAACCTAGAGGAGGGTTTTTTTGACCTTGCAGCGCCGTTTACGGCTGTCTGCACGGTCTCCGTGTGATTTAAACTAGCTCTGTAGCCCGATCTGCACAAAAAAAAAAGTAAAGTTCACCAAACACAACTTAACACTTGTGTAGGCCACATTTGAAAAATAATAAAGTTTAGTCCACACTTTACAACATTAGTGTTTCTTACACCTGTTAGGAGGAGCATTTCAGGAATAAGCACGCTAAGGCCTTAGTACTTTTCTGCTTATCTTTATCTGTCAACCAAGATGAAGAGGGCAGGGAGTAAGGCACGTGGGCGTTGGCGCGGAGCAGGGAGAGGAGCAGGGAGAGGACGTGGTGATTCTGTGCCTGCTGCGGGCGCTGGTGACTCGTCGTCACTCAGTTTCAGCAGGGAACAGTCCTTCATGCGCAGCTTTGTCGGAGAGCGCCGTGCACCGCTGCTGCGTGAAGACCAAATTGAAGCCGTTGTCGGGTGGATGGCAGCTAACGCCTCGGCATCGACTTCAGTTAGTGCCACATCCTCTCAGGCACAGAGCACTGGAGAGCAGCCATCTGTCTCTTCACCACCTGCCAAATTGGCCAGGCAGTCAGAGAGCCCAGGACAGGAGCCGTCTCTACTTCTGTTCTCTGAATCTCTTGGCTTGGAAACAGGGGGCCAGCCAAGCAGCATTGGAGAAATGGAAGAAGAGGCAGTGTGCAGTGATGCCCAACAGCTTTTTCTCTCTGACTCTGAAGAGGCAGGTGGGCCAGTGCCTCCGGTGACCACAGCGCAGTACGCATCTGATGATGAAACTCAGGTGCCGCTTTCTGATGCGTACTGTGCTGCCGAGACTACCCAGGAGGAGCAGTTGGTGGCAGAGGGTAGTGGAGATGATGAGGTCCTTGACCCATCGTGGCGTGAGGAACAGGAAGGTGGTGGGAGCAGCTCTGAGGAAGAGCTTCCCCTTACGGGCCAAAGGGAGAGGGAGGGGGAAGACTGCGGAGCCTGTAGCCTCCACTTTGGCACCCGTTAGGAGCCTGTCTCTTTCCAAAGCCAAAAAGGGCGCTCCCAAGACTTGCAGTGCCTGGTCCTTTTTTGACACAGTTGCAGATGACATTTGTTTTGTCAAATGCAAGCTGTGTCATCAGAAAGTAAAAAGAGGTAAAAGTGTCAGCAACCTCAATACCACAAATATGTGGAAACATGTGCGGACCAGGCACGCGGTGGAGTTACAGAAACACAGTGAAGACGTAGGCCAACCAACAGCGGCAGCTACCACCTCTTCATCTCGTGTTGCCTCTTCCTCCACTGTTGTCCAGAGACCTAGTGTAATTCCACCCACAGCACCACCTTCCCAGTCATCCTCACACTCCCAGTCTACTCTACAGCCATCGGTAGTACAGGCATGGGAGAAAAGGCGGGCATTCTCGGCCAACCACCCCCGAGCACAGGCTCTGAATGCAGGCATTGCCAAACTGTTGTCCCTGGAATTGCTCTCATTCAGGCTGGTGGAGACTGACAGCTTCCGTGACTTGATGGCATTGGCAGTCCCACAGTACAAGGTGCCCAGCCGCTTTTGCTTCAGCAGGCAGGCTGTCCCTGCCCTGCACAGGCATGTTGAGGCAAACATAAAACATGCGCTACTGAACGCCGTCAGTAGCAAGGTCCACCTCACCACCGATGCGTGGACCAGTCAGCATGGACAGGGGCGATATGTTTCCCTCACTGCCCATTGGGTTAATGTTGTTGAGCCAGGTACAGATCGTGCGAGTGGCGCAGGATGTGTCCTGCCCACTCCAAGGATTGCAGGAATCCAGTCTGTACGCATCGACTCCTCCTCTTACACCAGTTCCTCAGATTCCTCTCTGCAGGATCCGTCACAGTCCACCTCCACATGGACCCGTGAACGTTTACCTATGACCGACATGAGCACAGCCGTGGCCAAACGTCAGCAGGCCGTCTTGAAACTAGTTTCATTGGGGCATCGAAGCCACACAGCGCAGGAGCTCTGGAATGCCATCAAGCAGGAGAGCGATGTGTGGTTACTGCCAGCGAATCTCCAGCCAGGCATGGTAGTGTGTGACAATGGCCGAAATCTGGTGGCAGCTTTGGCCCTTGGCAACCTCACTCACATCCCATGTCTGGCACATGTGCTCAATTTGGTTGTGCAGAGTTTTCTGAGGGACTATCCGGATCTTGATGCCCTGCTGCAGAAGGTCCGCCTAGAGTGTGCTCACTTGCGGCGTTCCAGCTTGGCCAGATCCCGCATTGCTGCTCTGCAGCGCCGATTCCGCCTTCCGGAACACCGCATCATATGTGACCTACCTACCCGGTGGAATTCCACGTTACATATGTTGGAGCGGTTGTGTGAGCAGCAGCAAGCAGTTATGGAGTACCAGCTGCATCAGGCGCAAAGAAGTCGCAGTCAGCGCCGATCAGACTTCACAACCACAGAGTGGGCCACTATGAAGGACGTCTGCCAGGTTTTGCGTCCTTTTGATTATTCCACGCGGATGGCAAGTGCAGATGATGCACTAGTCAGCATGACTGTCCCCCTTATCTGCCTGCTTCAGCAAACTTTGCAAGGGTTAAGGGATGATGTTGTGGAAGAGGTGGAGGATGAGGAGTCACCTTTTCCATCAGCTTCTGGAGAGTCAGCGCCACGTGGTTCCTCACAAAGGGGTACGCAGGGGCCAATTTGTGAGGAGGATGAGGAGGAGTCAATGGAGGAGGAAGAGCTCCGTCCAGAGGAGGGAGCGACACAATTGTCCAGTGGTCAGTGTGTACAGCGAGGGTGGGGTGATGACGAGCGGGCAGAGATCATGTCTCAAGCAGGGGACAGCGTTTCTGGGCCAGTTGGCACTCTGCAGCACATGGTGGATTTCATGCTGCAGTGCCTGAGAAACGACCGCCGCATCGACCACATTCTCAACATGCCTGATTATTGGGTGTTCCCCCTCCTCGATCCTCGCTACCGGGACAACGTCCAAAACCTCATCCCTGCGTTGACCTGGGAGCGTAAATTGCGGGAGTACCACGACACACTGGTGAATTCCATCATCTTCTCCTGTCCAACTGAGAGGAGTGCTGCTAGTGCTTTACAAAGCAGCTCAGTGCGTCGAGGCAGTGGGGGAGGCTCTGCCCAAAGAGGGAGCAGAAGCAGTGCCTCTGCCCAAGGCAAGCCCAGTATGGCACCACTCTGGCACACTTTTGTGTGCCCGCCCCAAATGTCTACACCATCACCGGCGGCTCCAGTCAGCAGGAGGCAACGGTTCCGTCAGATGGTGACAGACTACATGGCTTGCCCTCTTACTGTACTCCCAGACGGCTCTTCCCCGTTCAAGTTTTGGGTCTCTAAGCTGGATACATGGCCAGAGCTAAGCCAGTATGCATTGGAGGTGCTGGCTTGCCCTGCAGCTAGTGTCTTATCGGAACGTGTCTTTAGTGGTGTACTAACAGACCGTCGCATGCGACTATCCTCCGATAACGTTGACCGGCTTACTTTCCTGAAAATGAACCAGGCCTGGATCTCGCAGGAATTTGCCACTCCTCTGCCTGATTAAGTAATTGGGTGTCATCCAGGTCTCCTGCTGTGTTCATCTTTCTACCACCTGAACTGCTATTCCTGGGCTCCAACACCGCCAGTTGCGGCTCAGAAGTGCAGGCTGCACAGTAAAAACATACGACCCAGTGTTATTGGGTTTCAGTAACGTCAGCTGATCCCCAGCTGTGTAGCCGGCAATGTGTCCTGCGACCGCCGCGCTGGCACAACAACCTAAATGTAAGGGAACCTGTCCCCCCCCCCCCCCGTCGTTTGTTACTGAAAGAGCCATCTTGTGCAGCAGTAATGCTGCACAAGGAAAAGGTAGCTCTTTTTTTTTAGCTCCTTGCACACGCAGAACTTAACACTTATAAAATGTGTTCACTGATACCGTTATACTGTCCCGGAGCTGGGACTTTCCTTCGCAATGTGACGCAGCACAGCCGTCATTCCTACCCCCTTGGTGCCATGCGCTGCCTCCTCAGCGTTGTTTTAAGCTGTCACGGAGCCTGCGCTGTTCTGTTATCCCTTGGGCATGCCCTATTTGCGCTGCCTGTCTTCTGACATAATTTGGTGTCAGGCTGGCTGCGCCTGTGCGGCCGCGCTGCCCGAGATCCCTGTGTCTTCTGATTGAGTCACACTGCGGGCCTGGGATCCATGGGCATGCGCAGTGCATATCTTCCCCTCGGGCTCTCGCTCATTTCCCTCCGCCTTCTTTAGACTGTGCGCCGTCAGCTGATCCCTAATAGCATGCCACGGCCGTGACACCGCACAGTCTGAAGAAGAGGGAAGGAGGGGAGTGAGAGTCGAGGATATGCACTGTGCATGTCCATGGTTCCAAGGCCCGCAGTGGGATTACGTTGGACGAGACTGCGAGGTGGGATCTGGAGCAGCGTGGACGCACAGGCAGTGACAGCCTGACACCAAATTATGTCAGAAGACAGGCAGCGCTAATTGGGCATGGCCAAGGGCTAACAGAACAGCACAGGCTCCGTGACAGCTTAAAACAACGCTGAGGAGGCAGCGCACGGCACCAAGGGGATAGGAATGACAGCTGTGCTGTGTCCCATTACGAAGGAAATTCGCACCTCCGGGACGGTTTAACGGTATAAGGGGACACATTTTTAGTGTTTACTTCGGTGTTTGCAAGGAGCATAACTAAAAGAACCACCTTTTCCTTTTGCATCGTTAGTGCTGCACAAGATGGCTCTTTCAGCTACAAACGTCTTGGGGGGGGTTAAAGGTTCCCTTTCAACTTGCTCCAATCAGGCTTCGGCCTACACTCTGTTCCTCTGCTCCTCCTGCTGTCCCTGGGCTCTAACACCGCCAGTTGGTGCCTGGAAGTGCTGTGTGCACAGTCAACAGTCGCCCCTCTGTTATTGGGGTTCAGTAACGTCAGCTGATCCCCAGCTGTGTGTGCGGCAATACCTCCAATCTGCTCCTCCTGCTGTCCCTGGGCTCTAACACCGCCAGTTGGTGCCTGGAAGTGCTGTGTGCAGTCAACAGTCGCTCCTCTGTTATTGGGGTTCAGTAACGTCAGCTGATCCCCAGCTGTGTGTGCGGCAATACCTCCAATCTGCTCCTCCTGCTGTCCCTGGGCTCTAACACCGCCAGTTGGTGCCTGGAAGTGCTGTGTGCACAGTCAACAGTCGCTCCTCTGTTATTGGGGTTCAGTAACGTCAGCTGATCCCCAGCTGTGTATCCGGCAACGTGTCATGCGACCGCCACGCTGGCACAACTAAAATGTAAGGGGACCTGTCCACCCCCCCCTAGGCGTTTGTTACTGAAAGAGCCACCATGTGCAGCACTAATACTGCACAAGGGAAAGGTCGCTCTTGAAATTATGCTCCTTGCAAACGCTGAACTACACACTCATGTAATGTGTCACCTCACACCGTCCAACCGTCGCGGAGGTGGGACTTTCCTTTGTAATGTGACGCAGCACAGCCGTCATTGCTACCCCCTTGGCACCGTGCGCTGCCTCCTTAGCGTTGTTTGATTCCGTCATGGACCCTGCGCTGTTATGTTATCCCTTGGCCATGCACAGTTTGCGCTGCCCGTCCTCTGACATCATTTGTTGTCGTCCTGGCTGCGCCTGTGCGTACACGCTGCCCGAAATCACACCTCGCAGTGTCGTCTAATGTGATCCCACAGTGGGCCTGGTATCCATGGCCATGCGCAGTGCATATACTAGCCTCTCACTCCCCTTCTTCACGCTTCTTCAGACTAGGCGGCGTCAGCTGATCCCTAATAGCATGCCACGGCCGTGACGCCGCACAGTCTGAAGAAGCAGGAAGGAGGTGAGTGAGAGGCGATGATATGCACTGCGCATGCCCATGGATCCCTGGCCCGCAGTGGGACTACATTAGATGACACTGCAAGGTTGGATCTAGGGCAGCTTGGACGCACAGGCACTGCCAGCCTGACACCTACATGATGTCAGAAGACGGGCACCGCTAACTGTGCATGGCCAAGGGATAACATTACAGCGTGGGCTCCGTGACAGAACCAAACAACGTTGAGGAGGTGGCGCCCGGCACCAAGGGGGTTGGAATGACGGCTGTGCTGTGTCACATTACAAAGGAAAGTCCCACTTCCGGGATGGTTTGACGGTGTGAGGGGACACATTATATGAGTGTGTACTTCAGCGTTTGCAAGGAGCATAATTTTCGGAGCCACCATTTTCCATGTGCAGTATTACTGCTGTACAAGATGGCTCTTTCAGCAACAAATGCCTGGGGGGGGGGGGGGTTAAAGGTTCCCTTTCAACTTGCTCCACTGCAGGCTTCGGCCTACACTCTGCTCCTCTTTGATTCCCTGAGTTTCAACACTGTCAGTTGCCACCTGGAAGTGTTGTCTACACAGAAAAAACACTAGGTGATGTGTCAGTGGGGTTCAGCACCGCCAGCTGTTCCCCTGCTGTGTAGTCGGCAACGTGTCCAGCACAAGCCACGCTGGCACAACAGAACAAAAGCTGCCACCAGTGCAGGCTTCGGCCTACACTCTGCTCCTCTCCTCCTCCTGCTGACCCTGGGCTCAAACACCGCTAGTTTTTGCCCGGAAGTGCTAGCTGCACAGAGAAAAACACCAGCCAATGTGTTAGTGGGGTTCAGCACCGCCAGCTGTTCCCCTGCTGTGTAGCCGGCAACGTGACCTGCAAACGCCACGCAGGCACATGAACTGAAATTAAAGGGAACCTGGCCCCACCCCCCCAGGTGTTTCTATGTATAACAGCCACCTAGTACAGCAGTACTGCTGCATTTGTACAAGGTGGCTGACTTTTTCTCCTTGCCCACGTGGAACTCAACACGTACAAAATGTGTCTCATTGAGACCATTCCACTGTCCCTGAGGTGTGACTTTCCTTTCTAATGATACGCAGCACCCCCCTTGGTAGCGTTTCCCGTCTTTTGTCATCATGGTTAGCTGGCTGCGCCTGTGCATCTGCCCTGCTAGAAACAACGCCCCTCGTTGTCATATTTATTTTGTCAGCGAGGGTGTGGTTTATGGGCACGAGCAGTGCATATGTTCGCCTGTCTTAACTCATCTCCTTCCGCCTTCTTCAGACTGTGCGGCCTCCTGGCCGTGGTAGGCGATAAGGGATCAGCTGAGGCCGCCCAGTCTGAAGCAGGTGTAAGGACATGTGTGAGCGGCAAACCTATTTACTGCACAAGGCCACGAATCCCAGCCACGCAGTGTGATTTTTTGAAAACACACTGTGGGTCTGGGATTCATGTCCATCGCTAACCGCAACGGCCGACATGAAATGAGGTCAGAAGACAGGAAGCGCTCACAGCGCATGGCCAAGGGATCACAATAGCGCAGACTCCTGTACAGCAAATAACAACGCTCAGGAATCTGCACCCAGTACCTAGGTGCAAATTTTGACACCTGTGCTGCGTCTCCTTAAAAAGACAAGTCACGCCTCCACAACTGTTTGACAGTATAATGGGCTAAATAGTGTACGTGTTTTATTCAGCGTGTGCAAGGAGCAAACTAAATAGAGCAACCTTTTACTTGTGCAGCATTAATGCTGCACAAGGTGTGGCTCTTGTACCTTGCAACACCTGAGGGGGGGTTAAAGGTAACCTTTGAAATTGGTTCAACTAGGCTTCGGCCTACACTCTGCTCCTCTCCTCCTCCTGCTGACCCTGGGCTCTAACACCGCCAGTTTTTGCCCAGACATGCGATCTGCACACAGAAAAACACCAGTCAATGTGTCAGTGGGGTTCAGCAACGCCAGCTGTTCCCCTGCTGTGTAGCTTGCATCGTGTCCAGCACAAGCCACGCTGGCACAACCGACCAAAAGCTGCCACCAGTGCAGGCTTCGGCCTACACATTGCTCCTCTCCTCCTCCTGCTGACCCTGGGCTCTAACACCGCCAGTTTTTGCCCGGACATGCGAGCTGCACAGAGAAAAACACCAGTCAATGTGTCAGTGGGGTTCAGCACCGCCAGCTGTTCCCCCGCTGTGTAGCCGGCATCGTGTCCAGCACAAGCCACGCTGGCACAACTGACCAAAAGCTGCCACCAGTGCAGGCTTCGGCCTACACATTGCTCCTCTCCTCCTCCTGCTGACCCTGGGCTCAAACACCTCCAGTTTCTGCCCGGAAGTGCTAGCTGCGCAGAGAAAAACACCAGCCAATGTGTTAGTGGGGTTCAGCACCGCCAGCTGTTCCCCTGCTGTGTAGCCAGCAACGTGACCTGCAAACGCCACGCAGGCACATGAACTGAAATTAAAGGGAACCTGGCCCCACCCCCCCAGGTGTTTCTATGTATAACAGCCACCTTGTACAGCAGTACTGCTGCATTTGTACAAGGTGGCTGACTTTTTCTCCTTGCCCACGTGGAACTCAACACGTACAAAATGTGTCTCATTAGAGACCATTCCACTGTCCCTGAGGTGTGACTTTCCTTTCTAATGATACGCAGCACCCCCCTTGGTAGCGCTGCCCGTCTTCTGACATCATTGGTTGGCTTGTTGCGCCTGTGCGTCCGCCCTGCCTGAAACAATGCTCCTCGTTGTCTTACTTATTTTGACTGCGAGGGTGTGATTGATGGGCACGAGCAGTGCATATCTTCGCCTGTCTTAACTCATCTCCTTCCGCCTTCTTCAGACTGTGCAGCCTCATGGCCGCGGCATGCGAGAAGGGATCAGCAGAGGCCGCCCAGTCTGAAGCAGGTGTAAGGATGTGTGTGAGCGGCCAAAATATTTACTGCTCAAGGCCACGAATCCCAGCACCGCAGTGTGACTTTATGAAAAGGCACTGTGGGTCTGGGATTTATGGCCATCGTTAACCGCACCGGCCAACATGAAATGAGGTCATAAGACGGGCAGCTCTAACAGGGCATTGCCAAGGGATAACACAAGAGCGCAGACTCCTGTACAGCAAATAACAACGCTCAGGAAGCTGCGCCAAGCACCAAGGCATTATTTGGGACACCTGTGCTGCGTCTCCTTAAAAAGCCAAGTCACGCATCCACTAAAGTTTGACTGTAGAATGGGCTAAATTGTGTACGTCTTTCATTCAGCGTGTGCAAGTAGACAAATTAATAGAGCAACCTTTCACTTGTGCAGCATTAATACTGCACAAGGTGTGTCTCTTGTAGTTTGTAACACCTGAGGGGGGGTTAAAGGTTTCCTTTGAAATTGGTTCAACTAGGCTTCGGCCTACACTCTGCTCCTCTCCTCCTCCTCCTGCTTCACCACGGGCTCTAACATCGCAAGTTTTTGCCCGCAAGTGCTAGCTGCACAGAGAAAAACACCCGCCATTGTGTTAGTGGGGTTCAGCAACGCCAGCTGTTCCCACACTGTGTAGCCGGCAAAGTGTCCTGCAAACGCAACGCTGACACAAAGCTGCCTCCAGTGCAGGCTTCGGCCTACACTCTGCTCCCCCTGCTTACCCTTTGCTCCAGCACCGCTAGTTGGGGCTCTAGGAAGACAATCTTTAATAGGCAACGCATCTGGGTTCCAGCACCGCCAGCTGGTTCTCGGCAGTGCTTTTGTCACTGGTACTCCCTCATGCCAAACCTGGTTCCAGCACCGTCAGCTGTTTCCGGGTAGTGTCAAGCTCACTGAGACGCCTATGCTTGCCCCGTCGTGGTGCGGTCGGGTTAGCCAACTCCAGGGTGCCTCCAGTTTAGGAGCTTCCTATGTGGGCTGCGTGAACTGGTAGTCAAGGCTGGTTCTGTAGTGCCAGTAGGCCCAGATCCCCCTGTAGGACTGTTGGGGTTCGGTAACTGCGGCTGCCTCGCGGCCTAGCTGTTCTCTCCTCTCCTGTGGGCCTTGGGGTCCACCACCTGGTTCCAGCACCGTCAGCTGGTTCCGGGCCGAGCCTTTGGCTTAGGTGCCTCCTCCTGGGTATCCGAGTTCCGCCAATGTCAGGCGGTCCTTGGTAGTGCTTTTAAGCGCGGGCACCTACAGCTTAGTAACCGGGTTCCAGCACCGTCAGCTGGTCCTCGGTCGTGCCATTGGCTCTTGCACACTGGGGCAACGCATCCGGGTTCCAGCACCGCCAGCTGGTTCTCGGCAGTGTTTTTGTCACAGGTACTCCCTCGTGCCAAACCTGGTTTCAGCACCGTCAGCTGTTTCCGGGTTGTGTCAAACTCGCTGAGACGCCTATGCTTGCCCCGTCGTGTTGCGGTCGGGTTAGCCAACTCCAGGGTGCCTCCAGTTTAGGAGCTTCCTATGTGGGCTGCATGAATTGGTAGTCAAGGCTGGTTCTGTAGTGCCAGTAGGCCCAGCTCCCCCTGTAGGACTGTTGGCGTTCGGTAACTGCGGCTGCCTCGCGGCCTAGCTGTTCTCTCCTCTCCTGTGGGCCTTGGGGTCCACCACCTGGTTCCAGCACCGTCAGCTGGTTCCGGGCCGAGCCTTTGGCTTAGGTGCCTCCTCCTGGGTATCCGAGTTCCGCCAACGTCAGGCGGTCCTTGGTAGTGCTTTTAAGCGCGGGCACCTACAGCTTAGTAACCGGGTTCCAGCACCGCCAGCTGGTCCTCGGTCGTGCCATTGGCTCTTGCACACTGGGGCAACGCATCTGGGTTCCAGCACCGCCAGCTGGTTCTCGGCAGTGTTCTTGACACAGGTACTCCCTCGTGCCAAGCCTGGTTTCAGCACCGTCAGCTGTTTCCGGGTTGTGTCAAGCTCACTGAGACGCCTATGCTTGCCCCGTCGTGGTGCGGTCGGGTTAGCCAACTCCAGGGTGCCTCCAGTTTAAGAGCTTCCTATGTGGGCTGCGTGAACTGGTAGTCAAGGCTGGTTCTGTAGTGCCAGTAGGCCCAGCTCCCCCTGTAGGACTGTTGGGGTTCGGTAACTGCGGCTGCCTCGCGGCCTAGCTGTTCTCTCCTCTCCTGTGGGCCTTGAGGTCCACCACCTGGTTCCAGCACCGTCAGCTGGTTCCGGGCCGAGCCTTTGGCTTAGGTGCCTCCTCCTGGGTATCCGAGTTCCGCCAACGTCAGGCGGTCCTTGGTAGTGCTTTTAAGCGCGGGCACCTACAGCTTAGTAACCGGGTTCCAGCACCGCCAGCTGGTCCTCGGTCGTGCCATTGGCTCTTGCACACTGGGGCAACGCATCTGGGTTCCAGCACCGCCAGCTGGTTCTCGGCAGTGTTCTTAACACAGGTACTCCCTCGTGCCAAGCCTGGTTTCAGCACCGTCAGCTGTTTCCGGGTTGTGTCAAGCTCACTGAGACGCCTATGCTTGCCCCGTCGTGGTGCGGTCGGGTTAGCCAACTCCAGGGTGCCTCCAGTTTAGGAGCTTCCTATGTGGGCTGCGTGAACTGGTAGTCAAGGCTGGTTCTGTAGTGCCAGTAGCCCCAGCTCCCCCTGTAGGACTGTTGGGGTTCGGTAACTGCGGATGCCTCACGGCCTAGCTGTTCTCTCCTCTCCTTTGGCCTTGGGGTCCACCACCTGGTTCCAGCACCGTCAGCTGGTTCCGGGCCGAGCCTTTGGCTTAGGTGCCTCCTCCTGGGTAACCGAGTTCCGCCAACATCAGGCGGTCCTTGGTAGTGCTTTTAAGCGCGGGCACCTACAGCTTAGTAACCGGGTTCCAGCACCGCCAGCTGGTCCTCGGTCGAGCCATTGGCTCTTGCACACTGGGGCAACGCATCTGGGTTCCAGCACCGCCAGCTGGTTCTCGGCAGTGTTCTTGACACAGGTACTCCCTCGTGCCAAGCCTGGTTTCAGCACCGTCAGCTGTTTCCGGGTTGTGTCAAGCTCACTGAGACGCCTATGCTTGCCCCGTCGTCGTGCGGTCGGGTTAGCCAACTCCAGGGTGCCTCCAGTTTAGGAGCTTCCTATGTGGGCTGCGTGAATTGGTAGTCAAGGCTGGTTCTGTAGTGCCAGTAGTCCCAGCTCCCCCTGTAGGACTGTTGGGGTTCGGTAACTGCGGCTGCCTCGCGGCCTAGCTGTTCTCTCCTCTCCTGTGGGCCTTCGGGTCCACCACCTGGTTCCAGCACCGTCAGCTGGTTCCAGGCCGAGCCTTTGGCTTAGGTGCCTCCTCCTGGGTATCCGAGTTCCGCCAACGTCAGGCGGTCCTTGGTAGTGCTTTTAAGCGCGGGCACCTACAGCTTAGTAACCGGGTTCCAGCACCGTCAGCTGGTCCTCGGTCGTGCCATTGGCTCTTGCACACTGGGGCAACGCATCTGGGTTCCAGCACCGCCAGCTGGTTCTCGGCAGTGTTTTTGTCACAGGTACTCCCTCGTGCCAAACCTGGTTTCAGCACCGTCAGCTGTTTCCGGGTTGTGTCAAACTCGCTGAGATGCCTATGCTTGCCCCGTCGTGGTGCGGTCGGGTTAGCCAACTCCAGGGTGCCTCCAGTTTAGGAGCTTCCTATGTGGGCTGCGTGAACTGGTAGTCAAGGCTGGTTCTGTAGTGCCAGTAGGCCCAGCTCCCCCTGTAGGACTGTTGGGGTTCGGTAACTGCGGCTGCCTCGCGGCCTAGCTGTTCTCTCCTCTCCTGTGGGCCTTGGGGTCCACCACCTGGTTCCAGCACCGTCAGCTGGTTACAGGCCGAGCCTTTGGCTTAGCTGCCTCCTCCTAGGTATCCGAGTTCTGCCAACGTCAGGCGGTCCTTGGTAGTGCTTTTAAGCGCGGGCACCTACAGCTAGTAACTGGGTTCCAGCACCGCCAGCTGGTCCTCGGTCGTGCCATTGGCTCTTGCACACTGGGGCAACGCATCTGGGTTCCAGCACCGCCAGCTGGTTCTCGGCAGTGTTTTTGTCACAGGTACTCCCTCGTGCCAAACCTGGTTTCAGCACCGTCAGCTGTTTCCGGGTTGTGTCAAACTCGCTGAGACGCCTATGCTTGCCCCGTCGTGGTGCGGTCGGGTTAGCCAACTCCAGGGTGCCTCCAGTTTAGGAGCTTCCTATGTGGGCTGCGTGAACTGTTAGTCAAGGCTGGTTCTGTAGTGCTAGTAGGCCCAGCTCCCCCTGTAGGACTGTTGGGGTTCGGTAACTGCGGCTGCCTCGCGGCCCAGCTGTTCTCTCCTCTCCTGTGGGCCTTGGGGTCCACCACCTGGTTTCAGCACCGTCAGCTGGTTCCAGGCCGAGCCTTTGGCTTAGCTGCCTCCTCCTAGGTATCCGAGTTCTGCCAACGTCAGGCGGTCCTTGGTAGTGCTTTTAAGCGCGGGCACCTACAGCTAGTAACTGGGTTCCAGCACCGCCAGCTGGTCCTCGGTCGTGCCATTGGCTCTTGCACACTGGGGCAACGCATCTGGGTTCCAGCACCGCCAGCTGGTTCTCGGCAGTGTTTTTGTCACAGGTACTCCCTCGTGCCAAACCTGGTTTCAGCAACGTCAGCTGTTTCCGGGTTGTGTCAAACTCGCTGAGACGCCTATGCTTGCCCCGTCGTGGTGCGGTCGGGTTAGCCAACTCCAGGGTGCCTCCAGTTTAGGAGCTTCCTATGTGGGCTGCGTGAACTGTTAGTCAAGGCTGGTTCTGTAGTGCTAGTAGGCCCAGCTCCCCCTGTAGGACTGTTGGGGTTCGGTAACTGCGGCTGCCTCGCGGCCCAGCTGTTCTCTCCTCTCCTGTGGGCCTTGGGGTCCACCACCTGGTTTCAGCACCGTCAGCTGGTTCCAGGCCGAGCCTTTGGCTTAGCTGCCTTCCCCTGGGTATCCGAGTTCCGCCAACGTCAGGCGGTCCTTGGTAGTGCTTTTAAGCGCGGGCACCTACAGCTTAGTAACCGGGTTCCAGCACTGCCAGCTGGTCCTCGGTCGTGCCATTGGCTCTTGCACACTGGGGCAACGCATCTGGGTTCCAGCACCGCCAGCTGGTTCTCGCAGTGTTTTTGTCACAGGTACTCCCTCGTGCCAAGCCTGGTTTCAGCACCGTCAGCTGTTTCCGGGTTGTGTGAAGCTCACTGAGACGCCTATGCTTGCCCCGTCGTGGTGCGGTCGGGTTAGCCAACTCCAGGGTGCCTCCAGTTTAGGAGCTTCCTATGTGGCCTGCGTGAATTGGTAGTCAAGGCTGGTTCTGTAGTGCCAGTAGGCCCAGCTCCCCCTGTAGGACTGTTGGGGTTCGGTAACTGCGGCTGCCTCGCCGCCTAGCTGTTCTCTCCTCTCCTGTGGGCCTTCGGGTCCACCACCTGGTTCCAGCACCGTCAGCTGGTTCCAGGCCGAGCCTTTGGCTTAGGTGCCTCCTCCTGGGTATCCGAGTTCCGCCAACGTCAGGCGGTCCTTGGTAGTGCTTTTAAGCGCGGGCACCTACAGCTTAGTAACCGGGTTCCAGCACCGTCAGCTGGTCCTCGGTCGTGCCATTGGCTCTTGCACACTGGGGCAACGCATCTGGGTTCCAGCACCGCCAGCTTGTTCTCGCAGTGTTTTTGCCACAGGTACTCCCTCGTGCCAAACCTGGTTTCAGCACCGTCAGCTGTTTCCGGGTTGTGTCAAACTCGCTGAGACGCCTATGCTTGCCCCGTCGTGTTGCGGTCGGGTTAGCCAACTCCAGGGTGCCTCCAGTTTAGGAGCTTCCTATGTGGGCTGCGTGAACTGGTAGTCAAGGCTGGTTCTGTAGTGCCAGTAGGCCCAGCTCCCCCTGTAAGACTGTTGGGGTTCGGTAACTGCGGCTGCCTCGCGGCCTAGCTTTTCTCTCCTCTCCTGTGGACCTTCAGGTCCACCACCTGGTTCCAGCACCATCAGCTGGTTCTCGGCAGTGTCTTTTGCTCTTGTACCTTCTGCTCCCCATCCTGGTTCCAGTACCGTCAGCTGGTTCCGGGCAGAGCCTTTGGCTTAGGTGCCTCCTTCTGGGTATCCAAGTTCCACCAACGTCAGGTGGTCCTTGGTAGTGCTTTCGGGCACGGGTACCTCCTGCTTAGTAACCGGGTTCCAGTAACGTCAGCTGGTCCTCGGTAGTTCCATTGGCTCTTGGACCTTCGGCTACCCATCCGGGTTCCAGTACCGTCAGCTGGTTCTCGGCAGTGTCTTTTGCTCTTGTACCTTCTGCTCCCCATCCTGGTTCCAGTACCGTCAGCTGGTTCCGGGCAGAGCCTTTCGCTTAGGTGCCTCCTTCTGGGTATCCGAGTTCCGCCAACGTCAGGCGGTCCTTGGTAGTGCTTTTTAGCACGGGTACCTCCTGCTTAGTAACCGGGTTCCAGTAACGTCAGCTGGTCCTCGGTAGTTCCATAGGCTCTTGAACCTTCGGGTAGCCATCCGAGTTCCAGTTCCATCAGCTGGTTCTTGGCATTTTCTCAGCCTTCTTGTACCTTCTGCTACATTTCCAAGTTGAAGACCCTAAAGTCGACGACCCGGAAGACCACACCGATGACGACGACGACGACCCGGAAGACCACCCCGATGACGACGGCGGAGACGACGACGGCGGAGACGACGACGGCTGAGACGACGACGGCGGAGATGACGACACTGGAGACGACGACCCTGGAGACGACGACATGGAAGACCGAGAAGCAGAAGAACAAGAGGCTGCAGAACAAAGAGCAGAAGAACATTAAGCATAAGACTTAATATCAGAGCAAAAGATATTATCTAAATTATATGCAGAAGAAGACTAAGCAGTGTATGGGGGTGAGTCCGTTCCTCCTCGTGGTGCCCCTGGATAAAGCCTGATGCTGCAGGCCAAACTGAACGCGGACAAATGTAACTTTTGTGACTGGCAGAACGGAAGGTGTAATCTTCCAACTTTTATAGATAACAACTACGGGAATGCCTGTCACAAATGAGAATATGATGAAGAAGTAGAATAGGAAGAATAATAACAGTGGAATAAAAAGAATATGTAGAATAGGAAGAATAATAATAGTTGAATAAAATGAATATGAAGAATGTAATAAAAAAAAAAAAAAGGTAAAGGATGAAGAAGAAGATGAATAAGGTGAAGAAGAAGTTGATGTCAAAGATGCTGATGATGATGAAGATGAAAGTGTGGGAAAAGAAAAAAAAAAAAGAAAAAAAAGAAGGGGAAGGGCGTGGAATAGTGAAACATCAATATCTGACAAAAAAAAAAAAATTACATAGTCAATATCTTTGTCACTCCGAACGTCTTAAAAAAAAACAAAAAACATGCTATTCTATTTGATTGGGATAAACCTCTATGACTTTAATGTCTCCGCCACCTCCCCAAATACATCCGGCATTATTCTTAGTTGTTTTCCTTCATGTAGAATGAACCTACAAGGCAAGAAAGGGTTTATTTTAATTCCGATATTTTGGTCCCATTGACTTGCATTGGGATCGGGTATCGGTATCGGCGATATCCGATATTTTTTGAATATCGGCCGATCCTATCCGATACCGATACTTTCCGATATCGGAAGGTATCGCTCAACACTACTCTGCACTCCTGCGGTTCTGCTCCATTCTGCTCTGCTCCGCTCCCGTTGCTGCACTAATCTCTTGCTGCAGCTCCTCTCCGCAATCCTTGCGGTTCCACTCTGCTTAGCTTCTGCAGTATCTCTTGCTGCAGCTCCTCTCCATATTCCTTGTGGCTCCGCTCTGTTTAGCTTTTATTGCTGTGCTATCTCTTGCTGCTCTACCGCTCCTATTTGCAGCCTTGCAGTTCTCTTCCAGTCTGAACAGGTCCCAACCTGTTCCCTCTTACTTCTTTCATACTACATATCCATACCTGCACCTCCTGTGTGAACAGGTCCCTACCTGTTCCTTCATATTACATTTCCGTACGAGCACCTCCAGTGTGAACAGGTCCCTTCCTGTTTATTCATTCTACATATCCATACCTGCACCTCCTGTGTGAACAGGTCCCTACCTGTTCCTTCATATTTCATATCCGTTCCTGCACCTCCAGTGTGAACAGGTCTTCACCTGTTCCTCCTAACTACATATCCGTACCTGCACCTCCAGTGTGAACAGGCCCCTACCTGTTCATTCATACACCACATCAACCAGTCCTGCGTTCTCGGCCGTGCCTTCCAGTCCTGTGTTCCTGCCGTCCTTGCCAGTCCTGTGTTTCCTGCCGTGTCTCTGCCAGCCCTGTGTCTCAGCCGTGCCAGCCTACTCGTCTGAGTTTCAGCCGTGCTCTTCTGACAGTCCAGCCTGTTGCCCGCACCAATCCTGGTGTTCCTGTCTCCCAAGTGGGATCAGCAGCCACAGCCAGACACCACCCTGGAGTAGCACCTGGCAGCTGCCTGCTGCACAAGCCTGACCTCACCATCAGAGGCTCCAGTGAAAACCCAGGCAGCTGTCATAGTCACGCCCCTTCCAGAGTAGTCTGGTTTGTGGCACAGTGGGGCCACAAACCCCCGAGCTCACGCCCACCAGTCAGGGCGTGAGTGTGACAAAGGTTTTGAAAATCATTAACAGAAATGTCTGATCTAGTTGGAGGAGGTCCTTTGGAGAGGATTCATTGTATATACATACCCACATATACATATTATCTCTTCAAATAGGAAGACGACTTGAACTCTAGTGCCACATATAGGAAGTAGAAATCTTAAAGGTCAATATCAACCCTTTAACAAGTCTTGTCACATTACTAAGGATAAAAGCCAAAGCAGAATCTGAATTTGCAGACACGTGTTTCGGTATGTTGCAAAGTATGAGATCTCATTTGGCTGTATGAGAGGCTTCTAATTGTGATTTAAGGGGTAACGTTTCTCTTTGTGGAGAGTAACATGCCAGACGTGCCAGGATAAGAGAACTTGAACTCTAGTGCCACCTATTGGAAGTAGCAATCTAAAAAGATAATATCGACTCTTTAACAAGAATTGCTATATAAACAAGCCTAAGTGAAATAACTGAATGCTGTGTACCCATTAGAGATATGCACTGCCTACAAATATGATACACAACCAATATGTTAAAAGAGTAATACAATTTTCATTGGTTACATGATTAAAAAGTAAACATAGGAACAAAATAGTGGGAAAAGTGAAAAGGGAAAAGAAATCATGAAGTGCAAAAACAGGGGCTAGATAAAATAGGGGTCATCAAATTGCATGCAATATGAAAAAAATATTATATATTGATAAGAACCATTAACTTGTATTACTCTTTTGACATATTGGCTGTGTGCCATATTTGTAGGCAGTGCATATCAAATTGCATACAAAATGGAAAAAATATTATACATTGATAAGAACCATACATTTATATAAAGTTATACCATGTGCATGGTTTGTTTCAGTAAACCTAAAAGTTTAGGATGTGAGTAAAACAAGTGCTATTTCAATGAGGAAGCCGTAGGCGAAACGCTCGTCGGGCAGGTGCAATTACAGTGGGTTAGTATCATTATTTGCTATAATTACTTACCATGTGTCTTCATTTTTTTTTGCCTATGGTCATCTCATTATGCTATACCATTCATATATTTGTGCGCCACATGAGGTACCTTCTGCCACATTTAATGATAGCTGGGCAGTTATCTATACTAGAATCATTACTTAATTAGCACTGGTTTTACTCACATTCTAAACTTTAGGTTTACTGAAACAGGTTGTTTCGTGCATTCATATCTGCCTTTATATTTACTAGGAGCCACTAACTGCACATACCACTTTACTCTATTCAAACTATACACATGGTATAACTTGATATACATTTATGGTTCTGATCAATATGTTAAATTATTTCATATTGTATGAAATTTGATGACCCCTGTTTTATTTAGCCCCTGCATTTGCACTTCATGAGGACTTTTCCCTTTTACAACTATTTTGTTTCTATGTTTACTTTTTAATCATGAAACCAATAAAATTGTATTACTCTTTTGACATATTGGCTGT
This sequence comes from Ranitomeya imitator, assembly GCF_032444005.1. Classification (NCBI taxonomy): domain Eukaryota; kingdom Metazoa; phylum Chordata; class Amphibia; order Anura; family Dendrobatidae; genus Ranitomeya; species Ranitomeya imitator. The sequence continues at coordinate 1,098,639,497 of NC_091282.1, read as the reverse complement.
GTATCATATTTGCAGGCAGTGCAAGAATTGCTATATGACATAAGATAAAAGCTAAACCAGAATTTCAAATTGCAAACTCAATTTGCAAATCTGATCTTATGCTTTACACTGAGAAGGAGCAACATCGCAAAAAACCGTGTCTGCAAATTGAGATTCTGGTTTGGCTTTTATCCTAATTCATGTGGCAAGGCTCGTTAAAGGGTCGATACTGACTTTTCGGGTTGTTACTTCCAATAGGTGGCACTAGAGTTCAAGTCCTCTTCCTCTGTGAAGAGGTAATACGCATATTTTACTTCCCAGAAGAGCATTGCCCAACCTTTAAGCTTTCTTACACGGGTATTTTAGGTATATCACTCTCCACAAAGGGAAATGTTACCCGTTACACACAAATGAAACATCTGTACACATGTAAAGGGGTTGCGGGAGTTGTTATGAACCTCTGTGCCCTTTCAGTGTACAAACCGTGTAATGTATATATTGTTGCCCTGTACTGTTGCAGAAATGTATATTCTAATGCTGCTGAATGTATGTTTATATTTATATGTATTTATTTTTCGTAGGACTGTGATATACACTATGGTTCCAAAGTTTTGGGACACCCAGACAATTTTGTGTTTTCCATGAAAACTCATACTTTTATTAATAAAATGAGTTGCCAAATGAATAGAAAATCTAGTCCAGACATTGACAAGGTTCGAAAAAAAGATTGTTATTTGAAATAATAATTTTCTCCTTCAAACTTTGCTTTCATCAAAGAATGCTCCCTTTGCAGCAATTACAGCATTGCAGTCCTTTGGCTTTCTAGCTGTTAATTTGCTGAGATAATCTGGAGAAATTACATCCCATGCTTCCAGAAGCCCCTCCCACAAATTGGTTTAGCTTGATAGGCACTTTTTGCGTCCCATACGGTCATGCTGCTCCCAGAACAGCTCAATGGTGTTGAGATCTGGTGACTGCGCTGGCCACTCCATTACAGATAGAATACCAGTTGCCTGCTTCTTCCCTAAATATTTCTTTCATAATTTGGAGGTGTGCTTTGTTTCATTGTCCTGTTGTAGGATGAAATTGGCTCCAATCAAGCGTGGTCCACAGGGTATGGCATGGCGTTGCAAAATGGAATGATAGCTTTCCTTATTCAAAATCCCTTTTACCTTGTAGAAATCTCCCACTTTACCAACACCAAAGCAACCCAAGACTATCACATTACCTCCACCATGCCTTACAGATGGCGTCAGGCACTCTTCCGGCATCTTTTCAGTTGTTCTGCATCTTACAAATGCTCTTCCATGTGATCCAAACACCTCAAACTTGGATTCATCTGTCCATAACACTTTTTTCCAATCTTCCTCTGTCTAATGTCTGTGTTCTTTTGCCCATATTAATCTTTTCCTTTTGTAACCAGTCTCAGATATGGCTTTTTCTTTGCCACTCTGCCCTGAAGGCCAGCATCTCGGAGTCGCCTCTTCACTGTAGACATTGACACTGGCGTTTTGTGTATACTATTTAATGAAGATGCCAGTTGAGGACCTTTGAGGCATCGATTTCTCAAACTACAGACTCTAATGTACTTTTCTTGTTGCTCAGTTGTGCAGTGGGGCCTCCCACTTCTCTTTCAACTCTGGTTAGAGCCTGTTTGTGCTCTCCTCTGAAGGGAGTAGTACACACCGTTGTAGGAAATCTTCAGTTTCTTGACAATTTCTCGCATGGAATAGCCTTCATTTCTAAGAACAAGAATAGACTGTCATGTTTCACATGAAAGTTCTTATTTTCTGGCCATTTTGAGAGTTTAATGGAACCAACAAATGCAATGCTCCAGATTCTCAACTAGCTCAAAGGAAGGTCAGGTTTATAGGTTCTCTAATCAGCCAAACTGTTTTCAGCTGTGCTAACATACTTGCACAAGGGTTTTCAATGGTATTCTAACCATCCATTAGCCTTCTTACACAGTTAGCAAACACAAAGTACCATAAGAACACTAGAGTGATAGTTGTTGGAAATGGGCCTCTATACACCTATGGAGTTATTGCACTACAAACCAGACGTTTGCAGCTAGAATAGTCATTTACCACATTAACAATGTATAGAGTGTATTTCTGAATCATTTAATGTTAGCTTCATTGGAAAAAACTGTACTTTTGTTTCCAAAATAAGGAAATTTCTAAGTGACCTTAATCTTTAGAATGGTAGTGTATGTAGGGAAAGTGCAGTGGTTGTAATGCCACATCTAGTGGTCTATTTCCGAGTAGATAGTCAACTGTAGCAGGGGTCCCTGTGCTAAGTACAGTGGAGCTTCCTGGTTAGAGAGAGAAGGGCTTGGGCGCCCATAAAGCTCAGGTGGGCTGTTATCCCGAGCAGCAGTAAGACCCCGTAATGTTGATAAGCCATCCAGAGAAGTAATAACAGACCGTTACAGCTTCAGAAGTGTTGAAAGTGCAAGCTACCAAAGTGGGAACTACAGGAGAAGACACGGCAGGAAACATGAGCAGGTCGCTCACTATGTGGCAGATGTTTGTGTGGGCTGATGCCCTCGGAGCCAGGGCGAAGTGGCTGCTAAGGGAACTCCCACTTAAGGCAAGGAATCTGGACAGGGAGGCCGCTGAAATGCCATATGAGATGGTAGGACCCGGGCTTGAGCCATGTGAGAAAGGCAGGAACAGAGGGAAAGCTGAAGTAATGTTTACTCTGGAACCTGATGTAAATGATGCCATGTACCTGAATGTGTTGCGAAGAAATGGAAGTTAAGTTTTGTGTTTAAAGTTGCACTTGGGTTGTGTTTCTCTTATTGCACAAGTTGCTGAAACAGCCCTACAGGAGCTGCAAGTGAGTCCTGCCAACGCAGAGAATGGAGTGGCAGGTGAGCTGACAAGGGAACATGTTTTTCTTGTAAAGAGAGGCCAGGGCATGCAAAGCCCAAGAAGCTCAGCTACGACTACGGTCCTGGCCGACCTTTACACACACATATGTAAACTTTACACAGACATACAATTTATATTCTGTAGAACAAATATGCATTTTTGAGTGAATTATTGCTGATAGCTGCTGAAAGAACCATTGAATCAACCTCTCTATGAATTCCCTACAGCAAGCTATACACCACTGACATAACCCGACTATATGATGTAGACATGTAAACAAGTACATACCTCCAACTGTTTATGGAATTGATTTACGACAATATACTAGTTATTGGCTTTTTTACAAACATAAGCATGATGCCTCCAGATAAATGTATGCTCTATAAGTACTGAGTGGGACATTTTGGCTGCCATGTAACTACCTTTGGTTGCGTCCATCACTCACTCTGGTAATTTTTGCCAGTAATTGTGAAGTGTTTATCTACTAGATGACTAATATTATGTTTTATTTTTTAGTCTGACAGTTATTCCATTACCTGCTATTAAAACAACATGTTTTTCTTCAATATTTGTGTCCGCCATCCAGGATCGCTGCATCACAGTGAAATACAATGCTCTTATATCTACATGAGGTAAAGCAACAACTTCCAGAAATGAAACCACAGGGGGTAGAAAGCTGAGACATATTTTTCTAAGTGTTTCTTTCTCCTACATCCTGAATTGTTCTATTTCTTTACAGCAGAAAAAAAGTTTTCAGAAGCAGAATATCAGGAGTCATTTCTTGCTGTCATCACTAATGTTAGTGAGAATAAAGGGTCATCATCAGTAGTTCAATATGCTCAACTATTTTACTTCTAGCTAAAAATGTATGCTCTGTGAAATGGAACAACATAAGTGACATTTACCCATTCACTAGGTTTGAATTTAGTCAGGATGTTCAGGACACAGTTTAAGACTTGCACATCGGTGTATTGAGATCTCTGTAGACACTTAGCTTGCCCCTTCCTCACAGTCTGGCACTGCCACTCTGACTCAGTGAGTGCAGCTTACAGTGGTGTTTGCTGCCCAGTCTGCCAGTATCAGTGTTAGGTCACTTTCACACATTCAGTATTGGGTCAGTATTTTACATCAGTATTTGTACTCCAAAATCAGAAGTGGAACAATCAGAGGAAAAACATATTATAAACATGTCGCCGCTTCTGCAATTTCCACGCACTCTTGGTTTTGGCTTACAGATACTGATGTAAAATACTGACCAAATACTGAACGTGTGAACATGGACTTAGCTTATATTTGATTGGGCAGTGCGTTTGCCTTCTTTAACCTGCTGGACAATGAGATTGTTGGGGTGCTTTCACATTGCGTCCTGGCACCAATTCGATGGCCCTTTCTGGGCTTACGTCTGAACCCCCCATACAACGGAATTCATACATATGTGCCAACAAGGCCAGAGAATATAATGGTGCAGACAGAGTGAATGTGCGCTCTGCCATGAATCATTTTCGGGTGTATGCGCCTACTGGAGGTGGACACTAAGATGCAGTCTACTACATTTGAGTGTCACTTTAAGTAGGCGTACACACTAGAAAAAGCTGCATGGCAGAGCGCATGTTTGCTCTGCTGGCACCATTTTAGTCTATCTCCTTGCAAACATCTGAATCCAGTTTTGCAGGGGCTTCAGATGTAAGCCTCGACAAGGCCAGCGAACGGGTGCCGGAACCAAAGTGTGTATATGTAAATTACATTTTCTGTTCTGTCAGTGGCAGTAACTGGTGAGCAAACCAGTCAGGGAAGATATCGGTGGGCAATCAGGGTGCTTTTCACCTTATCCAAATGTGCACACTGACTCCGCCATGTATATGTGTAAATCCTGATCCTGGGACTTTTATTCTGATATCTCACCAACATATTTTACTTTACCCATTTTACATCACCCTCAGTCTGTTTATCCCTTTTCATACCCATGATTTTAACACTGATTGCACCATACTGTTTCATGAACCCCGACTATCCATCTGACACATTACGGAGATACAACAGCTTATGAAACACACCACCTCGCTCCACTGCAAATTATATCTCCCTTCTGATACTGCATGCACCCAGCAAAAGGAGCAAGTCGGCAATCCAGAAATTATTAAACATTTTGTCCAGCACACAATATGGTGGTAATTTGCTACAAGTTTATTGTATGATAATATACAGTTGTGCTAAAAATTTACATACCCTGGTAGAATTTTTGCTTTCTTGGCCTTTTTTTCAGAGATTATGAATGATAACACCAAAACTTTTTTCCACTCATGGTTAGTGGTTGGGTGAAGCCATTTATTGTCAAACTACTGTGTTTTCTCTTCATAAATCATAATGACAACCCAAAACATCCAAATGGCCCTGATCAAAAGTTCACATACCCCATTTCTTTATACCGTGCATTTTCCCCTCGAACATCAATGACAGCTTGTTGTAGTTGTGAATGAGTTTCTTCATTTAATCAGATGGTAAAGCTGCCCACTCTTCTTGGCAAAAAGCCTCCAGTTCCTGTAAATTCCTTGGCTGTCTAGCATGAACTTCGCGCTTGAGATCTCCCCAGAGTGGCTCAATGATATTGAGTTCAGGAGACTGAGATGGCCACTCCAGAACCTTCATTTTATTCTGCTGTGGCCAATGACAGGTCGACTTGATCTTATGTTATGGATGGTTGCCATGTTGGAAAGTTCAAGTACGTCCCATGGGCAGCTTCCAGTCAGATGAGTGCAAATTTGCCTCCAGTATTTGCTGTTAGCAAGCTGCATTTATCTTTCCCTCTACTTTGACGAACTTTGCTGTGCCTTTGTAGCTCACACGTCCCCAAAGGATCAGCGATCCACCTCCGTGCTTTACAGTAGGAATGGTGTTCCTTTCATCATAGGCCTTATTGAACTCTCTCCAAATGTATCGTTTATGGTTGTTGCCAAAAAGTTCAATTTTGGTCTCATCACTCCAAACTACCTTGTTTGAGAAGTTTTTAGGCTTGTACTTTGTGCTGTTTTGCATATTGTAGGTTAGATACTTTGTGGCATTTGCACAGTAATGGCTTTCTTCTGGCGACTCAACCATGCAGACCATTTTTCTTCAAGTGCCTCCTTATTGTGCATCTGGAACAAGTCACACCGCTAGTTTTCAAAGAGTCCTGTATTTGAGCTGATGTTATTTGTGGGTTTTTCTTTGCCCCCGAACAATTTTCCTGGTATTTGTGGATGACATTTCTGTTGGTCTACCTGACCGTTATTTTGTTTTTACAGAACCCCTGATTTTCCATTTGTTAATCACAGTTTGAATGCTGCTGACAGGCATTATCCATTCCTTGGATATCTTTTTGCATCCCTTTCCTGTTTTACACAGTTCAACTACCTTTTCCCGTAGACCAATGGGAATTCTATAGCTTGCCCCATGACTCATAATCCAGAAATGTCAGTGGCTGAATGAAAGATGCAAGAGTCTGTCTGGATCCCAGAAACTCACTCAGCTTTTATGCACATACACTGATTACAAGCAAACAGGTCACAGGTGAGGATGCTACCTTTAGTAGCCATTCAAACCCATTTAAGAGAACTTCTGTACATGTTATCAGGTCAAAATCACCAGTGTATGTGAACTTTTGATCAGGGTCATTAGGATGTTTTGGGTTGTCATTATGATTTAAAAAGAGAAAACAGTAGTTTGACAATACATGTGTCATGGTTCCTCCCCTCAGTGTGTCTGGGATGCAGTTACTGACAGCTCAGCCATCCAATCTGGTATAGGGGTGTGCTGAAACTGTCTGTACTTTCATTGGCAGCTTGATCATCCAATCTGGCACAGGGGTGTGCTGAGCGGTCAGTGTGTTGATTGACAGCTCAACTATCCAATCGGAGACTATGAGGCGTAGGCTGTCTCCATGTGTTCATTATTCCAGTTAATGACCATGCTTCTTAACTGAGGTCTGTCTCCCAGAACACTGCCAGATGTACATTCAGCCAGTGAGGTTTGTGCTTTGTGCTTTCCTGTGCATTTAGTTCCGTATGCTTGATCTGTTGCCTGACCTTGGACTTTGTTTTGACCATCCGCCTTTTTAACCCTTTCAGCTCTGATCCGATATACTCTGACATTGGAACATTACCTGACCACGTCACAAAATGGCTTCACCCAACCACTAACCATGAGTGGAGAAAACGCTTTGTTGTTATCATTCATATTCTCTAAAAAAAAGGACAAGAAAGCAAATATTTTGCATGGGTATATAAACTTTTGAGCACAACTGTATTCACACAACATTCAGGAAAAAAATACTGACTTATTTCAAACATTTGAAACCTACAGAGAATCAGGAGTGTACTCTCATGGGTATAAATATAAAGATAGAGCCTAAGTCATTAACTTATGGTATCAAAAACAATTGTTTATTACAAAGCTCATTAACAGTGCAAAATGGCTAAAAGCCAAGATACAAAAGCACATGATGAGAGGAAAGGGGAAAGAACACACAAAAAAAACAAAAAACAGCCAGAGAGGATTCCTCCATATATGCTGGTACTAAGAGTAGGTTATAAATTTATAAAACAGGCATCCCTCAATCCATAAATAGTTGCATAGGGAGCCCATATACGCAATTGCCGTTACCAAATATGGCTAAAGTGACAACACTCATAAGCCCAAACACAGCGAGTGCTTACCCATGTGGGAAGGAGAGACCTCAGCAGGCTGAATATAAGGCCCCGACGCGCGTTTCGCGTAGTTGGCTTCCTCGGGGGACCGTTTGAGTGAGGTCACATATTTGGTAACAGCAATTGCGTATATGGGCTCCCTATGCAACTATTTATGGATTGAGGGATGCCTGTTTTATAAATTTATAACCTACTCTTAGTATCAGCATATATGGAGGAATCCTCTCTGGCTGTTTTTTTGTTTTTTTTGTGTGTTCTTTCCCCTTTCCTCTTGTCATGTGCTTTTGTATCTTGGCTTTTAGCCGTTTTGCACTGTTAATGAGCTTTGTAATAAACAATTGTTTTTGATACCATAAGTTAATGACTTAGGCTCTATCTTTATATTTATACCCATGAGAGTACACTCCTGATTCTCTGTAGGTTTCATATATTAATTTGGAGTCGCGGTAGTGCTCTCATGTTTTGGTCCCGTAATTAGGACCATAAACTATTAATGTATCTCCAGTATGTCAGTTATTGTTAAATTCTTATTTCAAACATTCAGTTTTTATTCATGACTTTGATGAATAAAAACTGAATGTTCAAAATGGGTTGGACTTTTTTTTTTTATCTGGAAGTCATAATCTTTAACTATCTCACTGCCTTTAGATTTTGTACTAGGTTGCAAATCGGTCCATTTTAATTTATCCATCTAGATGACTATTTCCTGCCAAATCACTCTACTGACTAGCAAATGCTCTGTCGACATAGCCCAAGAGCTTTCCGCAGCAAATGGTGAGTTCCAATAAGGGGATGAAATGGTGAAGACCGAATATTCCATGGCACCTATGAAATGGAGTGGCCAGTTTCATGACTGTCAGCCGAAGCCCTTTTATTTTTTCTAAAAGTCCATGAATAATAATAATAATCTTTATTTATATAGCGCCAACATATTCCGCAGCACTTTACAGTTTAACAGTTTCAAACACAAAAGTCATAAGTAACAACGTTAACAATACAATAATTAAAGCGAAATAAGACGACCCTGCTCATGAGAGCTTACAATCTACAATGAGGTGGGGGAGATACAAAGTACAGGTGTGTATTTACAATGATGTATTTACAATGATGGTCCAGCCATCTTCAGGGGTTGGGGAATAGATAGGGATAGTGAATAGGCCACACACACACACACAAACATAAAATCACTTTGATTAGTGAATGTGATAGGCCGCTCTGAACAAATGTGTTTTGAGCGAGCGCCGAAAACTATGCAAATTGTGGATGGTCCTGATATCTTGGGGTAGAGCATTCCAGAGGATTGGCGCAGCACAGGAGAAGTCTTGGAGTCGGGAGTGGGGGGTACGGATTAGTGCAGAGGTTAGTCGAAAGTCATTTGCAGAGCGCAGTGGTCTGTTAGGCCGATAGACAGAAATGAGGGAGGAGATGTAAGGGGGTGCCGCACTGTGGAGACCTTTGTGGGTGAGAACAAGTACTTTGAATTGTATCCTGTAATGAATGGGTAGCCAGTGTAATGACTGGCGAAGAGCGGACGCGTCCGAGTAACGATTAGCCAGATGGACGACCCTGGCTGCTACATTGAGGATGGACTGGAGAGGGGAAAGTCGAGTGAGGGGGAGGCCAATTAATAGAGCATTGCAGTAGTCCAGGCGGGAGTGGATCAGGGCAACAGTGAGGGTTTTAGTTGTCTCATGGTGAGAAAAGGGCAGATTCTGGAGATGTTCTTTAGGTGTAAGCGGCACGAGCAGGCAAGAGATTGTATGTGGGAGGTGAAGGAGAGATCGGAGTCCAACATAACACCCAGACAGCACGCCTGCTGCCGGGGTGTTATTATGGTGCCATCCACAGAGAGGGAAATGTCAGATTTAGGGAGGTTAGTAGATGGCGGGAGCAGAAGAAGTTCAGTTTTGGAGAGGTTGAGTTTCAGATAGAGAGCAGACATGATGTTGGAGACTGCGGACAGACAGTCAGTAGCGTTCTGTAGTACAGCAGGGGTAAGGTCAGGGGATGACGTGTATAGTTGTGTGTCATCGGCATCGACTACTGATCATGCTGATAACCCTGGATGAATAGTCCTGCAAAGAATCTGTGCATTCAAAAAAAAAGTTGGTTAAAGGATTAAGCTTGAATTTACACCTATTTTGTCCCACTAGTTATTTTTATAGCATTATTTTCATTGAAAGGATTTGTAAAGGCAAGTATTCAGAGCTTTTTTAAATTCTCAAAGTCACAGGACAGCAAAGACACAATGCCAAACGCTCAAGAGAATTTCACACCAAGGTAAGTTTAATTACAAAAACATTAAGAAGTTGATGAGGAATGGTTGTGGAATGGTGACTTCAAATGATCTGCAAAATCTACCGTAACAATTTTCTTCTTATAGAAAAATTAGTTATGGGAATAATAGCATCTTGATAAAAATGCTTTTGCCAGTGACAATGTCATTTGCTAGAACAGTATTGATACATCTCCGTATAAGCAGTCACAGATTTTTTCATAAGTTCAGTAATTATTCTTACTTGTTGTTTCACATCAAATCAAGTTTTGATTAGGTAATTTACAGGCCAACATTAACCGCCATGTTATGCTGACCCTTCTGATGTGGTTTAATGGTTTGTTGATGAGGCGTAGATGAAGGAGAAATGCAGTTGCTGCGAATGAAAGCAAGAAAAAAATCCCTTTGCAAATGGAGAGACTTGCAAATTATGAGACCTTGCATCATCCAAAGATTATGACAATCATTGACAGTGAAACATGCCCAGGATCCTAGTGCCAATCTGGTGGTAAAGTATCTTATGCTGTCGTCTTTGCTGTTGCATGTAGGGGGCTCTGGAGGCATTCAAGGGGTATTCCATCCCCATGATTATTATTCTTTTAAAAGCTGGAGCAATACTAACCAATCCTCTGCTATTTAATTGAAAATTAATCATCCTTAGTATGGATCCTTGACACTGTCTTCTTACCAATCTTAAATGATGTGAAGTGTTAATATTTGACCACTGCAGCCAATCACTGGTTGCAACAATAACATGTTGATGCTACACTGTGACTAGTATGTGACAGTCCAGTCATCCATTCTGATCCTGGGGTGTACTGCACTGTCAGCTTTTTAATTGACAGCCTTCATGTTTGATTTGGTTTAGCCTGCAGGCGTTTCCTTAGGTGCCTCCCGTTCTCAAATGATTTTTAGGGTATTTAACTGGTTTGCTGTGTGCAGCAGATTGTCAGTTGTAGATTTGCTATAGTTAGGTGTGTATGATTGCTCTGTGTCTGACTACTGATCATGCTAATAACCCTGGATTTTGTTGTGACTACTCTTTTGGATTATCCCTTTTGCATTTGATGCTCTCTGACTTCAGGTATCTGTCTTTGGACTTGGCCTCTGACTATCCGTGTGTTGTACTACCTGGTTTCGATGTACCCTCCTGGCATTTGACCCCAGACTTTTACCTGACCATGACTTGGTCTTATTCCTCTGCACTACGAGCCCTTCTTGTATCTGACCTTTTTCATGGCTTGTGCGTGAGTAGTGACTCGGCGTCACAGTAGTAGGGTTTTTTCAACCATGTTCTTTGATTTGGTTTAGCAAATATTTTTGCCACAATTATAATGTTTAACTCGTTTACGATCTTAGAAGTACCCATACATTCAGGTTGCCTAGTACTTGATGACATTGGATTTATGAATATATTCTGTGATTTTGATCTCACAGAGTCTGTGCGAGCATGATTGCCGCCAGGTGTCAGCTGATTCTGACAGCTGACACCTGGCTCTCAGTGCCATTAGTGGTGCCTGGTACTTTAACTCCTTAAATGCTGCAATCACAGCATTTAGCGAGCAGGCAGTGGGAAGAAAGCCCCTCTACCCTTGGATAAGCACCCCCACAAAGTCATTGCTGGGGTCCAATTGTTGCCATGGTGACCCAATGTCATCATGATGACATCTGGGTCACCAGGTGCTAGCAAGTTAGGTAAAGCATTCACAGTGCATAATAATAATAATAATAATTTTTATTTATATAGCGCCAACAAATTCCGCAGCACTTTACAATTAAGCGGGGACATGTACAGACAATAAATTCAGTACAAGTTAAGACAATTCAAACAGTGACATTAGGGGTGAGGTCCCTGCTCCCAAGCTTACAATCTACAAGGAAATGGGGGGACACAATAGGTGAAAAGTGCTTGTTATTTCAGGTCTGGCAATTATAATAAATAGGGATTTTCATATAAGGCTGCATGATCCGGTCATCAGCCCGTGTGTTTAAGTGCAATAGTCAAGTATCAAGTGCAGTTACCATGTGCATGGAGGGTGTGGAGGTAGATGAATAGTAGGGTGCAGATTCACATGCAGATAATATTTGGAAGGAGGGAACAGGACAAAGTTAGTTTACTGAGTAGTTGATGTGGTAGACTTGTTTGAAGAGATGGGTTTTTAAAGCGCACTTGAATAGGTCGGGGCTAGGTATCAGTCTGATCATCTGGGGAAGTTCATTCCAGAGAGCTGGCGCAGCACGAGAGAAGTCTTGGAGATGGAGGTGCGAGTTTCGGATTACGGGGGATGTTAGTCTTAGGTCATTTGTAGAACGGAGGGCGATAGACAGAGATGAGAGAGGAGATATAAGGCGGTGCAGAACTGTGGAGAGCTTTGTGGGTGAGAGAGATGAGTTTATACTGGACCCTGTAGCGAATGGGTAGCCAGTGTAATGACTTGCACAAGATGGAGGCTTCAGTGAAGCGGCTGGACAGAAATATGACCCTGGCTGCCGCATTTAAGATGGATTAGAGAGGAGAAAGTTTGGAAAGAGGGAGACCAATCAGAAGAGAGTTGCAGTAGTCCAGACGAGAATGAATAAGAGCGACAGTAAGAGTCTTAGCAGTTTCAAAGGTGAGAAAAGGTTGGATTCTGGAGATGTTTTTAAGATGCAGGTGACAGGAGCGAGTGAGTTATCGGATATAGGGAGAAAAGGAAAGTTCGGTGTCGAATATCACCCCAAGACAGCGGGCATGCTGCTTGGGAGTTATGGTTGAACCCTCCAGGGTAATTTCGATGTTGGGTAGAGTGAGGTTAGTAGAAGGGAGAAACACAAGTAGTTCAGTTTTGGAGAGATTTAGTTTCAGATAGAGGGAGGACATGATGTTAGAGACAGCAGACAGACAATCCTTGGTATTTTGAATTAGGGTAGATGTGATGTCGGGGGAAGAAGTGTATAATTGGGTGTCGTCAGCATAGAGATGGTACTGGAACCCAAATCTGCTGATTGTTTGTCCAATAGGGGCAGTGTATAGAGAGAAGAGGAGGGGTGTTATGATCCGGTGACCTTGGAGCAGCATGAAAACTTTCACTGGAGTAGGTGGTAACTATACTGACCGCAAATCCTGATCTTAACACCGCAACTAGAAGTAGCCGTGGGGTGTACCTAACAAGCCCTAGATACCTCGTCACAGCCGGAGGACTAAATATCCTTAAAGATGGAAATAGGAATACTATCTTGCCTCAGAGCAGAACCCCAAAGGATAGGCAGCCCCCCACAAATATTGGCTGTGAGTAGGAGAGGAAAGACACACACAGTCAGAAAACAGGATGTAGCACAAGAGGCCGCTCTAGCTAAAATAGGAAAGGATAGGACAGACTTCTGTGCGGTCAGTATTAAAATCCTTCCAAAAATATCCACAGCAGATTATACAAAAATTCCTCCATCTAACTAAAGACGTGGAACATATATCTGCAACTCCAGAGACTACTAAACTCAGAGCAGGAATACAATCAAAAAACAAGCACACAGCTTGTGTGCCATAGAAAAAGAAACAGACACTTATCTTTGCTGAATTGGCAGCTAAGCAGGAGAAGCCAGACAGAGATCCAATACTTCACAAGAAACATTGACAACTGGCAAGGACTAATGAGTCCTGCAAACCTAAATACTCCAGTCAGAACTGCAATCAGCAGAAACACCTGTCCAGGACTGCAGCCCAGAGACAACTGCATTACCACCTACAACCACCGGAGGGAGCCCAAAAGCAGAATTCACAACAGTACCCCCCCCCTTGAGGAGGGGTCACCGAACCCTCACCAGAGCCCCCAGGCCGATCAAGATGAGCCAGATGAAAGGCACGAACCAAACCAACGGCATGGACATCAGAGGAAAAAAAAACCAAGAATTATCCTCCTGGCCATAGCCCTTCCATTTGACAAGGTACTGAAGCTTCCGCCTCGAAAAACGGGAATCCAAAATCTTCTCAACAACATATTCCAACTCCCCATCAACCAACACAGGGGCCGGAGGATCAACAGAGGGAACAACGGGCTCCACATATTTCCGCAATAAAGAACTATGGAAGACATTATGGATAGGAAAAGAGGCCGGAAGCGCAAGTCGAAAAGACACCGGATTAATAATCTCAGAAATCCTATAAGGACCAATAAACCGAGGCTTAAACTTAGGAGAAGAAACCTTCATAGGAACATGATGGGAAGACAACCAGACCAGATCCCCAACCAGAAGCCGGGAACCAACACACCGACGACGGTTAGCAAAACGTTGAGCCTCCTCCTGAGACAACACCAAATTGTCCACCACATGAGCCCAAATCTGTTGCAACCTGTCAACCACAGAATCCACACCAGGACAGTCTGAAGGCTCAACCTGCCCAGAAGAAAAACGAGGATGAATGCCACCCAATCATCCTGATCAGCAGACACAAAGCATCTCAAATAAGTCTCCAAAGTCTGATTAGTTCGCTCGGTCTGACCATTTGTCTGAGGATGAAACGCAGAAGAAAAAGACAAATCAATGCCCAGCCTAGCACAAAAGGCCCGCCAAAATCTACAAACAAACTGGGAACCTCTGTCGGACACAATATTCTCCGGAATACCATGCAAACGGACCACATGCTGAAAAAACAACGGAACCAAATCCGAAGAGGAAGGCAATTTAGGCAAAGGCACCAAATGAACCATCTTAGAGAACCGGTCACAAACAACCCAGATAACCGACATCCTCTGGAAAACCGGAAGATCGGAAATAAAATCCATAGAAATATGCGTCCAGGGCCTCTCAGGGACCGGCAATGGCAAAAGCAACCCACTAGCACGGGAACAATAAGGCTTGGCCCGCGCACAAGTCCCACAGGACTGCACAAAAGAACGCACATCACGCGACAAAGAAGGCCACCAAAAGGACCTACCAACCAAGTCTCTGGTACCAAAAATGCCAGGATGACCAGCCAACACGGAACAGTGAACCTCAGAAATCACTCTACTAGTCCATGTGTCAGGAACAAACAGTTTCCCCACAGGACAGCGGTCAGGTTTGTCAGCCTGAAATTCCTGAAGAACCCGTCATAAATCAGGGGAAGTGGCAGAAAGGACCACCCCATCTTTCAGAATATCGACCGGTTCTAAGACCTCAGGAGAATCAGGCAAAAAACTCCTAGAGAGGGCATCAGCCTTAATGTTCTTAGAACCCGGAAAGTACGAGACCACGAAATCAAAACAGGAAAAAAACAAGGACCATCGAGCCTGTCTAGGATTCAGCCGTTTGGCAGACTCGAGGTAAATCAAATTCTTATGATTGGTCAAGACCACAATATGGTACTTAGCGCCCTCAAGCCAATGTCACCACTCCTCAAACGCCCACTTCATAGCCAACAACTCCCGATTGCCGACATCATAATTGCGTTCAGCAGGCGAAAACCTACGGGAAAAGAAGGCACACGGTTTCATTAAGGAACCAAAAGGATCCCTCTGAGACAAAACGGCCCCTGTCCCAATCTCAGAAGCGTCAACATCAACCTGAAATGGAAGAGAAACATCCGGTTAACGCAACACCGGAGCAGAAGTAAATCGACATTTAAGCTCCTGAAAGGCAGAGACAGCCGCAGAGGACCAATTCACCACATCAGTGCCTTTCTTCGTCAAATCGGTCAAGGGTTTAACCACGCTGGAAAAATTAACAATGAAACGGCGATAAAAATTTGCAAAGCCCAAAAATTTCTGAAGGCTCTTCACGGATGTGGGCTGAATCCAATCATGAATGGCCTGAACCTTAACCGGATCCATCTCTATAGACGAGGGTGAAAAAATAAAGCCCAAAAAAGAAACCTTCTGCACCCCAAAGAGACACTTAGACCCTTTCACAAACAGGGCATTGTCACGAAGGATCTGAAATACCATTCTGACCTGTTCCACATGAGACTCCCAATCATCGGAAAAAATCAAAATATCGTCCAAATATACAATCAAGAACTTATCAATATAAGTCCGGAAAATATCATGCATGAAGGACTGAAAAACAGATGGAGCATTAGTGAGCCCGAAAGGCATAACAAGGTATTCAAAATGGCCTTCGGGCATGTTAAACGCAGTTTTCCATTCATCACCCTGCTTAATACGAACAAGATTATATGCCCCCCGAAGGTCAA
Source organism: Ranitomeya imitator (assembly GCF_032444005.1). Taxonomy (NCBI): domain Eukaryota; kingdom Metazoa; phylum Chordata; class Amphibia; order Anura; family Dendrobatidae; genus Ranitomeya; species Ranitomeya imitator. The sequence continues at coordinate 1,098,623,537 of NC_091282.1, read as the reverse complement.
TCTTCGTAAACCAACTAGCTCCCTTAATCCCATCAAACAAATCGGTAAGCAAAGATAAAGGGTATTGAAACTTGACCGTGATTTTATTCAAGAGGCGATAATCAATACAGGGTCTCAAGAAACCATCTTTTTTAGCAACAAAAAAGAACCCCGCTCCCAACGGTGAAGAAGATGGCCGAATATGCCCTTTCTCCAAAGACTCCTTAATATAGCTCTGCATGGCGGTATGTTCAGGCACAGACAGGTTGAAAAGTCGACCCTTAGGAAACTTACAGCCTGGAATCAAGTCAATAGCACAATCGCAGTCCCTGTGCGGTGGAAGGAAACTGGACTTGGGCTCATCGAATACATCCTGAAAATCAGACAAAAACTCTGGAATTTCAGAAGAGGAAGAAGAGGAGATTGACATCAAAGGAACATCATTATGAACCAAAAAAAAAAAAAAAAGAGCATGAACCGCACATCCCAAAATCATACGTTGATCTAAAGCCGCTAGGCAAAAACTAATATAACTGAATATGAGGTTTTCAGTTTAACATTCTGATCAGACTGTATGAAGCCCACTGCCCCTTCACGGCAAACCTCGTAGTGGGTCCTATCACCCTAACGGAGTGGAGGCGTGCGGCGCCCACCGCCACAGCGGCCATGCACCAGCAGGGCGGACGGCCTGTTGCCCCACAGCACCCATGCTGCAAGACTGAGTCCCCAAGACTCCAGACTGCGCCGCCACACCAGCACAAAGCCACAGCAACGATGGCCGCCACACAGCACCAACACCAAAATGAAAGGAGCACTTAAACTCACCTTCCTCCAGCTCTTCAGTGAGAGCCAAAATGGGCTAGACCCCTTACTTTGCAGTCTCCTGCTAATTAAAATCACCTGAGCCAAATGGGAGGAGTGCTGGTCCAAGAAGAAGACTAGAACATGCTTTGCAAAAAAGAAAAAAAAAAAAAAAGAGCATGAACCGCACATCCCAAAATCATACGTTGATCTAAAGCCGCTAGGCAAAAATTAATATAACTGAATATGAGGTTTTCAGTTTAACATTCTGATCAGACTGTATGAAGCCCACTGCCCCTTCACGGCAAACCTCGTAGTGGGTCCTATCGCCCTAACGGAGTGGAGCCGTGCGGCGCCCACCGCCACAGCGGCCATGCACCAGCAGGGCGGACGGCCTGTTGCCCCACAGCACCCATGCTGCAAGACTGAGTCCCCAAGACTCCAGACCGCGCCGCCCCACCAGCACAAAGCCACAGCAACGATGGCCGCCACACAGCACCAACACCAAAATTAAAGGAGCACTTAAACTCACCTTCCTCCAGCTCTTCAGTGACAGCCAAAATGGGCTAGACCCCTTACTTTGCAGTCTCCTGCTAATTAAAATCACCTATGAACCCCCTGACAACCCCAACTAGTCACAGACATGGACTTCCAATCCAACACAGGATTATGTACCTGCAACCACGGAAAACCCAGCACGATAGCATCATGCAAATTATGCAACACCAGAAATCGACAATCTTCCTGATGGACTGGCGCCATGCGCATGGTCAACTGTGTCCAAAACTGGGGCTTATTTTTAGCCAAGGGTGTAGCATCAATACCCCTTAAAGGAATAAGGTTCTGCAAAGGCTGCAAGGGAAAACCACAACGCCTGGCAAACTCAAAGTCCATTAAGTTCAAGGCGGCGCCTGAATCCACAAACGCCATGACAGAAAATGATGACAATGAGCAGATCAAGGACACAGATAACAGAAATTTAGGTTGTACAGTACTGATGGTAAATGAACTAGCGATCCTTTTTGTCCGCTTAGGGCAGACTGAAATGACATGAGAAGCGTCGCCACAATAACACAACCTATTCTGACGTCTGAATCCTTGTCGTTCCATTTTAGACAGAATCCTATCACACTGCATTGGCTCAGGAGTCTGCTCTGAGAACAACGTCACAGCGCGCACAGTTCTGTGCTCCCGTAAGCGCCGGTCAATCTGAATGGCCAGAGACATAGAATCACTCAGACCGGAAGGCGTGGGAAACCCCACCATAACATCTTTAACGGATTCAGAAAGACCCTTTCTGAAAATTGCCGCCAAAGCATCATTATTCCATTTAGTCAACACAGACCATTTTCTGAATTTCTGACAATACAATTCTGCCGCCTCTTGACCCTGAGACAGGGCCAACAAGGTCTTCTCAGCTTGATCCACAGAATTAGGTTCATCATATAATAATCCTAAAGCCTGAAAAAAGGAGTCTACATTAAGCAAAGCCGGATTCCCAGATTCCAGGGAAAATGCCCAATCCTGCGGGTTGCCATGCAGCAGGGAGATGACGATTTTAACCTGCTGAATGATATCACCGGAGGATCGAGGTCTCAGAGCAAAAAATAGTTTACAGTTGTTTTTAAAACTCAAAAATTTGGACCTGTCTCCAAAAAAAAATCAGGAGTAGGAATCTTCGGCTCTAAAACAGGAGTTTGAACAATATAATCAGCAATACCCTGTACCCTAGCAGCAAGCTGGTCTACACGAGAAACTAATTCCTGAACATCCATGCTTGCACAAGGCTCCTCAGCCACCCAGAGATAAAGAGGGAAGAGAAGATAAAGCAAACTGAAGAAAAAAAAATGGCTCAACACCTTTCTTCCCTTCTTCTGAGATGCATTTAACTCATTATTGGCCAGTTGTACTGTTATGATCCGGTGACCTTGGAGCAGCATGAAAACTTTCACTGGAGTAGGTGGTAACTATACTGACCGCAAATCCTGATCTTAACACTGCAACTAGAAGTAGCCGTGGGGTGTACCTAACAAGCCCTAGACACCTCGTCACAGCCGGAGGACTAAATACCCCTAAAGATGGAAATAGGAATAGTATCTTGCCTCAGAGCAGAACCCCAAAGGATAGGCAGCCCCCCACCAATATTGGCTGTGAGTAGGAGAGGAAAGACACACACAGTCAGAAAACAGGATTTAGCACAAGAGGCCGCTCTAGCTAAAATAGGAAAGGATAGGACAGAGTTCTGTGCGGTCAGTATTAAAATCCTTCCAAAAATATCCACAGCAGATTATACAAAAATTCCTCCATCTAACTAAAGACGTGGAACGTATATCTGCAACTCCAGAGACTACTAAACTCAGAGCAGGAATACAATCAAAAAACAAGCACACAGCTTGTCTGCCATAGAAAAAGAAACAGACACTTATCTTTGCTGAATTGGCAGCTAAGCTGGAGTAGCCAGACAAAGATCCAATACTTCACAAGAAACATTGACAACTGGAAAGGACTAATGAGTCCTGCAAACCTAAATACTCCAGTCAGAACTGCAATCAGCAGAAACACCTGTCCAGGACTGCAGCCCAGAGACAACTGCATTACCACCTACAACCACCGGAGGGAGCCCAAAAGCAGAATTCACAACAGAGGGGGCCCAGGACTGAGCCAAGTGGAACCCCGATAGTAAGGGGACGAGGAGAGGAAGAGGAGCCGGCAAAAGATACAGTGAAGGAGCGGTCAGAGAGGTAGGAGGCGAACCAGGAGAGGGCTGTGTCCTTGAGGCTGATGAAGCAGAGCATGGTGAGAAGGAGCTGGTGATCCACAGTGTCAAATGCAGCAGAGAGATCCAGGAGAATCAGCAGGGAGCAATGACCTTTGGATTTAGCTGTTATTAGATCATTAGAGACTTTAGTGAGGGCAGTTTCAGTGGAGTGTAAAGAGCGGAAACCAGATTGTAAGGGGTCAAGAAGAGAGTTATTCTAGAGATAGCGGATTAGACGGGAGTGGACCAAGCGTTCCAGGAGTTTAGAGATGAAGGAAAGGTTAGAGACAGGTCTGTAGTTAGCAATGCAGTTCTGGTCCAGGGATGGCTTTTTAAGTAAAGGGGTAATGATGGCATGTTTAAATGAGGAGGGAAAGATGCCTGAGGAAAGAGAGAGGTTAAATATTTTAGTCAGGTGAGTGGTGACCACTAGTGAGAGAGACTGCAGGAGATGTGAAGGAGTGGGGTCACTATTGCAGGTTGTAGGCCGAGCAGAAGTGAGGAGCTTGGAAACTTCTTCTTCTGAAACAGGCTCAAAGATGTCTAGTGAGCTTGAGGTGCGACAGGGAAGGGGATCCAGGCACTGAGGAGATTGGGCTGAGATATCCTGATGGTTGTGGTTGATTTTTTCTAGGAAATAAGTGGCCAGATCCTCACTACTGAGATTGGAGATTGGGGCCTGTACTTTAGGTTTCAGGAGGGAGTTTAAGGTTTCAAAAAGTCGTTTTGGGTTGTTGGATAGTGAGGTGATGAGGGTGGTGAAGTAGGATTGTTTGGCCAGAGAAAGGGCAGAGTTATAGGTTTTGAGCATGAACTTATAGTGGATGAAGTCTTCTGCTAAGAGAGATCTTCTCCACTGCCGCTCTGCACACCTTGAGCAGCGCTGAAGAAAGCGTGTTTGCAAAGTGTGCCAGGGCTGCCATTGTCTGTGTCGGGTCTTTCTGCGTGTAGAAGGTGCTGCTTCATCCAGGGCATTCTTCAGTCTAATATTGAAGTGTGACAATGCTAAGTCTGGACAGGAGAGTGAGGAGATGGGGGCTAAAGTTGTGTGGAGGTTGTCCATAAGCTGCTGGGTATTAATGGTATGTGTATTCCGATAAGTGTGGTAAGTGGGGGTATCCCGGGTGAGGAGACAATTCTTGACAGAGAAGGAAAGAAAGGTTGTGGTCCGAGAGCGAGAGAGGGGAGTTAGTAAAGTCGTGCAGCACTCCGGGATGGGAGAAAACCAGGTCCAGAGCATTCCCGTCCTCATGCGTAGGAGAATTAGTAAACTGTGAGAGGTTGAATGAAGAAGTTAGAGAAAGAAGATGAGAGGCAGATTGGGAGAGGGGATCATTGATGGGGATGTTAAAGTCTCCCATGATGAGGGCGGGGATGTCACAGGATAGAAAGTGAGTAAGCCAGGTGGCAAAGTGGTCTAGAAACAGGCGTGAGGAGCCTGAAGGGCGATAAACAACCACCACCCACAAGGGGAAGGGCTTAAAGAGTCTGATGGCATGGACTTCAAAGGAAGGAAATGTAAGTGAGGGAACCGGGGGGATGACCTGGAAAGCACATTGTGATGAAAGGAGTAAGCCAACACCTCCACCCTGTCTGTTCTCAGGTCTGGTGGTATGTGAAAATTTCAGCCCACCAAACGAGAGCACGGCAGCGGCAGTGGTGTCTGAGTGCTGGATCCAGGTTTCTTTAATAGCCAGAAGGTTAAGGGAATTGGAGAGGAAAAGATCATGAATGTAAGTTAGTTTGTTACACACAGACCGTGCATTCCAGAGAGCACAGTGGAAAGCAATAGGAGAAGGCATGCGCTGAATGTTAATAAGATTAGCAGGGTTTCTATATGTAGCTGGAGAAGAGTAATGTATGCTGGTGGAGGGAGGTCCAGGGTTTGGGGAGATGTCACCTGCAACTAGTAGAAGGAGAAAAATCAGAAACAGCAGGTGGTGGGATGATTTGTATGAACGTTTTGAGTGCTGCATGGCAGTAGTGGCTGGTTTGGAGTGGGTAAGAAATGTCAGTAGAGCCTCAGAGTTCAACATGGGAGAGGGGAGAAGGGAGGGGTGGATATAGAGAGAGTGCCCAGAATGTGTTAAAGGGCGGGCGAGTTTTGAGAAAGCAGAAGTAAAAACAAATAAGAAGCAGATTGATATGATCAATGCATAATGTAGTATGACTGACCAAGAAGCATGATTGTTTGGAAAACTTATGCACCTTACCTGTCTCCTGCCCTGTCCAACTGCCATTGTCTAACTGCCAAGCACTTTAAACTGTCGCACTTAATATCTGTTGCACACGCGAACACGCAGTGCATGATCTAATTATCTTGTGTCTGCAGCACTGACAGGTTATAAGGTATAGAAATGCTACAATATTGCTGTGACTTATAACTGGGACTAGACTGCATAAATTAAAGGCTCAAAATGTGAATAAGTAAAAAAAATTTTAAAAAAGTGAAAAAAGTTGTAAAAATATATTTTTTTAAATCACAAAATAATACAAAAAAAATACAAAATATGTTGTAGAAAAAGGAATAAAAAAACGAGGCAAAAACCTATGCTTTATAATCATACAGCAAAAAAGTGGAATAAAATGCAATCAAAAAGATGAAAGCAAATAAAAATGGCATTGCTGAAAATATCAACTTGTCCCGCAAAAACAAGCTCCATCAGCCAAAAAATAAAAAAGTTATAGCTCTCAGAATAAAGCAATGCAAAAATAATTATTCTTTCTATAAAATAGTTTTGATTATCAAATGTACCACACGTGGAACAGCATAAAAAATACCCCAAAAAACAATTTCTGCATTGTAGTTTTTTTGTTTAATCTGCCTCACAAAAAGCGGAATAGAAAGCAATTAAAAATGTCATAATCCTGAAAATGGTACCAATAAAAACATTAATTCATCCCGCAAAAAACAAGCCTTCACATGACTTTGTCTGCAGAAATGTTGAAAAATTATAGCTCTCAAAATATGGTGATGCAAAAACTGTTTTAAACCGTCTTTTAGTGTGTGACAGCAGCCAAATATAAAAACCTGATATAAATCTGGTATTGCTCTAATCGCACCGACCCGAAGAATAATGTCGTCTAAAATAAATAAAACCAATTTTTCACTACTATTGATTTTTTTCATTCTGCCTCCCAAAGATCGCAGTAAGGCTTGGTTCATATTTATCATGTGCTCTACACTGAGCTCTTACACCAGAGTTTCCATGTAAATCTCTGAAATACGGAAGCTGGCGGAAGCTTTCCTATAGTGAAGTAGAGGGAAGCACTGTGGACGCCGTCTGACCTGTGATCCGGCGGTGTCCATCTTTTAATTAGGAGTACAAACAGGTGCCGTCGGCCACAGTTTTCTGCACCTCTGAAAAAAAGGATACTGCTGAACGGTCCAGTTGAAGTCAAGAGTAACTCTGCTGCCTTATTACAGTGAGTGCTTCCCTCGGAGGTTTCACATGAATTATGTCACTTGGCTTCATCTCCCTTCCAGAAATGGAATGAACAAAGACCGGTGAAACGCACGTAGAGGTGGCAGTCCAGGGTCTAGCTTGTGAATACCATGTGAGTTATAGACAAGGGACATGCATATTAATTTTGCTATATATTTGCACTGCAGCACTTTCTAAAATGCTGTCACAGTTTTTTTTAGGTTCCCTCTCACTTGAGTTTGACCCCTTATGGCACAAAGTGGAATGTTTATATAACTGTGACCTTTTGACTTATGGTGCTATTGTATAAAATATACAGCATGAATATCTTTCACTTGTTCTTTTAAATATAAGTTCATTTTGAGCTGTGAATATAGCTATAACCTGGTTTATGACCTCCCATGTTTCCTGGTTTTGGCAGTGCTACTCTGGAATGATATCATTTTCTATGTGTTTAAGTGAATAAACTGATAATATTTTGTTATTATACTCTTGGACCTCTCTTCTTTGGTTTCATACTCATTGGGGTTTTTTTTTGTGTTATATGAAATACAATATCTCACGAAACAACATACTCAGAATAATTTGGATCTGTTGAAGTGTTCCAAAGTTTTTACCACATAAAGTGGCAGTGGTCAGAATTGTAAAATTTGGCCTGGTCCTGAAGGTGCAAACAGACTTGGGGGTTAAAGGGTTAATTTGTTTCTAAAAAATTTGCTACCAATTCAGGAAAAATATGGAATCATCCAGAAATGTTAGGCAGTGTTCCTGTGACTGCTAAAAAGACTTATGCAACAACAGCCTGCCCGTAAAATTAGTGCGCATGTGTCCACAATTTGGCAATTTAAACAGTTGGCAATTATTTAACGAAATTATCTTTTTGCAGTTTTATTTCATGTATTTGTTTGTTTTAAATTCTCCACACATAACAAAAATTCCTTAACCTCAAAAAATGATGTCGCTATGTAGGTACACTCACTGAAAGTAAGTTGTGGCAACAGCCACTCAGTATGTTAAATTGGACTGGTAAAACAAACGTTGTAGTTATACTAACTACCTCCCCTTAAAAAAAAGTGATTTAACCTTAAAATGAACTGTTGCGAAGTAGCTACACGTAGGATTCTAACTGGATACTAAATACTAACATGTGCTAAAAGTATGCAGTAGGGCCATGGGGTTTACGGTTTCACTTATTAAATTGGACAATTAAAACAGACATTCAAAAATAAATTGTACCGTTTCTTTAAAATATATAGCAAAATAAAAACAACCCTGGTCCTTTACTTCAAGTGACAGGAAAAGAAAAGCTCCACCTCCCAATAGCAAGTGCCCACAGTGGAATGTCCAGGTCTAATATCGGGCTATTAGGCTGCGGTCACACTATCAGTATTTGGTCAGTATTTTACCTCAGTATTTGTAAGCCAAAATCAGGAGTGGGTGATAAATACAGAAGTGGTGAATATGTTTCTATTAGGCCTCTTTTCCACTTGAGAGAAAAAAAACGGTCCGATTTACAGACCGAAAACACGGATGTAACGTATGCGAGTGTCATGCGTGTGTCATGCGATTTTTTTATCGCAACATCTGTATGACATCCGTATTGCTGTCCGATTTTAATGCACCACTGTCCTTTGAAAAGCCGGTAATTCAGCGCAGTGTACAGTAAAATCACACTGACAGGTTAGATTAGAGTAGATATATACACATAGAATAGGTATGTATACATATATATAGGTGTCAGGGAGACACCTATATCTATATATATATATATATATATATATATATATATATATAATGCAGCGCTAGATAGCTTAAAAGCCAGTAATTCAATTGCCGGCTTTTGCTACCTCCTTCACAAACCCGACATGATATGAGACATGGTTTACATACAGTAAACCATCTCATATCCCCTTTTTTTTGCATATTCCACACTACTAATGTTAGTAGTGTGTATGTGCAAAATTTGGGCGCTCTAGCTATTAAATTAAAAGGTTAAATCACGGAAAAAATTGACGTGGGCTCCCGCGCAATTTTCTCCGCCAGAGTGGTAAAGCCAGTGACTGAGGGCAGATATTAATAGCCTGGAGAGGGTCCATGGTTATTGCCCCCCCCCTGGCTAAAAACATCTGCCCCCAGCCACCCCAAAAAAGGCACATCTGGAGGTTGCGCCTATTCTCGCACTTGGCCACTCTCTTCCCATTCCCGTGTAGCAGTGGGATATGGGGTAATGAAGGGTTAATGTCACCTTGCTATTGTAAGGTGACATTAAGCCAGATTAATAATGGAGAGGCGTCAATTATGACACCTATCCATTATTAATCCAATTGTATGAAATGGTTAAAAAACACGCACACACATTATTACAAAGTATTTTAATGAAGTAAATACACAGGTTGTTGGAATAGTTTATTAGACTGGTAATCCACCTGAAGACCCTCGCTCTGTAAAAAAGGTAAAAAAAAAACAACAATATCCCATACCTTCCGATGATCAGTTTCGTCCCACGCTGTAAATCCATCTGAAGGGGTTAACTAATTTTACAAGCAGGAGCTCTGCTAATGCAGCTGTGCTCATGCCAGTAAAACCCCAGCGAATGAATGGAAAGTAGGTCAATGACCTGTAGTTACCTTCAGTTGCGGTGAGGCGCCCCCTGCTGGATGTCCTCATATGAACTCGAGCCTGGGAACTTTTCAGAATATTTTCCTGCTGCAGTAGCACACCACAATCAGATTAAACCTTTTTCTATTCTTCTTCTAGACCTATAATGAATGAGCTGTGTGCTGTGTCTTCCTATTCCTATGTTGGAAAAGAATAAAATTACGTTTCTTTGTGGCCCGTATCCACAGTATAATCAGCCCCATATATTGCACCATACATAATAATGGACAACATATAATACTCCATACAGAATAATGGACCACATATAATGCTCCATACAGTATAGTGAGCCACCTATATTGCTCCATACAGAATAATGAGTCCCATATATTGCTCCATACAGCATATAATAGGCCCCATATATTGCTCTACACAGTATAATGATCCCCATATATTGATCCATACTGTATAGGCTCCATATATTGCACCATACAGTATAATGAGCCCCATAAATTGCTCCATATAGTATTATTATTATTATTTATTTATATAGCACCGTTAATTCCATGGTGCTGTACATTAGACAGGGTTACATCAAAATACAAACATCACTTACAGTAAACAAAACTAACAATGACAGACTGATACAGAGGGAAGAGCACCCTGCCCTTGCGGGCTTACATTCAACAGGATTATGGGGAAGGAGACAGTAGGTCGGGGGTTGCGGTAGGTCCGATGGTGTTGAGGTGGTCGTGTGGTCATTTCAGGTTGTAAGCTTCTTTGAAGAAATGGGTTTTCAGGTTCCGTTTAGGCTACGTTCACACTAGCGTTCGGCTAGTGTGCGTCGCGCTAGCGTCGGGCGATGCAGCGGCGACGCACGCGTCATGCGCCCCTATGTTTAACATGGGGGACGCATGCGTTTTTGCTTGTTGCGTTTTCCGACACGTGCGTCTTTTTTGACGCTAGCGTCGGACCAAGAAAACGCAACAAGTTGCATTTTTCTTGCGTCCGATTTTCGTCAAAAAACGACGCACGCGTCGAAAAACGCAGCGTTTTTGCGTGCGTTTGCACGCGTTTTTCGGTGCGTTGTGCGTTGCGTCGCCGACGCAGCGGCGCACAACGCTAGTGTGAACGTAGCCTTAAAGGATCCAAATGTGGAAGATAACAGGACGTGTTGGGGCATAGAATTCCAGATGATGGGGGATATTCGGGGAAGTCATGGAGGCAATTGGGTGAGGAATGAATAAGCGTGGAGGAGAGAAGGAGTTCTTGGGAGAACTGGAGATTACGTGCGCCGATCTGGCATTAGTCGAATAGCGGATATTAGCTACTTACAAATGGTACCCTTACAAAATCCAGCTGCTGCAGCATCTCAACGAGGATGACCCAGTTCAGCATGCAGAATTTGCAGAATGGTCAAAACAAAAATTGGAACAGGACCCTCAGTTTACACAGAACATTATGTTCAGTGATGATGCAAACTTTTTTGGGTGGACCATTTATATGTATACACCTAAATAACATGGGAATGGTGAGTTTTCTTGCATAGGGTGTCTTGCATTGAAATCTGCTACAATGACCCAGGTACTGTATTCACCAGACATCAACACAATTTCTATCCGCTAATCACGTGTTATCCTCTGTGACATGTTAATGACTGTAAGCAAAGATAAACTTACAAATAACTCATAAAATAATAAAGTTATGTTAAAACCAAGCACACCATTGTTTTTCTTGTTAAAATCTCAATAAGTTTGATGGGTCACAAGACCCTCCTCCCATTGGAAAAAATAAAGTTGGATCCAAAATGGCCAACTTCAAAATGGCCACCATGGTCACCACTCATCTTAAAAAGTTTTCCCCCTCCCATATACTAATGTGCCACAAACAGGAAGCTGATATCACCAACCATGCTCATTTTATTTAGGGGTATCCATATGCATGGCCCACTTTGTATATCTACCTATTCTGTATGTACTGTATGTAATCCATTTATGCATTTATGCCATCCTTTTATTCCATCTATCATATATATATATATATATATATATATATATATATATATATATATATATATATACAGTCATGGCCAAAGGTATTAAGGTATTAACACCCCTGAAATTCTGTCAGATAATACTCAGTTTTTTCCTGAAAATGATTGCAATCACAAATTCTTTGGTATTATTATCTTCATTTAATTTGACTTAAATGAAAGAACACAAAAAGAATTTGTCCCAAAACCAAATTGGATATAATTCCACACCAAACATAAAAAAAAAAGGGGGTGGACAAAAGTATTGGCACAGTTCGAAAAATCATGTGATGCTTCTCTAATTTGTGTAATTAACCCCTTCATGACCTTGGGATTTTTTGTTTTTCCGTGGTCGTTTTTCTCTCCCCTCCTTCCCAGAGCCATAACTTTTATTTTTCCGTCAATTTGGCCATGTGAGGGCTTATTTTTTGCGGGATGAGTTGTACTTTTGAACGACATCATTGGTTTTAGCATGTCGTGTACTAGAAAACAGGAAAAAAGTTCCAAGTGCGGTGAAATTGCAAAAAAAGTGCAATCCCACACTTGTTTTTTGTTTGGCTTCTTTGCTAGGTTCACTAAATGCTAAAACTGACCTGCCACTATGATTTTCCAGGTCAGTACGAGTTCATAGACACCTAACATGACTAAGTTTTTTTTATCTAAGTGGTGAAAAAAAATTCCAAACTTTGCTAAAAAAAAAAAAAAAATTGCGCCATTTTCCGATACTCGTAGCGTCTCCATATTTCATGATCTGGGGTCGGTTGAGGGCTTATTTTTTGCGTGCCGAGATAACATTTTTAATTATAGCATTTTGGTGCAGATACATTCTTTTGATCGCCCGTTATTGCATTTTAATGCAATGTCGCGGCGACCTAAAAAACGTAATTCTGGCGTTTCAAATATTTTTCTCGCTACGCTGTTTAGCGATCAGGTTAATGCTTTTTTTTAATTGATAGATCGGGCGATTCTGAGCACGGCGATACCAAATATGTGTAGATTTGATTTTTTTTATTGATTTATTTTGATTGGGGCGAAAGGGGGGTGATTTAAACTTTTATATTTTTTTTATTTTTTTCACATTTTTTAAACTTTTTTTTTTTTACTTTTGCCATGCTTCAATAGCCTCCATGGGAGGCTAGAAGCAGGCACAACTCGATAGCCTCTGCTACACAGCAGTGATCTGCTGTTCGCTGCTATGTAGCAGAAAATCAGGTGTGCTGTGAGCGCCGACCACAGGGTGGCGCTCACAGCCACCGGTGATCAGTAACCATAGAGGTCTCTAGGACCTCTATGGTTACCATTAGGGTTGAGCGAAACGGGTCGAACATTTTCAAAAGTCGCCGACTTTTGGCTAAGTCGGGGTTTCATGAAACCCGATCCGACCCCTGTGCGGGGTCGGCCATGCGGTACGCGACTTTCGCGCCAAAGTCGCGTTTCAATGACGCGAAAAGCGCCATTTCTCAGCCAATGAAGGTAAACGCAGAGTGTGGGCAGCGTGATGACATAGGTCCTGGTCCCCACCATCTTAGAGAAGGGCATTGCAGTGATTGGCTTGCTGTCTGCGACGTCACAGGGGCTATAAAGAGGCGTTCCCGCCGACCGCCATCTTACTGCTGCTGATCTGAGCTTAGGGAGAGGTTGCTGCCGCTTTGTCAGAAGCAGGGATAGCGTTAGGCAGGGTCCATTAACCACAAAACCGCTTGTGCTGCAGCGATTTGCACTGTCCAACACCACCCTCGGTGTGCAGGGACAGTGGAAGTTTTTTTTTTTTTTTTTTTCCCCTCAGCGCTGTAGCTCATTGGGCTGCCCTAGAAGGCTCCCTGATAGCTGCATTGCTGTGTGTACGCCGCTGTGCAAACCAACTGCTTTTTTCAAAGCACAAATCCTCTTGTTCCTTCCTTTCTGCACAGCTATCTTTTTTGTTTGTCCACACTTTTTATTTCATTTGTGCATCAGTCCACTCCTTATTGCTGCCTGCCATACCTGGCTGAGATTACTGCAGGCAGGGAGATAGTAGCTGCCTGCCATACCTGGCTGAGATTACTGCAGGCAGGGAGATAGTAATTGTAGGACATTCCCTGTTTTTTTTTTTTTTTTTTTTTTGGTGGGAGATTAAGATTGGCAATTTGGCATTTCTGCTAGAGTGCCATCCCTGTGTGTGCCATCTCTCTCACATAGTGGGCCATAGAAAGCCTTTTCATTTTTCTGTATTTTTTTTTGTGGGGTGTATAAATTCTCCCTGATAAAAATACAGTGGGAGATTAATATTGGCCTTTGGGCTTGTGTGCCAGTCCTGAGTGTGCCATCTCTCTCACAAATAGTGGGCCATAGAAAGCCTATTTTATTTTTTTTGGGGTTTTATAAATTCTCCCTGAAAAAAAGGGAGATTAATATTGGCCTCTGGGCTTGTGTGCCAGTCCTGAGCGTGCCATCTGTGCCAGCCCTGAGCGTGCCATCTCTCTCACAAATAGTGGGCCATAGAAAGCCTATTTATTTTTTTTTTTGGTTTTATAAATTCTCCCTGAAAAAAAGGGAGATTAATATTGGCCTCTGGGCTTGTGTGCCAGTCCTGAGCGTGCCATCTGTGCCAGCCCTGAGCGTGCCATCTCTCTCACAAATAGTGGGCCATAGAAAGCCGATTTAATTTTTTTTTTTGTTTTATAAATTTTCCCTGAAAAAAGGGAGATTAATATTGGCCTCTGGGCTTGTGTGCCAGTTGTGAGCGTGCCATCTGTGCCAGTCCTGAGCGTGCCATCTCTCTCACAAATAGTGGGCCATAGAAAGCCTATTTAAATTTTTTTTTGGTTTTATAAATTCTCCCAGAAAAAAAGGGAGATTAATATTGGCCTCTGGGCTTCTGTGCCAGTCCTGAGCGTGCCATCTGTGCCAGCCCTGAGCGTGCCATCTCTCTCACAAATAGTGGGCCATAGAAAGCCTATTTATTTTTTTTTTTGGTTTTATAAATTCTCCCTGAAAAAAAGGGAGATTAATATTGGCCTCTGGGCTTGTGTGCCAGTCCTGAGCGTGCCATCTGTGCCAGCCCTGAGCGTGCCATCTCTCTCACAAATAGTGGGCCATAGAAAGCCTATTTAATTTTTTTTTTTGTTTTATAAATTTTCCCTGAAAAAAGGGAGATTAATATTGGCCTCTGGGCTTGTGTGCCAGTTGTGAGCGTGCCATCTGTGCCAGTCCTGAGCGTGCCATCTCTCTCACAAATAGTGGGCCATAGAAAGCCTATTTAAATTTTTTTTTGGTTTTATAAATTCTCCCAGAAAAAAAGGGAGATTAATATTGGCCTCTGGGCTTCTGTGCCAGTCCTGAGCGTGCCATCTGTGCCAGTCCTGAGCGTCCCATCTCTCTCACAAATAGTGGGCCATAGAAAGCCTATTTTATTTTTTTGGGGGGTTTTATAATTTCTCCCTGAAAAAAAGGGAGATTAATATTGGCCTCTGGGCTTGTGTGCCAGTCCTGAGCGTGCCATCTGTGCCAGCCCTGAGCGTGCCATCTCTCTCACAAATAGTGGGCCATAGAAAGCCTATTTTTTTTTTTTTTTTGTTTTATAAATTTTCCCTGAAAAAAGGGAGATTAATATTGGCCTCTGGGCTTGTGTGCCAGTTGTGAGCGTGCCATCTGTGCCAGTCCTGAGCGTGCCATCTCTCTCACAAATAGTGGGCCATAGAAAGCCTATTTAAATATTTTTTTGGTTTTATAAATTCTCCCAGAAAAAAAGGGAGATTAATATTGGCCTCTGGGCTTCTGTGCCAGTCCTGAGCGTGCCATCTGTGCCAGTCCTGAGCGTCCCATCTCTCTCACAAATAGTGGGCCATAGAAAGCCTATTTTATTTTTTTTTTGGGTTTTAGAAATTCTCCCTGGAAAAAAAAAGGGAGATTAATATTGCCCTTTGGGCTTGTGTGCCAGTACTAAGCGTTCCATCTCTCTCTCTCTCTCTCTCAGTCAGTGGGCCATAGAACGCCTATTTTTGGTTTTATTTGTTTTATAAATTCTCCCTGAAAAAATCATTTTATTTTATTTGGTTTCTAAATTCTTCCTGATAAAATCTTTTTTTTTTTATTATTTTTTTTTCTAAAGTCTCCCTGAAAAAAAAAAAAAAAAACAGTGGGAGATTAATATTGGCCTTTCTGCTTGTGTGCCAGTCTTGACTCCTGGGTGTGCCATCTCTCTCTCTCTCTCTCTCTCTCTCTCTCTCTCTCTCCAATTGTGGTCCATAGAAAGCCTATATTTTTTTTCCTTGATTTGGGTTCTAAAATCTACCAGAGAAAATAACTACATCAATCATTGGTAGAAAAATATTGGCCTCTGGGTTTGTGTGCCACTCCTGACTCCTGTGTGCGTCATCTCTCAGTCAGTGGGCCATAGAACGCCTATTTTTGTTTTTATTTGTTTTATAAATTCTCCCTGAAAAAATCATTTTATTTTATTTGGTTTCTAAATTCTTCCTGATAAAATCATATTTTTTTTATTATTTTTTTTTCTAAAGTCTCCCTGAAAAAAAAAAAAAAAAACAGTGGGAGATTAATATTGGCCTTTCTGCTTGTGTGCCAGTCTTGACTCCTGGGTGCGTCATCTCTCAGTCAGTGGGCCATAGAACGCCTATTTTTGGTTTTATTTGTTTTCTAAATTCTCCCTGAAAAAATCATTTTATTTTATTTGGTTTCTAAATTCTTCCTGATAAAATCACATTTTTTTTATTATTTTTTTTTCTAAAGTCTCCCTGAAAAAAAAAAAAAAAAACAGTGGGAGATTAATATTGGCCTTTCTGCTTGTGTGCCAGTCTTGACTCCTGGGTGCGTCATCTCTCAGTCAGTGGGCCATAGAACGCCTATTTTTGGTTTTATTTGTTTTCTAAATTCTCCCTGAAAAAATCATTTTATTTTATTTGGTTTCTAAATTCTTCCTGATAAAATCACATTTTTTTTATTATTTTTTTTTCTAAAGTCTCCCTGAAAAAAAAAAAAAAAAACAGTGGGAGATTAATATTGGCCTTTCTGCTTGTGTGCCAGTCTTGACTCCTGGGTGCGTCATCTCTCAGTCAGTGGGCCATAGAACGCCTATTTTTGGTTTTATTTGTTTTCTAAATTCTCCCTGAAAAAATCATTTTATTTTATTTGGTTTCTAAATTCTTCCTGATAAAATGACATTTTTTTTATTATTTTTTTTTCTAAAGTCTCCCTGAAAAAAAAAAAAAAAAACAGTGGGAGATTAATATTGGCCTTTCTGCTTGTGTGCCAGTCTTGACTCCTGGGTGCGTCATCTCTCAGTCAGTGGGCCATAGAACGCCTATTTTTGGTTTTATTTGTTTTCAAAATTCTCCCTGAAAAAATCATTTTATTTTATTTGGTTTCTAAATTCTTCCTGATAAAATGACATTTTTTTTATTATTATTTTTCTAAAGTCTCCCTGAAAAAAAAAAAAAAAAACAGTGGGAGATTAATATTGGCCTTTCTGCTTGTGTGCCAGTCTTGACTCCTGGGTGCGTCATCTCTCAGTCAGTGGGCCATAGAACGCCTATTTTTGTTTTTATTTGTTTTATAAATTCTCCCTGAAAAAATCATTTTATTTTATTTGGTTTCTAAATTCTTCCTGATAAAATCATATTTTTTTTATTATTTTTTTTTCTAAAGTCTCCCTGAAAAAAAAAAAAAAAAAAAAAAAACAAAAAAACAGTGGGAGATTAATATTGGCCTTTCTGCTTGTGTGCCAGTCTTGACTCCTGGGTGTGCCATCTCTCTCTCTCTCTCTCTCTCTCTCCAATTGTGGTCCATAGAAAGCCTACATTTTTTTTCCTTGATTTGGGTTCCAAAATCTACCAGAGAAAATAACTCCATCAATCATTGGTAGAAAAATATTGGCCTCTGGGCTTGTGTGCCACTCCTGATTCCTGTGTGCGTCATCTCTCACTCAGTGGCCCATAGAAAGCATATAGTTTGTTACATTTGTTTTCTAAATTCTCCCTGCAAAAATCTTTTTTTTTTTTTTTGGGGGGTTTCTAAAGTGTTCCTGAAAAAAATAAAAATAAAAAAAAAATAATAGTGTGACATTAATATTAACATTTGTGCTTCAGTGACAGTCCTGCGTGTGGGGCATCTCTCTAATTTGCAGCCACCAAAAAAAGAGTGTGTAACATTGGGCCTGATTTTCGCTGTGGTCTCACCAACCTGTAAAGGGGTAGCTAAATCATACTGAAGTTATAGCTCACCGTGTAAGTTGTGTGACTGCAACAAATAACGTTAGTTTGGTTACGTTTTTAAAACAATGAGGAAGTCTGGTGGAAGAGGTCGTGGCCGGGGGCGTTCATTGTCAGCTGGTAATGAGGGTAGTGGTAGTGGTGGAGCATCAGGTGGTCGTGGGGGAAAAAATATTGCACCTAAGTCTGGAGCTGTGGAGCCAGGTTCGTCGTCCGGCTACACAAGGCCTCGAACGCTCCCTTTTCTGGGATTAGGAAAACCGCTTTTAAAGCCGGAGCAGCAAGAGCAAGTTTTGGCTTATCTTGCTGACTCAGCCTCTAGCTCTTTTGCCTCATCTCGTGAAACTGGTAAAAGTAAAAGCAGCGCGTCGTTAGTGGATGTTCACGGTCAGGGACAAGTCACTTCCTTGTCCTCTTCAGCAAAAACAACAACAGAGAAGAATGCAGCAGGCGACACAACGGGTTACTCCATGGAGCTCTTTACACATACCGTCCCTGGCTTAGAAAGTGAAGCAGTTAACAGTCCATGCCCATTACAAATTGAATCTGACATGGAGTGCACTGATGCACAGCCACAGCCAGACTACTATGCTGGTCCTTTGACTCAGACCACAACATTGCCCTCGCAGGGTGCTGATCAAGAATCAGACCCTGATGAGACTATGTTGCCCCATCACGAACGCTATACCACCGAACGACACGGTGACACAGACGAAGTTGCGCAGGAGGTACAAGAAGAGTTATTAGATGACCCAGTTCTTGACCCCGATTGGCAGCCATTGGGGGAACAGGGTGCAGGCGGCAGCAGTTCTGAAGCAGAGGAGGAGGAGGGGCCGCAGCAGGCATCAACATCGCCACAGGTTCCATCTGCCGGGCCCGTATCTTGCCCAAAACGCGTGGCAAAGCCAAAACCTGGTGGAGGACAGCGTGGCCATCCGGTTAAAGCTCAGTCTGCAATGCCTGAAAAGGTATCCGATGCTAGAAAGAGTGCAGTCTGGCATTTTTTTAAACAACATCCAATTGATCAGCGCAAAGTCATCTGTCAAAAATGTTCTACTTCCTTAAGCAGAGGTCAGAATCTGAAAAGTCTCAATACTAGTTGCATGCATAGACATTTAACCACCATGCATTTGAAAGCTTGGACTAACTACCAAACGTCCCTTAAGGTTGTTGCACCCTCGGCCAATGAAGCTAGTCATCAACGCAACATCCCTTCCGGCAGTGTAGGACCACCATTTAGCGCACCACCTGCTGTATCTGTGCAGGTATCTTTGCCAGGCCAAAGCAGTCAGGGTCAGGGAATCACCAGTTTCGTAGTAGGAAACACTGCATCTAGGGCACCGGCGGCAACAATACCATCTCCCACCGTCTCTCAGTCTGCCATGTCCACCGGCACCCCCGCTAGTTCCACGATCTCCAGCTCTCCAGTCCAGCTCACCCTACATGAGACTATGGTTAGAAAAAGGAAATACTTAGCCTCGCATCCGCGTACACAGGGTTTGAACGCCCACATAGCTAGACTAATCTCGTTAGAGATGATGCCCTACCGGTTAGTTGAAAGCGAAGCTTTCAAAGACCTGATGGACTACGCTGTACCACGCTACGAGCTACCCAGTCGACACTTTTTTTCCAGAAAAGCCATCCCAGCCCTCCACCAGCATGTTAAAGAGCGCATCGTCCATGCACTCAGGCAATCTGTGAGCACAAAGGTGCACCTGACAACAGATGCATGGACCAGTAGGCATGGCCAGGGACGTTACGTGTCCATCACGGCACACTGGGTAAATGTGGTGGATTCAGGGTCCACAGGGGACAGCAAGTTTGGGACAGTTCTGCCTAGCCCACGGTCTAGTAAACAGTTGTCTGTAGCCGTTCGCACCCCCTCCTCCTCCTCCTCCTCCTCCTCGTCCTCCTGCAGAAGCAAGAGCTCGTCCACAGACCGCAGTCGCACAAACACTCCATCCGCACCTGCCACTGTTGCACACCAGGTCTCCCATTATGGGGCAGCTACTGGCATACGTCAGCAGGCTGTATTGGCTATGAAGTGTTTGGGCGACAATAGACACACCGCGGAAGTTCTGTCCGAGTTCTTGCAGCAAGAAACGCAGTCGTGGCTGGGCACTGTAGATCTTGAGGCAGGCAAGGTAGTGAGTGATAACGGAAGGAATTTCATGGCTGCCATCTCCCTTTCCCAACTGAAACACATTCCTTGCCTGGCTCACACCTTAAACCTGGTGGTGCAGTGCTTCCTGAAAAGTTATCCGGGGTTATCCGACCTGCTCCTCAAAGTGCGTGGACTTTGCGCACATATCCGCCGTTCGCCTGTACACTCCAGCCGTATGCAGACCTATCAGCGTTCTTTGAACCTTCCCCAGCATCGCCTAATCATAGACGTTGCAACAAGGTGGAACTCAACACTGCACATGCTTCAGAGACTGTGCGAACAGAGGCGGGCTGTTATGTTTTTGTGGGAGGATACACATACACGGGCAGGCAGTAGGATGGCAGACATGGAGTTGTCAGGTGTGCAGTGGTCGAAGATTCAAGACATGTGTCAAGTCCTTCAGTGTTTTGAGGAATGCACACGGCTGGTTAGTGCAGACAACGCCATAATAAGCATGAGCATCCCCCTAATGCGTCTGCTGATGCAAAGTTTGACGCACATAAAGGATCAGGCGTCTGCACCAGAGGAAGAGGAAAGCCTTGATGACAGTCAGCGATTGTCTGGTCAGGGCAGTGTACATGACGAGGTACCGGGCGAAGAGGAGGTGGAGGATGAGGAGGATGATGGGGATGAGTATATTTTTAATGAGGAAGCTTTCCCGGGGGCACGGGAAATTGGTGGCGTGGCAAGGCCGGGTTCTGGTTTTTTGAGGGACACAAGTGACGTAGATTTGCCTGCAACTGCCCCTCAACCAAGCACAACCGCAGATTTGACAACGGGAACTTTGGCCCACATGGCGGATTATGCCTTGCGTATCCTCAAAAGGGACACACGCATTACAAAAATGATGAACGATGACGATTACTGGTTGGCCTGCCTCCTTGATCCTCGCTATAAAGGCAAATTGCAAAATATTATGCCACATGAGAACTTGGAACTAATATTAGCAACAAAACAATCAACTCTTGTTGACCGTTTGCTTCTGGCATTCCCTGCACACAGCGCCCGTGATCGTTCTCACACGAGCTCCAGGGGCCAGCAGACCAGAGGTGTTAGAGGGGCAGAAATCAGAAGTGGCGTTGGCCAGAGGGGTTTTCTGACCAGGTTGTGGAGTGATTTTTCTATGACCGCAGACAGGACAGGTACTGCAGCATCAATTCAAAGTGACAGGAGACAACATTTGTCCAGTATGGTTACAAACTATTTTTCATCCCTTATCGACGTTCTCCCTCAACCGTCATTCCCATTTGATTACTGGGCATCCAAATTAGACACCTGGCCAGAATTGGCAGAATATGCATTGCAGGAGCTTGCTTGCCCGGCAGCTAGTGTCCTATCAGAAAGAGTATTCAGTGCTGCAGGTTCAATACTAACAGAAAAAAGGACTCGTCTGGCTACCCAAAATGTAGATGATCTAACCTTCATTAAAATGAACCACAACTGGATTTCAAAATCTTTTGCCCCACCCTGCCCGGCTGACACCTAGCTTTCCTATGAAAAGGTCTTGCCTGTGGACTATTCTGAATGACTTTTCCAATCTCGTAATTTTCTTCACCTGATTGTCCAGCATACGACATGTTTCCACCTCACGAAATGGCCAAACTCCCCACACGGGGCCGTGCTATCGCCACTTTGCGCTTGGACCCTTGAGAGTGCTGTTTGTCTGAAGAGGTGGGTGTGGCCGCTTTTGGTCGACGGCACTGCCACTGGGTCCCTCATAGTACAATAAAGTGTCTCTGGCGGTGGTGGTGCGCACCCAACGTCAGACACACCGTTGTAATATGAGGGGCCCTGTGCCTGTAACGCCGGCCACAAGACAGTTCCCCCCCCCAGCTCAAACAGTGCTCTACCACTAGCAAAATTATCTCTCACAGCTTCACCAATGTGTAGTCTAGGCGCTGACATCCTTCAATGCCTGGCACTGACAATACCATTGTTTTGACATTTTAGTTATGTTAGGCCTTCGAAGCCTGTCTGCGGTCCCTTCTTTCTACAACTACTACACTGACCAGGCCACTGCTGGCCGTGTTACCCTGGAACCAATTTAAAAGTGCCTACAGTCAGCCCAATTTTGTTATGTTAGGCCTTCGAAGACTGTCTGCCGTCACTCCTTCCACTAGACTTCCACTGACCATACACTGCTGCCCATGTACCCCTGGAACCAATTTAAAGTGCCTACAGCCAGCCCAGTTTTGTTATGTTAGGCCTTCGAAGCCTGTCTGCGGTCACTCCTTCCACTAGACTTCCACTGACCAGACCACTGCTGCCCGTGTACCCCTGGAACCAATTTAAAAGTGCCTACAGCCAGCCCAAGTTTGTTATGTTAGGCCTTGGAAGCCTGTCTGCGGTCACTCCTTCCACTAGACTTCCACTGACCAGACCACTGCTGCCTGTGTACCCCTGGAACCAATTTAAAAGTGCCTACAGCCAGCCCAAGTTTGTTATGTTAGGCCTTGGAAGCCTGTCTGCGGTCACTCCTTCCACTAGACTTCCACTGACCAGACCACTGCTGCCCGTGTACCCCTGGAACCAATTTAAAAGTGCCTACAGCCAGCCCAAGTTTGTTATGTTAGGCCTTCGAAGCCTGTCTGCGGTCCATTCTTTCAACTACTACTACACTGACCAGGTCACTGCTGCCCGTGTACCCCTGGAACCAATTTAAAAGTGCCTACAGCCAGCCCAAGTTTGTTATGTTAGGCCTTGGAAGCCTGTCTGCGGTCACTCCTTCCACTAGACTTCCACTGACCAGACCACTGCTGCCCGTGTACCCCTGGAACCAATTTAAAAGTGCCTACAGCCAGCCCAAGTTTGTTATGTTAGGCCTTGGAAGCCTGTCTGCGGTCACTCCTTCCACTAGGCCTCCACTGACCACACCACTGCTGTCCGTGTACCCCTGGAACCAATTTAAAATTGCCTACAGCCATGTGTTATTATTTTAGGCCTTCGATGCCTGTCTGCGGTCACTCCTTCCACTAGGCCTCCACTGACCACACCACTGCTGTCCGTGTACCCCTGGAACCAATTTAAAATTGCCTACAGCCAGCCCAATTTTTTTATTTTAGGCCTTCGATGCCTGTCTGCGGTCCATTCTTTCAACTACTACTACACTGACCAGGTCACTGCTGCCCGTGTACCCCTGGAACCAATTTAAAAGTGCCTACAGCCAGCCCAAGTTTGTTATGTTAGGCCTTGGAAGCCTGTCTGCGGTCACTCCTTCCACTAGACTTCCACTGACCAGACCACTGCTGCCCGTGTACCCCTGGAACCAATTTAAAATTGCCTACAGCCAGCCCAATTTTTTTATTTTAGGCCTTCGATGCCTGTCTGCGGTCCATTCTTTCAACTACTACTACACTGACCAGGTCACTGCTGCCCGTGTACCCCTGGAACCAATTTAAAATTGCCTACAGCCAGCCCAATTTTTTTATTTTAGGCCTTCGATGCCTGTCTGCGGTCCATTCTTTCAACTACTACTACACTGACCAGGTCACTGCTGCCCGTCTACCCCTGGAACCAATTTAAAATTGCCTACAGCCATGTGTTATTATTTTAGGCCTTCGATGCCTGTCTGCGGTCACTCCTTCCACTAGGCCTCCACTGACCACACCACTGCTGTCCGTGTACCCCTGGAACCAATTTAAAATTGCCTACAGCCATGTGTTATTATTTTAGGCCTTCGATGCCTGTCTGCGGTCACTCCTTCCACTAGGCCTCCACTGACCACACCACTGCTGTCCGTGTACCCCTGGAACCAATTTAAAATTGCCTACAGCCAGCCCAATTTTTTTATTTTAGGCCTTCGATGCCTGTCTGCGGTCCATTCTTTCAACTACTACTACACTGACCAGGTCACTGCTGCCCGTGTACCCCTGGAACCAATTTAAAATTGCCTACAGCCATGTGTTATTATTTTAGGCCTTCGATGCCTGTCTGCGGTCACTCCTTCCACTAGGCCTCCACTGACCACACCACTGCTGCCCGTGTACCCCTGGAACCAATTTAAAATTGCCTACAGCCAGCCCAATTTTTTTATTTTAGGCCTTCGATGCCTGTCTGCGGTCCATTCTTTCAACTACTACTACACTGACCAGGTCACTGCTGCCCGTGTACCCCTGGAACCAACATCAGAAAATATAAAAATAAGTATTTTGCTTATAAAAAAGAAAATACTGGTGAGATATCAAATGCAGACATTTTAACATTAAAAACAAACACACAACTAAAATCTGGTACAGTACTAAAAATGGCCACCAGCTACAATTACTTTCTCCTGCAAGTAGTTAACTGAAAGTTTTTTTAAATTGAACACACACATATGGCATCCACCGAGTGTTGTCCTGTCGCGTCTTCTTTATATTATTGCCGAGAAGATGCAAAATAATGAAAATAATAAAATCATTAATTACCAAAATAATAGAGAAAGTCAACACCACATTGCAAATAAACATTCATTCCAAATAAAGAAGCAGGGCGCGTCCGAGGGTGAGTATATACCTAATAAGAATCTAATCACCCTCGGACGCGCAATGCTTATTTCCAACAGCCTTCCTTCCTAAGAATCATCCCTTCCGTGGTGTAGAGAGACGTTGTGTTACACTCCAAGGTGTTCCCCAGGTTGCCTTTCCTGAGCTTCGATCTACCGGCTCTCGTTTAGTAGTTGTTGGAAACTACGCTGCATTAGGCCTTCAAATTGGGTATGGGGTGTAGAAGAGAGGGTGTGTTACACTCCAAGGTGTTCCCCAGGTTGCCTTTCCTGAGCTTCGATATTCCGGCTCTCGTTTAGTAGTTGTCGGAAACTACGCTGCATTAGGCCTACAAATTGGGTATGGGGTGTAGAGAGAGGGTGTGTTACACTCCAAGGTGTTCCCCAGGTTGCCTTTCCTGAGCTTCGATCTTCATGCTCTCGTTTAGTAGTTGTCGGAAACTACGCTGCATTAGGCCTACAAATTGGGTATGGGGTGTAGAGAGAGGGTTTGTTACACTCCAAGGTGTTCCCCAGGTTGCCTTTCCTGAGCTTCGATCTTCCGGCTCTCGTTTAGTAGTTGTTGGAAACTACGCTGCATTAGGCCTTCAAATTGGGTATGGGGTGTAGCGAGAGGGTGTGTTACACTCCAAGGTGTTCCCCAGGTTGCCTTTCCTGAGCTTCGATCTTCCGGCTCTCGTTTAGTAGTTCTTGGAAACTACACTGCATTAGACCTTCAAATTGGGTATGGGGTGTAGAGAGAGGGTGTGTTACACTCTAAGGTGTTCCCCAGGTTTCCTTGCCATTGCTTCGGTCTTCCGACTCTCGTTTAGTAGTTGTAGAAAAGTACACTGCATTAGGCCATACAAAATGGGTATGGGGTGGAGAGAGATGGTGTGTTACACTCCAAGGTGTTCCCCAGGTTGCCTTTCCTGAGCTTCTATCTTCAGGCTCTCATTAAATTGTGGTTAAATGGAACAACTGCATTTGGCGTACTAGTTGGTTTGGGGCCTACTATCGGTGTCTGCCACTCCTTGCTGTTCTCCTCCACTGAACAAAGCTGTGCCGCCTGTTTACTACGGTTGCCAATTTTGAACTGCATTTCGACTACTTACTGATTTGGCCCTACTCTCTGTGTCAGCCTCTCATTCCAGTTGTCCTCCACTGCAATGCCCCCTGGTTATTCCTGTGTTACCAATTTTGAACTGCATTTAGCCCACTTTCTTCTTTGGGCCTATATCTGTGTTTCCACTTCATCGTGCCCATTGCCCAGCCAGTGATAGATGAGTCTGCTGGTACATTGACCCATAACGCAACATTCCCCGTGCACGCTACACAACAACATTGTGACCCTGCTGAAAGTCAGGTTGCTCTTCCCGCATACCATACCACCTTACACGGGGACAAAGAGGAAGGTGCAGATGAAAGTGCAGGTTCCTTCATCAGGTGGGGGGAGGAATACTAGTTGGCGACGTCACTGGCACAGGGCCTCTCATAGTACGCAAAAGTGTTGCTGCCGGTGGGAGGCGCCCCCGCCGTGCAAACACACCGCTGTACTTTGAGGGGCCCTGTGCCAGTGCCAATGCCAACGAGTGGGCCCCCCCTGCTTGCTCAGGTTCACAGCACTTGCAAAGTTGAAATACTTACCTCTCCCTGCTCCACTGCCGTGACGTGGTCCAGATTTCCTGGGCCCACTAATTACTTGAACCAGCCCTACCCCCCACAACTTTAGCCAAATGACCCCCAATTTCAAATGCCTTCCAATTATTATAAGGTAAATTACGCTTGACAAGCTTCATTAAGAAGAATGGATGGTTTTGACATTAAAATGGGCACTCTAGGTGTTTTCCTGGCCCCCACTCACTGCCGACTATGCTGCCCCATTGACTTGCATTGGGTTTCGTGTTTCGGTCGATCCCGACTTTACGTCATAATCGGCCGATTTCACTCGACCCGACTTTGGACATAGTCGGGTTTCGCAAAACCCGGCTCGACTCTAAAAAGGTCAAGGTCGCTCAACTCTAGTTACCATCCTGACGCATGGCCGACCCCCGATCATGTGACGGGGTCGGCGATTACGTCATTTCCGGCCGCCCGGCTGGAAGCGGTAGTTAACTAGTTAATAGGTGCGGGCAGATCGCGATTCTGCCCGCGCCTATTACGGGCACATGTCAGCTGTTCAAAACAGCTGACATGTCCCGGCTTTGATGCGGGCTCACCGCGGAGCCCTGCATCAAAGCAGGGGATCTGGCCTCGGACGTGCTATCCCGTCCGAGGTCACAAAGGGGTTAACAGCACCTGTAACTTACCTGTGGCACCTAGCAGGTGTTGGCAATAACTAAATCACACTTGCAGCCAGTTGACATGGATTAAAGCTGACTCAATCTCTGTCCTGTGTCCTTGTGTGTACCACAATGAGCATGGAGAAAAGAAAGAAGACCAAAGAACTGTCTGAGGACTTGAGAAACCAAATTGTGAGGAAGCATGAGCAATCTCAAGGCTACAAGTCCATCTCCAAAGACCTGAATGTTCCTGTGTCTACCGTGCGCCGTGTCATCAAGAAATTTAAAGCCCATGGCACTGTGGCTAACCTCCCTAGATGTGGATGGAAAAGAAAAATTGACAAGAGATTTCAACGCAAGATTGTGCGGATGTTGGATAAAGAACCTAGACTAACATCCAAACAAGTTCAAGCTGCCCTGCAGTCCGGGGGTGCAACAGTGTCAACCCGTACTATCCATCGGCGTCTGAATGAAAAGGGACTGTATGGTAGGAGACCCAGGAAGACCCCACTTCTTACCCCGAGACATAAAAAAGCCAGGCTGGAGTTTGCCAAAACTTACCTAAAAAAGCCTAAAACGTTTTGGAAGAATGTTCTCTGGTCAGATGAGACAAAAGTAGAGCTTTTTGGGCAAAGGCATCAACATAGAGTTTACAGGAGAAAAAAAAAGAGGCATTCAAAGAAAAGAACACGGTCCCTACAGTCAAACATGGCGGAGGTTCCCTGATGCTTTGGGGTTGCTTTGCTGCCTCTGGCACTGGACTGCTTGACCGTGTGCATGGCATTATGAAGTCTGAAGACTACCAACAAATTGTGCAGCATAATGTAGGGCCCAGTGTGAGAAAGCTGGGTCTCCCTCAGAGGTCATGGGTCTTCCAGCAGGACAATGACCCAAAACACACTTCAAAAAGCACTAGAAAATGGTTTGAGAGAAAGCACTAGAGACTTCTAAGGTGGCCAGCAATGAGTTCAGAACTGAATCCCATAAAACACCTGTGGAGAGATCTAATAATGGCTGAAGGAGAAGGCACCCTTAAAATATCAGGGACCTGGAGCAGTTTGCCAAAGAAGAATGGTCTAAAATTCCAGCAGAGCATTGTAAGAAACTCATTGATGGTTACCGGAAGCGGTTGGTCACAGTTATTTTGGCTAAAGGTTGTGCAACCAAGTATTAGGCTCTGGGTGCCAATACTTTTGTCTGGCCCATTTTTGGAGTTTTGTGTGAAATGATCAATGTTTTGCTTTTTGCTTCATTCTCTTTTGTGTTTTTTTTTCATTTAAGACAAATTAAATGAAGATAATAATACCAAATAATTTGTGTTTGCAATCATTTTCAGGAAAAAACTGAGTATTATCTGACAGAATTGCAGGGGTGTTAATACTTTTGGCCATGACTGTACATATACTGTATATATACAGTATATATATATATATATATATATATATATATATATATATATATAAAGGTTTTGAAGAATATTTGGTTTTAAAACGATGTGTATTACAATGCAATTTTAGTATGAGCTTTTACATACAGAGAACTGCTGTATGTAAAAGCTCATGTTAAAATCGATTGCATATGGAAGACCATACGGAGAACACTCGTGTGATTCTCGGACATCAAAATCGGAACGATTTTTTATATGTTAAGTGTGACTCCAGCCTAAACAGAAGGAAGAGACAAAGGCATAGTCAGGTAAAAGTCTGAGGTCAAAATATCAGGAGCATAGTGGATCAGATCAGAAGAGGTTAAACACACGGATGGTAAGAACAAGGTCCAAGGTCTGGCAACGAAAGAGTACAAACAAAATGCAAGCCACAGAGAGACAAACCACATAGTAGCTGAATGTATGTTTGGCAGAGGTCTGGGAGAAACAGCCCAGTTAGGTAGCCTGGCAATCTCCTGGGACAATGAACACATAGAAACAGCCAGCGCCTCCCAGACTCAGATTTCAGAGCTGTCAATCAACACACTGACAGCTCAGCATGTCCGTGCACCAGACTGGATTACTGACCTGTCAATCAAAGTATTTACAGCTTCAGCACACCCCTGCAGCAGACTGGATTGCTGAGCTGTCAGTAACTGCATCCCAGACACACTGAGGGGTGGAACCGTGACAACAAGTACCTCAAAGACATCATAAAAAGACTTTCTTTCTGTAGAAATATTAGTCTCAAGTAGAGAAGAGCGAACCTTTCAAGGTTCAGTTTAGTTCGGCAAACGTCCCGATGTTCATCGAACAGTTCATCGAACATGCCCGAACCCTATTGAATTCAATGGAGGCAAAAAACAAATGTATAGACAACACCTTCAAGGGGGACAAAATTAGGTGCAGGCACCAGTTAAAGTGGCATCAATTCACCCAGAGTACAAATAGTATAATTGTGCAGCAAAAATGCATAGGACAGGGTTGGACCAGCATTTCTAGCTTAAACAATGATCAGTAACAGCTGGATGAGTGGCACGTCGAGACCTGGTGTTCTGAGAGGCCTGGGAAATTCAGGCAACACACATGAAGGAGACCCAACTTGGAGTCCAAACATTTCCAAAAATGAGGGCAGAAACCAGGAAAAAAGTGACATAAATTGACCCACAGTAGAAATTTTAGAATTGCACAGCAGCGGTCAGGCATGGGCCATTTATAAGCCAGCATCTGGGTCAGCATTTACAGCTTTTAATTTAAGTTCAAATTAAGAGGTGGGTGAAGGATCAGTGTAAACCTGCTTTACTGGGAGCCCTGATAACGCATGCAACAGCTCAAACTGTTTTTTTGCTCAGCCACACTCAGGTGGCACAAATATCAACTTGGTAAACCACTAGTGTTAGAAAAGTGAAAGGATAGTAACACAGGTGGTTGACTTATCAATTCACCTGCAGTAGAAATATTAGAATGGCACAGCAGCAGTCAGCCATGGCCCATGCATGAGGCATCGGGGTGTGGGCCAGAATTAGAGCTTTGAATTTAATTTTAAAATAAGATGAGGTGGGTGAGGGACTGGTATAAGCTGTGCTGGGAGCCCTATTATGTCATGCAACAACTCAAACTACTTTTCTGCTCTATCACACTCAGGTGCCACAAATTTCAGTTTTGTAGACTACTATTGTTAGAAACATTTAAGGATTGTAACACAGGTTGTTGACTGAAAGTAAGTGTAGGCCTGTCTGTCTGGGTGCCCTAATGCTACAGGCAACACATTTGAAGGAGGTTCAACTTGAAATTCAAATATTTCCAAAATTAGGGTCAGACACCACTAAAGTGGCATCAATTTTCCTAGAGTAGAAGTAGCATAATGGGGCTCTGACACCTCCTCCACTTCAGGCAACCCACCAGATGGAGACCCAGCTTGGAGTCTTTACATTTGAAAAAATGATTGCCACACACCACTAAAGTAGCATCAACTTCCTCAACGTAGAATTAGTATAATGGGGTCTGACACCCCTTCCACTACAGGTAACCCACCAGATGGAGACCAAACTTGGAGTCTCCACATTTCAAAAAATTATTGCCACACACCACTAAAGTGCCATCAATTTTCCCAGAGTAGAAATAGTATAATGGGGCTCTGACATCCCTTCCATTACAGACCACCAGATGGAGACCCAAATTGTAGTCTCCACATTTCAAAATATTGTTTGCAACATCAGTAGCAGTAGCAACATCAGTCACAGAAGCCATGACAAAAGTATTACAGACTGCAAAAACACAAAACCAATGCAGCACACTAAAAAGTACACCATCGTCTAGTCTGCAACTGGGGTGAAAAAGTCATTGACGATCCATGATTTGTTCATCTTGATGACAGTTAGGTGGTCTACACTTTCAGGGGAAAGCCAGATGCGCTTATCTGTCTGGAAGACACCAGTAGTGCTGAAGACATGTTCTGATAGAACGCTGGCTGCCGGGCATGAGAATACCTCCAAGGCATGGCAGATGAGCTCAGGCCTCTCTTCCATTTTTGAAGACCAAAATGCAAAAGGGTCCAAATCACCCGATGGCATTGATATTGAGCTTGAGATACTCCTGCTCCATCCTCTCCAGTCATTCACAACATGTCAGACAAGTTCTCTGTTCGGCTGGTGTACGAGCTAGTCTGTCATGATCCCAATGGCAGGGGATCACAAAAGGACAAGCACAAAAAACAAAACAAGCTCTAGGGTGATGGAAACTGAGCTGACCGCGATCCTGAACCTCAACACACAACTAGCTGTAGCCGGGGAACGTGCCTACGATGATTCTAGACGTCTCGCGCCAGCCGAAGAACTAACTTTCCCTATTAGAAGAAACACAGACCTCTCTTGCCTCCAGAGAAACACCCCACAGAAATAGCAGCCCCCCACATGTAATGACGGTGAAATGAGAGGAAAGCACATACGTAGTTATGAAAACAGATTCAGCAAAATGAGGCCTGCTAAAGCTAGATAGCAGAGGATACAAAAGTGAACTGCGCGGTCAGCGAAAAACCCTACAAAAAACCATCCTGAAATTACTTGAACTCATGTTCCAACTCATGGAACATAAGGAGTAATATCAGCCCACTAGAGCAACCAGCAAAAAGGAATCACATATCTGCAAGCTGGACTAAGACAAAAATTAAGCAAAACGTGGAACAGGAAAATCAAAAACTTAGCTTGTCCTGAAGAATACAGAAGCGGGAAGCAGAGGTAACAAGACACACTGATTACATTGATAGCCGGCGAGGAAATGACAAGAAAGCCAGGTTAAATAGGAAACTCCCATATCCTGATAGAACAGGTGGACACCAGAGACCGCAGAGAACACAAGTCACCCAGTACCATCTGTAACCACCAGAGGGAGCCCAAAAACAGAATCCACAACAGTACCCCCCCCTTGAGGAGGGGTCACCGAACCCTCACGAGAACCACCAGGGCGACCAGGATGAGCCCTATGAAATGCACAGACCAAATCAGAAGCATGAACATCAGAGGCAACCACCCAAGAATTATCCTCCTGACCATAACCCTTCCACTTGACCAAATATTGGAGTTTCCGTCTGGAAACACGAGAATCCAAGATCTTCTCCACAACATACTCCAATTCTCCCTCCACCAGCACCGGAGCAGGAGGCTCAAGCGAAGGAACAACAGGTACCTCATACTTCCGCAACAACGACCGATGGAACACATTATGAATAGCAAA
Source organism: Ranitomeya imitator (assembly GCF_032444005.1). Taxonomy (NCBI): domain Eukaryota; kingdom Metazoa; phylum Chordata; class Amphibia; order Anura; family Dendrobatidae; genus Ranitomeya; species Ranitomeya imitator. Next base: position 1,098,591,672 of record NC_091282.1, on the reverse strand, counting down.
CGATGCCGGGAGATCCAAATGAAACGACACAGGGTTAAGAATTTCCAAGATCCTATAGGGACCGATGAACCGAGGCTTGAACTTAGGAGAAGAGACCTTCATAGGAACAAAACGAGAAGACAACCACACCAAGTCCCCAACACGAAGTCGAGGACCCACGCGGCGACGGCGATTAGCAAACTGCTGAGCCCTCTCCTGGGACAACTTCAAATTGTCCACCACATGACTCCAAATCTGATGCAACCTATCCACCACCATGTCCACTCCAGGACAATCAGAAGGCTCCACCTGACCAGAGGAAAAACGAGGATGAAACCCCGAATTACAAAAGAAAGGAGAAACCAAGGTAGCAGAACTAGCCCGATTATTAAGGGCAAATTCGGCAAGCGGCAAAAAGGTAACCCAGTCATCTTGATCAGCAGAAACAAAACACCTTAAATAAGTTTCCAAGGTCTGATTAGTTCGTTCCGTCTGGCCATTCGTCTGAGGATGGAATGCAGACAAAAAGGACAAATCAATGCCCATCTTAGCACAGAACGTCCGCCAAAATCTAGACACAAACTGGGATCCCCTGTCAGAAACGATGTTCTCCGGAATCCCATGCAAACAAACCACGTTCTGAAAAAACAGAGGGACCAACTCAGAGGAGGAAGGCAACTTAGGCAAGGGTACCAGATGAACCATCTTAGAAAAGCGGTCACACACAACCCAGATGACGGACATTTTTTGAGAGACAGGGAGATCCGAAATAAAGTCCATGGAAATGTGCGTCCAAGGCCTCTTCGGAATAGGCAAAGGTGACAACAATCCACTGGCCCGAGAACAGCAAGGCTTAGCCCGAGCGCAAACTTCACAAGACTGCACAAAAGAACGCACATCCCTCGACAAGGAAGGCCACCAAAAAGACCTGGCCACCAAGTCTCTAGTACCAAATATTCCAGGATGACCTGCCAACGCAGAAGAATGGACCTCGGAGATGACTCTACTGGTCCAATTATCCGGAACAAACAGTCTTTCAGGCGGACAACGATCAGGTTTATCCGCCTGAAACTCCTGCAAAGCACGTCGCAAGTCTGGGGAGACAGCCGACAAAATCACCCCATCCCTAAGGATACCAGTGGGCTCAGAATTTCCAGGGGAGTCAGGCACAAAACTCCTAGAAAGAGCATCCGCCTTCACATTCTTTGAACCTGGCAGGTATGAAACCACAAAATCGAAACGGGAGAAAAACAGTGACCAACGAGCCTGTCTAGGATTCAGACGCTTGGTAGACTCAAGGTAAATCAGATTTTTGTGATCAGTCAAGACCACCACACGATGTCTAGCACCCTCAAGCCAATGACGCCACTCCTCAAATGCCCACTTCATGGCCAAAAAGCTCCCGATTACCAACATCATAATTCCGCTCAGTGGGCGAAAACTTTCTAGAAAAGAACGCACATGGCTTCATCACTGAGCAATCGGAGCTTCTCTGTGACAAAACCGCCCCCGCTCCAATCTCGGAAGCATCAACCTCAACCTGAAAAGGAAGTGAAACATCTGGCTGACGCAACACAGGAGCAGAAGAAAACCGGCGCTTAAGTTCCTGAAAGGCCTCCACAGCCGCAGGAGACCAATCAGCAACATCAGCACCCTTCTTAGTCAAATCCGTCAAAGGCTTAACAACACTAGAAAAATTAGTTATGAAACGACGATAAAAATTAGCAAAGCCCAAGAACTTCTGTAGACTCTTAAGAGATGTAGGCTGCGTCCAGTCACAAATAGCCTGAACCTTGACGGGATCCATCTCAATAGTAGAAGGGGAAAAAATATACCCCAAAAAAGAAATCTTCTGGACTCCAAAGAGACACTTTGAACCTTTTACAAACAAAGAATTGGCCCGCAGGACCTGAAACACCTTCCTGACCTGCTGAACATGGGACTCCCAGTCATCCGAAAAAACCAAAACATCATCCAAATACACAATCATAAATTTATCCAGATATTCACGGAAAATATCGTGCATAAAGGACTGGAAGACAGAAGGAGCATTAGAAAGTCCAAACGGCATCACCAAATACTCAAAATGGCCCTCAGGTGTATTAAATGCGGTTTTCCACTCATCACCCTGCTTTATCCGCACAAGATTATACGCACCCCGAAGATCAATCTTAGTGAACCATTTAGCCCCCTTAATGCGAGCGAACAAATCAGTCAACAATGGCAAAGGATACTGATATTTAACTGTAATCTTATTCAAAAGACAGTAATCTATACAAGGCCTCAAGGAACCATCTTTTTTGGCCACAAAAAAAAACCTGCTCCCAAAGGGGACGAAGATGGACGGATATGTCCCTTTTCCAAGGACTCCTTAACATAATCCCGCATAGCAGTATGCTCTGGCACTGACAGATTGAACAAACGACCTTTAGGAAATTTACTGCCAGGAATCAAATCTATAGCACAATCGCAATCCCTGTGAGGAGGAAGCGAATTGAGCTTAGGCTCCTCAAAAACATCCCGATAATCAGACAAAAATACCGGAACCTCAGAAGGAGTAGATGAAGCGATAGAAATCGGAGGTGCATCATCATGAACCCCCTGACATCCCCAGCTTAACACAGACATCGTTTTCCAGTCCAAGACTGGGTTATGAGTTTGTAACCATGGCAGACCAAGCACTAAGACATCATGTAAATTATACAGTACCAGGAAGCGAATCACCTCCTGATGAACGGGAGTCATACGCATGGTCACTTGTGTCCAGTACTGAGGTTTATTCATAGCCAAAGGAGTAGAGTCAATTCCTTTCAAAGGAATAGGGACTTCCAGAGGCTCCAGACTAAACCCACAGCGGTTGGCAAATGACCAATCCATAAGACTCAGGGCAGCGCCTGAATCCACATAGGCATCGACGGAAATGGCTGATAATGAACAAATCAGAGTCACAGACAGAATGAACTTAGACTGTAAAGTACTAATGGCAACAGACTTATCAACCTTTTTTGTGCGTTCAGAGCATGCTGATATAACATGAGCTGAATCACCACAATAAAAACACAACCCATTTTTCCGCCTATAGTTTTGCCGTTCACTTCTGGACTGAATTCTATCACATTGCATTGTCTCAGGTGCCTGTTCAGAAGACACCGCCAAATGGTGCACAGGTTTGCGCTCCCGTAAACGCCGATCAATCTGAATAGCCATAGTCATAGACTCATTCAGACCTGTAGGCGCAGGGAACCCCACCATGACATCTTTAATGGCCTCAGAAAGGCCATCTCTGAATCTTGCAGCCAGGGCGCACTCATTCCACTGAGTAAGCACCGACCATTTCCGAAATTTCTGACAATATATTTCTGCTTCATCTTGCCCCTGAGAGAGAGCCAATAAAGCTTTTTCAGCCTGAATCTCTAGGTTAGGTTCCTCATAGAGCAAACCCAATGCCAGAAAAAACGCATCCACATTGAGCAACGCAGGATCCCCTGGTGCCAATGCAAATGCCCAATTCTGAGGGTCACCCCGCAGGAAAGATATAACAAACTTGACTTGCTGAGCAGGGTCTCCAGAAGAGCGAGATTTCAAAGAAAGAAACAACTTGCAATTGTTCCTAAAATTCAGAAAACTAGATCTATCTCCAGAAAAAAACTCTGGGATAGAAATTCTAGGTTCAGACATAGGAGCATGTACAACAAAATCTTGTATATTTTGAACCTTAGCAGCAAGATTATTCAGGCTGGAAGCCAAACTCTGGACATCCATGATAAACAGCTGAGGTCAGAGCCATTCAAGGATTAAGAGGAGGTAAAACGCAGCCAGGCTGCATTTAAGGCTATGCAGCAAACTCTGAGGGGGAAAAAAAAAAAAAAAAAAAAAAAACTTCCTCAGACTACTTTTCCTCCTACTTCAGCCAATACGATTACCACTTTTTGGCCGGCTATACTGTCATGATCCCAATGGCAGGGGATCACAAAAGGACAAGCACAAAAAACAAAACAAGCTCTAGGGTGATGGAAACTGAGCTGACCGCGATCCTGAACCTCAACACACAACTAGCTGTAGCCGGGGAACGTGCCTACGATGATTCTAGACGTCTCGCGCCAGCCGAAGAACTAACTTTCCCTATTAGAAGAAACACAGACCTCTCTTGCCTCCAGAGAAACACCCCACAGAAATAGCAGCCCCCCACATGTAATGACGGTGAAATGAGAGGAAAGCACATACGTAGTTATGAAAACAGATTCAGCAAAATGAGGCCCGCTAAAGCTAGATAGCAGAGGATACAAAAGTGAACTGCGCGGTCAGCGAAAAACCCTACAAAAAACCATCCTGAAATTACTTGAACTCATGTTCCAACTCATGGAACATGAGGAGTAATATCAGCCCACTAGAGCAACCAGCAAAAAGGAATCACATATCTGCAAGCTGGACTAAGACAAAAATTAAGCAAAACGTGGAACAGGAAAATCAAAAACTTAGCTTGTCCTGAAGAATACAGAAGCGGGAAGCAGAGGTAATAAGACACACTGATTACATTGATAGCCGGCGAGGAAATGACAAGAAAGCCAGGTTAAATAGGAAACTCCCATATCCTGATAGAACAGGTGGACACCAGAGACCGCAGAGAACACAAGTCACCCAGTACCATCTGTAACCACCAGAGGGAGCCCAAAAACAGAATCCACAACAGTACCCCCCCCTTGAGGAGGGGTCACCGAACCCTCACGAGAACCACCAGGGCGACCAGGATGAGCCCTATGAAATGCACGGACCAAATCAGCAGCATGAACATCAGAGGCAACCACCCAAGAATTATCCTCCTGACCATAACCCTTCCACTTGACCAAATATTGGAGGTTCCGCCTGGAAACACGAGAATCCAAGATCTTCTCCACAACATACTCCAATTCTCCCTCCACCAGCACCGGAGCAGGAGGCTCAAGCGAAGGAACAACAGGTACCTCATACTTCCGCAACAACGACCGATGGAACACATTATGAATAGCAAACGATGCCGGGAGATCCAAACGAAACGACACAGGGTTAAGAATTTCCAAGATCCTATAGGGACCGATGAACCGAGGCTTGAACTTAGGAGAAGAGACCTTCATAGGAACAAAACGAGAAGACAACCACACCAAGTCCCCAACACGAAGTCGAGGACCCACGCGGCGACGGCGATTAGCAAACTGCTGAGCCCTCTCCTGGGACAACTTCAAATTGTCCACCACATGACTCCAAATCTGATGCAACCTATCCACCACCATGTCCACTCCAGGACAATCAGAAGGCTCCACCTGACCAGAGGAAAAACGAGGATGAAACCCCGAATTACAAAAGAAAGGAGAAACCAAGGTAGCAGAACTAGCCCGATTATTAAGGGCAAATTCGGCAAGCGGCAAAAAGGTAACCCAGTCATCTTGATCAGCAGAAACAAAACACCTTAAATAAGTTTCCAAGGTCTGATTAGTTCGTTCCGTCTGGCCATTCGTCTGAGGATGGAATGCAGACAAAAAGGACAAATCAATGCCCATCTTAGCACAGAACGTCCGCCAAAATCTAGACACAAACTGGGATCCCCTGTCAGAAACGATGTTCTCCGGAATCCCATGCAAACAAACCACGTTCTGAAAAAACAGAGGGACCAACTCAGAGGAGGAAGGCAACTTAGGCAAGGGTACCAGATGAACCATCTTAGAAAAGCGGTCACACACAACCCAGATGACGGACATTTTTTGAGAGACAGGGAGATCCGAAATAAAGTCCATGGAAATGTGCATCCAAGGCCTCTTCGGAATAGGCAAAGGTGACAACAATCCACTGGCCCGAGAACAGCAAGGCTTAGCCCGAGCGCAAACTTCACAAGACTGCACAAAAGAACGCACATCCCTCGACAAGGAAGGCCACCAAAAAGACCTGGCCACCAAGTCTCTAGTACCAAATATTCCAGGATGACCTGCCAACGCAGAAGAATGGACCTCGGAGATGACTCTACTGGTCCAATTATCCGGAACAAACAGTCTTTCAGGCGGACAACGATCAGGTTTATCCGCCTGAAACTCCTGCAAAGCACGTCGCAAGTCTGGGGAGACAGCCGACAAAATCACCCCATCCCTAAGGATACCAGTGGGCTCAGAATTTCCAGGGGAGTCAGGCACAAAACTCCTAGAAAGAGCATCCGCCTTCACATTCTTTGAACCTGGCAGGTATGAAACCACAAAATCGAAACGGGAGAAAAACAGTGACCAACGAGCCTGTCTAGGATTCAGACGCTTGGTAGACTCAAGGTAAATCAGATTTTTGTGATCAGTCAAGACCACCACACGATGTCTAGCACCCTCAAGCCAATGACGCCACTCCTCAAATGCCCACTTCATGGCCAAAAGCTCCCGATTACCAACATCATAATTCCGCTCAGTGGGCGAAAACTTTCTAGAAAAGAACGCACATGGCTTCATCACTGAGCAATCGGAGCTTCTCTGTGACAAAACCGCCCCCGCTCCAATCTCGGAAGCATCAACCTCAACCTGAAAAGGAAGTGAAACATCTGGCTGACGCAACACAGGAGCAGAAGAAAACCGGCGCTTAAGTTCCTGAAAGGCCTCCACAGCCGCAGGAGACCAATCAGCAACATCAGCACCCTTCTTAGTCAAATCCGTCAAAGGCTTAACAACACTAGAAAAATTAGTTATGAAACGACGATAAAAATTAGCAAAGCCCAAGAACTTCTGTAGACTCTTAAGAGATGTAGGCTGCGTCCAGTCACAAATAGCCTGAACCTTGACGGGATCCATCTCAATAGTAGAAGGGGAAAAAATATACCCCAAAAAAGAAATCTTCTGGACTCCAAAGAGACACTTTGAACCTTTTACAAACAAAGAATTGGCCCGCAGGACCTGAAACACCTTCCTGACCTGCTGAACATGGGACTCCCAGTCATCCGAAAAAACCAAAACATCATCCAAATACACAATCATAAATTTATCCAGATATTCACGGAAAATATCGTGCATAAAGGACTGGAAGACAGAAGGAGCATTAGAAAGTCCAAATGGCATCACCAAATACTCAAAATGGCCCTCAGGTGTATTAAATGCGGTTTTCCACTCATCACCCTGCTTTATCCGCACAAGATTATACGCACCCCGAAGATCAATCTTAGTGAACCATTTAGCCCCCTTAATGCGAGCGAACAAATCAGTCAACAATGGCAAAGGATACTGATATTTAACTGTAATCTTATTCAAAAGACGGTAATCTATACAAGGCCTCAAGGAACCATCTTTTTTGGCCACAAAAAAAAACCTGCTCCCAAAGGGGACGAAGATGGACGGATATGTCCCTTTTCCAAGGACTCCTTAACATAATCCCGCATAGCAGTATGCTCTGGCACTGACAGATTGAACAAACGACCTTTAGGAAATTTACTGCCAGGAATCAAATCTATAGCACAATCGCAATCCCTGTGAGGAGGAAGCGAATTGAGCTTAGGCTCCTCAAAAACATCCCGATAATCAGACAAAAATACCGGAACCTCAGAAGGAGTAGATGAAGCGATAGAAATCGGAGGTGCATCATCATGAACCCCCTGACATCCCCAGCTTAACACAGACATCGTTTTCCAGTCCAAGACTGGGTTATGAGTTTGTTACCATGGCAGACCAAGCACTAAGACATCATGTAAATTATACAGTACCAGGAAGCGAATCACCTCCTGATGAACGGGAGTCATACGCATGGTCACTTGTGTCCAGTACTGAGGTTTATTCATAGCCAAAGGAGTAGAGTTAATTCCTTTCAAAGGAATAGGGACTTCCAGAGGCTCCAGACTAAACCCACAGCGGTTGGCAAATGACCAATCCATAAGACTCAGGGCAGCGCCTGAATCCACATAGGCATCGACGGAAATGGCTGATAATGAACAAATCAGAGTCACAGACAGAATGAACTTAGACTGTAAAGTACTAATGGCAACAGACTTATCAACCTTTTTTGTGCGTTCAGAGCATGCTGATATAGCATGAGCTGAATCACCACAATAAAAACACAACCCATTTTTCCGCCTATAGTTTTGCCGTTCACTTCTGGACTGAATTCTATCACATTGCATTGTCTCAGGTGCCTGTTCAGAAGACACCGCCAAATGGTGCACAGGTTTGCGCTCCCGTAAACGCCGATCAATCTGAATAGCCATAGTCATAGACTCATTCAGACCTGTAGGCGCAGGGAACCCCACCATGACATCTTTAATGGCCTCAGAAAGGCCATCTCTGAATCTTGCAGCCAGGGCGCACTCATTCCACTGAGTAAGCACCGACCATTTCCGAAATTTCTGACAATATATTTCTGCTTCATCTTGCCCCTGAGAGAGAGCCAATAAAGCTTTTTCAGCCTGAATCTCTAGGTTAGGTTCCTCATAGAGCAAACCCAATGCCAGAAAAAACGCATCCACATTGAGCAACGCAGGATCCCCTGGTGCCAATGCAAATGCCCAATTCTGAGGGTCACCCCGCAGGAAAGATATAACAATCTTGACTTACTGAGCAGGGTCTCCAGAAGAGCGAGATTTCAAAGAAAGAAACAACTTGCAATTGTTCCTAAAATTCAGAAAACTAGATCTATCTCCAGAAAAAAACTCTGGGATAGAAATTCTAGGTTCAGACATAGGAGCATTTACAACAAAATCTTGTATATTTTGAACCTTAGCAGCAAGATTATTCAGGCTGGAAGCCAAACTCTGGACGTCCATGATAAACAGCTGAGGTCAGAGCCATTCAAGGATTAAGAGGAGGTAAGACGCAGCCAGGCTGCAATTAAGGCTATGCAGCAAACTCTGAGGGGGAAAAAAAAAAAAAACTTCCTCAGACTACTTTTCCTCCTACTTCAGCCAATACGATTACCACTTTTTGGCCGGCTATACTGTCATGATCCCAATGGCAGGGGATCACAAAAGGACAAGCACAAAAAACAAAACAAGCTCTAGGGTGATGGAAACTGAGCTGACCGCGATCCTGAACCTCAACACACAACTAGCTGTAGCCGGGGAACGTGCCTACGATGATTCTAGACGTCTCGCGCCAGCCGAAGAACTAACTTTCCCTATTAGAAGAAACACAGACCTCTCTTGCCTCCAGAGAAACACCCCACAGAAATAGCAGCCCCCCACATGTAATGACGGTGAAATGAGAGGAAAGCACATACGTAGTTATGAAAACAGATTCAGCAAAATGAGGCCCGCTAAAGCTAGATAGCAGAGGATACAAAAGGGAACTGCGCGGTCAGCGAAAAACCCTACAAAAAACCATCCTGAAATTACTTGAACTCATGTTGCAACTCATGGAACATGAGGAGTAATATCAGCCCACTAGAGCAACCAGCAAAAAGGAATCACATATCTGCAAGCTGGACTAAGACAAAAATTAAGCAAAACGTGGAACAGGAAAATCAAAAACTTAGCTTGTCCTGAAGAATACAGAAGCGGGAAGCAGAGGTAAAAAGACACACTGATTACATTGATAGCCAGCGAGGAAATGACAAGAAAGCCAGGTTAAATAGGAAACTCCCATATCCTGATAGAACAGGTGGACACCAGAGACCGCAGAGAACACAAGTCACCCAGTACCATCTGTAACCACCAGAGGGAGCCCAAAAACAGAATCCACAACAGTACCCCCCCCTTGAGGAGGGGTCACCGAACCCTCACGAGAACCACCAGGGCGACCAGGATGAGCCCTATGAAATGCACGGACCAAATCAGCAGCATGAACATCAGAGGCAACCACCCAAGAATTATCCTCCTGACCATAACCCTTCCACTTGACCAAATATTGGAGGTTCCGTCTGGAAACACGAGAATCCAAGATCTTCTCCACAACATACTCCAATTCTCCCTCCACCAGCAGCGGAGCAGGAGGCTCAAGCGAAGGAACAACAGGTACCTCATACTTCCGCAACAACGACCGATGGAACACATTATGAATAGCAAACGATGCCGGGAGATCCAAACGAAACGACACAGGGTTAAGAATTTCCAAGATCCTATAGGGACCGATGAACCGAGGCTTGAACTTAGGAGAAGAGACCTTCATAGGAACAAAACGAGAAGACAACCACACCAAGTCCCCAACACGAAGTCGAGGACCCACGCGGCGACGGCGATTAGCAAACTGCTGAGCCCTCTCCTGGGACAACTTCAAATTGTCCACCACATGACTCCAAATCTGATGCAACCTATCCACCACCATGTCCACTCCAGGACAATCAGAAGGCTCCACCTGACCAGAGGAAAAACGAGGATGAAACCCCGAATTACAAAAGAAAGGAGAAACCAAGGTAGCAGAACTAGCCCGATTATTAAGGGCAAATTCGGCAAGCGGCAAAAAGGTAACCCAGTCATCTTGATCAGCAGAAACAAAACACCTTAAATAAGTTTCCAAGGTCTGATTAGTTCGTTCCGTCTGGCCATTCGTCTGAGGATGGAATGCAGACGAAAAGGACAAATCAATGCCCATCTTAGCACAGAACGTCCGCCAAAATCTAGACACAAACTGGGATCCCCTGTCAGAAACGATGTTCTCCGGAATCCCATGCAAACGAATCATGTTCTGAAAAAACAGAGGGACCAACTCAGAGGAGGAAGGCAACTTAGGCAAGGGTACCAGATGAACCATCTTAGAAAAGCGGTCACACACATCCCAGATGACGGACATTTTTTGAGAGACAGGGAGATCCGAAATAAAGTCCATGGAAATGTGCGTCCAAGGCCTCTTCGGAAAAGGCAAAGGTGACAACAATCCACTGGCCCGAGAACAGCAAGGCTTAGCCCGAGCGCAAACTTCACAAGACTGCACAAAAGAACGCACATCCCTCGACAAGGAAGGCCACCAAAAAGACCTGGCCACCAAGTCTCTAGTACCAAATATTCCAGGATGACCTGCCAACGCAGAAGAATGGACCTCGGAGATGACTCTACTGGTCCAATTATCCGGAACAAACAGTCTTTCAGGCGGACAACGATCAGGTTTATCCGCCTGAAACTCCTGCAAAGCATGTCGCAAGTCTGGGGAGACAGCCGACAAAATCACCCCATCCCTAAGGATACCAGTGGGCTCAGAATTTCCAGGGGAGTCAGGCACAAAACTCCTAGAAAGAGCATCCGCCTTCACATTCTTTGAACCTGGCAGGTATGAAACCACAAAATCGAAACGGGAGAAAAACAGTGACCAACGAGCCTGTCTAGGATTCAGACGCTTGGTAGACTCAAGGTAAATCAGATTTTTGTGATCAGTCAAGACCACCACACGATGTCTAGCACCCTCAAGCCAATGACGCCACTCCTCAAATGCCCACTTCATGGCCAAAAAGCTCCCGATTACCAACATCATAATTCCGCTCAGTGGGCGAAAACTTTCTAGAAAAGAACGCACATGGCTTCATCACTGAGCAATCGGAGCTTCTCTGTGACAAAACCGCCCCCGCTCCAATCTCGGAAGCATCAACCTCAACCTGAAAAGGAAGTGAAACATCTGGCTGACGCAACACAGGAGCAGAAGAAAACCGGCGCTTAAGTTCCTGAAAGGCCTCCACAGCCGCAGGAGACCAATCAGCAACATCAGCACCCTTCTTAGTCAAATCCGTCAAAGGCTTAACAACACTAGAAAAATTAGTTATGAAACGACGATAAAAATTAGCAAAGCCCAAGAACTTCTGTAGACTCTTAAGAGATGTAGGCTGCGTCCAGTCACAAATAGCCTGAACCTTGACGGGATCCATCTCAATAGTAGAAGGGGAAAAAATATACCCCAAAAAAGAAATCTTCTGGACTCCAAAGAGACACTTTGAACCTTTTACAAACAAAGAATTGGCCCGCAGGACCTGAAACACCTTCCTGACCTGCTGAACATGGGACTCCCAGTCATCCGAAAAAACCAAAACATCATCCAAATACACAATCATAAATTTATCCAGATATTCACGGAAAATATCATGCATAAAGGACTGGAAGACAGAAGGAGCATTAGAAAGTCCAAACGGCATCACCAAATACTCAAAATGGCCCTCAGGTGTATTAAATGCGGTTTTCCACTCATCACCCTGCTTTATCCGCACAAGATTATACGCACCCCGAAGATCAATCTTAGTGAACCATTTAGCCCCCTTAATGCGAGTGAACAAATCAGTCAACAATGGCAAAGGATACTGATATTTAACTGTAATCTTATTCAAAAGACGGTAATCTATACAAGGCCTCAAGGAACCATCTTTTTTGGCCACAAAAAAAAAACCTGCTCCCAAAGGGGACGAAGATGGACGGATATGTCCCTTTTCCAAGGACTCCTTAACATAATCCCGCATAGCAGTATGCTCTGGCACTGACAGATTGAACAAACGACCTTTAGGAAATTTACTGCCAGGAATCAAATCTATAGCACAATCGCAATCCCTGTGAGGAGAAAGCGAATTGAGCTTAGGCTCCTCAAAAACATCCCGATAATCAGACAAAAATACCGGAACCTCAGAAGGAGTAGATGAAGCGATAGAAATTGGAGGTGCATCATCATGAAAACCCTGACATCCCCAGCTTAACACAGACATCGTTTTCCAGTCCAAGACTGGGTTATGAGTTTGTAACCATGGCAGACCAAGCACTAAGACATCATGTAAATTATACAGTACCAGGAAGCGAATCACCTCCTGATGAACGGGAGTCATACGCATGGTCACTTGTGTCCAGTACTGAGGTTTATTCATAGCCAAAGGAGTAGAGTCAATTCCTTTCAAAGGAATAGGGACTTCCAGAGGCTCTAGACTAAACCCACAGCGGTTGGCAAATGACCAATCCATAAGACTCAGGGCAGCGCCTGAATCCACATAGGCATCGACGGAAATGGCTGATAATGAACAAATCAGAGTCACAGACAGAATGAACTTAGACTGTAAAGTACTAATGGCAACAGACTTATCAACCTTTTTTGTGCGTTCAGACCATGCTGATATAACATGAGCTGAATCACCACAATAAAAACACAACCCATTTTTCCGCCTATAGTTTTGCCGTTCACTTCTGGACTGAATTCTATCACATTGCATTGTCTCAGGTGCCTGTTCAGAAGACACCGCCAAATGGTGCACAGGTTTGCGCTCCCGTAAACGCCGATCAATCTGAATAGCCATAGTCATAGACTCATTCAGACCTGTAGGCGCAGGGAACCCCACCATGACATCTTTAATGGCCTCAGAAAGGCCATCTCTGAATCTTGCAGCCAGGGCGCACTCATTCCACTGAGTAAGCACCGACCATTTCCGAAATTTCTGACAATATATTTCTGCTTCATCTTGCCCCTGAGAGAGAGCCAATAAAGCTTTTTCAGCCTGAATCTCTAGGTTAGGTTCCTCATAGAGCAAACCCAATGCCAGAAAAAACGCATCCACATTGAGCAACGCAGGATCCCTTGGTGCCAATGCAAATGCCCAATTCTGAGGGTCACCCCGCAGGAAAGATATAACAATCTTGACTTGCTGAGCAGGGTCTCCAGAAGAGCGAGATTTCAAAGAAAGAAACAACTTGCAATTGTTCCTAAAATTCAGAAAACTAGATCTATCTCCAGAAAAAAACTCTGGGATAGAAATTCTAGGTTCAGACATAGGAGCATGTACAACAAAATCTTGTATATTTTGAACCTTAGCAGCAAGATTATTCAGGCTGGAAGCCAAACTCTGGACGTCCATGATAAACAGCTGCGGTCAGAGCCATTCAAGGATTAAGAGGAGGTAAGACGCAGCCAGGCTGCAATTAAGGCTATGCAGCAAACTCTGAGGGGGAAAAAAAAAAAAACTTCCTCAGACTACTTTTCCTCCTACTTCAGCCAATACGATTACCACTTTTTGGCCGGCTATACTGTCATGATCCCAATGGCAGGGGATCACAAAAGGACAAGCACAAAAAACAAAACAAGCTCTAGGGTGATGGAAACTGAGCTGACCGCGATCCTGAACCTCAACACACAACTAGCTGTAGCCGGGGAACGTGCCTACGATGATTCTAGACGTCTCGCGCCAGCCGAAGAACTAACTTTCCCTATTAGAAGAAACACAGACCTCTCTTGCCTCCAGAGAAACACCCCACAGAAATAGCAGCCCCCCACATGTAATGACGGTGAAATGAGAGGAAAGCACATACGTAGTTATGAAAACAGATTCAGCAAAATGAGGCCCGCTAAAGCTAGATAGCAGAGGATACAAAAGTGAACTGCGCGGTCAGCGAAAAACCCTACAAAAAACCATCCTGAAATTACTTGAACTCATGTTCCAACTCATGGAACATGAGGAGTAATATCAGCCCACTAGAGCAACCAGCAAAATGGAATCACATATCTGCAAGCTGGACTAAGACAAAAATTAAGCAAAACGTGGAACAGGAAAATCAAAAACTTAGCTTGTCCTGAAGAATACAGAAGCGGGAAGCAGAGGTAACAAGACACACTGATTACATTGATAGCCGGCGAGGAAATGACAAGAAAGCCAGGTTAAATAGGAAACTCCCATATCCTGATAGAACAGGTGGACACCAGAGACCGCAGAGAACACAAGTCACCCAGTACCATCTGTAACCACCAGAGGGAGCCCAAAAACAGAATCCACAACACTAGTCTAAACAAATGTGTGGAACGGCTCACAGAAATTTCTCCTGCCACTTATGCTGCTGTTGCTAATGTTTTTGCATTGACATATCGACAATCCTGGGGTTGAAAGTCTATAACTGCGATGCAGACTGTTTGGAGTCTTGGTGCAAACCACACTTAAAATTGTCTACAAGAGTGTTTCGATACACCAGAATCCCTTTCCCAGGGAAGAAGCATCTGGCAACATTTCCTCTTTTACCATGGATCTAACAGAGCGGCAACCCAGTTGTCAGAACTATTTCTAATCCTAAAAACACGGGCATCATGTTAAGGATAGTGCAGCAAGAAGGCAATCATATGTCAAGCCCTTCCATGAGGTCAAAGACCACGGCATGGTGGTGGCGGGGTAACACTCAAGCTTGAGAATCGCCCGCCAGGGCCATGGGCTACCCTTTACCAGGTCCAGAATTCACAGGGGATGTTACGGTGGCAACCCGGTCCGTGGCCCTGGGCGCCCATGTAAAAGGGGTATTGATTACAGTTTGTGTTCGTGACGCCACCTGTGGTATTCGGTCAGTAGGGACCGACTCTGCTTAAAGGGGTCCTCTGGGGTGATGTTAAGGCAGCTAGATGGTATAACTTCCCACAGGTGAATTATATCCCAAGGGCTCCTGGTGTGTAGATGGAAGATGATGGTGAATGGTGCAGTAAGGAATGAGGACACAGGTTTGCAGTCTCTTTACCTTGTTTACTGAAGACTTCAGGCAGCCACAGTCCAGGGCACCAGATCACAGGACAGGCAGGGTCCAGCTGGCTTGGAAGCGAATTCAGAGTCCCCTTTACCAGGTGGAGTTAAAAACCTTCCTCATAGCGCGGTGGTGTTGTGGTCCCTTACTGCCTATGGCTTCTGATAAGGTCCTCACAGTTCTCTCTGTCCTCCATAAAGGTAGGACATAAACTCGTTTGGCAGGTGACTCGAGCCTTTTTACAGGATCTTTATCATGACCCGGGGTGATATGTAATCCAGCTGTCCTGCCGATTTCTGCTGTCAGTCTTAGAGTCCCTCACAACCTCGGTGTTCCGACTACTGGTAATCTGCACCATCAAGGGAGGTAGCTAATTCACTGCTCTGCCCCACTGGTGTTGCTCTCCTGTGCTTTGCTCTCCCACATGCTCACTACAATCTCTTTGGCTTTCAGTTTTAACTCTGTCCAGGAGCTGTAGCACTTTCTCGTGGCTGTACGTCTCCTCATTCATTCTTCCTGCCTCAGACTGCACTAGTCTGCTCTCTGGCACTATCTGACTAACTTTTCCTCCAAACAACGATATATCTCTATATTCAGGGGAATCACATGGAAAATATGATCAAAAGCTCCCCCTTGTGGCCTGGAGTGTGAACATGTTGCATGTCTTAGAAATCTTCAGAATTGGAATGGCACTCGGACCAGCTACTCAGCAGCACGAAAACTTGCAATCCTGTGATCACATTTCTCCTTCACGTGCCAACATTAGTGTGCAATCGGTTTTTGGAGCTCAGCTGTGTGCGAGTAATGCAATACGAAATCCCATAAAAAGAATAAGAAAACAGCGGCACTCACCAATTTGCTGATGCGCAGTATTTAATCCATGTACAGATTAATACAGTCTCTTGCTGAGAAGTTACAGGGGTGTGGGGAGTGCAGGGGGACGACGGCTGTTTCATGCGGATAGCACTTCTACGGGTCCATGTGCCCGTAGAAGTGCTATCCGCATGAAACGGCCGTCGTCCTCCTGCACTCCCCGCACCCCTGTAACTTCTTAGCAAGAGACTGTATTAATCTGTACATGGATTAAATACTGCGCATCAGCAAATTGGTGAGTGCCGCTGTTTTCTAATTCTTTTTATGGGATTTCATGTTGCATGTCTGTTACCTGGTGAGAGTTATCCTTCATCGCTTCCAAGCGTGACATCACTCTCCCCGTGAGGAAAGCAATACCACTGTGATGACCAGGACCCTGGGGTGCCACACTTGCTTCCTCCATCCCCTTCCACCAACCACGGATAATAGAGAGGGGATCATCATCATCCTCATCTCCTGAGTGTTGTGCTCCCATCACCTCTTCTTCCTCATACTCCTCGATTTGTTTCTCGTCTCTTGAACCTTCAGTAACAGTTTGTCTCTCACCATAAGCCCTCCCTCGATCATTACAAACCACACTCCCATGGCACCTGGGACGACAGTCCGAAACTTAGAGATATTGTTATCCCTTTCGCATCCTTCTCTGCTTCCACCTCCCCCTCTGTGATCACCACCTCCTCCAGCAGATAATTCAAAGTGTGCTCCAGCATGTAGATGACTGGAATAGTGTTGCTGATGATGCCATCATCAGCACTAACCATCTTAGTAGCCATTTCGAAACTGTGCAGATGGGTTCCTTCATCTGTGCTCACTCTGTAAGCCTGATTTTCACCATTTCCATAGTGCATTGACCCAGGTGATGCAAAAGGACATACGGCACCATGGCTCGTCACTGCTGGCACACTCGCTGCAACATGTGCAGAGAGGAATTCCACTGTGTCGGCACATCACATATCAAACAGTTAACAGGTAGGCCGAAAGATCTCTGTAGCGATGCAAGTCGATGACCTGTGGGGGCAAATGGCGAAGGCAAGCACACAGTGACAGTGCTTTCTGCAGCAGCACATCCAGGACAAGATAGTGGTGGAGAAACTGCTGTACCACCAGGTTGAGGATGTGAGCCATGCAAAGCACGTGTATGAGGTAGCCTCAGCATAGGGTTACCACTAGGTTCACATCGCTATTGCACACGGTCTTCCTTGGCTCTAGGTTCAATGGAGACAGCCATTGCTCAAACTCGGCCTGGATAGCTGACCACAACTCTTGAGATGTTTGACTGCGATCTCCAAGGCATATTAGTCTAAATGCTGCCTGATTGTGGTGAGACCTAGCTGCACAGTACGGAGGTGTGGGGGATTCTCTCTGTACTGTGTCTCAATAATGAAGAGGTTAAGGACACAGGTGGAGGTCCTAGAGAAGTTGGAGGAGGCAGAAGCAGTGGAGGAAGTGTTAGATATAGAAGTTTGTCCCACATGCCCTGGGGATTCCAAGACTTGTGGAGCAGCCCCCAGCCCAGCTGCCCGCAAAGCCACCAGAGTGACCCAATGCCCATTCAGTGATATGTAACGCCCCTGGCCATGTTTGCTTGTCCAGGTGTCAGTGGTAAAATGCACCATGGCAGGCATAGATTTTTGCAAGGAACATGTGAAGTTGTCTGTGAGATGTGTTATAGCATAGGCACAGCATTCTTAGGGAAGCAATGGGGACTGGCCACTGGTACTGGGAGACTGCGATGGTCATCAGCTTTCAGAAATTGTATGTATCCACCAGTCAGAAAGTCATAATTTTTGTGGCCAACAGATTGGAGATGGTGGAGTTCAAGCTCTTAAATTTGGCATGT
This sequence comes from Ranitomeya imitator, assembly GCF_032444005.1. NCBI lineage: Eukaryota > Metazoa > Chordata > Amphibia > Anura > Dendrobatidae > Ranitomeya > Ranitomeya imitator. The sequence continues at coordinate 1,098,573,613 of NC_091282.1, read as the reverse complement.
GCAGGAAAAAACTATATTTTATGTGACCACAACTGCTGGACCGAGGGCTTGCTGCTGTGTTCATAGAGGGTGGAGTAGGGTGAACATGACAAACTGGTGGACTGTGAGTGAGATGCAGGTGGAGATGTTATGGTGGATTGAGAAAAATGTGGTATGCTTGGTGAAGCAAAACCAGCAGGCATCTCCACTTCCGTAACAGCTGACAGGCTCTCACTCACCTCGACTGTACAGTAGGTGGTAAGTAAGTGGAGGTTCTGTGGCTGAAGACCTGTGTGAGAACACTTTCCACGGTGACAGAGGAGGAAGAAGCAGCTGGGGAGGGCCGCTAGTCTGCATTTTAGTGCAGTGAGATTCCCACAGTAACGCATGTCGATCACGCATGTGCCAGTTCATGCGTGTAGTAGTCAAATTATTGCAATTTTTACATCTAGCAAGTCATTTTTTGTAAAATTGGCAGATAATGTGAGTTGAATCATCCTTTGGGGTCTCAAAAAAGACCCAGGCTAGGCAACCTTTGTTGCCTCTGCAAACTGCAGACCAACTTGTGACCACTTCTGACCACAGCTAGAGCTGTGGCTGAGGATGCTGGGCTTGTGGTGGTTGCATCACTCAGTGTCTATGCGGCAAGCCACAACATAACGTCCTCATCTTCCTTCTCCTCCACCTCCTCTGCTGAGCTATTCAGTTGCATACCTCGGTTCACACCAAGTGGGATCTACAACTTCATTGCCATCCTCTATGCTCTCCCACTTCTCACCTTGAGAGTCATGCTCCTCCTCTTCCTGCCCTGACAGCACAATGCAGTCTGTGTGCACCTCAAATATCTGAGTGTCATCAGGATCACCTCCACCCTGGGGGTTAACGTCTAGTGATGAGGTTCTGGATTATGCTCGGACACTACTTCGTCTGGCCCTGGATCAAACAGGAAAAAAATTTGGGCATTGGTGCAGATGCTTTCCTCCACTTGATTCTTTGAATTTTTGGAGCAGACCTCTGATGCCCATGGAATAGAAAGTGTGAACAGCTCTGCAGACTCGCCCATCTGTGGTTCCCCATAGTCAGTTGAGGATTAGGAGAGTTGTGATGTGGGGGTAAATAAAGTTTATTGGGGTGCCACCTCTGAGGATTGTACACTGTTTAATATTAAGGAGGAGAGGCCACTTGATGCAGCGCTTGCAATCCACTGTAGCATATGCTCTTTCTGGCCCTCATCTACAAGGTGTACCGCTGTTTGGCTGACAAAGAAAGGGAGTCGAGTAGTCCATCTAGTAACAGATGTTGTCATTATTCTTTGGATAGGATGAGGCAGTGTTTGTCCAGTAGAGGTTTCAGTAACATTGCCACCGAACCAACATACACATTGAACACCAAGCCTATTCCCCCTTCCACCTAACCAACGTACACATTGAACACAAAGCCTATTCCCCCTTCCACCACAACCTCACTTTTTCCCACTCATGTTGGATTTACTCTTCCCCTCCTTTAAACAGCTGTTTCACACTTGTCACTAAATTAATAGTTAGTATTTATTTGCTGAGATACTGTGTCTGGACCACACTATTAGCAGAAAGGATTCAGATTCAGAAATGTGGCCTCCTGCCTGCACCTCAGTATTAGAACAAATAATTTAGATTAACCCCTTCCTGACATGTGACACAGCGTATGCGTCATGAAAGTCGGTGCCAATCCAACCTGTGACGCATATGATGTGTCACAAAATGATCGCATTCCTGCAGGTCGGGTGAAAGGGTTAACTCACATTTCACCGGACTCGCAGGAAAGGGGGGAGTTGTACTCCAGCCCAGGGGATGGCTTTGCCTCCCCCCGTGGCTACGATTGCTCTGATTGGCTGTTGAAAGTGAAACAGCCAATCAGAGCAATTTGTAATATTACACCAATGACACTTGTTGAAATATTACAATCCAGCCATGGCCGATGCTGCAATATCATCGCCCACGGCTGGAGACTGCGATCTGCCCCCCACCAGCGACTGACGGTGGCGATCTGCCACTGCCGTCAGTCTTTCCTCTGTCCTGTCCTCCACTGCCCTCCTCTCCCATTGGTCCTGTCCTCTGCCCCCCACTGTCCGATCCCACCCCCCGTACCTTCTGAGTCCCGGTGTCCCTCCCAGTGTCCATCCATCTTCAGCGATGGGCTCTGCCATCTTCTAAAATGGCAGGCGCATGCGCAGTGCCCCCCCACTGAATCTGCCGGCCGGCAGTTTCATTCATTCGAGGTACATTTTGATCACTGTGATAGACACTATCACAGTGATCAAAATAAAAAAAATAGTAAATAACCTACCCTTTATCACCCCCATAGGTAGGGAACATAATAAAATAAAGAAAATATATTTATTTTTATTTTTCCACTAGGGTTACGGGTAGAATTAGGGTTAGGGTTAGAATTAGGGTTAGAATTAGGGTTAGCATTAGGGTTAGGGTTAGAATTTGGGTTAGTGTGGAATTAGGGTATGTGCACACGGTGCAGATTTGGCTGCGGATTCACAGCAGTTTTCCATGCAGTGTACAGTACCCTGTAAACCTATGGAAAACCAAATCCTCAGTGCCCATGATGTGGAAAATACCGCGCGGAAATGCTGCGTTGTATTTTCTGCAGCACATCAATTCTTTGTGCATATTTCACAGCGTTTTACACCTGCTCCTCAATAGGAATCCGCAGGTGTAAAACTGGAGGTGAAATCTGCACAAAAAAATGCAGGAAATCCGCTGTAAATCTGCAGTACATTTTACCTGCAGATTTTTCAGAAATGGTACGGAAAAATCCACACATGAATCCGCAACGTGGGCACATAGCCTTAAGGTTAGAGTTGGAATTCGAGTTAGGGTTGGGGTTTTAATTAGGGTTAAGATTAGGGTTAGGAGTAGGGTTGAGCGAAACGGGTCGGCAATTTTCAGAAGTCGCCGACTTTTGGCAAAGTCGGGTTTCATGAAACCCGACCCGACCCCTGTGTGGGGTCGGCCATAAAGTCGGCGATCTTCTGAATCTGGAATCGGAATTCCGATACCGATTCCCGATATGTTTAAGATACTAATTCCTATTAGTATATTCCTATTAGGTATATACTCACCCTCGGACGCGCCCTGCTTCTTTCCGGCAGCCTTCCTTCCTAAGAATCAGCGCTTCCAGGACCTTCGGTGACGTCGCGGTGACGTCACGGCTTCTGATTGGTCGCGCGAGCGGTCACATGGGCGTCGCGCGACCAATCACAAGCCGCGACGTCACCGCGACGTCACCGCAGGGTCCTGGAAGCGCTGATTCGAAGGAAGGAAGGTTCCCGATTAGTACCAGGGCGCGTCAGAGGGTAAGTATAGCGATATTTTTTATTTTTATTCTTTATTTTACACTTAAATATGGATCGCAGGGCCTGAAGGAGAGTTTCCTCTCCTTCAGACCCTGGGAACCATTGGAAACCCAATGCACTGCATTGGGTTTCGAGTTTCGGCCGACCCCGACCCCGACTTTTTTATAGGATCGGCCGATTTCACTCGACCCGACTTTTGAAAAAGTCGGGTTTCGTGAAATCCGACCCGATCCTATAAAAGTAAAAGTCGCTCAACACTAGTTAGGAGTGTGTTGGGGTTAGGGCTAGGCTTGTGGTTAGGGTTATGGTTAGGGTTGGGATGAGGGTTAGGGGTATGTTGGGGTTAGTGTTTGAGTTAGAATTGAGAGGTTTCCACTGTTTAGGCACATCAGGGGATCTCCAAACGCAACATGGCGCCACCATTGATTCCAGCCAATCTTACGTTCAAAAAGTCAAACGGTGCTCCTTCCCTTCCGAGCCCCGACGTGTGCCCAAATAGTGGTTTACCCCACACATATGGGGTACCAGTGTACTAAGTACAAACTGGAAAACAACTTTTGGGGTCCAATATCTCCTGTTACCCTTGTGAAAATAAAAAATTGCGGACTAAAAAATCATTTTTTGAGGGAAAAAAAGATTTTTTATTTTCACGGCTCTGCTTTATAAACTTCTATGAAACACTTGGGGATAAAAAGTGCTCTCCATGCATCTAGATTAGTTCCTTGGGAGGTCTAGTTTCCAAAATTGAGTCACTTGTGGGGAAGCTCCAATGTTTAGGCACACAGGGGCTCTCCAAACGCGACATGGTGTCCGCTAACGATTGCAGCTAATGTTTCATTCAAAAAGTCAAATGGCGCTCCTTCCCTTCCGAGCCCTGCTGTGCACCCAAACAGTGGTTTACCCCCACATATGAGGTATGGGTGTACACAGGAAAAATTGCCCAACAAATTTTAGTATTCATTTTATCCTGTTGCCCATGTGAAAATGAATAAATTGAGGCTAAAAGACATTTTTTGTGAAAAAAAAGTACTTTTTCATTTTTACAGATCAATTTGTGAAGCATTTGGAGGTTCAAAGTGCTCACTATGCATCTAGATAAGTTTCTTGGGGGGGTCTAGTTTCCAAAATGGGGTCACTTGTGGGGGAGCTCCAATGTTTAGGCACACAGGGGCTCTCTAAACATGACATGGTGTCTGCTAAAGATTGGAGCCAATTTTTCATTCAAAAAGTCATATTGTGCTCCTTCTCTTCCGAGCCCTGCCGTGCTCCCAAACAGTGGTCCCCCCGCATATGGGGTTTCAGCGTACTTAGGACAAATTGGACAACAACTTTTGGGGTCTACTTTCTCCTTTTACCCTTGGGAAAATAAAAAAAAATAAAAGATCATTTTTGTGACTAAAAAGTTAAATGCTAATTTTTTCCTTCCATATTGTTTCTGCTGCTGTGAAACACCTGAAGGGTTAAAAAGCTTCTTGAATGTGGTTTTGAGCACCTTCATGGTGTGACTTTTGGGTATTTTCAGCCATACAGACCCCTCAAACTGACTTCAAATGTGAGGTGGTCCCTAAAAAAAATGGTTTTGTAAATTTTGTTGTAAAAATGAGAAATCGCTGGTCAAATTTTAACCCTTATAACTTCCTAGCAAAAAAAAGTTGTGTCCAAAATTGTGCTGATGTAAAATAGACATGTGGAAAATGTTATTTATTAACTATATTGTGTCACATAACTCTCTGGTTTAACAGAATAAAAATTAAAATTGTAAAAATTGCGAAATTTTCAAACTTTTTACCAAATTTCTGATTTTTTCACAAATAAACGCCAAAATTATCAACCTACATTTACTACTAACATGACGCTTTTGTGAATTCTGCTCTTGGGCTCCCTCCAGTGGTTATGAGTGGTAGTGCTGCTGTCTTTGGATCGCAGCATTTATCAGGTGTGTCCACTTATTGCAATTTGGACTGGGATATTTAGTCTTGCTTGATCCTTTAGTCAGTGCCAGTTGTCCATTGTTTTTGGAGGATTCACATCCATACCTGGTCTCTCCTGTTTTGCTGTTCATTTCAACAAAGATAAGTTCTGGCTTTGTTTTTGCTGTCCACATGCTGTGGACCTTATAGTTCAGTGCATTTTCATGTTTTGTCTTGTCCAGCTTTGTCTGTGAAGGATTTTTTGCAGCCAAGCTGTGTCTCTGGAGATGCAGATATACCCTACATGTCTTTAGTCAGATATGGAGATTTGTATTTTCTGTGGTGGATATTTTCTAGTGTTTTAATACTGACCGCATAGTACTCTGTCCTATTCTTTCTTTTTAGCTAGAATGGCCTCCTTTGCTAAATCCTGATTTCATATCTGCGTATGTCATTTCCCTCTCCTCTCACAGTCAATCTTTGTGGGGGGCTGTCTATCCTTTGGGGATTTTCTCTGAGGCAAGATAGTTTTCCCGTTTCTATCTTTAGGGGAAGTTAGTTCTTAGGCTGTGTCGAGGTGTCTAGGGAGTGTTAGGTATATCCCACAGCTACTTCTAGTTGTGGTGCTAAGTTCAGGGTCTGCGGTCAGTACAGGTACCACCTTCTTCAGAGTACGTCTCATGCTGCTCCTAGGCCACCAGATCATAGCAGAAGCCCAATATGTCACAAAAAAATAATCTCAGAATCGCTAGGATCCATTGAAGCGTTCCTGAGTTATTACCTCATAAAGGGACACCGGTTAGAATTGCAAAAAATGGCCAGGTAATTAAGGTCAAAATAGGCTGGGTCATGGAGGGGTTAAGAAATGTGGCCTGGTGCTTGCACCACAGTAATAGCTTAAACAATTTAGATTTGGAAATGTGGCCTCCTGCCTGCACTACAATAATAGCACAAATGATTAAGATTAGGAAATGTGGCCTCCTGCCCTGCCTGCACCACAATATTAGCCAAAATGATTTTGACTAGGAAATGTGGCCTGGTGCAGCATACTAGCCCAAGCAATATAGATTAGGAAATGTGGCCTCCTGCCTGCACAACAATATTAGCACAATAGATTTAGATTAGGAAATGTGGCCTGATGCCTGCCATACAGTATTAGCCCAAACAATCTAGATTAGAAAATGTGGCCTTGTGCCTGCATCACAGTTTTAGCCCTTCGCAGAAGATCCCTGAATGCAGTGCCCACAGAAGTGAGGATGAGGCATGTATTTCTGAGAGAGTACAGGGAGCAGGCACAGGATTCCGGGGTCATAACTAATGCTGATGGGGGGGTAGTATTACAATGAAGACAGGAGGCAGGGATTTCTTCTAGTCATCGCATGCTCTGGAGCCTGGGAGAAATCATTGATATAAAGACATCTCCCTCCTATTCAAAACAATACAAGGCAGATGGAGCAGCTCAGCAAGTGAGTATTTCCGACTGGTTACATCTATAACAGCTAATCGGTGGGTTTGTTGGGTGTCAGACCCTGACCGATCAGACACTAATGACCCATGCCATGGATAGGTCATCAATGTAAAAGTAGTGGACAACTTCTTTAACTTGTCTCACTGTTCCAAAGCTGCTTTGTGCTCCTATGGGCTCCCTTCACCTCACTGACACTCAAGCCTGGTCTGTGACCTGGTCTTTAGCCAAAGAGATGATTCAGAGTCTATTAGACTAGAGTCACCCTAGCATATTGCATCCAATGCGAGAGCATCAGATGCAATATGCTAATGACCCTCGCTCCTGCTTCAAGCGGGAGCCGAGTGTCATGTGTCTGTGCTCCGAGCCTCTCGCACAGAGCGGATTGGAGTACAGCTGCGGAGGAGGAGAAACTAATTTCTCCATCTTCTCCATTGAAGGGGTCATCGTATCTGAGTGATGTGCCTTGTCTCACTCGCACCCATAGACTAATATGGGTGCGAGTGAGCCAATACTCGGCCAAGTGTCGGTGATAATGACAGCATTCCTGGATTTCACTCGCACACTGAAAACGGCCGAGGTAAAAAACGGTGATGGGAGCTGCCCCATAGAGGAATACTGGTCCGAGTGCTATGCAATTTTTTATTGTATAGCACTCATCCATATTATATGGTAGTGTGACTCTGGCCTTATACATGCTATGCTATCTGAGTAGATATTGGACAGCAGAATGACCAATGTCATTCAATAGACTATTCAGATCACAGCCTCCATGTGAAAAAAATCAAATCGCAGCATGCACTATAATCTGGGTTGTGTCTATGTTGCAGACTGTCTGTTCCCTGCAAGCTGACACTCTTTATACATGCCATCACCTTTGTCATCAGGTGGGGAGTCTCTCTGCTCTTCCTGTTAGACCTTCACTCCAGAACCTTTCCTCTGCTGCATTTTCAATGGCACTCTGTAGTTCCTTATAATGGTCCTTGCAGGGGCATACACCCACTTGCAGGCAAATGCCCAACTCATTACATCAATGAAAACTAGATCCAATATGTGTTGTAGATTCCAAGCTCAGTATAAGGCCGGGTCACACATGCAAGGAACACGGCCGAGTCTCGCATGTTAATACCCGGCCCTGCTGCCTGCACTCTGGAGCGGAGTGTGCGGCCGCATAGCAATACATGGAGCCGCACACTCTGCTCCTGAGTGCAGGCGGCAGGGCCGGGTATTAACATGCGAGACTCAGACGTATTTCTCGCATGTGCGATCCCAGCCTTAGGGAGACTCGCGCGAGTTTCTTGCATCCCACTTGCAAGTGTGACTCTGGCCTTAGGCTACTTTCACACTTGCGTTTTTAACAATCCGTTGCAATTCATCGTTTTGGGCAAAAAACGGATCCTGCAAATGTGCTCGCAGGATGCGTTTTTTGCCCATAGACTTGTATTAGCGACGAATCACAACGGATGGCCACACGTCGCATCTGTCGTGCGACAGATCCATCGTGTTTTGGCGGACCATCGTCACAAAAAATGTTCAATGTAACGTTTTTTTGTCCGTCGCGTCTGCCATTTTCTACCGCGCATGCGTGGCCGAAACTCCGCCCCCTCCTCACCTGACTTCAGAATGGGCAGCAAATGCATTGAAAAACTGCATCCGCTGCCCACGTCGTGCTCAAATTTCACAACGTGCGTCGGTACGTCGGCCCGACACATAGCGATGGACCCGTACCAACGCAAGTGTGAAAGTAGCCTAAGGGTTCATTCAGAGGTCTGTTTTTCACATAGTAGTTCTATCTGTGTGGATAGCACTCGTACATAGCACTGTCTATGGAGATTTTCAGGGGGTGGGAGGGGGGTGGGCACATAGATCTTTATTTTAAACACGATTATTCATATCTTCTCTACAGCAAACGCTGCTGCAGAGAAGATATGAATGGCGGCTTCAGCACCAGTGGGGGGGACAGCGCTTACTGTAGCACTGTCTCCTGCACGGCACACGGACTGCACACGGACAACGTCCGTGTGCGGTACGTGTTTTACACGGGCCCATTGACTTTAATGGGTCCGTGTAATCTGTGCGGTCCCATGAACACTGACATGTCTCCGTGTTTGGCACACGGAGACACGGTCCGCAAAAAATCAATGACATCTGCACAGATGCATTGATTTTAATGTGTCTACGTGTGTCAGTGGCTCCGGTACGTGAGGAAACTGTCACCTCACGTACCGGAGCCACTGACGTGTGAAACCGGCCTTACATGTAGGTGTTATATCCATTCCTTTCTAATTAATTCAGCTATTCATGTTTCCGTGTTTTTTTCACGGATCATGTGTAGATGCAAAACATGCTGAGACAAGTCTGGTTTTTTTCCTGTATTATGGATGGAAAGGGGCAACACAAGTCTATGGGTCAGTGAAAAACATGTAGAACACACAGATGACATCCGTGTGATGCATGTGTTTAACATGGCAAAGCATAGAAGAAGCATGAAATTAACTTATCCGTGAAAATCACTGATGAGTGATGACAAAAAAATGGACATGAAGAACATGAACTGATTATACAATGAACCACAACACTGATGACCCCAGTGTCATTTTTTAACATATGTGGATAAATATGTGAATGAGACCTTAGACATATTTTTTCTTACATGAAAAACCAGATGTCTGAATGAGCTCTTAAAGGTCGGCTGTGATCACCTTACACATGTATGCTTTTGCAAAAATTGAACATGCATGTCAAAAGCCAAAATAAATTCTCCTGGCCATTTTATTACAGTGCTCACATTTTCTGGCAATAAAATGATTCAGTTACAAATATATATTCTTATGTCCATATGGCATTTTTGGGCCGTGTAAAAATGACAGGAAAATATATTGTTAAATTGTAGGCATTACTTTTATTGCAAGACACACACAAGAATGCAGTAACACCAAAATTACAAAACACAACCCTGGCTAACTTACTTTTAGGCCGGTTTCACACGTCAGTGGCTCCGGTACGTGAGGTGACAGTTTCCTCACGTACCGGAGACACTGACTCATGTAGACACATTAAAATCAATGCGCCTCTGCACATGTCAGCGTGTTTTCACGGACTGTGTGTCCGTTTGGAAAACACAGAGACATGTCAGTGTTCGTGGGAGCGAACGTATTACACGGACCCATTAAAGTCAATGGGTCCGTGTAAAACACGTACCACACACGGATGTTGTCCGTGTGCAGTCCGTGTGCCGTGCAGAAGACAGCGCTACTGTAAGCGCTGTCCCCCCCACGTGTGGCGCTGAAGCCCCATTCATTTCTTCTCTCCATCAGCGTTCGCTGGAAAGAAGGAATGAATAATCTTTTTTTTTTATTTATTTTTGTTTTTAAAATAAAGTTGCCGGTAATCTGCCCCCTCCCACCCCCTGTGCGCCCGCCCGCTGGCATTAAAATACTTACCCAGCTCCCTCGGCGCTTACATCCTCTCAGCGTCGCTGCTTGTCCTGTATGAGCGGTCACGTGGTGCCGCACATTACAGTGATGAATATGCGGCTCCACCTCTCATAGGGGTGGAGCCGCATATTCATTACTGTAATAAGCGGCACCATGTGACTACTCATACAGGAAGAGCTGCAACGCTGAGAAGATGCAAGCGCAGAGGGAGCTGGGTAAGTATTTTAATGGCAGCGGGCGGGTGCACAGGGGGTGGGAGGGGGCAGATTACCGGCAATTTTATTTTAAAAACAAAAATAAATTAAAAAAAAAAGATTATTCATTCCTTCTTTCCAGCGAACGCTGCTGGAGTGAAGAAATGAATGGCGGCTTCAGCACCAGATGCAGGGGACAGCGCTTGACTGTAGCCCTGTCTCCTGCATGGTGCGTGTGGTACCCAGTCGGCACACGGGCGGCACATGGATGCCGCACGTGTGCCACACCGATGTGCCACGTGAGCACACGGACACACGGACACGCATAATTCCGGTACCGATTTTTCCGGTACCGGAATTATCTGGACGTGTGAGACTGGCCTTACGTAGTATACTGGGTGTAAAAAAAATTAAAAAAAAGTTGAGGCATTTCTTTCAAAGGACTATATAAACCTGTTGCTCGCCTTGGCTCTGTTTATTATATGTTGCATCCTGTACACCCATATTTGTCATCAACGTATTACAGAATCCATATTTTATCTCCACAATGTTGTTATACCGTTCAATTAAATTTGCAGTAATCTCACTCGATCCATCTGTTAAAATGGAGCTAATTATGAGCATGCATATTTTAATAAAGGCTACTTATTGCAAAGGCACAAGCCACGCAGATAGGTCAGGCGGAAACATAGTATGGTAAACAGATTTGTATCAAGTGTAATCAATGCAATTAGCAAGATGTTTCCTGTGGTGAGAAAGAGAAGGTGAAATGGAATGAGTGACTAGAGAGATACCAACTGCTGCTATAGCAGGACCGTTAATCATCAGACATCTCTGTGTATTCAATGCAATCTTCATAGTTATGACTTCCATCCTGCTACATTAATAAAAATAATTGTAATCCCCCTGACATAAAAATTCCCAAACTTTCTGTGATGTTTTAATGTTTCATCCAAGTTTTCAGTGTAGTATAAAAATAAACTGAAAAAAAGAAAAGTTTTGAGTAAGTAACTTGTGAAAATGAAGCACCTACGAACGTCACCGATTTATTCTAAAAGCAAATGACACCTACGTTAAATATATCAGAGTTGTGTTAAAAATTTTTAGCAAGGAGATTCTATTAATAATCACTGTGTATAATTCCTCATCAAGTTGGATGCTTTTCTGTTTTACTGTAACTTTGCACTATAGCTGAATAATATCGACAATGAAATCCCTAAAAGCTTGTGAGAATTCCCTATAGCAATTCCCTAATACTGCAAGTAATTAAAGACAGCAAATTGTCACAATTAGCAAAATAGATGTATTAGCGTCATTTACCTTTTTTACTCAATCCAATTTGTCAGCACTTAGGGTACCGTCACACAGTGAAATTTTGATCGCTACGACGGCACGATTCGTGACGTTCAAGCGATATATCTGTGACGTTCGAGCGATATCGCAATGTCTGACACGCTCCTGCGATCAGGGACCCCGCTGAGAATCGTACGTCGTAGCAGATCGTTTGAAACTTTCTTTCGTCGTCTAGTGTCCCGCTGTGGCGGCATGATCGCATGGTGTAACATATATCGTATACGATGTGCGCATAGTAACCAACGGCTTCTACATCGCACATACGTCATGAAATTATCGCTCCAGCGTCGTAGATTGCAAAGTGTGACAGCAGTCTACGACGCTGGAGCGATATTGTTACGACGCTGGAGCGTCACGGATCGTACCGTTGTAGCGATCAAAATTTCACTGTGTGACGGTACCCTTACACATGTCAAATCAATACGGTATGAAAAACATCAGCCTCCAAGTGAGTGACAATCTTCAAGAGAATAGACAGCGCACCGGCAACATATCTATGGCACATTGAGGCTAAAATTCAAATGCAAGGCTCGGGGCTCATTCAGACGTCAGGTTTTCTCATACAAATTCTTACCTTGGATAGAACTCATGCCTGTTACAATCTATAGAGATTTTCACTTGTCCGTGTCTTCTTGTGGACTGAACGGTCTGCACAAAATCACAGAGATATGAATGAATTTGATCCAAGTCTCAGATCAAACTCACTGGCGCAAATTTATGGGTCCATGAAAAAATTGAGCAGCACTAAGGCTGGTTTCACACTTGCGTTTTTGTCTGCAGCGTTTTTTACCAAAAAAAACGCATGCGTTTTTTCCCCTATATTTAACATTGAAAACGCATGCGTTTTTTGGTGTACGCGTTTGCACGCGTTTGTGAACGCATGCGTTTTTTTACTGCATGCGTTCATTTTCTAAAATGCAACTTGTAGTATTTTTGAGGGGCGTTTTTTTGACCAAAAAAACCGCACGTGTTTACATGCGTTTTTTTTGGGACAAAAAATGCATTGGAGTCAATGGGGACGCATGCGTTTTTTTGGACATGCGTTTGCATGCGTTTTTTTGACGCATGCGTTTTTTTTTAAAAGATTGAATTAACTGTAGATAAGGTTGTCTAGACACTGATAAGCCTCCCCATAGCAGCAGGGTTATAAAAGGAAGGTTGGGGGAAGTTTCTGGTCACTTCTCATCAGACTCCAAAGAAGACAAGACCCTGCCCGGACGCATTGTTGGACAAGACACAGAGCAATGTGAGTATATCATAGCCAATGCATTAATTTTCAATTTTTGGATCTACATGTCCTAATTTCTTCTATTTTTTTCTTTCAACACGCATCAGAATGTCTTCTCCGGAGTCTTCGTCTGATGAGGAGTTCCAGCCACATCAATCCGAAGTGGATCACGTGAGCGAGGTAAGTTTTTTGTCCGTCAGCTTGGTAAGTATTGACTGTCACATCGACACATGAGGCAATTTAATTTTTTTTATTTTATAGAGCACTTCAACTGAGGGACAGAGAGGTACTGAGCAGCGGAGTCAAGGTCCGGTGGGAAGACGGCAGCGGGTATGTATACCAGGCAGACTGTCGTTATTGTAATATTCTTGAATCTTCCTTTCTGTACCCTTGTTTTTCTTTAAATTTTTCTTGTATCATCCTTTTCTGAAAGTTGTCTGTCATATTCCTGCCCTTTCTCATCTTCGTGTCTTTTTTTCCCAATGTGGTAGAGCAAACTTAAATGATTTTCTTTTAATTTTAGGTTTCACAACGGGACGACGACAGGATTGATAATAACCTGCTGATCACTCTCGTCCAGGAGCGAGTCCCGTTGTGGGACAGCCAGGATCCACAGCACGCCGTCAATAGTGTTCTCCGTCGTTTGTGGAGTGAGGTGGCCCAAGCGTTGTGGGATGGCTGGGAGAATTCCCCGCCACGAGTCCGTAATGCATTTGGTAAGTATTGCACGGCAGTGTGAAGCAACAGACCTTGGCCATGCTCTCTTGACTGTGTGTGATGAAAGAAACTTTTAGTAGTTTCTGTCATCACACACAGTCAAGAGAGCACGGCCAAAAGTCCTTTTTCTGACCATTATATTTTATTGTTATTTCACAGTGGACAAAGTAAGAACACGTTGGCGTTCCATGAGGGACCGCTTCAACAAGGACCTGCGTGCAGAGAAGAGTGCAGCTAGTGGTTCCGGAGCAAGGCACCGGCTCTACAAATATCACCGTGTGCTGGCCTTCCTGAGACCGGTCCTTCTCATGAGAACGTAAGTATTTCTCACATGCCTCCGGTTGTATTGCATTGAGATAATCTGTCATTTTTCCACAAGATGTACCGTTTTGTTATAGTTTGGTATTAATTTTCTGTTTTGTTTTATCACAGCACACACTGCACGACTGTCGCCACAGGTTCTGGAGCGGTCCTTCAGCCGGCAGCCACGGACCCGTCCCAGCCATCCAGCAGCGCAGCACCAGGTGGGTCTTCCACACTCACTGGAGACCAGGGGGCTGGCCCATCAGGTCTTCCCCTTTCGCAGTCCTCTTTCGCTGCACCAATTTTTGCGGGCTCATCCCGGCAGCGACAGAGGGCTTCGAACAGGTCCCTCATGCCCGAGTTTTTGCACTTGAGCTCGGTTTTACACGAAGCTATCAAGGCTTTAGGTGACAGAATGGATGTGTCCCATAATCTCTTAGAGTGCCGCATCCAGGATGTCGCCAAAAGCGTTGATGAAGTGAAAGCCGACCTCCAGAAGCCAGCTCATCATTTTTTTAATCAAATCCAACAGGGCATGTCGGAACACCTTAGCCCTGATCTCCAGCTGAGTGTGATGCAGGCCTGCAATGTTGCTTTTGTGCAGGCTATGCAGCAGAGTCAGAGTCGTAATGTGGCGGCATATCCAACTGTGCCGTCACTGTCACAAGTAAACACCATTCCTACCTCTGCTGCATACCACTGCACGGCCACCTCTATTTCCTCTACAGGTGTACTCCACTACAGTGCCAACACGATGACGAGTGCTGTTGAACATCCCACCGCCACCACCGTGACAACCGCTGCTCCGGCTTGGACCTCCTCCGCTGACACCACGATGACGCAGGACCCTGGCATGGCTTATCGGCCCGGCCCCCTCCCGATGCAGCAGGACCCATCCATGCCATATCGGACCGGCCCACCCCCTATGCAGCAGGACCGAGGCCTGGCATATCGGACCGGACCCACCCCGATGCAGCAGGACCGAGGCGTTGCTTTCCGGGCTGGACACCCCCCCATGCAGCAGGACCCAGGCCAGGCGTATAGGACGGCCCACCCCCCCATGCAGCAGGACCCAGGCATGGCGTATCGCACCGGGCCCCCCATGATGCAGCACGACCAAGCCATACCTTTTCGGGCAGGACCCACCCTGATGCAGCAGGACCCATCCATGGCTTTATGTTCCCCCCCACCAGCAATGCAGCAGGACACTGGTATGGGCTTTGTTTCCCCCCCCAACGATGCACCAGGACCCTGGGAGGGTTTTATGTTCCCCCCCAACGAGGCACCAGGATCCTGGGAGGGTTTTTGTTTCCCCCCCCCAACGAGGCACCAGGACCCAGGCGGGACTTTATCTTTCCCCCCACTACAATGGTATTGGACGCAGACATTGCCGAGCGCTCCACAATGGAGACAGACTGCGTAATTGTGGAGCCGGGTCCTGACGTGTCTCCCGCCAACACTTTACAACCTAGCCCAAGAAGACTTCCCCCAACCAGGAAAACCCAACGGAAAACTGGCAAAACGCATAAAAAACAAAAAACTTTGATTATTCCTCCCCCATCACCTACCGATGTGTCTCAACCTTCCAGTGTGTCTCAAGCCCCTCATGTTTTAAGCCCCATCCCCGAACTTCCAGACCCTTCAAGTTTTCTTGCCCATTTTCCTGCCACCTCTGCCTCCTCCACTGTGAGCCAGGCTTCAGTTCTGAATACCCCCCAGTTACGTCACTCAACCCCAAGCCGGCGTGGTACAACCCGCCGCGGTACAAAAAAATAAATTTGGTTGTGTTTTCTCAATAAAAAAAAAGTTTATTTGCAACAATTATGTTTGGTTTATTGTGTCTTTCACCGCTCTCAATACACACCAATAAACTTCGTCACACCCTTATTCTTTTGGCCAAAACATATCTCCAGTAGTATAAAATACCAGACAACATCTATATGTGTTTCTTTAGTATACAGATATGATTTGGCCAAAATAATAGTAGTTATTTCCATACTCTTATTTTTAACTAGTGTAGTGTCACTGTACAAAGAGAAAATGGTGGAAATCAAGTTCAGAACTCAACTGAACCGGTCAGATGTCAAATTAGACACCTGGCCTATTTAGTTGATTACTGACTTGTATATTCACCATATTCTATATAGCACATTATGTGACAATGTTTGACAAACTGATCGGACAATGGTTGGCACACGCTAACTATCTATCCTCACCTGGGCAGGTGTAAGAAATTTTGAATTCATGATCATGTATATGTTCATCATGAATTCATTATTTCTTACACTTGACTTATCGGGTATAGAGAGCGTGCCAGTCTTGACGCAATGACGTCAAGAAGATTACCAATAAATAAATTAAAATATGGTTACATTATTATAGGTATGCACAAAAAAGAAAAGAAGCCACTTAAACGAATGCACACCACAAAACAAATAAATGACAATATTCAAAATATAACAACAGGAATTTTATTAACAAACAGCAACTTCAAAAACCATAAAACATACTTAAAAACAATAGTACATAGGAAACTTGGTCCACATACACGTATATAATGTAAAATACAAATATATAATATAAGCCTGCACACCCTTGTGTATAGCGGGACACCCCACCATCTGGCTCATGGGCACATATGCACAGAAAAGGGCCAAGTGTAACCACTACAATGTATGTAACCCTAAAAAATCAGGAACAAGCCCTAAAGCAAAGGGAGCACCCCCTAATGGAGCAATCACAGAATCAGGCCACCCAGATATAATAAATAGGGAAGCACTCTAAACCAAAAGCCAGAAGATAACACACAGCGGGGTATAAAACCCGACTACAGCACGAGCCCAAAATAGAGCAGCAAGGATTATACCATTACCCACATGGTCGGAGTGAGAGGAGGAGAAAACTCCACCGTCCCCTAGGTGCAGGTGAGTGTGGACCAAGAGACACACAGCCCAACGCGTATCGCCCTACCAAAGAGGGCTTCGTCAGGGGAAGGTGCCATTTGCCAAAAACGACCCGTATAAATAGGAACCATATGGCTCACCTGAAAGAACTCCGGTGAGCTCAATTATGACGCGAACAGGAAGTGCGACGCTAGCAGGGAAACGCCCCCAAGAGAGAGGATTATGGGGCCGACACATCCCCAGCAGGGGGAAGAAGTGCGCAGGCGCAACCGGCCCACAGTGACAGAGAGGGCTCTGACACACCATGAGGCGCGGCAGCTAAATGGATCTGCCCACGCTAGTGATAAAGCCGGGACTGAAGCCGACACATCCCCAGTAGGGGGAAGAAGTGCGCAGGCGCAACCGGCCTACAGTGACAGACAGGGCTCTAACACACCCAGAGGTGCGGCAGCTGAATGGATCTGCCCGCGCTAGTAATGAAGCCGGGACTAAGGCGCGCCCCCAGCCAGAATGGAAATAGTGAGGCATATTCCTCAATAGAGGGAAATGTAGTGCGCAGAAGCCATAAGCGCATATCAATATGGGGCTTTAGCGTAAGCCAAAGCGGAGCATCCGGATAAATGTATCCGCACCAGAAAATAATAAAAACCCGGAAGAACATGCTCCCCAGGTATAAAGATAATTATCAGCCGAGGATGCGCTGGCACAGTAACAACCGGCTATAAAAATGTAATGTAGCTAAGCGTGGGCAGATCCAAGGCATGAGAATCATATAAATTGGACAAAAAACCATATTCTAGAGACTAATCCATTAAGGCTTATCAGAATCAGTGTTTTAATAGGTGAAAACTCAACCAATACCAAATGTAGATGATCTTATGGCTAAGCACCAGCCATAGAGAGGATATTATTACATATTGGCCACATGAAAAAGGCCTAAAAAGATAGCAACAAAAGGAGAGAATACTGATCTCAAACAAACATGCAGCCTTACATACCACATTCGACCCCCGGGGGCAGATATTCACACATCGCACTCAGTATCGGAGATATCAAAAGGCACATATATCATGCAGTAAACGACAGATGAATAATCAAAATACAAAATCAAAAAGTATTTTATTAATATAAGATATCATAATATCACTATAAAAAACATAAGCATAAAATATATACCCCATCCACGATTGCACATAACCCAAAATAAGGCCTAAATATGACCCTAAGAAATCTCCAAACCCCTGAGCCAAGCATGCCAAAAAGATGGCGACCCCGTGGTGGTCCAAAGGGACTAGTCAAACGGGAA
Source organism: Ranitomeya imitator (assembly GCF_032444005.1). Taxonomy (NCBI): domain Eukaryota; kingdom Metazoa; phylum Chordata; class Amphibia; order Anura; family Dendrobatidae; genus Ranitomeya; species Ranitomeya imitator. Next base: position 1,098,555,472 of record NC_091282.1, on the reverse strand, counting down.
ACATAATAATGGTCCAAGAACCCGTAGAACCATATACCTAAAGAGCCGCATGAGCCAGACAAGGGTGGTACAATAAGCCCATAAGGGACAATAGAGCCTTATCCGACCAAAAACCCATACATAATAAGAGTGTGAAGGATAATTTATAAATGGTATATTTCAACCGATGCAAAATATAAGACCAGATGGTTTCCCTCAAGCGAGGGCAAATGTTCTTCAAATGTATAGCCCACAAAACCAGCAGGGAAATATACGAAGGGTCCCAAAAGTTCTTCAACTGCGGATCCGGAAATATCCATCCCTATACGTATCAAATCTGAAGGCGAGTCCATGAGCCATATAAGGTATTACCTAAAAGGAGGCAGAGAGAGAAAAAACAAAAACAAAAAGAAGGGGTAAGTTAACCCAAAAAACCGGTGAATAGTAACTCCTCATTGAGCCCCACCGGGGCTACCGAACCTAATTGGAAAATCCATCGGGCCTCAGACCTGAGAAGCTGAGGTTTAATGGGACCACCCCTATTAGAACACCGAATTCTATCCAGACCTATCACCTGCGTGTTAGAAATCCGCCCAGCATGGTGGGTCAAAAAGTGGGCAGCCACTGGGGTCAGAGTCCTACCTTTAGCCAAATCATTAGAAGCCACGTGAATAGTAGAAAAATGTTTCTGCACCCTGCGCCGTAATTCCTGTGTGGTTTGGCCCACATACACAAGGCGACAGGGGCAAATGAGGGCATAGACCACACATGAGGTCCTACAATTAATGTAGGAACGTAGCCTATGCCGTTTACCATCCAGTGGGTTGATGAAGAAATCCTTAGTCATAGTCATATGGGAGCAAACATTACATTCTCCACAAGCAAAAGAACCTTGGAGTCTAACACCCTGACCCGTCCGAGTAGTTTGTCTGACATAGTGACTCCTAGTAAGGAGGTCTCTGAAATTCGGAGCCAGTCTGGCTGTTAACAAAGGGCGATCACCTACAATTTTTGAGGTGCTAAGGTCAGTAGCCAGTATCCCCCAATGTTTACGCAGGATATTACCAAGGCCATCCCAACTGTTGTTAAAAGTCGTGATAAACCTAGGCTTGTTATCGCCTACCTTGGCCCTTGGCTCTAGCAAAGAATCCTGCGTCTGAGTTCTGGCCCGTTGGTAGGCCCTGGAGATACTTCTGCGGGGATAATGCCGATCCTTAAATCGATGAGTAAGCTCTCTTGCTTCCACTTGAAAATCCAGATCATTGGTGCAATTCCTTCTAGCCCGAAGGAACTGGCCCATAGGGACACCCATCCTAGTATGAAGCGGATGGAAACTCCTAAAATCAAGCAGGCTGTTTGTAGCCGTGGGCTTCCGGAACAATTTGGTCATGATCGATCCATTATCCAGCGAAATCTCCAGATCCAGGAACGTCACTGTGGACAATGACATAGTGTATGTAAGAAGAATGTGATGGGTATTAATATTCAAAGACTCAATAAATTGGCCACATTCTTCTGCAGTGCCAGTCCAAATAAAAAACAGATCGTCAATATATCGTGACCAGTGACGAACCTTATCCTTGAAGATCAAAGAAGGAAACACCTGGGTAGCCTCCCACCACCCTAGAAACAAATTTGCTAGGGCAGGGGCACATCTCGCACCCATGGCCACCCCAGACACCTGTAAATAATAGGCCCTATCAAACAAAAAGTAGTTGTGCCTAAGTATGAAATCCAACAGGTCCACTACCAGGGAGTCATGCATACGGTCTGAATGGTTCAACTGGTCCAGAAAAAATAAAACCGCCAGGATGCCATCCTCATGACTAATGTTGGAGTATAGTGACTCCACGTCACAAGTCACAAGCAAGGCACCTGGAGGTATTGACAAGCCCCGACAAATGCTAATAAAATGGGCTGAGTCCTTGACGAAAGAAGGTAACGTCTTAACAAGAGGTTGGAGGAAGAAATCTACATAGACACAGGCCTTTTCACACAGGCTGCCAATGCAAGCCACAATAGGCCTGCCCGGAGGCTTAAGTAAACACTTATGCATCTTGGGCAATAAGTAAAAAGTAGCTGTCACAGGGCATTCGACCCACAGAAACCTATATTCATGATGGCTAATAATACCCAAGTCTTTGGCCCTATCAAGCAAACCCCTGAATCGAGATGCAAATGTCTCCGTGGGATCAGAAGGAAGTCTTCTGTAGAATCTACTGTCACCCAATTGGCGCTGTGCCTCCTCCAGATAGAGGGCATGTGGCCACAGTACCACATTGCCCCCTTTATCTGCCTCCTTGATCAGAAATGCATTGTTCTGACGCAGACCAGTAAGAGCCCTTTGTTCCTCCCTACTCAAATTATTGGGCACCAAAGCCCGAGGGGAAAGACTCATAATGTCCTTCTTGACCAATTCGAAGAACACCCGGATAGCCGGCACAAGAGAGAAAGGCGGGGTAACATTGGAGCGATTCCTGTGAGGAAAACGATTCCTACCTGTGCCGGTCTCATTCTCCTGGAGCAATTGTACCAGATCCTGTAAAATTTGTTGATCTGTGTGGTCAGGACTGCTGACCAAATGGGGCCGGCTGTGTAGCACCCGGAGAACAAGCTTCCTACAAAAGAGATATAGATCTTTTATGAGGGTGAACTTATCCACACATTGCACAGGTGAAAACGTCAAACCCCTCTGTAAAACTGACAACTCAGTAGGTGACAACACATAATCAGAGAGGTTAATGACCTGTAGAATGTTACCTGAAGCATTATTCTCCGATGAATCCGCCTCCGCCGACAGCGGGGCTAATATTTGCGGAAGTTCCGATATTGCCTCTGCGCTGGCGGGCGACGCCCACCGAACCGAGTGGTCCGCGTGGAAACAGCCACGGCGCTTACGCCCTCTTCGGATCCGGCGTCTTGTTCGCTCTCTGCTGACGATAAAAAATCGCTACCGGAGGTGTAATTAGCAGCCCTCGAGCCTTCTTGTGCTGTGTCCCTAATTTTTTGTGAAGGTATAGCTGACCTCTGGTTGCCCTGATGTTTCCATCTAAAGGCCCTGGAGGAATCAAAGTCCGTGCGGTCCCGGAAAAATTTAGACTTTTTTTTATTCATAATGTCCCTGTCATACTTGTCAAGATTTTCTTTCAGCCTGTGTCTAAAAGGCTGAACCTCTTTGGTCTCATCAAATTTTGTCAATTTAGAATCCAAATCCTTAATTCTGGTTTTAGTCACCAATAGTAGTTCTCTATCATGTTCCAGCAACATATTGATGATTATATTGGAGCATTTGAGCAGCCCCTGTTCCCAAGTATTCTTAAAGGCAGGGGAGAGTTCCCATGCTGGATAGATGGGGACCCTAAGACCACGGGGCACGATGTTAGCCTTGATATACTCCTCAAGGCTGCGGATGTTCCACCACAGCCGTATACCAGTCCGATGGGCCGCTGTAAGCTCTGTTGTGAGCTTCATAAAATCTGAATCAATAGGAACATCCCCCTTCGAAGAGAAAACATCGGCCGACTGGGCCTTCCAAACTGCCTCACGAGCCTCCCAATCCATATTTAGGCAAAAAGCTGTTAAAACAAAACCAAAACCAAGAAAATCAATAGGATAAACAATACAAAACGAGCAATGAAGAGTAAAATAACAAAGTAACCCTAGATAGTCGCACCACCAATGGATAATACTGGAGCTCACCAGATATTATATGGCGTCACAGGATGAGTAATGGGTAACCATATGAACAAATGAAACATAAACAAATGAAGAAAAATATAAATATATATAAGAATAATCCACAATAGGATGTGTGCTGCTCAGGAAAACCCTATAAAGAATAGGGCAAAAACCAGACTGAACAATAGAATAGAAAGAGCGCACTACCAATATTGAATGGTGCAAAACACCAAACAGGGTGCAAACAAGCGGCAATGTCGTAAATCTGCACAAAAAAGAAAAGAAGCCACTTAAACGAATGCACACCACAAAACAAATAAATGACAATATTCAAAATATAACAACAGGAATTTTATTAACAAACAGCAACTTCAAAAACCATAAAACATACTTAAAAACAATAGTACATAGGAAACTTGGTCCACATACACGTATATAATGTAAAATACAAATATATAATATAAGCCTGCACACCCTTGTGTATAGCGGGACACCCCACCATCTGGCTCATGGGCACATATGCACAGAAAAGGGGCAAGTGTAACCACTACAATGTATGTAACCCTAAAAAATCAGGAACAAGCCCTAAAGCAAAGGGAGCACCCCCTAATGGAGCAATCACAGAATCAGGCCACCCAGATATAATAAATAGGGAAGCACTCTAAACCAAAAGCCAGAAGATAACACACAGCGGGGTATAAAACCCGACTACAGCACGAGCCCAAAATAGAGCAGCAAGGATTATACCATTACCCACATGGTCGGAGTGAGAGGAGGAGAAAACTCCACCGTCCCCTAGGTGCAGGTGAGTGTGGACCAAGAGACACACAGCCCAACGCGTATCGCCCTACCAAAGAGGGCTTCGTCAGGGGAAGGTGCCATTTGCCAAAAACAACCCGTATAAATAGGAACCATATGGCTCACCTGAAAGAACTCCGGTGAGCTCAATTATGACGCAAACAGGAAGTGCGACGCTAGCAGGGAAACGCCCCCAAGAGAGAGGATTATGGGGCCGACACATCCCCAGCAGGGGGAAGAAGTGCGCAGGCGCAACCGGCCCACAGTGACAGACAGGGCTCTGACACACCATGAGGCGCGGCAGCTAAATGGATCTGCCCATGCTAGTGATAAAGCCGGGACTGAAGCCGACACATCCCCAGTAGGGGGAAGAAGTGCGCAGGCGCAACCGGCCTACAGTGACAGACAGGGCTCTAACACACCCAGAGGTGCGGCAGCTGAATGGATCTGCCCGCGCTAGTGATGAAGCCGGGACTAAGGCGTGCCCCCAGCCAGAATGGAAATAGTGAGGCATATTCCTCAATAGAGGGAAATGTAGTGCGCAGAAGCCATAAGCGCATATCAATAAGGGGCTTTAGCGTAAGCCAAAGCGGAGCATCCGGATAAATGTATCCGCACCAGAAAATAATAAAAACCCGGAAGAACATGCTCCCCAGGTATAAAGATAATTATCAGCCGAGGATGCGCTGGCACAGTAACAACCGGCTATAAAAATGTAATGTAGCTAAGCGTGGGCAGATCCAAGGCATGAGAATCATATAAATTGGACAAAAAAACATATTCTAGAGACTAATCCATTAAGGCTTATCAGAATCAGTGTTTTAATAGGTGAAAACTCAACCAATACTAAATGTAGATGATCTTATGGCTAAGCACCAGCCATAGAGAGGATATTATTACATATTGGCCACATGAAAAAGGCCTAAAAAGATAGCAACAAAAGGAGAGAATACTGATCTCAAACAAACATGCAGCCTTACATACCACATTCGACCCCCGGGGGCAGATATTCACACATCGCACTCAGTATCGGAGATATCAAAAGGCACATATATCATGCAGTAAACGACAGATGAATAATCAAAATACAAAATCAAAAAGTATTTTATTAATATAAGATATCATAATATCACTTTAAAAAACATAAGCATAAAATATATACCCCATCCACGATTCTACAGAAGACTTCCTTCTGATCCCACGGAGACATTTGCATCTCGATTCAGGGGTTTGCTTGATAGGGCCAAAGACTTGGGCATTATTAGCCATCATGAATATAGGTTTCTGTGGGTCGAATGCCCTGTGACAGCTACTTTTTACTTATTGCCCAAGATGCATAAGTGTTTACTTAAGCCTCCGGGTAGGCCTATTGTGGCTTGCATTGGCAGCCTGTGTGAAAAGGCCTGTGTCTATGTAGATTTCTTCCTCCAACCTCTTGTTAAGACGTTACCTTCTTTCGTCAAGGACTCAGCCCATTTTATTAGCATTTGTCGGGGCTTGTCAATACCTCCAGGTGCCTTGCTTGTGACTTGTGACGTGGAGTCACTATACTCCAACATTAGTCATGAGGATGGCATCCTGGCGGTTTTATTTTTTCTGGACCAGTTGAACCATTCAGACCGTATGCATGACTCCCTGGTAGTGGACCTGTTGGATTTCATACTTAGGCACAACTACTTTTTGTTTGATAGGGCCTATTATTTACAGGTGTCTGGGGTGGCCATGGGTGCGAGATGTGCCCCTGCCCTAGCAAATTTGTTTCTAGGGTGGTGGGAGGCTACCCAGGTGTTTCCTTCTTTGATCTTCAGGGATAAGGTTCATCACTGGTCACGATATATTGACGATCTGTTTTTTATTTGGACTGGCACTGCAGAAGAATGTGGCCAATTTATTGAGTCTTTGAATATTAATACCCATCACATTCTTCTTACATACACTATGTCATTGTCCACAGTGACGTTCCTGGATCTGGAGATTTCGCTGGATAATGGATCGATCATGACCAAATTGTTCCGGAAGCCCACGGCTACAAACAGCCTGCTTGATTTTAGGAGTTTCCATCCGCTTCATACTAGGATGGGTGTCCCTATGGGCCAGTTCCTTCGGGCTAGAAGGAATTGCACCAATGATCTGGATTTTCAAGTGGAAGCAAGAGAGCTTACTCATCGATTTAAGGATCAGCATTATCCCCGCAGAAGTATCTCCAGGGCCTACCAACGGGCCAGAACTCAGACGCAGGATTCTTTGCTAGAGCCAAGGGCCAAGGTAGGCGATAACAAGCCTAGGTTTATCACGACTTTTAACAACAGTTGGGATGGCCTTGGTAATATCCTGCGTAAACATTGGGGGATACTGGCTACTGTCCTTAGCACCTCAAAAATTGTAGGTGATCGCCCTTTGTTAACCGCCAGACGGGCTCCGAATTTCAGAGACCTCCTTACTAGGAGTCACTATGTCAGACAAACTACTCGGACGGGTCAGGGTGTTAGACTCCAAGGTTCTTTTGCTTGTGGAGAGTGTAATGTTTGCTCCCACATGACTATGACTAAGGATTTCTTCATCAACCCACTGGATGGTAAACGGCATAGGCTACGTTCCTACATTAATTGTAGGACCTCATGTGTGGTCTATGCCCTCATTTGCCCATGTCGCCTTGTGTATGTGGGCCAAACCACACAGGAATTATGGCGCAGGGTGCAGAAACATTTTTCTACTATTCACGTGGCTTCTAATGATTTGGCTAAAGGTAGGACTCTGACCCCAGTGGCTGCCCACTTTTTGACCCACCATGCTGGGTGGATTTCTAACACGCAGGTGATAGGTCTGGATAGAATTCGGTGTTCTAATAGGGGTGGTCCCATTAAACCTCAGCTTCTCAGGTCTGAGGCCCGATGGATTTTCCAATTAGGTTCGGTAGCCCCGGTGGGGCTCAATGAGGAGTTACTATTCACCTTTTTTTTGGGTTAACTTACCCCTTCTTTTTGTTTTTGTTTTTTCTCTCTCTGCCTCCTTTTAGGTAATACCTTATTTGGCTCATGGACTCGCCTTCGGATTTGATACGTATAGGGATGGATATTTCCGGATCCGCAGTTGAAGAACTTTTGGGACCCTTCGTATATTTCCCTGCTGGTTTTGTGGGCTATACATTTGAAGAACATTTGCCCTCGCTTGAGGGAAACCATCTGGTCTTATATTTTGCATCGGTTGAAATATACCATTTATAAATTATCCTTCACACTCTTATTATGTATGGGTTTTTGGTCGGATAAGGCTCTATTGTCCCTTTTGGGCTTATTGTACCACCCTTGTCTGGCTCATGCGGCTCTTTAGGTATATGGTTCTACGGGTTCTTGGACCATTATTATGTTTCCCGTTTGACTAGTCCCTTTGGACCACCACGGGGTCGCCATCTTTTTGGCACGCTTGGCTCAGGGGTTTGGAGATTTCTTAGGGTCATATTTAGGCCTTATTTTGGGTTATGTGCAATCGTGGATGGGGTATATATTTTATGCTTATGTTTTTTATAGTGATATTATGATATCTTATATTAATAAAATACTTTTTGATTTTGTATTTTGATTATTCATCTGTCGTTTACTGCATGATATATGTGCCTTTTGATATCTCCGATACTGAGTGCGATGTGTGAATATCTGCCCCCGGGGGTCGAATGTGGTATGTAAGGCTGCATGTTTGTTTGAGATCAGTATTCTCTCCTTTTGTTGCTATCTTTTTAGGCCTTTTTCATGTGGCCAATATGTAATAATATCCTCTCTATGGCTGGTGCTTAGCCATAAGATCATCTACATTTGGTATTGGTTGAGTTTTCACCTATTAAAACACTGATTCTGATAAGCCTTAATGGATTAGTCTCTAGAATATGGTTTTTTGTCCAATTTATATGATTCTCATGCCTTGGATCTGCCCACGCTTAGCTACATTACATTTTTATAGCCGGTTGTTACTGTGCCAGCGCATCCTCGGCTGATAATTATCTTTATACCTGGGGAGCATGTTCTTCCGGGTTTTTATTATTTTCTGGTGCGGATACATTTATCCGGATGCTCCGCTTTGGCTTACGCTAAAGCCCCATATTGATATGCGCTTATGGCTTCTGCGCACTACATTTCCCTCTATTGAGGAATATGCCTCACTATTTCCATTCTGGCTGGGGGCGCGCCTTAGTCCCGGCTTCATCACTAGCGCGGGCAGATCCATTCAGCTGCCGCACCTCTGGGTGTGTTAGAGCCCTGTCTGTCACTGTAGGCCGGTTGCGCCTGCGCACTTCTTCCCCCTACTGGGGATGTGTCGGCTTCAGTCCCGGCTTTATCACTAGCGTGGGCAGATCCATTTAGCTGCCGCGCCTCATGGTGTGTCAGAGCCCTGTCTGTCACTGTGGGCCGGTTGCGCCTGCGCACTTCTTCCCCCTGCTGGGGATGTGTCGGCCCCATAATCCTCTCTCTTGGGGGCGTTTCCCTGCTAGCGTCGCACTTCCTGTTCGCGTCATAATTGAGCTCACCGGAGTTCTTTCAGGTGAGCCATATGGTTCCTATTTATACGGGTCGTTTTTGGCAAATGGCACCTTCCCCTGACGAAGCCCTCTTTGGTAGGGCGATACGCGTTGGGCTGTGTGTCTCTTGGTCCACACTCACCTGCACCTAGGGGACGGTGGAGTTTTCTCCTCCTCTCACTCCGACCATGTGGGTAATGGTATAATCCTTGCTGCTCTATTTTGGGCTCGTGCTGTAGTCGGGTTTTATACCCCGCTGTGTGTTATCTTCTGGCTTTTGGTTTAGAGTGCTTCCCTATTTATTATATCTGGGTGGCCTGATTCTGTGATTGCTCCATTAGGGGGTGCTCCCTTTGCTTTAGGGCTTGTTCCTGATTTTTTAGGGTTACATACATTGTAGTGGTTACACTTGGCCCTTTTCTGTGCATATGTGCCCATGAGCCAGATGGTGGGGTGTCCCGCTATACACAAGGGTGTGCAGGCTTATATTATATATTTGTATTTTACATTATATACGTGTATGTGGACCAAGTTTCCTATGTACTATTGTTTTTAAGTATGTTTTATGGTTTTTGAAGTTGCTGTTTGTTAATAAAATTCCTGTTGTTATATTTTGAATATTGTCATTTATTTGTTTTGTGGTGTGCATTCGTTTAAGTGGCTTCTTTTCTTTTTTGTGCAGATTTACGACATTGCCGCTTGTTTGCACCCTGTTTGGTGTTTTGCACCATTCAATATTGGTAGTGCGCTCTTTCTATTCTATTGTTCAGTCTGGTTTTTGCCCTATTCTTTATAGGGTTTTCCTGAGCAGCACACATCCTATTGTGGATTATTCTTATATATATTTATATTTTTCTTCATTTGTTTATGTTTCATTTATTCATATGGTTACCCATTACTCATCCTGTGACGCCATATAATATCTGGTGAGCTCCAGTATTATCCATCGGTGGTGCGACTATCTAGGGTTACTTTGTTATTTTACTCTTCATTGCTCGTTTTGTATTGTTTATCCTATTGATTTTCTTGGTTTTGGTTTTGTTTTAACAGCTTTTTGCCTAAATATGGATTGGGAGGCTCGTGAGGCAGTTTGGAAGGCCCAGTCGGCCGATGTTTTCTCTTCGAAGGGGGATGTTCCTATTGATTCAGATTTTATGAAGCTCACAACAGAGCTTACAGCGGCCCATCGGACTGGTATACGGCTGTGGTGGAACATCCGCAGCCTTGAGGAGTATATCAAGGCTAACATCGTGCCCCGTGGTCTTAGGGTCACCATCTATCCAGCATGGGAACCCTCCCCTGCCTTTAAGAATACTTGGGAACAGGGGCTGCTCAAATGCTCCAATATAATCATCAATATGTTGCTGGAACATGATAGAGAACTACTATTGGTGACTAAAACCAGAATTAAGGATTTGGATTCTAAATTGACAAAATTTGATGAGACCAAAGAGGTTCAGCCTTTTAGACACAGGCTGAAAGAAAATCTTGACAAGTATGACAGGGACATTATGAATAAAAAAAAGTCTAAATTTTTCCGGGACCGCACGGACTTTGATTCCTCCAGGGCTTTTAGATGGAAACATCAGGGCAACCAGAGGTCAGCTATACCTTCACAAAAAATTAGGGACACAGCACAAGAAGGCTCGAGGGCTGCTAATTACACCTCCGGTAGCGATTTTTTATCGTCAGCAGAGAGCGAACAAGACGCCGGATCCGAAGAGGGCGTAAGCGCCGTGGCTGTTTCCACGCGGACCACTCGGTTCGGTGGGCGTCGCCCGCCAGCGCAGAGGCAATATCGGAACTTCCGCAAATATTAGCCCCGCTGTCGGCGGAGGCGGATTCATCGGAGAATAATGCTTCAGGTAACATTCTACAGGTCATTAACCTCTCTGATTATGTGTTGTCACCTACTGAGTTGTCAGTTTTACAGAGGGGTTTGACGTTTTCACCTGTGCAATGTGTGGATAAGTTCACCCTCATAAAAGATCTATATCTCTTTTGTAGGAAGCTTGTTCTCCGGGTGCTACACAGCCGGCCCCATTTGGTCAGCAGTCCTGACCACACAGATCAACAAATTTTACAGGATCTGGTACAATTGCTCCAGGAGAATGAGACCGGCACAGGTAGGAATCGTTTTCCTCACAGGAATCGCTCCAATGTTACCCCGCCTTTCTCTCTTGTGCCGGCTATCCGGGTGTTCTTCGAATTGGTCAAGAAGGACATTATGAGTCTTTCCCCTCGGGCTTTGGTGCCCAATAATTTGAGTAGGGAGGAACAAAGGGCTCTTACTGGTCTGCGTCAGAACAATGCATTTCTGATCAAGGAGGCAGATAAAGGGGGCAATGTGGTACTGTGGCCACATGCCCTCTATCTGGAGGAGGCACAGCGCCAATTGGGTGACAGTAGATTCTACAGAAGACTTCCTTCTGATCTCACGGAGACATTTGCATCTCGATTCAGGGGTTTGCTTGATAGGGCCAAAGACTTGGGCATTATTAGCTATCATGAATATAGGTTTCTGTGGGTCGAATGCCCTGTGACAGCTACTTTTTACTTATTGCCCAAGATGCATAAGTGTTTACTTAAGCCTCCGGGCAGGCCTATTGTGGCTTGCATTGGCAGCCTGTGTGAAAAGGCCTGTGTCTATGTAGATTTCTTCCTCCAACCTCTTGTTAAGACGTTACCTTCTTTCGTCAAGGACTCAGCCCATTTTATTAGCATTTGTCGGGGCTTGTCAATACCTCCAGGTGCCTTGCTTGTGACTTGTGACGTGGAGTCACTATACTCCAACATTAGTCATGAGGATGGCATCCTGGCGGTTTTATTTTTTCTGGACCAGTTGAACCATTCAGACCGTATGCATGACTCCCTGGTAGTGGACCTGTTGGATTTCATACTTAGGCACAACTACTTTTTGTTTGATAGGGCCTATTATTTACAGGTGTCTGGGGTGGCCATGGGTGCGAGATGTGCCCCTGCCCTAGCAAATTTGTTTCTAGGGTGGTGGGAGGCTACCCAGGTGTTTCCTTCTTTGATCTTCAGGGATAAGGTTCGTCACTGGTCACGATATATTGACGATCTGTTTTTTATTTGGACTGGCACTGCAGAAGAATGTGGCCAATTTATTGAGTCTTTGAATATTAATACCCATCACATTCTTCTTACATACACTATGTCATTGTCCACAGTGACGTTCCTGGATCTGGAGATTTCGCTGGATAATGGATCGATCATGACCAAATTGTTCCGGAAGCCCACGGCTACAAACAGCCTGCTTGATTTTAGGAGTTTCCATCCGCTTCATACTAGGATGGGTGTCCCTATGGGCCAGTTCCTTCGGGCTAGAAGGAATTGCACCAATGATCTGGATTTTCAAGTGGAAGCAAGAGAGCTTACTCATCGATTTAAGGATCGGCATTATCCCCGCAGAAGTATCTCCAGGGCCTACCAACGGGCCAGAACTCAGACGCAGGATTCTTTGCTAGAGCCAAGGGCCAAGGTAGGCGATAACAAGCCTAGGTTTATCACGACTTTTAACAACAGTTGGGATGGCATTGGTAATATCCTGCGTAAACATTGGGGGATACTGGCTACTGACCTTAGCACCTCAAAAATTGTAGGTGATCGCCCTTTGTTAACCGCCAGACGGGCTCCGAATTTCAGAGACCTCCTTACTAGGAGTCACTATGTCAGACAAACTACTCGGACGGGTCAGGGTGTTAGACTCAAAGGTTCTTTTGCTTGTGGAGAGTGTAATGTTTGCTCCCACATGACTATGACTAAGGATTTCTTCATCAACCCACTGGATGGTAAACGGCATAGGCTACGTTCCTACATTAATTGTAGGACCTCATGTGTGGTCTATGCCCTCATTTGCCCCTGTCGCCTTGTGTATGTGGGCCAAACCACACAGGAATTACGGCGCAGGGTGCAGAAACATTTTTCTACTATTCACGTGGCTTCTAATGATTTGGCTAAAGGTAGGACTCTGACCCCAGTGGCTGCCCACTTTTTGACCCACCATGCTGGGCGGATTTCTAACACGCAAGTGATAGGTCTGGATAGAATTCGGTGTTCTAATAGGGGTGGTCCCATTAAACCTCAGCTTCTCAGGTCTGAGGCCCGATGGATTTTCCAATTAGGTTCGGTAGCCCTTGTGGGGCTCAATGAGGAGTTACTATTCACCGTTTTTTTGGGTTAACTTACCCCTTCTTTTTGTTTTTGTTTTTTCTCTCTCTGCCTCCTTTTAGGTAATACCTTATATGGCTCATGGACTCGCCTTCGGATTTGATACGTATAGGGATGGATATTTCCGGATCCGCAGTTGAAGAACTTTTGGGACCCTTCGTATATTTCCCTGCTGGTTTTGTGGGCTATACATTTGAAGAACATTTGCCCTCGCTTGAGGGAAACCATCTGGTCTTATATTTTGCATCGGTTGAAATATACCATTTATAAATTATCCTTCACACTCTTATTATGTATGGGTTTTTGGTCGGATAAGGCTCTATTGTCCCTTTTGGGCTTATTGTACCACCCTTGTCTGGCTCATGCGGCTCTTTGGGTATATGGTTCTACGGGTTCTTGGACCATTATTATGTTTCCCGTTTGACTAGTCCCTTTGGACCACCACGGGGTCGCCATCTTTTTGGCACGCTTGGCTCAGGGGTTTGGAGATTTCTTAGGGTCATATTTAGGCCTTATTTTGGGTTATGTGCAATCGTGGATGGGGTATATATTTTATGCTTATGTTTTTTATAGTGATATTATGATATCTTATATTAATAAAATACTTTTTGATTTCGTATTTTGATTATTCATCTGTCGTTTACTGCATGATATATGTGCCTTTTGATATCTCCGATACTGAGTGCGATGTGTGAATATCTGCCCCCGGGGGTCGAATGTGGTATGTAAGGCTGCATGTTTGTTTGAGATCAGTATTCTCTCCTTTTGTTGCTATCTTTTTAGGCCTTTTTCATGTGGCCAATATGTAATAATATCCTCTCTATGGCTGGTGCTTAGCCATAAGATCATCTACATTTGGTATTGGTTGAGTTTTCACCTATTAAAACACTGATTCTGATAAGCCTTAATGGATTAGTCTCTAGAATATGTTTTTTTGTCCAATTTATATGATTCTCATGCCTTGGATCTGCCCACGCTTAGCTACATTACATTTTTATAGCCGGTTGTTACTGTGCCAGCGCATCCTCGGCTGATAATTATCTTTATACCTGGGGAGCATGTTCTTCCGGGTTTTTATTATTTTCTGGTGCGGATACATTTATCCGGATGCTCCGCTTTGGCTTACGCTAAAGCCCCATATTGATATGCGCTTATGGCTTCTGCACACTACATTTCCCTCTATTGAGGAATATGCCTCACTATTTCCATTCTGGCTGGGGGCGCGCCTTAGTCCCGGCTTCATCACTAGTGCGGGCAGATCCATTCAGCTGCCGCACCTCTGGGTGTGTTAGAGCCCTGTCTGTCACTGCAGGCCGGTTGCGCCTGCGCACTTCTTCTCCCTACTGGGGATGTGTCGGCTTCAGTCCCGGCTTTATCACTAGCGTGGGCAGATCCATTTAGCTGCCGCGCCTCATGGTGTGTCAGAGCCCTGTCTGTCACTGTGGGCCGGTTGCGCCTGCGCACTTCTTCCCCCTGCTGGGGATGTGTCGGCCCCATAATCCTCTCTCTTGGGGGCGTTTCCCTGCTAGCGTCGCACTTCCTGTTCGCGTCATAATTGAGCTCACCGGAGTTCTTTCAGGTGAGCCATATGGTTCCTATTTATACGGGTCGTTTTTGGCAAATGGCACCTTCCCCTGACGAAGCCCTCTTTGGTAGGGCGATACGCGTTGGGCTGTGTGTCTCTTGGTCCACACTCACCTGCACCTAGGGGACGGTGGAGTTTTCTCCTCCTCTCACTCCGACCATGTGGGTAATGGTATAATCCTTGCTGCTCTATTTTGGGCTCGTGCTGTAGTCGGGTTTTATACCCCGCTGTGTGTTATCTTCTGGCTTTTGGTTTAGAGTGCTTCCCTATTTATTATATCTGGGTGGCCTGATTCTGTGATTGCTCCATTAGGGGGTGCTCCCTTTGCTTTAGGGCTTGTTCCTGATTTTTTAGGGTTACATACATTGTAGTGGTTACACTTGGCCCTTTTCTGTGCATATGTGCCCATGAGCCAGATGGTGGGGTGTCCCGCTATACACAAGGGTGTGCAGGCTTATATTATATATTTGTATTTTACATTATATACGTGTATGTGGACCAAGTTTCCTATGTACTATTGTTTTTAAGTATGTTTTATGGTTTTTGAAGTTGCTGTTTGTTAATAAAATTCCTGTTGTTATATTTTGAATATTGTCATTTATTTGTTTTGTGGTGTGCATTCGTTTAAGTGGCTTCTTTTCTTTTTTGTGCAGATTTACGACATTGCCGCTTGTTTGCACCCTGTTTGGTGTTTTGCACCATTCAATATTGCTAGTGTGCTCTTTCTATTCTATTGTTCACATTATTATAAGTATGCGGCCCGTGTTTATATCATTCTTTGTAAACCAAAATAGGGAGTGCAACTGAGGTCAATTATGATGGAAAAATAAAAATTATTACCTCATCAACTATCACCCACTCCTGGTTTTGGATTACAAATTATGATATACATATCTACTGCCCATCTTTGGTCAACCTTTGTTTAGAGAGGAAAAAGACAGGAGACATGGTGAACACAAAAATTTTTATTAATTTATTAATTAATTAATTAATTTAAATAATAAATAATAATAATAATAAATAATAAATAATAATAATAAATAATAATAATAATAATAATAATAATAAATTTTATTAATTTATTAATTTATTAATTAATTAAATGTATAGCACTCATGCTCTATTCACATTGCTTAACAGCACAGATCCATTCAGTCCCAACATCCAACACAAGAGACGCTCTCACAAATCACTTAACCATCTGCTCACTCTTTCGATCCTCCTTCTCCTAGTCGCTGGAGACATATCTCCAAACCCCGGCCCCCCATGTTATAGCCAGTCAAACCTCCCAATTGCTACACCCAGAAACCCCTCTAACCTTATTAATATTCCCTGCATGCCTGCTGTCTCTTTCAATTGTGCCCTTTGGAATTCTCGCTCTGTGTGTAATAAACTCTCCTTCATTCATGACTTCTTCCTTTCTAATTCTCTTAATCTCCTGGCTCTTACTGAAACCTGGATCCAGCAGTCAGACACCACCGCTGCTGCTGCTCTTTCATATGGTGGACTACACTTTTCTCATACCCCAAGATCAGACAACAGAGCAGGTGGAGGCGTTGGTCTGCTCCTTTTACCCAAATGTACTTTCCAAGTTATCCCCCAAGTACCCTCACTTGTCTTCCCTTCCTTTGAGGTCCATGTGGTCAGACTCTACGTCCCCTTCTCCATGCGAGTGGCGGTGGTGTATCGTCCTCCCGGCCCCTCTCATCAGTTCCTGGATCACTTTGCCACCTGGCTTCCACACTTTCTCTCCTGTGACACCCCCACCCTTATCATGGGTGATTTCAACATCCCCATTGCCTCTCCCCTCTCCCCATCTGCTTCTCACCTTTTATCTCTATCCTCCTCTTTTGGCCTCTCGCAGCATACTAACTCTCCAACACATGAAGATGGAAACTCCCTTGACTTGGTCTTCTCCCGACTTTGCTCAGTGGATGACTTCACAAACTCCCCTCTCCCGCTCTCTGACCACAACCTTCTTTCATTCTCTATCAAGAACTGCCATCCCGCTCAGGTCACCCCCACTTTCCACACCTATAGAAACATACAGGCCATTAACACCCAGAAACTTATGATGAACTTGCAGTCCTCATTGGCCCCTATTTCCTCCATCTCATGTCCTGATTCTGCATTGAAGCATTACAATGAAACCCTGCAAAGTGCTCTGGATGAAGCTGCTCCTCCTATACATAAAACAACTCGGCACAGACGGCAACAACCGTGGCACACGCTGCAAACACGTTTCCTGCAGCGGTGCTCCAGGTGCGCAGAACGTCTGTGGAGAAAATCTAATCTACCCGAAGATTTCATCCATTATAAGTTCATGCTAAAGACATACAATTCTGCCCTTCACCTCTCCAAACAAACCTACTTCAACACCCTCATCACCTCCCTGTCCAATAACCCTAAACGTCTCTTTGACACGTTCCAGTCCCTACTCAACCCAAGAGAGCAGGCCCCAACCACGGATCTCCGTGCTGACGATCTGGCCAATTACTTCAAAGAAAAAATTGACCACATTCGACAGGAAATCATCTCCCAATCTCTTCATACCATGCACTGTCCTCCCTCCCCCACTGCATCTAGTTCACTCTCTGACTTTGAAGCAGTTACAGAAGAAGAAATAAGCAGACTCCTTGCATCTTCTCGCCCGACCACTTGCACCAGTGACCCCATTCCGTCACATCTCCTCCAGTCCCTTTCCCCGGCTATCACCTCTCACCTAACAAAAATATTCAACCTTTCCCTCACTTCCGGTATTTTTCCCTCCTCATTTAAGCATGCCATCATACATCCATTACTTAAAAAACCATCCCTCGATCAAAACTGTGCCGCTAATTATAGACCTATCTCTAATCTTCCCTTCATCTCTAAACTCCTCGAACGCCTGGTCCACTCCCGTCTTACCCGCTATCTCTCAGATAACTCTCTTCTCGACCCTCTTCAATCTGGCTTCCGCTCTTTACACTCTACTGAAACTGCCCTCATTAAAGTCTCTAATGACCTACTAACAGCTAAATCTAATGGTCACTACTCCATGCTAATTCTCTTGGATCTCTCTGCAGCATTCGACACTGTGGATCATCAGCTCCTCCTCACTATGCTCCGCTCCATCGGCCTCAAGGACACCGTTCTCTCCTGGTTCTCCTCCTATCTCTCTGACCGATCCTTCACTGTATGTTTTGCTGGTTCCTCCTCCTCTCACCTTCCCCTTACTGTTGGGGTTCCTCAAGGATCAGTCCTAGGCCCCCTACTCTTCTCGTTGTATACTGCCCCTATTGGACAAACAATCAGTAGATTTGGTTTCCAGTACCATCTCTATGCTGACGACACCCAATTATACACTTCTGCTCCCAATATCACACCGACCTTTTTAGAAAACACCAGTGATTGTCTTACCGCTGTCTCTAACATCATGTCCTCCCTCTATCTGAAACTAAACCTGTCAAAAACTGAACTCCTTGTGTTCTCTCCCTCTACTAACCTACCTTTGCCTGACATTGCCATCTCCGTGTGCGGTTCCACCATTACTCCAAAGCAACATGCCCGCTGCCTTGGGGTCATCCTTGATTCTGACCTTTCATTCACCCCCTACATCCGATCACTGGCTCGCTCTTCTTACCTGCATCTCAAAAACATTTCTAGAATTCGCCCTTTTCTTAATTTCGACTCTGCAAAAACTCTGACTGTTTCACTTATTCATTCTCGTCTGGACTATTGTAACTCTCTACTAATCGGTCTCCCTCTTGCAAAACTCTCCCCGCTCCAATCTGTCCTGAATGCTGCAGCCAGGATCATATTCCTCACCAACCGTTACACCGATGCCTCTACCCTGTGCCAGTCATTACACTGGCTACCCATCCACTCCAGAATCCAGTACAAAACTACTACCCTCATCCACAAAGCACTCCATGGCTCAGCACCACCCTACATCTCCTCCCTGGTATCAGTCTACCACCCTACCCGTGCCCTCCGCTCCGCTAATGACCTCAGGTTAGCATCCTCAATAATCAGAACCTCCCACTCCCGTCTCCAAGACTTTACACGTGCTGCGCCGATTCTTTGGAATGCACTACCTAGGTTAATACGATTAATCCCCAATCCCCACAGTTTTAAGCGTGCCCTAAAAACTCATTTGTTCAGACTGGCCTACCGCCTCAATGCATTAACCTAACGATCCCTGTGTGGCCTATTTATAATAAAAAAAAAAAAAAAAAAAGGTTCCTCGCATCATGTTCTCATACACTTTATGCAGTATTAGCCCTCTGTGTCTGTACTGCTACATACTTAGGCAGGTAACTGGTTCATGCAGCTTTACATGAACACCTGAGCCTTACACTATAGCTGGTCCGAATAACTAAAGCAATTGTTACCATCCACCTCTCGTGTCTCCCCTTTTCCCCATAGTTTGTAAGCTTGCGAGCAGGGCCCTCACTCCTCCTGGTATCTGTTTTGAACTGTATTTCTGTTATGCTGTAATGTCTATTGTCTGTACAAGTCCCCTCTATAATTTGTAAAGCGCTGCGGAATATGTTGGCGCTATATAAATAAAATTATTATTATTATTATAAAATTATTATTATTATTAATTAGAAAAATTTGTATCACTATTTAATAATTGGTAAACATTAACATACAACAGGACATTTAAACAACATTGTCCTGCCATGAAACCCATCCAATATCGGACACAAAATAGGCCGCAAATTGGTCCCGCATAAGACCAACGGCTGCAGTTGACCGCATCGGGTGATGCTGAAAATCTGGCAATGGGTGTGAAACTGGTTCATCAAGTTCAATGTGGGGTCGCTCCTTAGCCATTATATAATTGTGTAGAACCACACAGGCTTTGACCACCTCGTCCACTGTTTCCACTTTTAGATTGATGGCTGTTGCAAGAATGCGCCATTTAGCAACCAGAATGCCAAAGCTGCACTCTACGGTTCTTCTGGCCCTGGTCAGTCTGTAGTTGAATATTCTTTGAGTGTGGTCCAAGTCCCTACTAGAATAGGGCTTCAGGAGATTTTCACACATCTGGAAGGCCTCATCCCCAACCATAACAAATGGCAGCGGTGGGCCTTGAGTGTTGGGGAGAGGCTGTGGAGGGGGAAAATTAAAATTGTTGCCATATACCCGACGGCCCATATCCGAGCTCTTGAAGGTCTGTGAATCATTGCCACGGCCAAAAGCTCCAATGTCCACGGCGATGAAGCGACACTCCGCATCCGCTATTGCCATGAGCACTACCGAAAAATATTTTTTATAATTAAAAAACTCAGATCCGGTTCTGGCAGGTTTGACAATGCGGATGTGCTTCCCATCCACCGCCCCTAAACAGTTTGGAAAATCACACACATTCAAAAATGTTTTTGATATTTCCCGCCACATGTCCACGGTGGGTACGGGTATAAACTCCTCACGGAGTACATTCCATAACGCACGACAGGTGTCCACAACAATTCCGGAGAGGGTTGAAATTCCAAGGCGGTATTGGAAGTGCAGGGAAGATAAACTCTCTCCTGTGGCAAGAAATCTAGAAGAAAAAGAAACAAAAAAAAAATTTTAAATCGGCTCTTAATGGTGTGTTTGAAAAAAAAAAAAAAAGAAACCACATAGAAAACATGTCATAACAAAAAAATTGCACGGTCATCGGTTTAGTTTTGGAACGTACCGTAATGTCACTAACAGACGTTCCTCAGGTGGAATTGCTCTACGGAGCCGTGTGTCCTGTCGCCTTATGGATACTTCGACACGAGCCAGTAAATCCCGGAAAGAATCTTGAGACATTCTGGTATAATCCTGGAATTTCTCAGGGTTGGCATTCAGCTCCGCATAGAGCGTGTGATATGCTCCACGGGTTTCACGCACTTCAATGATGGGGTGCCTCCAAAACCGCCGACGCTGTCTCCTTCTCCATCTTTGGCGGTTTCGGTCTTGCTCCCAAGCAAAAACACAGGCAAGGAAAATTTTGAAGCTGAACTCCAGTTTGAAATAAAAGCTCTCCATTGAAAGATCCATCATGACACCGGAAACAGTAGCAAGCTGTGAACATTTCGGTACCCCTAGGGTCAATATATTGAGAGAAAATCACATACGCCCTCTCTATTCCCATTGGTTGTGTTACTGGTGACCTTTTTTTTTGTTTTGTTTTTTCTGAAAATTGCTAAAAAAAAATGCAAACAAAAACGCATGTAAACGCGTGTAAATGCAGCGTTTACACGCGTTTACATGCGTTTTTGTACCATGCGTTTTTTAAAAAATACGCATGCGTTCAAAAACGCAAGTGTGAAACCAGCCTAAGAAGTTTGAGGAACCTACATCAGTTTTTTTTCTATCTGAGGAAATGATGAAACTCTGTTCAAATGTGGATGAACCTCTGATGTAAAAAAACACTGCTGAAACTCAGTCCATTACACTGGTCAACACAAAAAAATCATCAGCAAAGGTAATATGTCTGTTTTATGAAGTTTAATGTATTGATTCCAAAAATATACTTAGTTTTGCTCTATCACATAAAGTTTCCGAGATAGAAGTATTTTTGTTATTAGGTTATTTCTGAATCTTCAATGTATGTGGTTTTTCCTCTGTTATTCCCATTTCTTTGCTTGTCTTGCTTAACTGTGAATGTTCTTAGAGGGACAACATCATTGACCCCTTAACCCCTGGAGCTTTTTTCGTTTTTTCATTTTTGTTTTTCGCTCCCCTTCTTTCCAGAGTCATAACTTTTTTATTTTTCTGTCAATATGGCCAAGTGAGGGCTTATTTTTTGCGGTACCATTGGTTTTACCATGTCGTGTAACAGAAAATGGGAAAAAAAAAGTGCGATGGAATTGCAAAAAAGTGCAATCCAACACTTGTTTGTAGTTTGACTTTTTTGCTTGGTTCACTAAATGCTAAAACTGACCTGTCATTATGATTCTCCAGGTCATTACAAGTTCAAAGACACCAAGCATGTCTAGGTTCTCACGCTAAAAAGGATTTAGTCAGAACTAGTAATTCCACTAATTACAAACGAGAGTGTGTGGATAAATGCATTAAAGGGACTCTGTCACCTGAATTTGGAGGGAACAATCTTCAGCTACAGGGGCGGGGTTTTCGGGTGTTTGATTCACCCTTTCCTTACCCGCCGGCTGGAAAATTCAGGTGACAGAGTCCCTTTAAAGGTACATTGAACCTTCCTTGTAGGGGTTTAATTGGTGATTTAGTTAAAGAATCACAATCTGGTTCAACCTGGTGCCGCGGCACAGGAACCACGCATACCCGTCCAGTGCTATACAGAGTCATAAGCACTGGCCATCTACTCTGTGGATAATGGGGCATCTCTATGCAGCATCTTAACGGTATGTGAGATGGATTATATATGAACCAGGCTCATTTAGTTGTTGCTCTAATGTTAAATGCATTTTCTCATTATACCAGTAAATACAATTATGTCTGCTAATATGGCCAGATAATTTGAAAGAAGCTTCATCACTCCACGTAATGTTACTTAAAATTACTAGATTTTCTTCAATTTCGTTAAGCATAATCTCACTAAATTGCAGCCGCTTGTCGGGATCATCCTCCTGAATTAGACGTGGACGATAAGCTTTCCACCCAAATATTTCAGGATTCGCATGATGGAAGCTCGTGAAATTCCCAATTCTAAAGAGACTCTTCTGGTGGACTTTTTTGGATTCTGAACAAATGTTTCAGCAACAAGCTGTTTACTATTTTCTGTACAGGCTGTTTTGGGTCGACCAGTTTTTGGAGCATTAAGGATTGAGCCAGTGACATCGAATTTGTGACGAATGCGGTAAATGGTTTGTCTCTTTGGGGCTTGAGTACCAAATGTTTTAGCATTTTGAGATTTCCAATACTCTTTTAAAATCTATTTCCTTTGATCTGTATTTAAATTATTTGTGATTAAACAGAAAACAGATTTGGGGGAAATTTATCTGTGAAAACTGGATTTGTGAAACTGACTCAGTTGCCCTTAGCAACCAATCAGATTCCACCTTTCATTTTCCAAAGAGTCTGCGAAGAATGAAAAGTGGAATCTGATTGGTTGCTAAGGGCAACTGAGTCAGTTTCACTTTACACCATGTTTGATAAATCTCCCCCTTCATAGCCCTATTACACATACTGTCCACCTACTTTTGGACCACCCTGCAGATAATAAGGATGGGGGTTCCAAATCTTGCACCGGGGCCCATCAGACTCTAGTTACGCCATTTGTAATCATGCTTTACAACACCGTCTCTACAACCCAGACCCAACTTGTAGGCCGAATGTAGTGTAGTTTTCAACAACTGCTAAACGAGAGTCGGAAGACCGAAGCAATGGAGAGGAAACCTGGGGAACACCTTGGAGTGTAACACAACGTCTCTACACCCCATACCCAATTTGTAGGCCTAATGCAGTGTAGTTTTCAACAACTACTAAACGAGAGTCGGAAGACCCAAGCAATGGAGAGGAAACCTGGGGAACACCTTGGAGTGGAACATACCGTCTCTACACCCCATACCCAATTTGTTGGCCTAATGCAGTGTAGTTTTCAACAACTACTAAACGAGAGTCGGAAAATCGAAGCAATGAAGAGGAAACCTGGGGAACACCTTGGAGTGTAACACACCATCTCTCTACACCCCATACCCAATTTGTAGGCCTAATGCAGTGTAGTTTTCAACAACTACTAAACGAGAGTCGGAAGACCCAAGCAATGGAGAGGAAACCTGGGGAACACCTTGGAGTGGAACACACCGTCTCTACACCCCATAGAGACCTCCTCAGGTGTAATAGTATGCCAATGTCAAACTCCCACCCTTTGATGTGGGCTCCAGAGCTGAGCCCACATGTTTTCCGGCACATGTCAGCTGTTTTGAACAGCTGACATGTGCCTCTAACAGCCACAAGTGGAATCTCACGAATCCCGCCCATCGGTGACCCCATCATGTGATCGCTAGTCACAGAAGGGTTGGCATGACAACCAGAGGTTTCCTGGTGGCCGGCACTTATAGCAAGTCAGCAATTCTGCTCACATACTCTATATTGATGATGTTTTTAAAATATAAATGTGTTTAGTTTTTCAAAGTAGCTGAAGTAAATTAATTCATATTATATGTTAAAATTTTAATACAATGTAACTTACAATATGTAGTTAATGTTAAATTTCTATATCCAGTGTAAATTTTGTAAGGTACTGGTATCCTGCCTTTTAGTTCCACACATTACTTGTCTTGTATATGATTTTTCGTAAGAATTAAAACATTGGTAATAATTGATATTTTTGTCTGTTTTCAGCTTCCTGTCAACTGGAATATCATATGCTGGCCTACATCTGGAATTTTTAATTGGGAGGTCAACTATCTCCACCATACGTGTGTGGAAATTTGGTCCAGACTACATGAACTGGTCATGCCTGTGCCCAAGATGGAAGATTGGAGGAAGATTGTGTGTGGCTTTCAGGAGCATTGTGATTTCCCAAATTGTATTGGAGCCCTTGATGGGAAACACATCCGTGTGCGTAAGCCGTCGAACTCAGGGTCCCAATTCTACAATTATAAACAGTATTTTTCTGTAGAGCTGTTAGCTGTAGTTGACAGTCACTACAGGTTTATAATTGTAGATATTGGGGCCTATGGGAGAACTGGAGACTCTAGAGTCTTCAATTCTTCCATTATGGGTGGCAGCTGTGCCATAACCAATTGGACCTACCACCACCACGTCAACTTCCTGGCTCCAATGTAGAAGCTGTGCCGTATGTCCTTGTGGCAGATGAGGCCTTCCAGTTGACAAGGCATGTCAAGAGGCCATATCCCCGTCGAAACCTGGACTTCCAGCGACAAATATCTAACTTGAGGTTATCAGGCGCATGGCAACTGGTGGAGTGCCCCTTTGGCATTCTTTGTGCCAAATTCAGTTAAGTGAAGCAAACGTCAATGAAGTTATAAAAGCTTGTGTAGTATTAAATAACTTCACCAGACTACATGAGTGCTCCTCAGCTGATAGTGCTGAAGGTGTGTTGCCCAATGTGGGTAGGCCTACACCACATGTCATCCTTCAGCGTCATCCACTTTCTGGACTCAAAGTTCGAGATATTTTCACAAATTATTTTCTTTCACCTCAGGGTGCTACTCCCTGGCAAGATAATACTGTGTATATGTTGTAATTTGAAAATTTATATATATAGGGAAGGAGAGTGATGGGGTGCTATGCCAGATGGCCTGGCCTCCACAGTCACCAGACTTGAACCCAATCGAGATGGTTTGGGGTGAGCTGGACCGCAGAGTGAAGGCAAAAGGGCCAACAAGTGCTAAGCATCTCTGGGTAGGCTTGAGCGACCTTGACCTTTTTAGAGTCGAGCCGTGTTTCGCGAAACCCGACTATCTCAAAAGTCGAGTCGAGTGGAATCGGCCGATTATCGCGAAAAGTCGGGGATCGACCGAAACACGAAACCCAATGCAAGTCAATGGGGGGAGCATAGTCGGCAGTGAGTGGAGGCCAGGAAAACACCTACACTGCCCATTTTAATGGCAAAAACATCCATTCTTGTTACAGAAGCTTGTCAATCGTAATTTAGCTTATAATAATTGGAAGGCATTTGAAATTGGGGGTCATTTGGCTAAAGTTGTGGGGGGTAGGGCTGGTTCAAGTAATTAGTGTGCCCAGTAAATCTGGACCACGTCACGGCAGTGGAGCAGGGAGAGGTAAGTATTTCAACTTTGCAAGTGCTGTGATCCTGAGCAAGCAGGGGGGGCCCACTCGTTGGCATGGGCACTGGCACAGGGCCCCTCAAAGTACAGCGGTGTGTTTGCACGGCGGGGGCGCCTCCCACCGGCAGCAACACTTTTGCGTACTATGAGGGGCCCTGTGCCAGTGACGTCGATAGCAACGAGTATTCCTCCCCCCACCTGATGAAGGAACCTGCACTTTCATCTGCACCTTCCTCTTTGTCCCCGTGTAAGGTGGTATGGTATGCGGGAAGGGGGACCTGACTTTCAGCAGGGTCACAATCTTGCAGTGTAGCATGCACGGGGAATGTTGCATTATGGGTCAATGTACCAGCAAACTCATCTATCACTGGCTGGGCAATGGGCAGGATGAGGGGGAAACAGATATGGGCCCAAAGAATAAAGTGGGCTAAATGCAGTTCAAAATTGGTAACAGGACTAACCAGGGGGCATTGTTTTGTTCAGTGGAGGACAACTGGAATGAGAGGCAGACACAGAGAGTAGGCCCAAATCAGTAAGTATTCTAAATGCAGTTCAAAATTGGCAACAGTAGTAACCGGTGGCACAGCTTTGTTCACTGGAGGAGAACAGCAAGGAGCGGCAGACACAGATATAAGGCCCCAACCCAACTAGTAGGCCTAATGCAGTGTTGTTTTCAACAACGACTAAACGAGAGCCAGAAGATTGAAGCAATGGAGAGGAAACCTGGGGAACACCTTGGAGTGGAAGACACCGTCTCTACACCCCAGACCCAACTTGTAGGCCGAATGCAGTGTTGTTTTCAACAACTACTAAACAAGAGCTTTAAGATTGAAGCAATGGAGAGGAAACCTGGAGAACACCTTGGAGCGGAAGACACCGTCTCTACAACCCAGACCCAACTTGTAGGCCGAATGCAGTGTAGTTTTCAACAACTACTAAACGAGAGTCGGAAGATCGAAGCAATGAAGAGGAAACCTGGGGAACACCTTGGAGTGTAACACACCGTCTCTCTACACCCCATACCCAATTTGTAGGCCTAATGCAGTGTAGTTTTCAACAACTACTAAACGAGAGTTGGAAGACCGAAGCAATGTAGAGGAAACCTGGGGAACACCTTGGAGTGTAACACACCGTCTCTACACCCCATACCCAATTTGTAGGCCTAATGCAGTGTAGTTTTCAACAACTAATAAACGAGAGTCGGAAGACCGAAGCAATGTAGAGGAAACCTGGGGAACACCTTGGAGTGGAACACACTGTCTCTACACCCCATACCCAATTTGTAGGCCTAATGCAGTGTAGTTTCCAACAACTACTAAACGAGAGTCGGAAGACCGAAGCAATGTAGAGGAAACCTGAGGAACACCTTGGAGTGGAACACACCGTCTCTACACCCCATACCCAATTTGTAGGCCTAATGCAGTGTAGTTTTCAACAACTACTAAACGAGAGTCGGAAGACTGAAGCAATGGAGAGGAAACCTGGGGAACACCTTGGAGTGGAGCACACCGTCTCTACACCCCATACCCAATTTGTAGGCCTGATGCAGTGTAGTTTTCAACAACTACTAAACGAGAGTCAGAAGACCCAAGCAATGGAGAGGAAACCTGGGGCACACCTTGGAGCGGCAGACACCGTTAGTAGGCCCTACCAAAGTAGTAGCCCCAATGCAGTTTTCAAATTCCTAGAGGCTGAAAACAAGACTATTGACGCTCTGCTTTTTTCAATGGAGGACAGCTGTATTGAGTGGCGCAGACAGACACAGGTAGTAGGCCTTAAACCAAAAATGTGGCTCACTGCAGTTTAAAAAAGGTTACAGGGGTACACAGACAGCATTGCTCTGGTCAGTGGAGGACAATTTCAATAGTGGACCGCAGACAGACTTTGTACGCCTACTATTAAAAAAAGGATGCTCTATGCAATTAAAAATAGGTTCCAGGGGTCCACGGGCAGCAGTAGTGTGGTCAGTGGAGGAGTATTGGAAGGAGGGACCGCAGACAGGCG
The DNA here is from genome assembly GCF_032444005.1 of Ranitomeya imitator. NCBI lineage: Eukaryota > Metazoa > Chordata > Amphibia > Anura > Dendrobatidae > Ranitomeya > Ranitomeya imitator. The sequence continues at coordinate 1,098,528,033 of NC_091282.1, read as the reverse complement.
TAGTAGGCCTAACATAACAAAATTAGGCTGTAGGCACTTTAAAATTGGTTCCAGGGGCACACGGGCAGCAGTGGTGTGGTCAGCGGAGGACAATTTGAATTAGGGACTGCAGACAGACTTTGTAGGCTGTCCCCTGTGGACCATGCATCCAACACATTAACCCAGTGCGCCGTAATGGACACGTAACTTTTTGTGGACATGCCTACTGGTCCATGCGTCTCTTGTCAGGTGCACCTTTCTACTGTTTGATTGCCTGAGTGCTATGACAATGCAGACTTTTTCATGCCGCTGGAGGGCTGGGATGGCTTTTCTCGCAAAAGAAATGTCGACTGGGTAGCTTGAACCGTGGTACAGCGTAGTTCATCTGGGCTTTCTAAATATAAAACAAATAAAAAAAGGAGGCTCCATGCACTTTCAGCTGGGTTCCAGGGGTACACGGCCAGCATTGGTCTAGTCAGTGGAGAACTATTGGAAGGAGGGACCGCAGACAGGCTTCGAAGGCCTAACATAATAAAATTGGGCTGTAGGCACTTTATAATTGGTTCCAGGGGTACACGGGCAGCAGTAGACAGGTCAGTGGAGACCTAGTGGAAGGAGGGACCGCAGACAGGCTTCGAAGGCCTAACATAATAAATTAGGGCTGTAGGCACTTTAACATTGGTTCCAGGGGTACACGGGCAGCAGTAGACAGGTCAGTGGAGGCCTAATGGAAGGAGGGACCGCAGACAGGCTTCGAAGGCCTAACATAATAAAATTGGGCTGTAGGCACTTTAAAATTGGTTCCAGGGGAACACGGGCAGCAGTAGACAGGTCAGTGGAGGACTAGTGGAAGGAGGGACCGCAGACAGGCTTCGAAGGCCTAACATAATAAATTAGGGCTGTAGGCACTTTAACATTGGTTCCAGGGGTACACAGGCAGCAGTAGACAGGTCAGTGGAGGCCTAGTGGAAGGAGGGACCGCAGACAGGCTTCGAAGGCCTAACATAATAAATTAGGGCTGTAGGCACTTTAACATTGGTTCCAGGGGTACACGGGCAGCAGTAGACAGGTCAGTGGAGGCCTAGTGGAAGGAGGGACCGCAGACAGGCTTCGAAGGCCTAACATAATAAATTAGGGCTGTAGGTACTTTAACATTGGTTCCAGGTGTACACGGGCAGCAGTAGACAGGTCAGTGGAGGCCTAGTGGAAGAAGGGACCGCAGACAGGCTTCGAAGGCCTAACATAATAAATTAGGGCTGTAGGCACTTTAACATTGGTTCCAGGGGTACACGGGCAGCAGTAGACAGGTCAGTGGAGGCCTAGTGGAAGGAGGGACCGCAGACAGGCTTCGAAGGCCTAACATAATAAATTAGGGCTGTAGGCACTTTAACATTGGTTCCAGGGGTACACGGGCAGCAGTAGACAGGTCAGTGGAGGCCTAGTGGAAGGAGGGACCACAGACAGGCTTCGAAGGCCTAACATAATAAATTAGGGCTGTAGGCACTTTAACATTGGTTCCAGGGGTACACGGGCAGCAGTAGACAGGTCTGTGGAGGCCTAGTGGAAGGAGGGACCGCAGACAGGCTTCGAAGGCCTAACATAATAAATTAGGGCTGTAGGCACTTTAAAATTGGTTGCAGGGGAACACGGGCAGCAGTAGACAGGTCAGTGGAGGCCTAGTGGAAGGAGGGACCGCAGACAGGCTTCGAAGGCCTAACATAATAAATTACGGCTGTAGGCACTTTAACATTGGTTCCAGGGGTACACAGGCAGCAGTAGGCAGGTCAGTGGAGGCCTAGTGGAAGGAGGGACCGCAGACAGGCTTCGAAGGCCTAACATAATAAATTAGGGCTGTAGGCACTTTAACATTGGTTCCAGGGGTACACGGGCAGCAGTAGACAGGTCAGTGGAGGCCTAGTGGAAGGAGAGACCGCAGACAGGCTTCGAAGGCCTAACATAATAAATTAGGGCTGTAGGCACTTTAACATTGGTTCCAGGGGTACACGAGCAGCAGTAGACAGGTCAGTGGAGGCCTAGTGGAAGGAGGGACCGCAGACAGGCTTCAAAGGCCTAATATAATAAATTAGGGCTGTAGGCACTTTAACATTGGTTCCAGGGGTACACGGGCAGCAGTAGACAGGTCAGTGGAGGCCTAGTGGAAGGAGGGACCGCAGACAGGCTTCGAAGGCCTAACATAATAAATTACGGCTGTAGGCACTTTAACATTGGTTCCAGGGGAACACGGGCAGCAGTAGACAGGTCAGTGGAGGCCTAGTGGAAGGAGGGACCGCAGACAGGCTTCGAAGGCCTAACATAATAAATTAGGGCTGTAGGCACTTTACCATTGGTTTCCGGGGTTACACGGGCAGCAGTAGACAGGTCAGTGGAGGCCTAGTGGAAGGAGGGACCGCAGACAGGCTTCGAAGGCCTAACATAATAAATTAGGGCTGTAGGCACTTTAACATTGGTTCCAGGGGTACACGGGCAGCAGTAGACAGGTCAGTGGAGGCCTAGTGGAAGGAGGGACCGCAGACAGGCTTCGAAGGCCTAACATAATAAATTAGGGCTGTAGGCACTTTAACATTGGTTCCAGGGGTACACGGGCAGCAGTAGACAGGTCAGTGGAGGCCTAGTGGAAGGAGGGACCGCAGACAGGCTTCGAAGGCCTAACATAATAAAATTGGGCTGTAGGCACTTTGAATTCTCTTGCAGGGGTACACAGGCAGTGGGCACCATTGGTGTTGTCACCGGCGGCCGATTGTAATGAGTGTCTGCCAGTTAGTAGTCCCAAAAAATAAATACATGTTAATGTCTCGCATTACAACAAAAAGAAAAACCAAAAGGGTGCAATCATTAGGTACAGTGGTGGGCTCCTCTGCGTAGTTTCAGACCTAGTAAATTGGCACAAAGTATTTACTTGGGTAAATATAGGACACTGCCCCTGACTATGTTAAGTACCATCATACATGTCAACACAATGGTATTGTCAGTGGCAGGAATTTATGGATGTCAGCGCATAGACTAAACATAGGTGGAACTGTGAGAGATAATTGTACAAGTGGTAGAGCAATGTTTGAGCTGGGGGTGGGGGAACTCTCTTGTAGCCGGCGGTACATGCCCAGGGCCCCTCATGTTACAACAGAGTGTCTGACATTGGGTGCGCACCACCACCGCCAGAGACACTTTATTGTACTATGATGGACCCAGTGGCAGTGCCGTAGACCAAAAGCGGGCACACACACCTCTTCAGACAAACAGCACTCTCACGGGTGCTTGCGCCAAGTGGCGATACCACGGCCCCGTGTGGGGAGTTTGGCCATTTAGGGAGATGTAAATATGTCGTATGCTGGACAATCAGCTGCTGCAAATTACGAGATTGGTAAAGTCATTCAGAGTAGTCCACAGGCAATACCTTTTCATAGGAAAGCTAGGTGTCGGCCGGGCAAGGTGGGGCAAAAGAATTCGAAATCCAGCTGTGGTTCATTTTAATGAAGGTTAGATCATCAATATTTTGGGTGGCCAGACGAGTCCTTTTTTCAGTTAATATTGAACCTGCAGCACTGAATACTCTTTCTGATAGGACACTAGCTGCCGGGCAAGCAAGCTCCTGCAATGCATATTCTGCCAATTCTGGCCAGGTGTCTAATTTGGATGCCCAGTAATCAAATGAGAATGACGGTTGAGGTAGAACATCGATAAGGGATGAAAAATAGTTAGTAACCATACTGGACAAATGTTGTCTCCTGTCACTTTGAATTGATGCAGCAGTACCTGTCCTGTCTGCGGTCATAGCAAAATCACTCCACAACCTGGTCAGAAAACCCCTCTGTCCAATGCCACTTCGGATTTCTGCACCTCTAACACTTCTGGTCTGCTGCCCCCTGTTGCTCATGTGAGAACGATCACGGGCGCTGTGTGCTGGGAATGCCTGAAGCAAACGGTCAACAAGAGTTGATTGTTTGGTTGCTAATATTAGTTCCAAGTTGTCATATGGCATAATATTTTACAATTTGCCTTTATAGCAAGGATCAAGGAGGCAGGCCAACCAGTAATCGTCATCGTTCATCATTTTAGTAATGCGTGTGTCCCTTTTGAGGATAAGTAAGGCATAATCCGCCATGTGTGCCAAAGTTCCAGTTGTCAAATCTGCGGTTGTGCTTGGTTGAGGGGCAGTTTCAGGCAAATTTACATCACTTGTGTCCCTCAGAAACCCAGAACCCGGCCTTGCCACGCCACCAATTTCCAGTGGCCCCGGAGAAGCGTCCTCATTAAAAAAATACTCAACCCCATCATCCTCCTCGTCCTCCTCCTCCTGTTCGCCCGCTACCTCGTCCTGTACACTGCCCTGACCAGACAATGGCTGACTGTCGTCAAGGCTTTCCTCTTCCTCGGCTGCAGATGCCTGCTCCTTTATGTGCGTCAAACTTTGCATCAGCAGACGCATTTAGGGGGATGCTTATGCTTATTATGGCGTTGTCTGCACTAACCAGCCGTGTGCATTCCTCAAAACACTGAAGGACTTGACACATGTCTTGTATCTTCGACCACTGCACACCTGACAACTCCATGTCTGCCATCCTACTGCCTGCCCGTGTATGTGTATCCTCCCACAAAAACATAACAGCCCACCTCTGTTCGCACAGTCTCTGAAGCATGTGCAGTGTTGAGTTCCACCTTGTTGCAACGTCTATGATTAGGCGATGCTGGGGAAAGTTCAAAGACCGCTGATAGGTCTGCATACGGCTGGAGTGTACGGGCGAACGGCGGATATGTGAGCAAAGTCCGCGCACTTTGAGGAACAGGCCGGATAACCCCGGATAACTTTTCAGGAAGCACTGCACCACCAGGTTTAAGGTGTGAGCCAGGCAAGGAATGTGTTTCAGTTGGGAAAGGAAGATGGCAGCCATGAAATTCCTTCCGTTATCACTCACTACCTTGCCTGCCTCAAGATCTACTGTGCCCAGCCACGACTGCGTTTCTGTCTGCAAGAACTCAGACAGAACTTCTGTCTGTTGTCGCCAAAACACTTCATAGCCAATACAGCCTGCTGACGCTTGCCAGTAGCTGCCCCATAATGGCACACCCATAACTGGTGTGCAACAGTGCCAGCTGCGGATGGAGTGATTTGGCAACTGCGGTCTGTGGACGAGCTCTCGCTTCTGCAGAAGGATGAAGAGGAGGAGGAGGAGGGGGTGCGAACACCTACAGCCAACTGTTTCCTAGACCGTGGGCTAGGCAGAACTGTCCTGAAATTGCTGTCCCCTGTGGACCCTGCATCCACCACATTCACCCAGTGTGCCGTGATGGACACGTAACGTCCCTGGCCATGCCTACTGGTCCATGCATCTGTTGTCAGGTGCACCTTTGTACTCACAGATTGCCTGAGTGCATGGACGATGCGCTCTTTAACATGCTGGTGGAGGGCTGGGATGGCTTTTCTAGAAAAGAAGTGTCGACTGGGTAGCTCGTAGCGTGGTACAGCGTAGTCCATCAGGGCTGTGAAAGCTTCACTTTCAACTAACCGGTAGGGCATCATCTCTAACGAGATTAGTCTAGCTATGTGGGCGTTCAAACCCTGTGTACGCGGATTCGAGGATAAGTACTTCCTTTTTGTAACCAGAGTCTCATGTAGGATGAGCTGGACTGGAGAGCTGGAGATCGTGGAACTAGCGGGTGTGCCGGTGGACATGGCAGACTGAGAGACGGTTGGAGACGGTATTGTTTCCGCCTGTGCCCTAGATGCATTGTTTCCTACTACAAAACTGGTGATTCCCTGACCCTGACTGCTTTGGCCTGGCAAAGAAACCTGCACAGATACTGCAGGTGGTGCGGAAAATGGTGGCCTTACAGTGACGGCAGGGATGTAGCGTTGGTGACTAGCTTCATTGGCCGAGGGTGCTACAACCTTAAGGGACGTTTGGTAGTTAGTCCAGGCTTGCAAATGCATGGTGGTTAAATGTCTATGCATGCAACTTGTATTGAGACTTTTCAGATTCTGACCTCTGCTTAAGGTAGTTGAACATTTTTGACAGATGAATTTGTGCGGATCAATTGGATATTGTTTAAAAAAATGCCAGACTGCACTCTTTCGAGCCTCGCATCCCTTTTCAGGCATTGCAGACTGAGCTTTAACCGGATGGCCACGCTGTCCTCCAACAGTTTTTGGCTTTGCCACGCATTTTGTCCCATCTACGGGCCCGGCAGATGGAACCTGTTGCGATGTTGATGCCTGCTGCGGCCCCTCCTCCTCTGCTTCAGAACTACTGCCGCCTGCACCCTGTTCCCCCAATGGCTGCCAATCGGGGTCAACAACTGGGTCATCTATAATCTCCTCTTCTAGCTCGTGCGCAACTTCGTCTGTGTCACCATGTAAGTCGGTGGTAGAGCATTCGTGACGGGGCAACATAGTCTCATCAGGGTCTGATTCTGGATCAGTACCCTGCGAGGGCAATGTTGTGGTCTGAGTCAAAGGACCAGCATAGTAGTCTGGCTGTGGCTGTGCATCAGTGCACTCCATGTCAGATTCAACTTGTAATGGGCATGGCCTGTTAACTGCTTCACTTTCTAAGCCAGGGAAGGTATGTGTAAAGAGCTCCATGGAGTAACCCGTTGTGTCGCCTGCTGCATCCTTCTCTGTTGTTGTTTTTGCTGAAGAGGACAAGGAAGCGACTTGTCCCTGACCGTGAACATCCACTAACGACGCGCTGCTTTTACATTTACCAGTTTCAAAAGAGGAGGCAAAAGAGCTAGAGGCTGAGTCTGCAAGGTAAGCCAAAACTTGCTCTTGCTGCTCCGGCTTTAAAAGCGGTTTTCCTACTCCCAGAAAAGGGAGCGTTCGAGGCCTTCTGTAGCCAGACGACGAACCTGGCTCCACAGCTCCAGACTTAGGTGCAATATTTTTTTTCCCACGACCACCTGATGCTCCACTACCACTACCATTATTACCAGCTGACAATGAACACCCACTGCCACGACCTCTTCCACCAGACTTCCTCATTGTTTTAAAAACGTAACCAAAGTAACGGTATTTGTTGCTGTCAAACAACTTACACGGTGAGCTATAACTTCAGTATGATTTAGATATCCCTTTACAGGTGGGTGAGACCGCAAGGAAAATCAGGCACAATGTTACACACTCTGTTTTTGGTGGCACCAAATGAGAGAGATGCCACACACGCAGGACTGTCACTCAAGCAGAAATGTCAATATTGATCTCCCACTTTTTTTTTTTTTTTTTCAGGGAGAATTTAGAAACCAAATAAAAAAAAATGATTTTTTCAGGGAGAATTTAGAAACCAAATAAAAAAAAATAGGCTTTCTATGGCCCACTATTTGAGAGAGAGAGATGGCACACCCAGGAGTCAAGACTGGCACACAAGCAGAAAGGGCAATATTAATCTCCCACTGATTTTTTTTTATTTTTTCAGGGAGACTTTAGAAACAAAATTAAAAAAAATGATTTTTTTTCAGGAAGAATTTAGAAACCAAATAAAAAAAATGATTTTTTTCAGGGAGAATTTAGAAACCAAATAAAAAAAAAATAGGCTTTCTATGGCCCACTATTTGAGAGAGAGAGATGGCACACTCAGGGGTCAGGAGTGGCACACAAGCAGAAAGGGCAATATTAATCTCCCACTGATTTTTTTTTATTTTTCCAGGGAGAATTTAGGAACCAAAAAAAAAAAATTAATAGGCTTTCTATGGCCCACTATTTGAGAGAGAGAGATGGCACACCCAGGAGTCAAGACTGGCACACAAGCAGAAAGGGCGATATTAATCTCCCACTGATTTTTTTTTATTTTTTCAGGGAGACTTTAGAAACAAAATAAAAAAAATGATTTTTTCAGGAAGAATTTAGAAACCAAATAAAAAAAATGATTTTTTTCAGGGAGAATTTAGAAACCAAATAAAAAAAAAAATAGGCTTTCTATGGCCCACTATTTGAGAGAGAGAGATGGCACACCCAGGAGTCAGGAGTGGCACACAAGCAGAAAGGGCAATATTAATCTCCCACTGATTTTTTTTTTATTTTTTCAGGGAGAATTTAGGAACCAAAAAAAAAAAAAATTAATAGGCTTTCTATGGCCCACTATTTGAGAGAGAGAGATGGCACACCCAGGAGTCAGGAGTGGCACACAAGCAGAAAGGGCAATATTAATCTCCCACTGATTTTTTTTATTTTTTTCAGGGAGAATTTAGAAACCCAATAAAAGAAAAATAGGCTTTCTATGGCCCACTATTTGAGAGAGAGAGATGGCACACCCAGGAGTCAGGAGTGGCACACAAGCAGAAAGGGCAATATTAATCTCCCACTGATTTTTTTTAATTTTTTCAGGGAGAATTTAGAAACCAAAAAAAAAATAAAAAAATTAATAGGCTTTCTATGGCCCACTATTTGAGAGAGAGATGGCACACTCAGGACTGGCACACAAGCCCAAAGGCTTAATATTAATTAGATTAATATTAATCTCCCACTGTTTTTTTTTTCAGGGAGAATTTATAAACCCCACAAAAAAAAAACAGAAAAATAAAAAGGCTTTCTATGGCCCACTATGTGAGAGAGATGACACACACAGGGATGGCACTCTAGCAGAAATGCCAATCTTAATCTCCCACAACTTATTTTTTTAGGGAGAAAAAAAAAATAAAAAAAAATAAACAGGGACTGTCCTACAATTACTATCTCCCTGCAGTAATCTCAGCCAGGTATGGCAGGCAGCAATAAGGAGTGGACTGATGCACAAATTAAATAAAAAGTGTGGACAAACAAACAAGATAGCTGTGCAGAAAGGAAGGAACAAGAGGATTTGTGCTTTGAAAAAAGCAGTTGGTTTGCACAGCGGCGTACACACAGCAATGCAGCTATCAGGGAGCCTTCTAGGGCAGCCCAATGAGCTACAGCGCTGAGGGAAAAAAAAATGTAGCTTCCACTGTCCCTGCAAACAAAAGGTGGTGTTGGACAGTGGAAATCGCTACAGCACAAGCGGTTTGGTGGTTAATGGACCCTGCCTAGCGCTATCCCTGCTTCTGACGAAGCGGCAGCAACCTCTCCCTAGGCTCAGATCAGCAGCAGTAAGATGGCGGTCGGCGGGAACGCCTCTTTATAGCCCCTGTGACGCCGCAGACAGCAAGCCAATCACTGTAATGCCCTTCTCTAAGATGGTGGGGACCAGGACCTATGTCATCACGCTGCCCACACTCTGCGTCCACCTTCACTGGCTGAGAAATGGCGCTTTTCGCGTCATTGAAACGCGACTTTGGCGCGAAAGTCGCGTACCGCATGGCCGACCCCACACAGGGGTCGGGTTTCATGAAACCCGACTTTGCCAAAAGTCGGCGACTTTTAAAAATGAACGATCCGTTTCGCTCAACCCTATCTCTGGGAACTCCTTCAAGATTGTTGGAAGACCATTCCCAGTGACTACCTCTAGAAGCTCAAGAGAATGCCAAGAGTGTGCAAAGCAGTCATCAAAGCAAAAGGTGGCTACTTTGAAAAATCTAGAATATAAGACATATTTTCAGTTGTTTCACACTTTTTTGTTAAGTATATAATTCCACATGTGTTAATTCATAGTTTTGATGCCTTCAGTGTGAATTTACAATTTCCATAGTAATGAAAATACAGAAAAATCTTTAAATGAGAAGGTATGTCCAAACTTTTGGTCTGTATTGTATATCTAGATGCAGTTTTCTGTGGCTTTTTTTTCTTCACCTGATACTTGCTCCTTTTATTCTAAAGCAATCTATAGCCCCTTTATTTTAACATTTATGTGCTTGTTCACGCTGCCTAGTACAGCCAGGTTATTGAAATCTAAGAATGTGCAAATCTATCTTTTTTTTGTCTCAGACACCAGATGTGAGTGCGCCAAAAAATCTTTTTCTTTTTTTGTGTGTGTCATAGCCAACTTGTTGACACAATTTAGTTGGGCCCACAAAAATCAAGGCCACATGTTATCTGTGGCTGACAGCTGGTGTATCGGTGGTGGAAAAATCGTAGTTTCGCAGGCATACGTATCATAGTTCTGTATGCTAGCCTTGTTCTCCTTTTTTTTTTTTTTCAAAAATTCACCCCCCAAAAATATATATTTTATACAGTCTGTTATGTCAGGCTGAGGCCTGGAGTATCTGTGTTTGAAAACTCATAGCTTCTCAGGCATGAGTTGCACAGTTCTGTCTGCTAGCCTTGTTCCACTTTAAAAAAAAAAAAAATCTCCAAAAACCCCAAAAAATGTATATAGTCTGTTATGTCAGGCCGAGGCCTGTTGTATCTGTGGAGGAAAAATCATAGCTTCGCAGGCATAAGTTGCATGGTTCTGTTTGTTAGCCTTGTTCCACTTTTTTTTTTTTTTCTTTCAAATCTCCATAAGCCCCCCCAAAAATTTGAACAGTCTGTTATGTCAGGCTGAGGCCTGTTGTATCTGTGTTGGAAAAATCTTAGCTTCGCAGGCATAAGTTTTATAGTTCTGTCTGCTAGCCTTGTTCCATTCTTTAAAAAAAAAAAAATTCTCTAAAAAATAAAAAAAATTGTACAGTCTGTTATGTTAGGCTAAGGCCTGTTGTATCTGTGGTGGAAAAAATCATTGCTTTGAAGGCATACTGATCAGACATAATTTTGCCCCAAATAAATACATTTGTGTTGAGCTTTTGAAATAGTTCAGTAGTCCATTTAAAATGAGCAAGGGAAGGGACGGGGAAGTGGACGTGATGCTGATGGTGCATGCAGAGGACGAGGCTGTGGCCAAGCTGAAAGTGGACCACAACAAAAACCCACATCTTCTCGCTCGACCTTCCTGTCCCTTTTTCTAGGGGATCGCAGCACACCACTATTGAAGCCAGAGCAGTGTGAAACAGTTGTTGGTTGGATAGCGGATAATGTTTCCAGTCACTTAGTCACCACCACCACCACCATGTCTTCCACACGGCCAAGTCTGAGTAGTCGTGAGCGTGGTCCAGATATTCCTCACCCTGATCCTTCTTCCTCCCACCATGCTGAGTGCACTGAGACAAATGATCCCACACTTAGACACTCCGAAGAGCTGTTCACCTTTCCCTTTAAAGATTCCGTACTCTCGGCCATTCAACTTGAAGTGGGGCCAGATGAGATTACATGTAGCGATGCCCAAAGCTTAGACCAGCCACGGCCACACGATGGCGATGTGGGAAAGTGTCAGAAGAGGTGGACGATGAGACACAATTGCCAGAAAGTCAGGAGGAGGAGCAAGGTGAGGATGTGGAAAATGAGGTGGTGGATGTCATAGTGACTGACCCCACCTGGTAGGAGGACATGCAGAGCGAGGACAGCAGCACATATGGGGAAGGAGGCATATCACCCCAACAGGCAGGAAAAAGCAGTGTAGTGGCCACAGACAGAAGGCGTGCATCCGTTCCCCGTAACACCAACATGAGGGAAGATGCCATTCCAACTGTTAGATCTTCCCGAGTCTGGATATTTTTTAAAGACTCTGCTGATAACCCCGAACAGGCCATTTGCAGCACCTGCCATGCCTGCATCAGCAGGGGTAGCAAAACAACCCACCTGACCACCACCAGCATGATCAGGCACATGGCAGCAAAGCACCCAACTTTGTGGTTCAAACCCCAGGCTCGAGGAACACTGTCTGCAGGTGACATCACTGCTTCTTCCACTGTTACACATAGAAGCCAATCCCCTGTCCACTGTGCATGTGAAGATGCCTCTAGTAGGGTTGAGCGACCTTGACCTTTTTAGAGTCGAGTCGTGTTTCGCGAAACCCGACTATCTTAGAAGTCGAGTCGAGTGGAATAGGCCGATTATGGCGAAAAGTCGGGTATCGCCCGAAACACGAAACCCAATGCAAGTCAATGGGGGAGCATAGTCGGCAGTGAGTGGAGGCCAGGAAAACACCTACACTGCCCATTTTAATGGCAAAAACATCCATTCTTGTTACAGAAGCTTGTCAATCATAATTTAGCTTATAATAATTGGAAGGCAATTGAAATTGGGGGTCATTTGGCTAAAGTTGTGGGGGGTAGGGCTGGTTCAAGTAATTAGTGGGCCCAGTAAATCTGGACCACGTCACGGCAGTGGAGCAGGGAGAGGTAAGTATTTCAACTTTGCAAGTGCTGTGATCCTGAGCAAGCAGGGGGGGCCCACTCATTGGCATTGGCACTGGCACAGGGCCCCTCAAAGTACTTCGGTGTGTTTGCACGGCGGGGGCGCCTCCCACCGGCAGCAACACTTTTGCGTACTATGAGAGGCCCTGTGCCAGTGACGTCGCCAACTAGTATTCCTCCCCCCACCTGATGAAGGAACCTGCACTTTCATCTGCACCTTCCTCTTTGTCCCCGTGTAAGGTGGTATGGTATGCGGGAAGAGGAACCTGACTTTCAGCAGGGTCACAATCTTGCTGTGTAGCGTGCACGGGGAATTTTGCGTTATGGGTCAATGTACCAGCAGACTCATCTATCACTGGCTGGGCAATGGGCAGGATGAGGAGGAAACACAGATATAGGCCCAAAGAATAAAGTTGGCTAAATGCAGTTCAAAATTGGTAACACAGGACTAACCAGGGGGCATTGCAGTGGAGGACAACTGGAATGAGAGGCTGACACAGAGAGTAGGCCCAAATCAGTAAGTAGTCGAAATGCAGTTCAAAATTGGCAACCGTAGTAAACAGGCGGCACAGCTTTGTTCAGTGGAGGAGAACAGCAAGGAGTGGCAGACACCGATAGTAGGCCCCAACCCAACTAGTAGGCCAAATGCAGTCTAACATTAACAGCTACTTAACGAGAGCCTGAAAATGGAATTTCAGGACAGGAAACCAGGAGAACAGCAAGGAGTGGCAGACACCGATAGTAGGCCACAAACCAACTAGTACGCCAAATGCAGTTGTTCCATTTAACCAAAATTTAATGAGAGCCTGAAGATAGAAGTTCAGGAAAGACAACCTGGAGAACACCTTGGAGTGTAACACACCATCTCTCTACACCCCATACCCAATTTGTAGGCCTAATGCAGTGTAGTTTTCAACAACTACTAAACGAGAGTCGGAAGATCGAAGCAATGTGGACGAAACCCGGGGAACACCTTGGAGTGGAACACACCATCTCTCTACACCCCATACCCAATTTGTATGCCTAATGCAGTGTAGTTTCCAACAACTACTAAACGAGAGCCAGAAGATCGAAGCTCAGGAAAGGCAACCTGGAGAACACCTTGGAGTGGAACACACCATCTCTCTACACCCCATACCCAATTTGTAGGCCTAATGCAGTGTAGTTTCCAACAACTACTAAACGAGAGCATGAAGATCGAAGCATTGGCGAGGAAACCTGGGGAACACCTTGGAGTGGAACACACCATCTCTCTACACCCCATACCCAATTTGTAGGCCTAATGCAGTGTAGTTTCCAACAACTACTAAACGAGAGCATGAAGATCGAAGCAATGGAGAGGAAACCTGGAGAACACCTTGGAGTGGAACACACCATCTCTCTACACCCCATACCCAATTTGTAGGCCTAATGCAGTGTAGTTTCCAACAACTACTAAACGAGAGCATGAAGATCGAAGCAATGGAGAGGAAACCTGGGGAACACCTTGGAGTGGAACACACCATCTCTCTACACCCCATACCCAATTTGTAGGCCTAATGCAGTGTAGTTTCCAACAACTACTAAACGAGAGCATGAAGATCGAAGCAATGGAGAGGAAACCTGTGGAACACCTTGGAGAGAAACACACCATCTCTCTACACCCCATACCCAATTTGTAGGCCTAATGCAGTGTAGTTTCCAACAACTACTAAACGAGAGCATGAAGATCGAAGCAATGGAGAGGAAACCTGGGGAACACCTTGGAGTGGAACACACCATCTCTCTACACCCCATACCCAATTTGTAGGCCTAATGCAGCGTAGTTTCCAACAACTACTAAACGAGAGCCAGAAGATCGAAGCTCAGGAAAGGCAACCTGGAGAACACCTTGGAGTGTAACACACCATCTCTCTACACCCCATACCCAATTTGAAGGCCTAATGCAGCGTAGTTTCCAACAACTACTAAACGAGAGCATGAAGATCGAAGCAATGGAGAGGAAACCCGGGGAACACCTTGGAGTGGAACACACCATCTCTCTACACCCCATACCCAATTTGTAGGCCTAATGCAGTGTAGTTTCCAACAACTACTAAACGAGAGCATGAAGATCGAAGCAATGGAGAGGAAACCTGTGGAACACCTTGGAGAGAAACACACCATCTCTCTACACCCCATACCCAATTTGTAGGCCTAATGCAGTGTAGTTTCCAACAACTACTAAACGAGAGCATGAAGATCGAAGCAATGGAGAGGAAACCTGGGGAACACCTTGGAGTGGAACACACCATCTCTCTACACCCCATACCCAATTTGTAGGCCTAATGCAGCGTAGTTTCCAACAACTACTAAACGAGAGCCAGAAGATCGAAGCTCAGGAAAGGCAACCTGGAGAACACCTTGGAGTGTAACACACCATCTCTCTACACCCCATACCCAATTTGAAGGCCTAATGCAGCGTAGTTTCCAACAACTACTAAACGAGAGCATGAAGATCGAAGCAATGGAGAGGAAACCCGGGGAACACCTTGAAGTGGAACACACCATCTCTCTACACCCCATACCCAATTTGTAGACCTAATGCAGTGTAGTTTCCAACAACTACTAAACGAGAGCATGAAGATCGAAGCATTGGCGAGGAAACCTGGGGAACACCTTGGAGTGGAACACACCATCTCTCTACACCCCATACCCAATTTGTAGGCCTAATGCAGTGTAGTTTCCAACAACTACTAAACGAGAGCATGAAGATCGAAGCAATGGAGAGGAAACCTGGGGAACACCTTGGAGTGGAACACACCATCTCTTTACACCCCATACCCAATTTGTAGGCCTAATGCAGTGTAGTTTCCAACAACTACTAAACGAGAGCATGAAGATCGAAGCAATGGAGAGGAAACCTGGGGAACACCTTGGAGTGGAACACACCATCTCTCTTCACCCCATACCCAATTTGTAGGCCTAATGCAGTGTAGTTTCCAACAACTACTAAACGAGAGCCAGAAGATCGAAGCAATGGAGAGGAAACCTGGGGAACACCTTGGAGTGTAACACACCATCTCTCTACACCCCATACCCAATTTGTAGGCCTAATGCAACGTAGTTTCCAACAACTACTAAACGAGAGCCAGAAGATCGAAGCTCAGGAAAGGCAACCTGGAGAACACCTTGGAGTGTAACACACCATCTCTCTACACCCCATACCCAATTTGTAGGCCTAATGCAGCGTAGTTTCCAACAACTACTAAACGAGAGCATGAAGGTCGAAGCAATGGAGAGGAAACCTGGGGAACACCTTGGAGTGGAACACACCATCTCTCTACACCCCATACCCAATTTGTAGGCCTAATGCAGTGTAGTTTCCAACAACTACTAAACGAGAGCATGAAGATCGAAGCATTGGCGAGGAAACCTGGGGAACACCTTGGAGTGGAACACACCATCTCTCTACACCCCATACCCAATATGTAGGCCTAATGCAGTGTAGTTTCCAACAACTACTAAACGAGAGCCAGAAGATCGAAGCTCAGGAAAGGCAACCTGGAGAACACCTTGGAGTGTAACACACCATCTCTCTACACCCCATACCCAATTTGTAGGCCTAATACAGCGTACTTTCCAACAACTACTAAACGAGAGCATAAAGATCGAAGCAATGGAGAGGAAACCTGGGGAACACCTTGTTGTGGAACTCACCATCTCTCTTCACCCCATACCCAATTTGTAGGCCTAATGCAGTGTAGTTTCCAACAACTACTAAACGAGAGCATGAAGATCGAATCAATGGAGAGGAAACCTGGGGAACACCTTGGAGTGTAACACACCATCTCTCTTCACCCCATACCCAATTTGTAGGCCTAATGCAGCGTAGTTTCCAACAACTACTAAACAAGAGCCAGAAGATCGAAGCTCAGGAAAGGCAACCTGGAGAACACCTTGGAGTGTAACACACCATCTCTCTACACCCCATACCCAATTTGTAGGCCCAATGCAGCGTAGTTTCCAACAACTACTAAACGAGAGCAAGAAGGTCGAAGCAATGGAGAGGAAACCTGGGGAACACCTTGGAGTAGAACACACCATCTCTCTACACCCCATACCCAATTTGTAGGCCTAATGCAGTGTAGTTTCCAACAACTAATAAACGAGAGCATGAAGATCGAAGCATTGGCGAGGAAACCTGGGGAACACCTTGGAGTGGAACACACCATCTCTCTACACCCCATACCCAATTTGTAGGCCTAATGCAGTGTAGTTTCCAACAACTACTAAACGAGAGCATGAAGATTGAAGCAATGGAGAGGAAACCTGGGGAACACCTTGGAGTGGAACACACCATCTCTCTACACCCCATACCCAATTTGTAGGCCTAATGCAGTGTAGTTTCCAACAACTACTAAACGAGAGCCAGAAGATCGAAGCTCAGGAAAGGCAACCTGGAGAACACCTTGGAGTGTAACACACCATCTCTCTACACCCCATACCCAATTTGTAGGCCTAATACAGCGTACTTTCCAACAACTACTAAACGAGAGCATGAAGATCGAAGCAATGGAGAGGAAACCTGGGGAACACCTTGGAGTGGAACACACCATCTCTCTACACCCCATACCCAATTTGTAGGCCTAATGCAGTGTCGTTTCCAACAACTACTAAACGAGAGCATGAAGATCGAAGCAATGGAGAGGAAACCTGGGGAACACCTTGGAGTGGAACACACCATCTCTCTACACCCCATACCCATTTTGTAGGCCTAATGCAGTGTAGTTTCCAACAACTACTAAACGAGAGCATGAAGATCGAAGCAATGGAGAGGAAACCTGGGGAACACCTTGGAGTGGAACACACCATCTCTCTACACCCCATACCCAATTTGTAGGCCTAATGCAGCGTAGTTTCCAACAACTACTAAACGAGAGCCAGAAGATCGAAGCTCAGGAAAGGCAACCTGGAGAACACCTTGGAGTGTAACACACCATCTCTCTACACCCCATACCCAATTTGTAGGCCTAATGCAGCGTAGTTTCCAACAACTACTAAACGAGAGCATGAAGATCGAAGCAATGGAGAGGAAACCTGGGGAACACCTTGGAGTGGAACACACCATCTCTCTACACCCCATACCCAATTTGTAGGCCTAATGCAGTGTAGTTTCCAACAACTACTAAACGAGAGCATGAAGATCGAAGCAATGGAGAGGAAACCTGGGGAACACCTTGGAGTGGAACACACCATCTCTCTACACCCCATACCCAATTTGTAGGCCTAATGCAGTGTAGTTTCCAACAACTACTAAACGAGAGCCAGAAGATCGAAGCTCAGGAAAGGCAACCTGGAGAACACCTTGGTTGCCATCTCTCTACACCCCATACCCAATTTGTAGGCCTAATGCAGTGTAGTTTCCAACAACTACTAAACAAGAGCATGAAGATCGAAGCAATGGAGAGGAAACCTGGGGAACACCTTGGAGTGGAACACACCATCTCTCTACACCCCATACCCAATTTGTAGGCCTAATGCAGTGTAGTTTCCAACAACTACTAAACGAGAGCATGAAGATCGAAGCAATGGAGAGGAAACCTGGGGAACACCTTGGAGTGGAACACACCATCTCTCTA
Organism: Ranitomeya imitator; assembly: GCF_032444005.1. Taxonomy (NCBI): domain Eukaryota; kingdom Metazoa; phylum Chordata; class Amphibia; order Anura; family Dendrobatidae; genus Ranitomeya; species Ranitomeya imitator. Next base: position 1,098,510,361 of record NC_091282.1, on the reverse strand, counting down.
CACCCTATACCCAATTTGTAGGCCTAATGCAGTGTAGTTTCCAACAACTACTAAACGAGAGCATTAAGATCGAAGCAATGGCGAGGAAACCTGGGGCACACCTTGGGGAGGCAGACACCGTTAGTAGGCCCTACCAAAGTTGTACCCCCAATGCAGTTTTAAAATTCCTAGAGGCTGAAAACAAGACTATTGACGCTCAGCTTTTTTCAAAGGAACACAGCTGAATTGAGTGGCGCAGACAGACACAGGTAGTAGGACTTAACCCAAAAATGTGGCTCACTGCAGCTTAAAAAAGTTACAGGGGTACACAAGCAGCAGTGCTCTGGGCAGTGGAGGACAATTTCAATAGTGGACCGCAGACAGACTTTGTACGCCTACTATTAAAAAAAGGATGCTCTATGCAATTAAAAATAGGTTCCAGGGGTCCACGGGCAGCAGTGGTGTGGTCAGTGGACGAGTATTGGAAGGAGGGACCGCAGGCAGGCGTAGTAGGCCTAACATAACAAAATTAGGCTGTAGGCACTTTAAAATTGGTTCCAGGGGCACACGGGCAGCAGTGGTGTGGTCAGCGGAGGACAATTTGAATTAGGGACTGCAGACAGACTTTGTAGGCTGTCCCCTGTGGACCATGCATCCAACACATTAACCCAGTGCACCGTAATGGACACGTAACTTTTTGTGGACATGCCTACTGGTCCATGCGTCTCTTGTCAGGTGCACCTTTCTACTGTTTGATTGCCTGAGTGCTATGACAATGCAGACTTTTTCATGCCACTGGAGGGCTGGGATGGCTTTTCTCGCAAAAGAAATGTCGACTGGGTAGCTTGAACCGTTGCACAGCGTGTTTCATCTGGGCTTTCTAAATATAAAACAAAGAAAAAAAGGAGGCTACATGCACTTTCAGCTGGGTTCCAGGGGTACACGGCCAGCATTGGTCTGGTCAGTGGAGAACTATTGGAAGGAAGGACCGCAGACAGGCTTCGAAGGCCTAACATAATAACAGATGGCTGTAGGCAATTTTAAATTGGTTCCAGGGGTACACGGGCAGCAGTGGTGTGGTCAGTGGAGGCCTAGTGGAAGGAGTGACCGCAGACAGGCATTGAAGGCCTAACATAATAACACATGGCTGTAGGCAATTTTAAATTGGTTCCAGGGGAACACGGGCAGCACTGGCCTGGTCAGTGTAGTAGTAGTAGAAAGAACGGACCGCAGACAGGCTTCGAAGGTCTAACATAAAAAAATTGGGCTGGCTGTAGGCAATTTTAAATTGGTTCCAGGGGTACACGGGCAGCAGTGGTGTGGTCAGTGGAGGCCTAGTGGAAGGAGTGACCGCAAACAGGCATCGAAGGCCTAACATAATAACAGATGGCTGTAGGCAATTTTAAATTGGTTCCAGGGGAACATGGGCAGCAGTGGCCTGGTCAGTGTAGTAGTAGTAGAAAGAACGGACCGCAGACAGGCTTCGAAGGCCTAACATAATAAAATTGGGCTGGCTGTCGGCAATTTTAAATTGGTTCCAGGGGTACACGGGCAGCAGTGGTGTGGTCAGTGGAGGCCTAGTGGAAGGAGGGACCGCAGACAGGCTTCGAAGGCCTAACATAAAAAAATAGGGCTGTTGGCAATTTAAAATTGGTTCCAGTGGTATAAGGGCAGCAGTACAATGGTCAGTGGAGGCCTAGTGGAAGGAGGGACCGCAGACAGGCTTCGAAGGCCTAACATAAAAAAATAGGGCTGTTGGCAATTTAAAATTGGTTCCAGGGGTACACGGGCAGCAGTACAATGGTCAGTGGAGGCCTAGTGGAAGGAGAACCACAGACAGGCTTCGAAGGCCTAACATAACAAAAATGTCAATACAATGGTATTGTCAGTGCCAGGCATTGAAGGATGTCAGCGCATAGACTAAACATTGGTGGAGCTGTGAGAGATAATTTTGCAAGTGGTAGAGCACTGTTTGAGCTGGGGGGGGGAACTGTCTTGTGGCCGGCGGTACAGGCCCAGGGCCCCTCATATTACAACGGTGTGTCTGACGTTGGTTCCGCACCACCACCGCCAGAGACACTTTATTGTACTATGAGGGACCCAGTGGCAGTGCCGTCGACCAAAAGCGGGCACACCCACCTCTTCAGACAAACAGCACTCTCACGGGTGCTTGCGCCAAGTGGCGATACCACGGCCCCGTGTGGGGAGTTTGGCCATTTAGTGAGGTGTAAACATATCGTATGCTGGACAATCAGGTGCAGAAAATTACGAGATTGGAAAAGTCATTCAGAATAGTCCACAGGCAATACCTTTTCATAGGAAAGCTAGGTGTCAGCCGGGCAAGGTGGGGCAAAAGATTTCGAAATCCAGTTGTGGTTCATTTTAATGAAGGTTAGATCATCTACATTTTGGGTAGCCAGACGAGTCCTTTTTTCTGTTAGTATTGAACCTGCAGCACTGAATACTCTTTCTGATAGGACACTAGCTGCCGGGCAAGCAAGCTCCTGCAATGCATATTCTGCCAATTCTGGCCAGGTGTCTAATTTGGATGCCCAGTAATCAAATGGGAATGACGGTTGAGGGAGAACGTCGATAAGGGATGAAAAATAGTTTGTAACCATACTGGACAAATGTTGTCTCCTGTCACTTTGAATTGATGCTGCAGTACCTGTCCTGTCTGCGGTCATAGCAAAATCACTCCACAACCTGGTCAGAAAACCCCTCTGGCCAACGCCACTTCTGATTTCTGCCCCTCTAACACCTCTGGTCTTCTGGCCCCTGCAGCTCGTGTGAGAACGATCACGGGCGCTGTGTGCAGGGAATGCCAGAAGCAAACGGTCAACAAGAGTTGATTGTTTGTTTGCTAATATTAGTTCCAAGTTGTCATGTGGCATTATATTTTGCAATTTGCCTTTATAGCGAGGATCAAGGAGGCAGGCCAACCAGTAATCATCATCGTTCATCATTTTAGTAATGCGTGTGTCCCTTTTGAGGATACGTAAGGCATAATCCGCCATGTGGGCCAAAGTTCCAGTTCTCAAATCTGCGGTTGTGCTTGGTTGACGGGCAGTTTCAGGCAAATCCACGTCACTTGTGTCCCTCCAAAAACCAGAACCCGGCCTTGCCGCGCCAACAATTTCCAGTGGCCCCGGAAAAGCTTCCTCATTAAAAATATAATCATCCCCATCATCCTCCTCGTCCTCCTCCTCCTCTTCGCCCGCTACCTCGTCCTGTACACTGCCCTGGCCAGACAATGGCTGACTGTCATCAAGGCTTTCCGCTTCCTCAGCTGCAGACGCCTGATCCTTTATGTGCGTCAAACTTTGCATCAGCAGACACATTAGGGGGATGCTCATGCTTATTATGGCGTTGTCTGCACTAACCAGCCGTGTGCATTCCTCAAAACACTGAAGGACTTGACACATGTCTTGAATCTTCGACCACTGCACACCTGACAACTCCATGTCTGCCATCCTACTGCCTGCCCGTGTATGTGTATCCTCCCACAAAAACATAACAGCCCGCCTCTGTTCGCACAGTCTCTGAAGCATGTGCAGTGTTGAGTTCCACCTTGTTGCAACGTCTATGATTAGGCGATGCTGGGGAAGGTTCAAAGAACGCTGATAGGTCTGCATACGGCTGGAGTGTACGGGCGAACGGATGATATGTGAGCAAAGTCCACGCACTTTGAGGAGCAGGTCTGATAACCCCGGATAACTTTTCAGGAAGCAATGCACCACCAGGTTTAAGGTGTGAGCCAGGCAAGGAATGTGTTTCAGTTGGGAAACGGAGATGGCAGCCATGAAATTCCTTCCATTATCACTCACTACCTTGCCTGCCTCAAGATCTACAGTGCCCAGCCACGACTGCGTTTCCTTCTGCAAGAACTCGGACAGAACTTCCGTGGTGTGTCTGTTGTCGCCCAAACACTTCATAGCCAATACAGCCTGCTGACGTTTGCCAGTAGCTGCCCCATAATGGGAGACCTGGTGTGCAACAGTGGCAGCTGCGGATGGAGTGGTTGTGCGACTGCGGTCTGTGGACGAGCTCTCGCTTCTGCAGGAGGACGAGGAGGAGGAGGAGGGGGTGCGAACGGCTACAGCCAACTGTTTCCTAGACCGTGGGCTAGGCAGAACTGTCCCAAACTTGCTGTCCCCTGTGGACCCTGCATCCAAAACATTCACCCAGTGTGCCGTGATGGACACGTAACGTCCCTGGCCATGCCTACTGGTGCATGCATCTGTTGTCAGGTGCACCTTTGTGCTCACAGATTGCCTGAGTGCATGGACGATGCGCTCTTTAACATGCTGGTGGAGGGCTGGGATGGCTTTTCTGGAAAAAAAGTGTCGACTGGGTAGCTCGTAGCCTGGTACAGCGTAGTCCATCAGGGCTTTGAAAGCTTCGCTTTCAACTAACCGGTAGGGCATCATCTCTAACGAGATTAGTCTAGCTATGTGGGCGTTCAAACCCTGTGTACGCGGATGCGAGGCTAAGTACTTCCTTTTTCTAACCATAGTCTCATGTAGGGTGAGCTGGACTGGAGAGCTGGAGATCGTGGAACTAGCGGGGGTGCCGGTGGACATGGCAGACTGAGAGACGGTGGGAGATGGTATTGTTGCCGCCGGTGCCCTAGATGCAGTGTTTCCTACTACGAAACTGGTGATTCCCTGACCCTGACTGCTTTGGCCTGGCAAAGAAACCTGCACAAATACTGCAGGTGGTGCGGAAAATGGTGGCCCTACACTGCCGGAAGGGATGTTGCGTTGATGACTAGCTTCATTGGCCGAGGGTGCTACAACCTTAAGGGACGTTTGGTAGTTAGTCCAAGCTTGCAAATGCATGGTGGTTAAATGTCTATGCATGCAACTTGTATTGAGACTTTTCAGATTCTGCCCTCTGCTTAAGGTAGTTGAACATTTTTGACAGATGACTTTGCGCTGATCAATTGGATGTTGTTTAAAAAAAATGCCAGACTGCACTCTTTCTAGCATCGGATACCTTTTCAGGCTATGCATACTGAGCTTTAACCGGATGGCCACGCTGTCCTCCACCAGGTTTTGGCTTTGCCACGCGTTTTGGGCAAGATACGGGCCCGGCAGATGGAACCTGTTGCGATGTTGATGCCTGCTGCGGCCCCTCCTCCTCCGCTTCAGAACTGCTGCCTGCACCCTGTTCCCCCAATGGCTGCCAATCGGGGTCAAGAACTGGGTCATCTATTACCTCTTCTTGTAGCTCGTGTGCAACTTCGTCTGTGTCACCATGTCGGTCGGTGGTATAGCGTTCGTGATGGGGCAACATAGTCTCATCAGGGTCTGATTCTTGATCATTACCCTGCGAGGGCAATGTTGTGGTCTGAGTCAAAGGACCAGCATAGTAGTCTGGCTGTGGCTGTGCATCAGTGCACTCCATGTCAGATTCAACTTGTAATGGGCATGGACTGTTAACTGCTTCACTTTCTAAGCCAGGGACGGTATGTGTAAAGAGCTCCATGGAGTAACCCGTTGTGTCGCCTGCTGCTTTCTTCTCTGTTGTTGTTTTTGCTGAAGAGGACAAGGAAGCGACTTGTCCCTGACCGTGAACATCCACTAACGACGCGCTGCTTTTACATTTACCAGTTTCACGAGAGGAGGCAAAAGAGCTAGAGGCTGAGTCAGCAAGATAAGCCAAAACTTGCTCTTGCTGCTCCGGCTTTAAAAGCGGTTTTCCTACTCCCAGAAAAGGGAGCGTTCGAGGCCTTGTGTAGCCAGACGACGAACCTGGCTCCACAGCTCCAGACTTAGGTGCAATATTTTTTTTCCCACGACCACCTGATGCTCCACCACTACCACTACCCTCATTACCAGCTGACAATGAACGCCCCCGGCCACGACCTCTTCCACCAGACTTCCTCATTGTTTTAAAAACGTAACCAAACTAACGGTATTTGTTGCTGTCACACAACTTACACGGTGAGCTATAACTTCAGTATGATTTAGCTACCCCTTTACAGGTGGGTGAGACCACAACGAAAATCAGGCACAATGTTACACACTCTGTTTTTGGTGGCACCAAATGAGAGAGATGCCACACACGCAGGACTGTCACTGAAGCAGAAATGTAAATATTAATCTCCCACTGTTTTTTTTTATTTTTTTTATTTTTTTTCAGGGAGACTTTAGAAACAAAATAAAATAAAATGATTTTTTCAGGAAGAATTTAGAAACCAAGTAACATAAAATGATTTTTCCAATGACAATTTAGAAACCAAAAAAAAAAAAAAAAAAAAGGCTTTCTATGCCCCACTGAGTGAGAGATGCCACACACAGGAGTCAGGAGTGGCACACAAGCCCAGAGGCCAATATTTTTCTCCCAATGATTGATGTAGTGATTTTTTCAGGTAGATTTTGGAACCCAAATCAAGCAAAAAAAATAATAGGCTTTCTATGGCCCACAATTGGAGAGAGAGAGAGAGATGGCACACCCAGGAGTCAAGACTGGCACACAAGCAGAAAGGGCAATATTAATCTCCCACTGATTTGTTTTTTTTTTTTTTTTTCAGGGAGACTTTAGAAAAAAAAATAATAAAAAAAAATGATTTTTTCAGGAAGAATTTAGAAACCAAATAAAATAAAATGATTTTTTCAGGGAGAATTTAGAAAACAAATAAAACAAAAAATAGGCTTTCTATGGCCCACTGAGTGAGAGATGACGCACACAGGAGTCAGAAGTGGCACACAAGCCCAGAGGCCAATATTTATCTCCCACTGATTGATTTTGTGATTTTTTCAGGTAGATTTTGGAACCCAAATCAAGCAAAAAAAATAATAGGCTTTCTATGGCCCACAATTGGAGAGAGAGAGAGAGATGGCACACCCAGGAGTCAAGACTGGCACACAAGCAGAAAGGGCAATATTAATCTCCCACTGATTTGTTTTTTTTTTTTTTTTCAGGGAGACTTTAGAAAAAAAAATAATAAAAAAAAATGATTTTTTCAGGAAGAATTTAGAAACCAAATAAAATAAAATGATTTCTTCAGGGAGAATTTAGAAAACAAATAAAACAAAAAATAGGCTTTCTATGGCCCACTGAGTGAGAGATGACGCACACAGGAGTCAGGAGTGGCACACAAGCCCAGAGGCCAATATTGTTCTCCCAATGATTGATGTAGTGATTTTTTCAGGTAGATATTGGAACCCAAATCAAGCTAAGAAAATAATAGGCTTTCTATGGCCCACAATTGGAGAGAGAGAGAGAGATGGCACACCCAGGAGTCAAGACTGGCACACAAGCAGAAAGGGCAATATTAATCTCCCACTGATTTGATTTTTTTTTTTTTTCAGGGAGACTTTAGAAAAAAAAAAAAATTAAAAAAAATGATTTTTTCAGGAAGAATTTAGAAAACAAATAAAACAAAAAATATGCTTTCTATGGCCCACTGACTGAGAGATGGCACACACAGGAGTCAGGAGTGGCACACAAGCCCAGAGGCCAATATTAATATCCCACTTTTTTTTTTTTTTTCAGGGAAAATTTATAAACCCAATAAAAAAAATAATAAATAGGCTTTCTATGGCCCACTATCTGAGAGAGAGAGATGGCACGCTTAGGACTGGCACACAAGCCCAAAGGCCAATATTAATCTCCCTTTTTTTTTAAGGGTGAATTTATAAAACCAAAAAAAAATAAATAAATAGGCTTTCTATGGCCCACTATTTGTGAGAGAGATGGCACGCTCAGGACTGGCACACAAGCCCAGAGGCCAATATTAATCTCCCACTTTTTTTTTTTTTTTTTTTCAGGGAAAGTTTATAAACCCAATAAAAAAAATAATAAATTGGCTTTCTATGGCCCACTATCTGAGAGAGAGAGATGGCACGCTTAGGACTGGCACACAAGCCCAAAGGCCAATATTAATCTCCCTTTTTTTTCAGGGAGAATTTATAAAACCAAAAAAAATAAATAAATTGGCTTTCTATGGCCCACTATTTGTGAGAGAGATGGCACGCTCAGGACTGGCACACAAGCCCAGAGGCCAATATTAATCTCCCACTTTTTTTTTTTTTTTTTTTAGGGAAAATTTATAAACCCAATAAAAAAAATAATAAATAGGCTTTCTATGGCCCACTATCTGAGAGAGAGAGATGGCACGCTTAGGACTGGCACACAAGCCCAAAGGCCAATATTAATCTCCCACTGATTGATTTATTGATTTTTTCAGGTAGAATTTAGAACCCAAATAAAGCAAAAAAAAAATAGGCTTTCTATGGCCCACTGAGTGAGTGATGATGCACACAGGAGTCAGGAGTGGCACACAAGCCCTGAGGCCAATATTTTTCTCCCACTGATTGATGTAGTGATTTTTTTCAGGTAGATTTTGGAACCCAAATCAAGCAAAAAAATAAATAGGCTTTCTATGGCCCACTGACTGAGAGATGGCACACACAGGAGTCAGGAGTGGCACACAAGCCCTGAGGCCAATATTTTTCTCCCACTGATTGATGTAGTGATTTTTTCAGGTAGATTTTAGAACCCAAATCAAGCAAAAAAATAAATAGGCTTTCTATGGCCCACTGAGTGAGAGATGGCACAGACAGGGATGGCACTCTAGCAGAAATGCCAATCTTAATCTCCCACAAAAAAAAAAAAAAAGGAACTGTCCTTCAATTACTATCTCCCTGCAGTAATCTCAGCCAGGTATGGCAGGCAGCAATAAGGAGTGGACTGATGCACAAATTAAATAAAAAGTGTGGACAAACAAACAAGATAGCTGTGCAGAAAGGAAGGAACAAGAGGATTTGTGCTTTGAAAAAAGCAGTTGGTTTGCACAGCGGCGTAAACACAGCAATGCAGCTATCAGGGAGCCTTCTAGGGCAGCCCAATGAGCTACAGCGCTGAGGAAAAAAAAAAAATGTAGCTTCCACTGTCCCTGCACACCGAAGGTGGTGTTGGACAGTGCAAATCGCTACAGCACAAGCGGTTTGGTGGTTAATGGACCCTGCCTAACGCTATCCCTGCTTCTGACGAAGCCGCAGCAACCTCTCCCTAAGCTCAGATCAGCAGCAGTAAGATGGCGGTCGGCGGGAACGCCCCTTAATAGACCCTGTGACGCCGCAGACAGCAAGCCAATCACTGCAATGCCCTTCTCTAAGATGGTGGGGACCAGGACCTATGTCATCACGCTGCCCACACTCTGCGTTTACCTTCATTGGCTGAGAAATGGCGCTTTTCGCGTCATTAAAACGCGACTTTGGCGCGAAAGTCGCGTACCGCATGGCTGACCCCGCACAGGGGTCGGATCGGGTTTCATGAAACCCGACTTTGCCAAAAGTCGGCGACTTTTGAAAATGAACGACCCGTTTCGCTCAACCCTAGCCTCTAGCACTGCACCTGTTGTTGCCCACAGTCAAGCAGCACCATGATCAAGCCCGTCCACATCCTTGTCCCAGCACATCCTTCAGTTGTCTATACCCCAGTCATTGGAACACAAGCAGAAATACCCAGCCAATGCCCCACAGGCCACAGTCCTAAATTCTAACATTTCTCTTCTGCTTGCACTCGAAATGTTGCTTTTTAGGCTCATTGAGATGGAACCTTTCCACAACCTGATGATGGCCGCCATCCCAAGGTGCTCAGTCCCCAGTCGCCACTATTTTCCAGGTGTGCTGTACTGGCATTACACCAGCATATGTCCCACAACATTACCCGTGCCCTCAACAATGCTGTTACTGGGAAAGTCCACCTAGCCATGGACACGTGAACAAGTGCTTGAGGGCAGGGTCGGTACATCTCACTGATGGCACACTGGGTTAACATAGTGGAAGCCGGGACCCAGTCGGACCTTGGGATGAACACATCCTCCCCATGCCGAGGATTGCGGGCCCTTCATCAATCAGGGTTTCCCCCCACAGTCTACAGCTCCTGCACCTCCTCCTCTTCTTCAGCCTCCATCTCTGAAATCAACACATCAGTCAGAAGCTGGAAGCACTGCTGCACTGCCTCAGCCAAGTGGCAACAGGATGTCCTGAAGCTAATCTGCATAGGTGACAAACGTCACAATGCAGAAGAGTTGTGGACAGTGCTGAAAGAGCAGTCAGATATTTGGATCACACCACTGAACCTACAGCCAGGCATGGTAGTGTGTGACAATGGCCGGAACCTGGTGGTGGCTCTGAGGCAAGATGAACTCACACACGTACCTTGCCTGGCCCATGTGCTTAACCTCATGGTTCAACGTTTTCTGAAAAGCTACCCAGAGCTGCCGGATCTGCTAGTGAAAGTACCCCGTCTGTCTGCCCATTTTAGAAAGTCAGATACAGCTTCAGCCGCCCTTGCCATGCTTCAGCAACGTTTGCAGCTTCCGGCTCACTGACTGGTGTGTGATGGCCCCACTCGTTGTAACTCTACACTGTATATGTTGGAAAGATTTGTGAGCAGAAGAGGGCAGTTGTTGACTACCAACATCATCAAGGCCGTCGATATCCAGTTCAGACTCCACACATAAGACCTCAGGAGTGGACATGGATGTCAGACATATGTACCATCCTGCAAAACTTTGAGGGCTGCACCAAGATGGTGAGCGGCAATGACACCATAATTAGTGTCACCATCCCACTTCTCAGCATTTTGAAAACCTCTTTGCTTACAATTAAAGAGGATGCATTGCAGGAGGAGCACGAGGAAATGGAACTAGGAACCATACAGAGGGATTACACTCAGCCCATCCTCATTTCTTCCCAACATGGATTGGTAGGAAATGAGGAGGAGGAGGAGGAAGAACAGGAGCTACTTTCATGCGCTATAGATGGTACTGCAAGCACAGCTGTCATACCATCTGTTCAGCATGGATGGCCTGAGGACAGGGAGGAGGATGAGGATGAGGAGGAGGAGGACAGCATGGTCAGTCATCCTGTTGGTGAGGACACGGAAGTCTTGCCTGTTATCAGTCTGGCACGCATGGCTGACTTCATGTTGCGCTGCACTTCAGTGGATCCTTGCATTACAAAATTTTTTGATGACACTCATTACTGCTTGGTGACTCTTCTAGACCCATGCTACAAGGAGAACTTTCAGTCTCTTCTACCAGAGGCAGAGAGGTGTACTAAAATGTTGTAGTACCAGAGGGCCCTTATAGCGGAACTACTTAGAAAATTCCAATGTGAGAACGCTGTCAGAGTTTCTTGTGCAACCAAGGAGTCCAAGCTAGAGAGACCGAAGTACAATCCAGCTCAGGCAGGGGAACAATGGCAAAGTTCTGGGACAGTTTTCTCAGACCCTCCCACCGTGGCGGCACAGAGGCAAGGGGTGCTGTCACAATGCAATGTTTGTGAAGATGCTGAGGGAGTATCTTGCAGATCGTACAAACGTCCTCCGTGATTGCTCTGTGCATTTTAATTATTGGGTATTTAAGGTGGACACGTGGCATGAACTGGCTCTCTATGCCTTGGAGGTCCTGGCCTGTCCTGCTGCTACCGTTCTGTGAGAGCGGGCTTCTAGTGCCGCTGGTGGAATTATAACAGATAAGCACATCCGCCTGTCAACTGAAAATGCTGACAGGCTGGATCTTATAAAAATGAACATGGACTGGATTGGGCAAGATTTCTGTACACCACCAAGTGAAAACAGCAAAACAAAACCTGTAATACATTGTTTTTTTTGTGGAGGTGTATTGTCATGCACCGCTCCCCAACCACATATGGCTTTCGGCTTCCTGATTTTGTCTGTTTGGTGCTATCCTCCTCCTTATCCTCATCATCCACAACCAGTACAACACCAGGGTGAACGTATTCCATGATGCAAAATGTCAGGTCGCCGTTATCACCGCCGCGGCCCCTGCTGTCCGCTCTTACTTACAGCTCCTCGGCGTCCCGGCGTGCTCCTGTTCTTCCTCCAGCGCCATCTCCTCTGCTCGCTCTCCCGGCTCCTGCTTCCTGTAGGGCATGCGTGCACTAGGGTTTCCTGCGCACGCGCACTCTGCCCTTTTCTCTGGACGCTCTTTCCCCTGCTCTCTGTGGTCCTGGAGGACCATGACCCGGAAGGTACGCTGCCTGTTGTGAATTCCGCTCTTGGGCTCCCTCCGGTGGTTGTAAGTGACACTTTTGTGAGTTCTGCTCTTGGGCTCCCTCTTGTGGTTTCTAGTGGTATGGCTGCTCCTTGGAGTTAGCTGTCTTCAGCTGCTTCCACTGATCATCTTTTCTGCTCGGCTATTTATGCCTGGCTCTGTCCTTCAGCCAGTGCCACTTGTAAATGGTTCCTGGTTGGATTCACATCTCTTTGGAGTTCCCTGTTATCCTGACCAGTTCAGCAAAGCTAAGTTTTTGCTTGCTCTTTTCTGTTCACAGTTTGTGGACTTATCCGTTCTGTGCTTCTATGTTTGTCCAGCGTTATCAGTATGAATTAATTCTGTCTTGCTGGAAGCTCGGGGAAGCAGATTTACCCTCCACACCTTTAGTCAGGTGTGGAGATTTTTAGTAAACTCTGCGTGGATTTTTGTAGTGTTTTATACTGACCGCACAGTATTCCATCCTGTCCCGTCTATCAAGTTAGACTGGCCTCCTGTGCTCATCCTGGTTTCATTCTGTGTATGTCTTTTCCCTCTCCACTCACAGTCATTATTTGTGGGGGGCTAATCTATCCTTTGGGAATTTTCTCTGAGGCAAGATAGTTTTCCTGCTTCTATCTTTAGGGGTAGTTAGCTCTTAGGCGGTGACGAGGTGCCTAGGGAGAGTTAGGAGCACCCCACGGCTACTTCTAGTGTTGTGTTGAGCTTAGGGACTGCGGTCAGTACAGTTACCACTTCCTTCAGAGCTCGTTCCATGTTGCTCCTAAACCACCGCATCATAACAGTACAAGTGGCCAAAAATGAATTAAATGCATCTCAAAAGAAGGAAAAGAAAGTTCTGAACCATTTTTTTTTTTCTGTGCTCTGGTTTGTCTTTTTTTTTTCCTCCTGATATCTGGGTGGTTCAGGATATACAGTTAGGGCCAGAAATATTTGGACAGTGACACAAGTTTTGTTATTTTAGCTGTTTACAAAAACATGTTCAGAAATACAATTATATATATAATATGGGCTGAAAGTGCACACTCCCAGCTGCAATATGATAGTTTCCACATCCAAATCGGAGAAAGGGTTTAGGATTCATAGCTCTGTAATGCATAGCGTCCTCTTTTTCAAGGGACCAAAAGTAATTGGACAATGGACTCTAAGGGCTGCAATTAACTCTGAAGGCGTCTCCCTCGTTAACCTGTAATCAATGAAGTAGTTAAAAGGTCAGGGGTGGATTCCAGGTGTGTGGTTTTGCATTTGGAAGCTGTTGCTGTGAGCAGACAACATGCGGTCAAAGGAACTCTCAATTGAGGTGAAGCAGAACATCCTGAGGCTGAAAAAAAAGAAAAAATCCATCAGAGAGATAGCAGACATGCTTGGAGTAGCAAAATCAACAGTTGGGTACATTCTGAGAAAAAAGGAATTGACTGGTGAGCTTGGGAACTCAAAAAGGCCTGGGCGTCCACGGATGACAACAGTGGTGGATGATCGCCGCATACTTAATTTGGTGAAGAAGAACCCGTTCACAACATCAACTGAAGTCCAGAACACTCTCAGTGAAGTAGGTGTATCTGTCTCTATGTCAACAGTAAAGAGAAGACTCCATGACAGTAAATACAAAGGGTTCACATCTAGATGCAAACCATTCATCAATACCAAAAATAGACAGGCCAGAGTTAAATTTGCAGAAAAACACCTCAAGAAGCCAGCTCAGTTCTGGAAAAGTATTCTATGGACAGATGAGACAAAGATCAACCTGTACCAGAATGATGGGAAGAAAAAAGTTTGGAGAAGAAAGGGAACGGCACATGATCCAAGGCACACCACATCCTCTGTAAAACATGGTGGAGGCAACGTGATGGCATGGGCATGCATGGCTTTCAATGGCACTGGGTCACTTGTGTTTATTGATGACATAAGAGCAGACAAGAGTAGCCGGATGAATTCTGAAGTGTACCGGGATATACTTTCAGCCCAGATTCAGCCAAATGCTGCAAAGTTGATTGGACGGCGCTTCATAGTACAGATGGACAATGACCCCAAGCATACATCCAAAGCTACCCAGGAGTTCATGAGTGCCAAAAAGTGGAACATTCTGCAATGGCCAAGTCAATCTCCAGATCTAAACCCAACTGAGCATGCATTTCACTTGCTCAAATCCAGACTTAAGACGGAAAGACCCACAAACAAGCAAGACCTGAAGGCTGTGGCTGTAAAGGCCTGGCAAAGCATTAAGAAGGAGGAAACCCAGCGTTTGGTGATGTCCATGGGTTCCAGACTTAAGGCAGTGATTGCCTCCAAAGGATTTGCAACAAAATATTGAAAATAAAAATATTTTGTTTGGGTTATGTTTATTTGTCCAATTACTTTTGACCTCCTAAAATGTGGAGTGTTTGTAAAGAAATGTGTACAATTCCTACATTTTCTATCAGATATTTTTGTTCAACCCTTCAAATTAAATGTTACAATCTGCACTTGAATTCTGTTGTAGAGGTTTCATTTCAAATCCAATGTGGTGGCATGCAGAGCCCAACTCGCGAAAATTGTGTCACTGTCCAAATATTTCTGGCCCTAACTGTATGTTCTGGCATGGATGTTCATGGTTTGTTTTCTCGTGTGGATCAACTTGCTGAAAGAGTACAGAGTATCCAGGACTACGTTGTCCAGACTCCGGCTTTAGAGCCTAGAATTCCTACTCCTGATTTGTTTTTTGGGGACAGATCCAAGTTTTTGAACTTTAAAAATAACTGCAAATTGTTTTTTGCTTTGAAACCCTGTTCTTCAGGTGATCCCATTCAGCAAGTAAAAATCATCATATCCTTGCTGCGTGGTGATCCTCAAGACTGGGCCTTTTCTCTTGAAACAGGGGATCCGGCATTATTGAATGTAGATGCATTTTTTCAAGCGCTCGGATTATTGTATGACGAACCTAATTCTGTGGATCATGCAGAAAAGACCCTGTTGGCCTTGTGTCAAGGTCAGGAAGCGGCAGAATTATACTGCCAGAAATTTAGAAAATGGTCTGTGCTCACTAAATGGAATGAGGAGGCTCTGGCTGCTATTTTCAGAAAAGGTCTTTCTGAAGCCCTTAAAGATGTTATGGTGGGCTTTCCCACGCCTGCCGGTTTGAGCGAATCTATGTCTCTAGCTATTCAGATTGATCGGCGTCTGCGCGAGCGCAAAGCTGTGCACCATATGTCAGTGTCCTCGGAGCAGAGTCCTGAACCTATGCAATGTGATAGGATTTTGACTAGAACAGAACGTCAGAATAGGCTGTGTTTTTACTGTGGTGATTCTGATCATTATCTCTATTTGCCCTAAGCGTATTAAGAGAGTCGCTAGGTCTGTTACCATTAGTACTATACAGCCTAAATTTCTCTTATCTGTGACCCTGATTTGCTCATTGTCGTCCTTTTCTGTCATGGCATTTGTGGATTCAGGCACTGCCCTGAACTTAATGGACTTAGAATTCGCCAGGCGCTGTGGTTTTTCCTTGCAGCCTTTGCAGAGCCCTATTCCTTTGAGGGGTATTGATGCTACACCCCTGGCCAAGGATAAACCTCAATACTGGACGCAGATGACTATGTACACGGCCCCAGCACATCAGGAAGATTGCCGTTTTCTGGTGTTGCATAACCTGCATGATGTTGTTGTACTGGGTTTTCCATGGTTACAGGAACATAATCCGGTGCTGGATTGGAAAATTATGACTGTGACTAGTTGGGGTTGTCAAGGGGTACATAGTGACGTTCCTTTGATGTCAATTTCCTCTTCCCCCTCTTCTGAGGTCCCTGAGTTTTTGTTGGATTTCTAGGATGTATTTGATGAGCCCAAGTCCAGTTCCCTTCCACCACACAAGGACTGTGATTGTGCTATTAACTTGATTCCTGGTTGCAAGTTCCCTAAGGGCCGACTTTTCAATTTGTCTGTGCCAGAGCATGCCGCCATGCGGAGTTATGTTAAGGAGTCTTTGGAGAAGGGGCATATTCGGCCCTCTTCGTCACCATTGGGAGCGGGTTTCTTTTTTGTTGCTAAGAAGGATGGCTCCTTGAGACCCTGTATTGATTATCGTCTTCTTAATAAGATCACGGTTAAATTCCAATACCCCTTGCCTCTGCTTACTGATTTGTTTGCTCAGATTAAGGGGGCTAGTTGGTTTACTAAGATTGACCTCCGAGGGGCATATAATCTTGTTCATATTAAACAGGTTGACAAATGGAAAACTGCATTTAATATGCCCGAAGGCCATTTTGAATACCTTGTGATGCCATTTGGGCTCTCTAATGCTCCATCTGTGTTCCAGTCATTCATGCATGATATTTTCCGCAATTATCTTGATAAATTCATGGTCGTATATTTGGATGATATTCTGATTTTTTCCGATGATTGGGAGTCTCATGTGAAGCAGGTCAGGATGGTGTTCCAGATCTTTCGTGATAATGCTTTGTTTGTGAAGGGGTCTAAGTGCCTATTCGGAGTTCAGAAGGTCTCTTTTTTGGGTTTTATTTTTTCTCCCTCGTCTATAGAAATGGATCCTGTTAAGGTTCAAGCTATTCATGACTGGATTCAACCCACATCTGTGAAGGGCCTTCAAAAATTTTTGGGCTTTGCTAATTTCTATCGCCGTTTCATTGCCAACTTTTCCAGTGTGGTTAAGCCCCTTACTGATTTGACGAAGAAAGGCGCTGATGTGACGAATTGGTCCTCTGCGGCTATTGAGGCCTTTCGGGAGCTTAAACGCCGATTTACTTCTGCCCCTGTGTTGCGTCAGCCGGATGTTTCTCTTCCTTTTCAGGTTGAGGTCGACGCTTCTGAGATTGGGGCAGGGGCCATTTTGTCTCAGAGGGAGTCTGATGGTTCTTTGATGAAACCGTGTGCCTTTTTTTCCAGAAAGTTTTCGCCTGCGGAACGCAATTATGATGTCGGCAATCGGGAGTTGTTGGCTATGAAGTGGGCGTTTGAGGAGTGGCGACATTGGCTTGAGGGAGCTAAGCACCGCGTTGTGGTCTTGACTGATCATAAGAATCTGGTTTACCTCGAGTCGGCCAAGCGGCTGAATCCTAGACAGGCTCGATGGTCTCTGTTTTTCTCCCGTTTTGATTTTGTGGTCTCATATCTTCCGGGATCTAAGAATGTTAAGGCTGATGCCCTCTCTAGGAGTTTTTCGCCTGATTCTCCTGGAGTCCTTGAGCCGGTTGGCATTCTTAAGGAAGGGGTGATTCTTTCTGCCATCTCCCCTGATTTGCGGCAGGTGCTTCAGGAATTTCAGGCTGATAGGCCCGACCGCTGTCCTGTGGGGAAGCTGTTTGTTCCTGATAGATGGACGAGTAAGGTGATTTCTGAGGTTCATTGTTCAGTGTTGGCTGGTCATCCTGGGATTTTTGGTACCAGAGATTTGGTTGCTAGGTCCTTTTGGTGGCCTTCCTTGTCGCACGATGTGTGTTCTTGTGTGCAGTCCTGTGGGACTTGCGCCCGGGCCAAGCCTTGCTGTTCCCGCGCTAGTGGGTTGCTTTTGCCTTTGCCGGTCCCTGAGAGGCCCTGGACACATATTTCCATGGATTTTATTTCGGATCTTCCTGTTTCCCAGAAGATGTCTGTTATCTGGGTTGTTTGTGACCGGTTCTCTAAAATGGTCCATCTGGTACCTTTGCCTAAGTTGCCTTCCTCCTCAGATCTGGTTCCATTATTTTTTCAGCAAGTGGTTCGTTTGCATGGCATTCTGGAGAATATTGTGTCTGACAGAGGTTCTCAGTTTGTCTCTAGATTTTGGCGGGCCTTTTGTGCTAGGATGGGCATTGATTTGTCTTTTTCTTCTGCGTTTCATCCTCAGACAAATGGTCAGACCGAGCGAACTAATCAGACTTTGGAGACTTATTTGAGATGCTTTGTGTCTGCTGATTAGGATGATTGGGTGTCTTTCTTGCCTTTGGCTGAGTTTGCCCTTAATAATCGGGCTAGTTCAGCTACTTTGGTTTCACCTTTCTTTTGTAATTTTGGTTTTCATCCTCGCTTTTCTTCTGGGCAGGTTGAGCCTTCTGATTGTCCTGGTGTTGACTCTGTGGTGGACAGGCTGCAGCAGATTTGGACTCATGTGGTGGACAATTTGACGTTGTCTCAGGAAAGGGCTCAACGTTTTGCTAACCGCCGTCGGTGTGTTGGTCCCCGGCTTCGTGTGGGGGATTTGGTTTGGTTGTCTTCTCGTCATGTTCCTATGAAGGTTTCGTCCCCTAAGTTTAAGCCTCGGTTTATTGGTCCTTATAAAATTTCTGAAATTATTAATCCGGTGTCTTTTTGTTTGGCTCTTCCAGCCTCTTTTGCCATTCATAATGTTTTCCATAGATCTTTGTTGCGGAGATATGTGGTCCCCGTTGTTCCCTCGGTTGACCCTCCTGCCCCGGTGTTGGTTGAGGGAGAGTTGGAATATGAGGTTGAGAAGATTTTGGATTCTCGTTTTTCGAGGCGGAGGCTTCAGTATCTTGTCAAGTGGAAGGGTTATGGTCAGGAGGATAATTCCTAGGTTGTTGCCTCCGATGTCCATGCCACCAATTTGGTTCGTGCTTTTCACTTGGCTCATCCTGATCGGCCTGGGGGCTCTGGTGAGGGTTCGGTGACCCCTCCTCAAGGGGGGGGTACTGTTCTGAATTCCGCTCTTGGGCTCCCTCCGGTGGTTGTAAGTGGCACTTTTGTGAGTTCTGCTCTTGGGCTCCCTCTTGTGGTTTCTAGTGGTATGGCTGCTCCTTGGAGTTAGCTGTCTTCAGCTGCTTCCACTGATCGTCTTTTCTGCTCGGCTATTTATGCCTGGCTCTGTCCTTCAGCCAGTGCCACTTGTAAATGGTTCCTGGTTGGATTCACATCTCTTTGGAGTTCCCTGTTATCCTGACCAGTTCAGCAAAGCTAAGTTTTTGCTTGCTCTTTTCTGTTCACAGTTTGTGGACTTATCCGTTCTGTGCTTCTATGTTTGTCCAGCGTTATCAGTATGAATTAATTCTGTCTTGCTGGAAGCTCTGGGAAGCAGATTTACCCTCCACACCTTTAGTCAGGTGTGGAGATTTTTAGTAAACTCTGCGTGGATTTTTGTAGTGTTTTATACTGACCGCACAGTATTCCATCCTGTCCTATCTATCAAGTTAGACTGGCCTCCTGTGCTCATCCTGGTTTCATTCTGTGTATGTCTTTTCCCTCTCCACTCACAGTCATTATTTGTGGGGGGCTAATCTATCCTTTGGGAATTTTCTCTGAGGCAAGATAGTTTTCCTGCTTCTATCTTTAGGGGTAGTTAGCTCTTAGGCGGTGACGAGGTGCCTAGGGAGAGTTAGGAGCACCCCACGGCTACTTCTAGTGTTGTGTTGAGCTTAGGGACTGCGGTCAGTACAGTTACCACTTCCTTCAGAGCTCGTTCCATGTTGCTCCTAAACCACTGCATCATAACAGCTGCCACTCTGCATTTAAGGCCGCCTCTTCCTTTTGGCTGTGCCTGTCTGTCATTTGTTTTTCTGGCAAATGCCTCTGGCTCTCTCACTTCCTAGGGTACTCTGGGTTCTCCCAGCTGCTTGTCTCTTGTCTCTGACTTTTCGTTTCTGTGTATAATCATTGACTGTCTCCGTGCTTCCCTTGCAGCTCCAGTTCTCCTGTGCCTCCGTTTCCCCGGTGTTCCTGATCCTCTGCCTAGTCCTTTCGCCTTTGTCTCCTGCGCTTCCGTGGTCTCGTGTCCTCATCCTGTCATCCGGTTTGTCTCTCATTTTCTGTCTGTCTTGTCAGTTTTCCGTTACCCATTCCTCTTCTCCTTCCTCATTTTCTTTTCTGTCGTCCCTGCCCTGACCATTTCCTTTCCCTCTACTTTGGTACCGGCTGCCGTACAGTAGTCTCCCCTGGGCCTGCTTCTAACGCTCCCTGTGTAGGGGGCGGTCCACCTGGTCCACTCGTCCTGGGGAGGTTCGCTGTTTCGGTCCAGTGGGTTCACTTATCTCGCTTCCTGGTCCCTAAGCGTAACACAAAAGTCACTCAATTTTTGTGCAAGGGTGTT
The DNA here is from genome assembly GCF_032444005.1 of Ranitomeya imitator. Classification (NCBI taxonomy): domain Eukaryota; kingdom Metazoa; phylum Chordata; class Amphibia; order Anura; family Dendrobatidae; genus Ranitomeya; species Ranitomeya imitator. The sequence goes on along the minus strand of NC_091282.1, from coordinate 1,098,490,334 downwards.
TTTCAGATGCCCGTTACTAATTAGAAACCAAAATAAACTCCCCCAGGGGGAACTGTCAACAAAATGAGATGAACATATATTTTTCCCATTTATTCTTATATATTCCAGTTTTAATATCTCTGCACCGTCCTTTTATGACCCAGTGTATACTTCTACAATATGAAAATATTGAAATACTATTATATATATATATATATTTTTATATCCCTGTCTCGGAGCTGTTGCTAGGGACAAACATATCTCGTTGGACACAATCTGGCATCATATATATGAACCTGTGTTCGCCCCTCCATTTTGTTATTTACTTTCATCAGTGGATTCACATCCGTTTTTTTTTTTTAATTTCAGTATGATTTATCTTTATGTCTCATCATTCTCCACGACTAGATCACCAGGCTTAACGTCTTCTGCTACAGGCAGTCCAAGTTTTGGCAGGGGTGTCTATGATGCCCATAGTATATTTTTTTTAAATGTATTCCCTTTGGGGAAATGTTTGTCAGCCCATGCACTGCGTATATGGGCATTACAAGTCTACGAGACACACTCCTTTACATTATGCCTAGTTTTTAATGAGGCCTTCAGCAATGTCTCCTCATTCTCCACCACTAGTTCGCCAAGCTTAACGTCTTCTGTGCCTCTACAGGCAGTACAATTTTTAGCAAGGGTGTCTATGATGCCTATAGTATAATTTTTAAAAATGTATCCCCCTTGAAGAAATGTTTGTCATCCCATGCACTGTGTGTATCAGCATTATGATTCTAGAAGACACACTCCTTTACATTGTGCCTATTTTTTCATGAGGCCTTCAGCAATGTCTCCTCATTCTCCACCACTAAATCACCAGGCTTAATGTATTTTGTGCCACTACAGGCAGTCCAATTTTTGGCAATGGTGTCTATGATGCTTATAGTATATTTTTTAAAAATGTATCCCCCTTGGGGAAATGTTTGTCAGCCCATGCACTGCATGTATGGGCATTACAAGTCTAGGAGACACACTCCTTTACATTGGGCCTAGTTTTAATGAGGTCTTCAGCAATGTCTACTCATTCCCCACCACTAGATCACCATTCACCACGCTTAACGTGTTCTGTGCTGCTATAGGCAGTCCAATATTTGGCAAGGGTGTCTATGATGTCCATAGTATATTTTTTTAAAATGTATCCCCCTTGGGAAAATGTTTGTCAGCCCATGCACTACGTGTATGAGCATTGCAAGTCTAGGAGACACACTCCTTTACATTGTGCCTATTTTTTCATGAGACCTTCAGCAATGTCTCCTCATTCTCCACCACTAGATCACCACGCTTAATGTGTTCTGTGATGCTACAGGCAGTCAATTTTTGCCAAGCCTGTCTATGATATCCATAAAAGATTTTTAAAAAAGGTACCCCTCATGGTGAAATGTTTCTCAGCCCATGCACTTCGTGTATGGTTGCTTCAAGCCTAGTAGACCCGCTCCTTATAATTTGGCCTAGTTTTTAATTGTGCTATTTGGGCAGGGGGAGTCTATGTGCAATAAAGGCTTTCTACAATGCCACTCTCGCATCAGCTATTGACACGGTCGCTCCTCTCGTTCATGGCAAATTGTGAAGTATCAATAGACAACCCTGGCACAATAACACCACTAAAAAGCTCGAGCAACTGTCCAGGGTTGCAGAGCGGCATTGGAAGAAAACACATTCGCAAGATGACTTCACTGCATTCAAACAGGCAACACTCGCTTTTAAATCTGCTCTCACCTCTGCTAAACAGGCCTACTTCACAACCCTCGCATCTTCCCTATCCTATATCCTACTACTCCAAACAGTTATTCCAAACCTTTAACTCCCTCCTCCGCCCCCCACTGCCCCCTCCAACCTCCCTCATCTCTGCTGAGGACTTTGCCACACACTTTAGAAATAAGATCGACCAAACAAGGCAAGTCTTCATTGTTCAACCACCACAACCCCTTTGTATACCAGACCAATACCCAAACCCCATAACCGCCCTCTCCAAGATCAATGAAGGAGGGCTTAATTGTCTCCTCTCCAAATCGCACCTCACCACCTGTGCGCTTGACCCCATCCCATCTCACCTCCTCCCAACCTCACCACCACACTTATCCCATCCCTAACCCACCTCTTCAACCTATCACTAACTTCTGGCACCTTCCCTTCTGCTTTCAAACACATCACAATCACGCCTATACTTAAAAAGCCAACCCTCGACCCAACAGCTATGTCCGGCTATCGCCCAATATAGCTGCTTCCATTCGCTTCCAAAATCCTGGAGCAACACGTCCACGCTGAACTTTCCTCCCACCTCTCATCTAACTTGCCATTTGACAATCTACAATCTTGTTTCTGCCCCATCACTCAACTGAGACAGCCCTGACCAAAATCACTAATGACCTACTTACAGCCAAAGCTAACGGACAATATTCTGTACTCCTCCTTCTAGACCTGTCCTCTGCTTTTGACACAGTTTACCATTGCCTCCTAATACAGATCCTCTCCTCCTTTGACATCACAGACCTCACCCTATCCTGGATCTCCTCATACCTTTCCAACCGCACATTCAGCGTCTCCCACTCCCACACTACCTCCTCATCCCACCCTCTCTGTGTTGGAGTCCCCCAAGGCTCTGTTCTAGGACACCTACTCTTCTCAATCTATACACTTGGCCTGGGACAACTCATAAAGTCCCATAGATTCCAGTACCACCTTTATGCTGATGACACTCAGATCTACCTTTCTGGCCCTGATGTCACCTCTCTGCTGTCCAGAATCCCGGAGTGTCTATCAACCATATCCTCCTTCTTCTCCTCTCGCTTCCTAAAACTCAATGTGGACAAATCTGAACTCATCATCTTTCCTACATCTCATAGATCTTCCATACCTGACCTATCTATCTCAATTAACGACATCACGCTTTCCCCCGTAACGGAAGCCTGCTGCCTCGGAGTAACCCTTGACTCTGCCCTGTCCTTCAAACCGCACATCCAAGCTCTTTCCACCTCCTGTTGCCTCCATCTCAAAAATATCTCCAGAATCCGTCCTTTCCTCAACCGTCAATCTGCTAAAATGCTTGTCCATGCCCTCATCATCTCCTGCCTTGACTACTGCAACATCCTTTTCTGTGGCCTCCCTGCTAACACCCTTGCACCTCTCCAGTACATTCTTAACTCTGCTGCCTGACTAATTCATCTCTCTCCTCGCTACTCCTCTGCTTCCCCCTCTGCAAATCTCTTCACTGGCTCCCATTCCTCAGCGCATCCAGTTCAAATTACTAATACTGACCTACAAAGCCATCCATAACCTGTGTCCTCCATATATCTCTGAACCAATCTCCCGATATCTTCCCTCACGTAATCTCTGGTCCTCCCAAGACCTCCTTCTTTCCTCCACACTTATCCGCTCCTCACCCAACCGCCTCCAAGATTTCTACAGAATATCCCCCATCCTCTGGAATTCTTTGCCCCAACACATCCAACTATGAACCACATTTGCATCCTTCAGATGGAACCTGAAAACCCACCTCTTCAGGAAAGCCTACAGCCTGCACTGACCCTGCTGCCTCCTTACCACTACCGAAGCTACCGCCTCACCAACACCGGAGCTCCTGCAACTCTCAACCTATTGTCTCAATCCCCACCGTCCTGTAGAATTTAAGCCTGCAAGGGCAGGGTCGTCACCCCTCTGTGTCAGTCTGTAATTGTTAGTTTGCTTACTGAAAGTGATATCTGTAATTTGTATGTAACCCCTTCTCATGTACAGCACCATGGAATCAATGGTGCTATATAAATAAATAATAATAATAAATAATAATGATGAGCAAATATACTCGTTACTCGAGATTTCCCGAGCACGCTCGGGTGTCCTTCGAGTATTTTTCAGTGCTCGGAGATTTTGCTTTTTTTGCCGCACCTGGATGATTTACAGCTACTAGCCTGCTTGATTACATGTGGGGATTCCCTAGGAACCAGGCAACCCCCTGGCTAATAGCTGTAAATCATTCAGCTGAGGCGATGAAAACTAAATCTCCGAGCACTAAAAAATACTCGGAGGACACCGGAGTGTGCTCGGGAAATCTCGAGTAACGAGTATATTCGCTCATCACTAATAATAAATAATAAAAATGTGCACATATCCACATAACTGCAAGGCTTGCAGGCACTGTATGTGAGTCTATAAATCTCCCTGCATACATCAAAAGGCTCCATTACTGTCTGCTGCTGCGTATTTTATATATACCTAGCTGCAGTTATCCGTGGCAATTTTTTTTTTTTAAGATTACACCTGCTCATTTTGTTATAAAGCAATCCATAGCCCCCTTTTTTCAACATTTATTTGCTTGGTCACGTTGCAGACTACAGCCTGGTTATTGTAATACTAGAGCGTGAAAATATAATTTTTTACCTATTTTTGGGGGGACCAGGCATAAGATGTGAGTGGGCCTAATAATCTGTCCTTTTTTGAGAGTACTATCTAATATTTTGTAGTGTCTTATAACATTTTTGGACACCATTTTGCTGCCCCAAAAAACTTTAGCTGGCCCCCCAAAAATTAGCTACAGTTGATATATTTATCACAGTGTGTTGCACGCCACACGCATCGCATATCATTGCTCTAAATATCTTAACATTTTAGTACTTCAATTTTATTTTTTCAACAAATTTTGGTGTGCAAAAAAAAGGCCACATTTTGATCAGTCTGTTATCTCTGGCTGACGCTTAATGTATCAGTGGTGTCAGAATCCATGCAGGCATAAGTTGCATTCTTCTGTCTGCTACCTTTGATCTACTTAGTATTTATTGTTTTTAAAAATTAAAAAAAGTAAAATACAATTATACAGTCTGTTATCTCCGTCACACGCCTGGTGTATCTGTGGTGTAAAAATCTTCTGTTTGCAGGCATACGTTGCATTGTTCTGTATGCTAGCCTTGGTGTACTCAGTATTTATAGTTTTACCCCCCAATAATTTAAGAAAATTGATACAGTCTGCTATGTCAGGCTGAGGCCTGGTGTATCTGTGGTGGAAAAATTGTAGCTTCGCAGGTATAAGTTGCATAATTCTGTCTGCTAGCCTTGTTCAAGTCATTTTTATTTTTTTCAAAAAATCAGAAAATAGCAAAAAAAATGTATACAGTCTATTATGTCACGCTGAGGCCTGGTGTATCTGTGGTGGAAAAATTGAAGCTTTGCAGGCATAATTTGCATAGTTCTGTCTGCTAGCCTTGTTCTACTTTTTTTTTCCTTTTTTTCAAAAATTCGCCAGAAACCCCCCAAAAAAGTCCTCCACTTCAACCAACACTGCCCGGTTCATCTTGATGTGCATTTGTTGTGTGATCTTGAACAGATTCTGGAGAAGAGGGTTTGCCGGGTTCTAATTTCTCCAGGTGTAAAAGAGCAGCCAATTATTCATATCTTGGGGGCTGATCAGGATGGGACCCCTCTGCTCTTGCAACCAATCAGCAAACTGTGGATTATATTCAGAAGATTAGTCTTTTTGCTTCATTTATTTCCGGAGGTGCGATTCTCCCTTCGAACTGTAGCAGTTTGGTATCGAAATTCAGCCCCCAGTCACATAGCTCTTTCTGAATGATGTCATCCTTGTGTATGTAGATCATGAACTTCCCAACTTGCCGCTCCCTCTGTTCTGGTGGAAAGCGGGTGTGAACGGCCAGGTCTTTCATGACATTGAAGTTGTTTTTCACTCTGTCAGTCAGACCTCTTAGGTTACAGAACTCTGGCACCAGTATGATGGCTCCGTCTGTGGCTCCCGGCTTGGGCCTCTGGAGGATGTTCACGATTAGCGGCTGGATCATGTCTTTCACTTGTTCATTGTATTGGTTCTTATAGTAGTCCACAAAGCTGATCTCGCTTCCATCTGCCTTCTTGAAAATGGACGCTGTAGTTATGTTACAGGCAATCTCGTCTATTCTATATAAACCTACATAGAATATGGAGCTCATTATTCAGACAGTAAATACGGTGGATGCCACGTCGGAGAGCACTGCAGCTCCAGGAATCCTCCTATTTGCTCACAGCACGTTTGCCTACAACAACCACGCTGAACTAATTTTGATATATGATGGTGCAGTGATTATAATTCCCGTTACCAGCTTTTATTTAATAACCTCCTGTAACTGATGAAGGTCACAATTGACTGAAACGTTTTCCTGTATTTACTACAATAAATTTTTCCTGCTGCATCTTACCTAAAGTTGAGTGCTAGGTCTCTTACTATTAATCTATATGGTTTGGGAACCTGTCCTTAGCACCCCTTCTCTAGTAGTGCTCATGGTTAAATTTTCCACTTATCTTTCCCAGTAAATATGGGGAGACAGCATTTTATGAATAATCAAATGGTAATTTTGTTGACTCACACATGTATAAAATAATTGGGTCTATACTGTAGGTTTTAGTGTTGGACTTGGTGAGGATGACCTATCCGATCAGCTCCTTGCAGCAGGCGTCCTGGAACCTCTGAGGGCCACACGAGGAGTAGAAGCTGCTCATGATGTCATGCACAGTCTCGTTCCTGAGGACTTTATGACTGACATCAATGCTCAACATGATGCTAGACTCATACTGGAAGACAGAGGAGGAAAACCCCGGGCAGATGGCGAGTCGGTGGGCTCTGACTTCGGTGGCATCACTCGGGTTGTAATAGTTGGGTCCTATCTGCTTCATATCCATTATCTTCAGGAGTCTTCGGGAAATGATGTTATAGAAATGGAATCAGGGGGGCGAGGTCGGTGGAAGCTCGTATGTCAGGGTGATTGTTATCCGCGCGTTCTCTCCATTTTGAGTTTGGCTGAACACCTCGGTGACCTTATTCAGTCTTTTTGGTAAAAACAACACAGTTCCATCAAATGCCCACACCTTCCCGATGGTTTCTTCATGCTGGTACAGGAGGCCATACCGCAAATGCTTGGACTCCATGGTGGGGTTGAAGTCAAATTGATATTGGTACAGGGCCCACTGTGGTCAGGACACCAGCTTGATGTGGTTGGTCACAAGAGCAATCTTGGTTCCAGAGGCTCCAGCTTTCGATTTTTGGACGTGTTCGATAGTCTGCCGGGTGTTCACCTCGACGTCATGGACGTCACTCCTACGGCCGCCCCATTCACCGATAGACACTTCTGCAAGTCCAGCTGACACCTGTAGAACCTTGGGGGATAGTCACTCTGCTGCCGCTGCCGGCGAACCTCTCTGGCGCCCTCTTCCGACAAGCAAAGGCTCAGGCGCTGGCTGCCGAGATCTGACTGCTGGCCGGGGTCCTTGGGGCTGCTGCACCTCTCCAGTTGGTCTTTGTGGGGCCTGCTCCTGCACACGAGCTTGGCCGGGGGCCCAGCATCTTGCTTGTCAGCTCATCTTTTACTTCATACACAAACCACGCACTAGTGTGTATTGTGCCTAGTTTTTAATGAGGCCTTCATCAATGTTTCCTCATTCTCCACCACTAGATCACCATGGTGAACATGTTGTATGCTGCTACAGCCATTCAATTTTTGGGCAAGGGTGTCTATGATACCCAAAAATATTTTTTTAAAACTGTAGCCCCATAGGGAAATGTTTGTCTAGGAGACCCGTTCCTTTAAATTGGGAATAGTTTTTAATGAGGCCTTCCCCCACCTCTCATCATTTTCCATGACTAGATTGTTAGGGTTCATGTGTTCCGTGCTGCTACAGACAGTCAACTTTTGGGTAGGGGGGTCTATGATCCCCATTAAATATTTTTTCTAAATTTACCCCCATGGGGAAATTTTTATGAGCCCATACACTTAGTGTATGGGCATTACAAGTCTAGGAGACCTGCTCCTTTAAATTAGGAAAAGTTTTAATTAAGGCCTTACTCCACCTCTCATCATTTTCCACCACTAGATTACCAGAGATGATGTGTTCCGTGCTGCTACAGATAGTCAATTTTTTAGGAAAGGTGTCTGTGATCCCCAATCCCCATTAAATATTTTTTTTAAATGTTTCCCCCTTGGTGAAATGTTTGTCAGCCCATACACTTATTGTATTGGCATTACAAGTCAGGGAGACCCGCTCCTTTGTAATGGGACAGTTTTTTATGAGGCTCTCCTCCGTGTTTCTTCCAAGGGGGATTGGGGTGCATGCAAATTTGGGTCAAGGCGGCCCTTGTATTCAATGCATAAGGAAAGAGTATGGCAGGACCAACTAAATAATGTGAAGTGCGTTTTCCTGTGGCCATCCAGTACCTGGGTTCAAAGGCTTATTGGGCTGCATATAACTTGGCAGCAGGGCAGGCTTTACATTTAATGCAACATTTTTCTGGAAGCCCTCCTGTACCTCTCATGAAAGGGGTATTGGAGTGCATTGTAATTGATGGCAGCCCAGCCACTCACTGCATAAGCAATAACAGCATAGGAGACCCACTCTTTAATAATGGCCCTTTAAGAATATTAATGACGCCTTATTCCCCTCTAAAAATAGGCTTTGAGACTTTAAGACTGAGTCCCTCTTTCATAAATGAAACAAAATGTGTCTCCTTATGTGTCACACACCACATGGCCAGCAAGGGTTGTTAAATGTTACAGTGACATTTCCCAGTGAATGCATTTGTATTGGTTGAAAGCAATACTAAAGTTGAAAAACGCATCAAAAACGCTGCATGTAAACATAGCACAAGTAATGGAGGAACATTTTCGTCTGGGGTTAATTATTTTGCCTTATATACAAGTCATTACCCTGGAAAGGATATACCTTAACATATTTCCCAGCAAAATCCATTTTGGTTTAGTTTTTGTATGTTTTTTAGTGCACCTGTAAAAATGGCGTGAAACTCTGACAAAATTGCTTACAGCTGTGACCTTGGAGTCAGAAATGCTTCCAGGGGCGATCCCCATGATGTTTCCGTGTCATTTGATCAGTGTTTCCATCATTTTCAGACGTTTTTACACCTTAAAAGGACCCCCGGGGGGGATTGCAGTAAAAATACTCGGGTTTCCCATAGACTTACATTGGGCTCGTTACTCGGGTCGAGTAACCGAGTATTCCAAATTGCTCGACCCAAGCAACGAACATCCGAGCATTTTAGTGCTTGCTCATCACTAATCCTAGTCTTACCAAGTGACTTGCACAAATAGACCACAGCTTAAACATTATGAAAGTTATATGGGTATTCTCCACGGCTGTAAATGTCTAATGGATATCGGTTCTGCTTCTCAAGTCTGTAGTCCATTCTCGTTCTACTAACAATGGAAAGGTAAGTGTGCATAAGTAACTGTCTCTAGTCATTTCGTTGGTAGTTCTGCAAATAGCCAAGAAGCTATTATACTACAATTGCACTGTGAGTTGCACATGCAGATGGTATTCAGAGTTCACAGCTAAGGCTACTTTCACACTAGCGTCGGAATTCGGCCCGTCGCATTGCGTCGGTCCGAGATTCCGACGCTACCGTTGTTAGCGCCACACAACGGGTGCAGCGGATGCATTCTCCGGTGCATCCGCTGCCCCATTGTGAGGTGCGGGGAGGTGGGGGCGGAGTTCCGGCCACGCATGCGCGGTCGGAAAAAGCGGTCCGTCTGGAGCAAAAAACGTTACATTTAACGTTTTTTGCTCCCGGCGGTCCGCCACAACACGGCGCAACCGTCGTACGACGGTTGCGACGTATGTTAATACATCGCAATGCGTCTGTAATGTTACTCTATGGGGCAAAAACGCATCCTGCAAACAACTTTGCAGGATGCGTTTTTTCCCCTAAACGACGCATTGCGGCGTATTAAAAAAAACGCCAGTGTGAAAGTACCCTAAGAGGACTCCAGCAAAGGAGACTGGGTCAGCTGTTGTCCCTACCCCCCAGTGCTTTGTCTGTGCCATGCAGCACCTGTATATATGCTGTGCAATGTGTTGTTATGGAGTACACAGATGCTGCTACAGATGGCGGACCCCTATGTAAAGAAGATATTATTAATAGTAACATCGATGCCAACATATCCAGAGATGTGGACACGAGACTACATGCTTGAAACAAAAATGATTTCCCGATACTGTAATAAGAAGTCTTGGCTATATGTGTCTATGTGTGGCCGCCCAGTTATGATGTGAATTGCAGCCTGTCATGCATTTTGCTAGCATCTCATGACACTGTATTGAATGTTTTTCACAAGAAATTGGAGAAATGAGCCAAATTCAAGAATAAATAATGGTGGACACGTCTGTAATTTGGTACCTATCACTCACTGGTAAGGACAGTTTTACTTGTTCTTGTTGGATCTATTTGCAACAATAAAATTATAATTTAATTAATATCGGACATGTACATTTTGGTTTGTAAATGGCGTTTAAAAGTGAACCTGTCACCTCGGAAAATGCTATTTTCCTGTCTAATTTAGACAGCACACTGACTCATGTTATTCAATGATGCTGTTCAGATAAATGATTTTGCTCTCAGACTGACTGTCACAAAAGGCCCTACTTTCTTGCGTATATCGGATGAGACTTACACATTGAAGGCTATGGGTGCGTAAAATAAATTGGATCCTCCACAGAACACACGTGAGACATGCAATTTTTTATTTTGCAGTGCATGGATTGGCTGATGGCTCCACTGACCCAAGAGTTACAGCTTCAAAGAAGCACATAAAGCTTTCACGCTCAGGTCAGGAGAGCCGCTGGCCAGTCTGAGCATTATGATGCCATCGTCCTCTGTGCTATACTGACGTCTGACTACGCCCTAAAGGTTCTAAAAAAAATATACCTGTTTTCCAATAAAAATACTTTATGTAAAAAAAGTAAATCAAAAAAGTACCCATAATGATCAGCATGAGATCAGTATGGAACTAGCATGTTAGTTAGCCTGCGCAGTGTACAGTATGTAAAATAGAAGACTATAATATCACCTTCAAAAAAATTAAATAGAAGGTAAAAGGCTATCAAAAAACTCCAAATGATTTGACCTTTCCTGGAAAAAGAGGCCAACAAACAGCTCTGTTCACAGTAATATAAAAAAGTTATGGCCCTCAAAATATGGTGACTAGTGATGAGTGATCCTGTGAATGCTCAGGTCTGGCAGGTTCAGCCAAACAGCTAAAAAAAGTTTGGTTCAGGCCCCAGAACAGTACCCGAAACCGGACCCCATTCAGATGAATGGAGGGCCCTAACATCTGTTGTTTGCCCACCTGTCATCTGCATGACAGTGCAGCAAACACGGGCTCTGACCGGTGGTGAAATCATTTTTGCCAGTCAGAGAGCTGCAGTTCCTACGTTGTCAGATGACCGCGTGAGCCAGCAGCTATAACTGAGGGTAAAATTATTACCTCTGGTCACATGCTTTGGATGATGAGAAAATACTCTCTTCAGCCTATGTCTGCTGTCACTGAAAACAGCAACAGCAGGTGCCACTGTGGAACTATTCGTCAGCTGGTGCCTGTACTATAAAAAAAATTATCTTTAAAAAAAATAGCATAGGGCTGCTTCTGTTTTTGACAACCAGCGCAGGCAAAACTTACAGCTGCGGGCTGAAACCCCCAGCTGTCAGCTTTCTCATGGCTGGTTAACAAATGTAGACAGGTCAACACACCATTTTTTTTACATTTTTTTAAATAGATCATTTTAAAAAATGGTGTGGGCTCCACCCCCATTTTTGACAACCAGCCAAGCTGAAGAAGACAGGTGGGGGCTGGTATTTAATTTCCCACGGGATCAATAAAGTGTATTGTATCATATCGTATTCTCAGGCTGGTAAAGGGCCATGGATATTGCCCACCACAGCCTAAACATAGCAGCCCGTAGCTACCCCAGAAAAGGTGCATCTATTAGATGTGCCAATTCTGGGCCTTGCCCAGCTCTTTCCCCTTGCCCTATTGTGTCGGCTCATTGGGTAATATTTGTGGGGTTGAAGTCAGCTGTTTTATAGCCATTGACATCAAGCCCACAGGTTAGTAATGGAGAGGCATCTATAAGACATTACTGACCTCATAGTTAGATTGTAAAAATACACAGCCAGAATAAAATAATTTATTTGAAAGAAAGGCACATACTCCTTTATTTGAAATAAAAATAAAAAAAATAGTTATACTCACCTTACGCCTATTCCATTGAAGCCCTTGTCACCTGTAAAAAACGGACAATAACAAATAACCATTATACTCGCCTAATGCCTAATCCACCAATGCCCATGTCCCCTGTATAAAAATAAAATTAATAAACAGCTATTTCCCTCACCTGTTTGATGTGAAGATAATCCATATTGTTCCACAATGATTCGGATGATTTGGAGAGCAGTTACTGCAAATGTGCAGCCAGGGTATGACTGATGCTGCCCACAGTCTGGGCAGCATGAATCATTTGATAGGTTCCCTTTACCAAGTGTTTTTTGTGCAAACGTAGTTAAGTAGTAATTTGGTATCATATCATCATAATTAGTGTTGAGCGATACCTTCCGATATCGGAAAGTATCGGTATCGGATAGGATCGGCCGATATTCAAAAAATATCGGATATCGCCGATACCGATACCCGATCCCAATGCAAGTCAATGGGACCAGGTTCATTCTACATGAAGGAAAACAACTAAGAATAATGCCGGATGTATTTGGGGAGGTGGCGGAGACATTAAAGTCATAGAGGTTTATCCCAATCAAATAGAATAGCATGTTTTTTGTTTTTTTTTAAGACGTTCGGAGTGACAAAGATATTGACTATGTAAAATTTTTTTTTTATTTTGTCAGATATTGATGTTTCACTATTCCACGCCCTTCCCCTTCTTTTTTTTCTTTTTTTTTTTTACTTTTCCCACACTTTCATCTTCATCATCATCAGCAGCATCTTTGACATCAACTTCTTCTTCACCTTATTCATCTTCTTCTTCATCCTTTACCTTTTTTTTTTTATTATTACATTCTTCATATTCATTTTATTCAACTATTATTATTCTTCCTATTCTACATATTCTTTTTATTCCACTGTTATTATTCTTCCTATTCTACTTCTTCATCATATTCTCATTTGTGACAGGCATTCCCGTAGTTGTTATCTATAAAAGTTTGAAGATTACACCTTCCGTTCTGCCAGTCACAAAAGTTACATTTGTCCACGTTCAGTTTGGCCTGCAGCATCAGGCTTTATCCAGGGGCACCACGAGGAGGAACGGACTCACCCCCATACACTGCTTAGTCTTCTTCTGCATATAATTTAGATAATATCTTTTGCTCTGATATTAAGTCTTATGCTTAATGTTCTTCTGCTCTTTGTTCTGCAGCCTTTTGTTCTTCTGCTTCTCGGTCTTCCATGTCGTCGTCTCCAGGGTCGTCGTCTCCAGTGTCGTCATCTCCGCCGTCGTCGTCTCAGCCGTCGTCGTCTCCGCCGTCGTCGTCTCCGCCGTCGTCGTCTCCGCCGTCGTCATCGTCGTCATCGGGGTGGTCTTCCGGGTCGTCGTCGTCGTCATCGGGGTGGTCTTCCGGGTCGTCGACTTTAGGGTCTTCAACTTGGAAATGTAGCAGAAGGTACAAGAAGGCTGAGAAAATGCCAAGAACCAGCTGATGGAACTGGAACTCGGATGGCTACCCGAAGGTTCAAGAGCCTATGGAACTACCGAGGACCAGCTGACGTTACTGGAACCCGGTTACTAAGCAGGAGGTACCCGTGCTAAAAAGCACTACCAAGGACCGCCTGACGTTGGCGGAACTCGGATACCCAGAAGGAGGCACCTAAGCCAAAGGCTCTGCCCGGAACCAGCTGACGGTACTGGAACCAGGTACAAGAGCAAAAGACACTGCCGAGAACCAGCTGACGGTACTGGAACCCGGATGGGTAGCCGAAGGTCCAAGAGCCAATGGAACTACCGAGGACCAGCTGACGTTACTGGAATCCGGTTACTAAGCAGGAGGTACCCGTGCCTGAAAGCACTACCAAGGACCACCTGACGTTGGTGGAACTTGGATACCCAGAAGGAGGCACCTAAGCCAAAGGCTCTGCCCGGAACCAGCTGACGGTACTGGAACCAGGATGGGGAGCAGAAGGTACAAGAGCAAAAGACACTGCCGAGAACCAGCTGACGGTGCTGGAACCAGGTGGTGGACCTGAAGGCCCACAGGAGAGGAGAGAACAGCTAGGCCGCGAGGCAGCCGCAGTTACCGAACCCCAACAGTCCTACAGGGGGAGCTGGGCCTACTGGCACTACAGAACCAGCCTTGACTACCAGTTCACGCAGCCCACATAGGAAGCTCCTAAACTGGAGGCACCCTGGAGTTGGCTAACCCGACAGCACCACGACGGGGCAAGCATAGGCATCTCAGTGAGCTTGACACAACCCGGAAACAGCTGACAGTGCTGAAACCAGGCTTGGCACGAGGGAGTACCTGTGTCAAAAACACTGCCGAGAACCAGCTGGCGTTGCTGGAACCCAGATGCGTTGCCCCAGTGTGCAAGAGCCAATGGCACGACCGAGGACCAGCTGACGGTGCTGGAACCCGGTTACTAAGCTGTAGGTGCCCGCACTTAAAAGCACTACCAAGGACCGCCTGACGTTGGCGGAACTCGGATACCCAGGAGGAGGCACCTAAGCCAAAGGCTCGGCCTGGAACCAGCTGACGGTGCTGGAACCAGGAGGTGGACCCGAAGGCCCACAGGAGAGGAGAGAACAGCTAGGCCGCGAGGCAGCCGCAGTTACCGAACCCCAACAGTCCTACAGGGGGAGCTGGGCCTACTGGCACTACAGAACCAGCCTTGACTACCAGTTCACGCAGCCCACATAGGAAGCTCCTAAACTGGAGGCACCCTGGAGTTGGCTAACCCGACAGCACCACGACGGTGCAAGCATAGGCGTCTCAGTGAGCTTGACACAACCCGGAAACAGCTGACGGTGCTGAAACCAGGCTTGGCACGAGGGAGTACCTGTGTCAAAAACACTGCCGAGAACCAGCTGGCGTTGCTGGAACCCAGATGCGTTGCCCCAGTGTGCAAGAGCCAATGGCACGACCGAGGACCAGCTGACAGTGCTGGAACCCGGTTACTAAGCTGTAGGTGCCCGCGCTTAAAAGCACTACCAAGGACCGCCTGGCGTTGGCGGAACTAGGATACCCAGGAGGAGGCACCTAAGCCAAAGGCTCGGCCCGGAACCAGCTGACGGTGCTGGAACCAGGAGGTGGACCCGAAGGCCCACAGGAGAGGAGAGAACAGCTAGGCCGCGAGGCAGCCGCAGTTACCGAACCCCAACAGTCCTACAGGGGGAGCTGGGCCCACTGGCACTACAGAACCAGCCTTGACTACCAGTTCACGCAGCCCACATAGGAAGCTCCTAAACTGGAGGCACCCTGGAGTTGGCTAACCCGACAGCACCACGACGGGGCAAGCATAGGCGTCTCAGTGAGCTTGACACAACCCGGAAACAGCTGACGGTGCTGAAACCAGGCTTGGCACGAGGGAGTACCTGTGTCAAAAACACTGCCGAGAACCAGCTGGCGTTGCTGGAAACCAGATGCGTTGCCCCAGTGTGCAAGAGCCAAAGGCACCGAGGACCAGCTGGCGGTGCTGGAACCCGGTTACTAAGCTGTAGGTGCCCGCGCTTAAAAGCACTACCAAGGACCGCCTGACGTTGGCGGAACTCGGATACCCAGGAGGAGGCACCTAAGCCAAAGGATCGGCCTGGAACCAGCTGACAGTGCTGGAACCAGGAGGTGGACCCGAAGGCCCACAGGAGAGGAGAGAACAGCTAGGCCGCGAGGCAGCCGCAGTTACCGAACCCCAACAGTCCTACAGGGGGAGCTGGGCCTACTGGCACTACAGAACCAGCCTTGACTACCAGTTCACGCAGCCCACATAGGAAGCTCCTAAACTGGAGGCACCCTGGAGTTGGCTAACCCGACAGCACCATGACGGTGCAAGCATAGGCGTCTCAGTGAGCTTGACACAACCCGGAAACAGCTGACGGTGCTGAAACCAGGCTTGGCACGAGGGAGTACCTGTGACAAGAACACTGCCGAGAACCAGCTGGCGGTGCTGGAACCCAGATGCGTTGCCCCAGTGTGCAAGAGCCAATGGCACCGAGGACCAGCTGGCGGTGCTGGAACCCGGTTACTAAGCTGTAGGTGCCCGCGCTTAAAAGCACTACCAAGGACCGCCTGACGTTGGCGGAACTCGGATACCCAGGAGGAGGCACCTAAGCCAAAGGCTCGGCCTGGAACCAGCTGACAGTGCTGGAACCAGGTGGTGGACCCGAAGGTCCACAGGAGAGGAGAGAACAGCTAGGCCGCGAGGCAGCCGCAGTTACCGAACCCCATTAGTCCTACAGGGGGAGCTGGGCCTACTGGCACTACAGAACCAGCCTTGACTACCAGTTCACGCAGCCCACATAGGAAGCTCCTAAACTGGAGGCACCCTGGAGTTGGCTAACCCGACCGCACCACGACGGGGCAAGCATAGGCGTCTCAGTGAACTTGACACAACCCGGAAACAGCTGACGGTGCTGAAACCAGGCTTGGCACGAGGGAGTACCTGTGACAAGAACACTGCCGAGAACCAGCTGGCGGTGCTGGAACCCAGATGCGTTGCCCCAGTGTGCAAGAGCCAATGGCACCGAGGACCAGCTGGCGTTGCTGGAACCCGGTTACTAAGCTGTAGGTGCCCGCGCTTAAAAGCACTACCAAGGACCGCCTGGCGTTGCCGGAACTCGGATACCCAGGAGGAGGCACCTAAGCCAAAGGCTCGGCCTGGAACCAGCTGACGGTGCTGGAACCAGGAGGTGGACCCGATGGCCCACAGGAGAGGAGAGAACAGCTAGGCCGCGAGGCAGCCGCAGTTACCGAACCCCAACAGTCCTACAGGGGGAGCTGGGCCTACTGGCACTACAGAACCAGCCTTGACTACCAATTCATGCAGCCCACATAGGAAGCTCCTAAACTGGAGGCACCCTGGAGTTGGCTAACCCGACTGCAACACGACGGGGCAAGCATAGGCGTCTCAGCGAGTTTGACACAACCCGGAAACAGCTGACGGTGCTGAAACCAGGTTTGGCACGAGGGAGTACCTGTGACAAAAACACTGCCGAGAACCAGCTGGCGGTGCTGGAACCCGGATGCTTTGCCTATCAAACATTGTCTTCCTACAGCCCCAACTAGCGGTGTTGGAGCAAAGGGTAAGCAGGGGGAGCAGAGTGTAGGCCGAAGCCTGCACTGGAGTCAGCTTTGTGTCTGCATTGCGTTTGCAGGACACTTTGCCGGCTACACAGTGGGGGAACAGCAGGCGGTGCTGAACCCCACTAACACATTGGCTGGTGTTTTTCTCTGTGCAGCTAGCACTTCCGGGCAAAAACTAGCGTTGTTACAGCCCAGGGTCAGCAGGAGGAGGAGAGGAGCAGAGTGTAGGCCGAAGCCTAGTTGAACCAATTTCAAAGGTAACCTTTAACCCCCCCTCAGGTGTTACAAAGTACAAGAGCCACACCTTGTGCAGCATTAATGCTGCACAAGAAAAGGTTGCTCTATTAATTTGTCTACTTGCACACGCTGAATGCAACACGTACACAATTTAGCCCATTCTACAGTCAAACTGTAGTTGAGGCGTGACTTGTATTTTTAAGGAGACGCAGCATAGGTGTCCCAAATAACGCCTTTGTGCTTGGCGCTGCTTCCTGAGCGTTGTTTTTTGCTGTACAGGAGTCTGCGCTCTTGTGTTATCCCTTGGCAATGCCCTGTTAGCGCTGCCCGTCTTATGACCTCATTTCATGTTGGCCGGTGCGGTTAACGATGGCCATAAATCCCAGACCCACACTGCCTTTTCATAAAGTCACACTGCGGTGCTGGGATTCGTGGCCTTGAGCAGTAAATATTTTCGACGCTCACACACGTCCTTACACCTGCTTCAGACTGGGCGGCCTCTGCTGATCCCTTTTCACATGCCGCGGCCAGGAGGCCGCACAGTCTGAAGAAGGCGGAAGGAGATGAGTGACGACAGGCGAACATATGCACTGCTCGTGCCCATAAACCACACCCTCGCTGACAAAATAAATAAGACAACGAGGGGCGTTGTTTCACGCAGGGCGGATGCACAGGCGCAGCCAGCTAACCATGATGTCAAAAGACGGGAAGCGCTACCAATCCCAGATAAATCCCAGACCCACAGTGCCTTTCCATAAAGTCACACTGCGGTGCTGGGATTCGTGGCCTTGTGCAGTAAATATGTTCGCCGCTCACACATGTCCTTACACCTGCTTCAGACTGGGCGGGCTCACCTGATCCCTTATTGCCTGCCACGGCCATGAGGCCGCAGTCTGAAGAAGGCGGAAGGAGGAGAGTGAAGACAGGCGAACATATGCACTGCTCGTGCCCATCAATCACACCCTCGCAGTCAAAACATATGAGACAACAAGGGGCGTTGTGTCGGGCAGGGCGGACGCACAGGCACAGCCAGGCAACCAATGATGTCTGAAGACGGGCAGCGCTAACAATGGGGGTGCTGCGTGTCATTAAAAAGGAAAGTCACACCTCAGGGACATTGTAATGGTCTCTAATGAGAAACATTTTGTAAGTGTTGAGTTCCACGTGAGCAAGGAGAAAAAGTCAGCCACCTTGTACAAATGCAGCAGTACTGCTGTACAAGGTGGCTGTTATACATAGAAACACCTGGGGGTGGGGGGCAGGCTCACTTCAATTTCAGTTCATGTGCCTGCGTGGCGTTTGCAGGACACGTTGCCAGCTACACAGTGGGGGAACAGCAGGCGGTGCTGAACCCCACTAACACATTGGCTGGTGTTTTTCTCTGTCAGCAGGAGGAGGAGATGAGCAGAGTGTAGGCCGAAGCCTCCACTGGTGGCAGCTTTTGGTTGGTTGTGCCAGCGTGGCTTGTGCTGGACACGATGCCGGCTACACAGCAGGGGAACAGCTGGCGGTGCTGAACCCCACTAACACATTGGCTGGTGTTTTTCTCTGTGCAGCTAGCAATTCCGGGCAAAAACTAGCTGTGTTAGAGCCCAGGGTCAGCAGGAGCAGGAGAGGAGCAAAGTGTAGGCCGAAGCCTAGTTGAACCAATTTCAAAGGTAACCTTTAACCCCCCCTCAGGTGTTGCAAGGTACAAGAGCCACACCTTGTGCATCATTAATGCTGCACAAGTAAAAGGTTGCTCTCTTAATTTTGCTCCTTGCACACGCTGAATAAAACACGTACACTATTTAGCCCATTCTACTGTAGAACAGTAGTGGAGGCGTGACTTGTCTTTTTAAAGAAAAGCAGAACAGGTGTCGAAAATAACACCTTGGTGCATGGGCGCAGCTTCCTGAGCGTTGTTATTTGCTGTACAGGAGTCTGCGCTCTTGTTATCCCTTGGCCATGCGCTGTGAGCGCTTCCTGTCTTCTGACCTCATTTCATGTCGGCCGTTGCGGTTAGCGATGGACATGAATCCCAGACCCACAGTGTGTTTTCTAAAAATCACACTGCGTGGCTGGGATTCGTGGCCTTGTGCAGTAAATATGTTTGCCGCTCACACATGTCCTTACACCTGCTTCAGACTGGGCGCCCTCATCTGATCCCTTATCGCATGCCGCGGTCATGAGGCCACCCAGTCTGAAGAAGGCGGAAGGAGATGAGTGAACACAGGCAAACATATGCACTGCACATGCCCATCAATCACATCCTCGTTGTCCAAAAAAATAAGACACAGAGGGGCATTGTTTCGAGCAGGGCAGACGCACAGGCGCAGCCAGCTAACCAATGATGTCAAAAGACGGGCAGCGCTAACAAGGGTGGTGCTGCGTATCATTAGAAAGGAAAGTCACACCTCAGGGACAGTGGAATGGTCTCAATGAGACACATTTAGTACGTGTTTAATTAAACGTGGGCAAGGAGAAAAAGTCTGCCACCTTGTACAAATGCAGCAGTACTGCTGTACAAGGTGGCTGTTATACATAGAAACACCTGGGGGTGGGGGGCAGGCTTCCTTCAATTTCAGTTCATGTGCCTGCGTGGCGTTTGCAGGACACGTTGCCAGCTACACAGCAGGGGAACAGCTGGCGTTGCTGAACCCCACTGACACATTGACTGGTGTTTTTCTCTGTGCAGCTCGCATGTCCGGGCAAAAACTGGCGGTGTTAGAGCCCAGGGTCAGCAGGAGGAGGAGAGGAGCAAAGTGTAGGCCGAAGCCTGCACTGGTGGCAGCTTTTGGTCGGTTGTGCCAGCGTGGCTTGTGCTGTACACGTTGCCAACTACACAGCAGGGGAACAGCTGGCGGTGCTGAACCCCACTGACACATCACCTAGTGTTTTTTCTGTGTAGACAACACTTCCAGGTGGCAACTGACAGTGTTGAAACCCAGGGAATCAAAGAGGAGCAGAGTGTAGGCCGAAGCCTGCAGTGGAGCAAGTTGAAAGGGAACCTTTAACCCCCCCCCCAGGCA